>NC_044978.1:98114680-98766087 GCF_008728515.1 Papio anubis
GAATTCTTGCACCTGGTAGTCACGCAGTTAGATTTATTATTTCATAGGGTATGTTACTTAAATCCCATTTACAAAGAAACAAAAACAACCCAAAAAGGCGCCTTAATGATATTGTAATTATGATAAGTATTAGTAACCATTTTGCAGTTTTTAGTCTAGATTAAATTAATTGGTGGTGGTTTTCATTTAATCACACTAATCTTTTATTTGGTTTCTATAATGTCACAAATTTACTATTCTATGTTGCAAATCTAAAGCGTTTTTAAAAATGAAAGATCGATAACAATTTAATCCTCCACAAGGCTACTATCATTAATGATGTGTAACAATAGAGATCTCTTTGCAAGGTGGCAGATCACCTACAGAAGTGAGATTTCAAAAAAGGAAATAATTTCCATCTCAGCTTCATTTCTAATATTAGGGGGTAGGGGGAGAGTTGCGGGGAGCCAACTCCTTGAGCTGCTATCAGAGATCAGAGAGGCTGCACGGGGGATGGCAGGGCTCCTAAATGGCTTTCTTGTTCCCACCCAGAGTGAATTCACTTCCCTTATGCCAAGCTCCAGTAAGAAACCTAACAAGAGAAAAAGTAAGTTTAAGATCCTGTGAAAACCACACTTTACTATCACTGATCATGTATTTTATCAGATGATTCTTTGAATTAATTAAAAACAAAACACAACAAAACAAAACTCCTCATGGAGCCTTGCTGCTTAAATCCTTAAAGCATTAGGTAGAAGTTTGAGATTGTTAACTCTTCATTTTTCCTGTAGCATCTGTTATGGACTGATTGTGTGTGTCCATAAGATTCATAGGTTGAAATCTTAACTCCCAATACAATGGTATTAGGAGGTGGGATCTTTGGGAGGTGATTAGGTTAGAGCCCTCATGAACGGGATTAGTGCTCTTATAAGAAGAGACACAAGAGGGTCTTCTCTCTCTCTTTTCCTTTGTCGCTCATTCTCTCCTCTCTACCATGTGAAGATACAAAGAGAAATAACCATCTGCAAACCATGAAGCAGCCCTCACCAGACACCAGATCTGTCTGTCCCTTGATCTTGGACCTCTTGAGGCTGGGAAGGATCCATATTCAGATCATTCCAAGCCTCTAAAATTGTAGAGTGAGAAACATGTGTTTGCTGTTTCAGCCACCCAGTCTATGGTAATTTGTCATAGCAGTTCCAACTAAAACAGTATCTACTAAGGCCTCTCTGTACCAACCCTAGATATTAAAAAATGAGTCTGAGTCTGACCGCCTAGGGGCTCCTCACAGTCTGAGATCCCCAGCTCTTCTTGGAGGTGTCAGGAATGTCTTAGTTTTCAAGGGGAGTATTAGTTTTTCAGGTGAGCAGGAGTCAAGGACATCCCAGCCAGAAAGAACCACAAAAAGGGCATGCAAAAGGCTTGAGAGGGGAACTGTAAGTAGTCGGGTATGACTAGAATGTGGGTGGCTATGGGTGAATGAAGAGAGGGGAGGCTGAGCCAGCACCCAGGGCCTTAAATGTCCTTTTAAGGGTTGTGGTCTTTGCTCCCGATGTGATGGAGCATCGTAAGCAGCAGAGTAATATAGCTGGTGATGATTGTGAAATTTACTCCTACGGCACACGGGAAGATGAATTTGAAGGAAAAGATGCAGAAGATGGGAAGATATAGGAGACTCAGGATAGTCCAAGTAGGAGATGCTCAGGTGGGATAGCAGTGAGAGTGGAGAAGAAAGAACAGTTCCCAGAGAGCTTTAAGACATAGCTTTAACAAGACGCCAATGGGATATAGGGAAGAGGGACTAGATTTTCATCCTGGACACATGGGTGAAGAACGGTACCACTAATATAGATGGGGAACTCAGTAGAAATCTAGATTAAGGAATAAGGGAACAGTGGATCTGCTCCATTTGAGCATGGCAGGTTTGGCCTGTGTAGGTGGAGATGTCTGGTCTGGTAGCTCAGGAGAGAGTATGAGCATTCAGGCACCAGAGACCTGGTGCATAAAGGGAGTTCAAGAAGCACAGATTTGGGAGTCCTTGTTAGAGCTCTCTTGCACTTATCTGAACAGAGATAGTGGTTGAATCCACCAGATTCGGTAAATTCACTCGAGGACTGAGTATGCACTGAGACTAAACACAGGCTGAATACCAAGGTTAGAGATACCACTCTAAACTTGTACATAGAAAGCGCCAGCGAAGGACAGCAGGCTCGAGGCCAGAAGCGGGGGAGAAAAAATCAAGTTTTCATTAAAAAGAATGTGAGCAGCCATGTCACCTGCCAGCCAGGCCGTGTCCATGGGAGTTGGCAATGAGGATTTCATCGATCATCCTGGCAAGTGGTTCTCTCTCTTGAGGTGCACGGGGTGGAAGGTGGGGTGCCCAGTAGGGTAGAGTGAGGGCACCTAGTAAAAGAGTTGAATTTCATTGGGATGAGGAGAGAATACAGGGTAAGAGCATGGAGACCACAAACAGACTTGCTTTTGAAGACTGTAATAGAAAAAAACAAATATCCATAAAGAGATACAAAATTATGGCAGAATTTTTTTTTTTTTAAGATGGAGAAAATCTGAACATGTGTATGAGCTACTGGGAGAGAACCAGGAGACAGAGAGAGATCAGAGACGGAGGAAAAGACAAATCAGTGTGCGGGTGTGGCAGCTGGCCTTGCACTCCTGCAGTAAACGCTATCTGTGGGGTCAGAAGTGGCAGTGCTGGGAAGAGAGTGACTGAAGCGCTGGGTGACTGTGTCAGGCTGGCTTTGCACATGCTGATGTTCTTCTCCCTGTCACAAGGGCTCCCCTTCGTCCCCTGCCCCTATCGCCTCCAAACCAAACTCTGCATACTCCAAGGCCCCTTAAGCGCCCTTTTCTCTGAAGACCCCCTAATTCCTCCAGCTGTAAGTGATATTTCCCTCATCAGAACCTGGGCACTTCATCTGTTTTTTTCCTCATGGGCCAACAGGCTCTATCTTGTATTGTTATTATTTGAAATCAGGGCATAATCCCATTATTAGATGTTTAGTTCTTTGAGGGAAGGAACCTTGTCCTAAATAATTTCATGCCTCCCATATCCATCCACATAACCCAGAAGAGTGTGTTACACATGCTAAGTATTCAATAGCATTCTCTAAAAGGACAAATGCATAACTTGAAGCTAATTTTAACTTCCAGCTGGCTGCAACCGCTTCTGGGCCACTTTTTGCCATCATCAATTCCTATTTTCTTTTTCTTTTTTTTTTTTTTTTTTGAGACGGAGTCTCGCTCTGTCGCCCAGGCTGGAGTGCAGTGGCCGGATCTCAGCTCACTGCAAGCTCCGCCTCCCAGGTTTACGCCATTCTCCTGCCTCAGCCTCCCGAGTAGCTGGGACTACAGGCGCCTGCCACCTCGGCCGGCTAGTTTTTTTTGTATATTTTAGTAGAGACGGGGTTTCACCGTGTTAGCCAGGATGGTCTCAATCTCCTGACCTCGTGATCTGCCTGTCTCGGCCTCCCAAAGTGCTGGGATTACAGGCTTGAGCCACCGCGCCCGGCCAATTTCTATTTTCTAAACATATAAATGATTTTCATTTTAGCTTGGATGAAATTTATTGGAAAGATAAATCTACTGTAACCAAAGTCAGATATAAAAATATTTAAATTATCTCTGCCACCCAAGGTAAGTTATATAATATCATGGGGCATGTTTTTTAATCAGTAAAGCAGAAATAATAATACTATCTACTGTATGAGGTTGTTTCCATCATTAAATGAAATATGTATATACAGTGCTTAACCCAAGACCTGGGATATAGTAAATGCTTAACGAACAATAGACATTAATAATAATAGTTATTAGCCAGCTAGATAATTTCTAAGACCTATTCCAATTAAGTTTGTAATTCTGTCTCCATTAGTGCAGACAATTAAGAATAGACTTTATATATAAAATATGCACATATTTAATAATACACCATAGTCATGACGGTATGGTTAATCCTACATTTAATGTTTGTGTTTTGTTTGTTTGTTTGTTTTGAGATCAGGCCTTGCTCTGTTACCCAGAGGTGTAGTGCAGTGGCACAATCACAGCTCACTACAGCCTCGAACTCCCAGGCTCAAGCAATTCTCCCACCTCAGTCTCTCGGGTAGCTGGGACCACACATGCATGCCACCAGACCTGACTAATAGTTGCGTTTTTTTGTAGAGATGGGTTTTCTCCATGTTGCCCAGGCTGGTCTCTAACTCCTAGGCTCAAGTAATCCTCCTACCTTGGCCCCCCAAAGTGTTGGGATGACAGGCAGGAGCCACTCCACTTCGTCCCTGCATTTAAAATTTAAAGTAGGGAAAAAGAAAAACAACTCAGAACTTGAAGCAAACTGAGAACATAGCACTTCCATGTTCCTCTCTGTAAACCTTCCTATGTGATCAGTGGCTATGACAGCTCATTCATTTGTTCATTCCACAAATATGTTTTGAGCACCTATGACGTGCAGGTTTCTCTGAAAGAAGCCACAGGGGAATACAAGGATGAACACAACCCGGGCTTTGCTCTAAGGCATTCTGAGGTGGGAGGAAGATAAATAAGTACACACAAAGTCCAGTATTATGCGATATGACAAGCTACTGAAGAAGACAAGCTGCAGGAAGGAAAGCCTTCAGGAAGAAGTGGGGGGACCACAACATAACCTTGCTCCGGGCACATCGATTTAGAAGCAAAAGCCTTAAGATCTTGCCTTTCAGAAGAAACACGCTCTTTGTATGAGCCTCCTTCTCTCCTTAGCTCAAATTCTTCACAAAGGTGAGGAAAGAGGCCGGCTTGTCAGCATTAAGCACCCAGTGGGGCATCAGTAGACTAGTTCCATGGGGACTTCTATTATTAAGCCAGCTGGATTATCCTGCTCTCAGGGACAAAGCAATTTCTATAGGAAGGGTTGGTGGTGAATCTTTTTTTCTCTTTTTAAGACTCCAGAAGAGCTAACAGAATCAAAATCCTCCATCTGAAAGAGAGGTAGTTTTTGGCAGTCTGTGGACGCCCGAGTCTTCCTTCTATTCAGGTATCTGGCTGGCTCCCCATCATGGGAAAAGCAGCCTCATGCTGCCAAGAAAATAAATCCTCAGAAAACTGAGCATCATTTTAAAAATAGAATTTCCAGACCATTTGCAATTTGTAATATAGACTTGAGCTCTTTTGGAGAGGAGAAAGTGAACAAATTGTTGGAACTTTAATTGATACATGGATTGGCAGACATCCTGGAGGAACTTCAGCCTGTTGGTTTATCAGGTGGCTTGTCCCTTCTGCCTGTGACAGGTTTCTGGGAGGGAAGCAGGTGGTGGCAGTGACTGCGAGGTCACTTGTGGAGTCTGTTGGCCAGTTATTTACAGATCATATGCAGGAGTATTTCAGGAATAAAATGAAGATTATGCCTTTGAAAGTTTTAGCGCAAGATGTGTGTCCCACACTTAAAAAAATGTTCTTTGCTTTAAAATGTCTCTAAACTTACTAGGTACTGATAACAATTTGAATTGTTTATGTCAATATCAATTTTTGGTGGCCTTAATGGAAATTTTAGAGCATAATGAAGACTATTTGCAGATACATTGGGTTTTTTAATTAATATAAAATTAATTAAAGGAACACATTTTAATTATAAAACCTAGTTTTCTTAAACCTTAAAGTTCAACATAGAAACCTTATTACTCCATTTACAAATTGAGTAGAGTTTAACCATCAGTTTCAAGGAAATTAAAGCTCTGTCAACTAAAACTTCAGGAACTAACTTTCCCAAACACTTTCATTTACATATTGAGTTAATTAAATTATGTTAAAAATTTCAAACTGCATTTACATACTTAATATACTGGATCTTTTTTAGCACTTCAAATGCTTCTATCAAGCAAAATGTTCTCAAATACGTGACTCTTGCAAAATGTAACTATAGTAATGGTTTAAAGCCTTAGTCAAAAGGTTTTTAAAGGCCTCCTTATGCCTTTCAATTAAAAATTACAAATTAGACTCTTTAAATTGGGATAATTCCCTAAAAGGTTCAATCGTCCCTTACAAATATTTGAAATACCAAACAAATACATATTATCTTCAAGATCATAAAAATCTCTTCCTGACTTTACACAAAAATGCTAACCCTATGGATTTGATTTACTTCCCTACTGCTCTACTTTAAACCTTAACAAAATTAAAAGACAGATTAAGAAAATAGCCACACCACCCCAAACAAAAAGAAATCACTACTTTAGTAGAACAAGCATTCATATTGGCCAGAGGTTTTTAGCTGAGGCATAAGATTTGATTCTCTCCATGGTAATGACCTGCAACACAGTGAACTCTTTTTATAGTTGCCGTAGCAAAAGTGACTCCAAGTCCATGCCCTTTAGACATCACCAGTTTCGAGATACAACCTTACCCGGTGTATCTGCAACCCAGACTCTGCACCAGTTTGCTTACCACTTTATTTGCTAGAATAAATAATATTTATGCTTGATTCCTTTCTAACTGTTTTTCTTATTCTTGCATTCTGACTCATAAATATCTAAATGATATCCTATAAAATTCTGCATATCTCTCATCATTGCTCAAAATGATGGCCTCAAACCAAACTGGTCCCCTTCACATGACCCAGCCGGTCTCACAACACGAGAGAAGGTTGACACATGTTCTCTTCCTTTTCCCATTAGGTCCATCTCACACATAAGTCCCTTTGTTCCCAAAGGGATTGACCCAAGTTCAGACACAGTGGATCAAGTGAGGTGTGGAAAGGGGCTCTCCTTTAAAGACTGACTCTCAAACTGTAATGTACATAGGTACCACTGAGATTTCATTCAAGTGCAGAATCTGATGCAGTAGGTCTGGCCTGAGGCCCAAGACTCTTCCTTATGAACAATCCTGTGGCAACCCTGATCTGTTGGTCCTCAGACCACACATTGAACAGCAAGACTGCATAGTTGATGGTACATGAACTGTAGGGTCAACCTGGCACCTCAATTCTATGAATTATGCAAGCAAAAATCTTGTTTCCTTTCACTAAAGTCCTTCTGTCTCTTTTGTCAATCATTGGTCCTCAGCTTATATTTTTAATTAAAAAAAATTATTGGTGTAAAATTCACATAACATGAAATTAACCATTTTATTTATTTACTTTATAATTTCAACTTTTAGATACAGGGGTTGTAAGTGCAGGTTTGTTAAATGGGTATATTGCATGATGCTGTGGTTTGCAGTACAGATCCCATCACCCAGGTACTAAGCATGGTACCCAATAGGTAGTTTTCAAACACACACTCCCCTCCCTCCCTTCCCTCCAGTAGCCCACAGTGCCTATTGTTCCCATCTTTATGTCCATGAGTACCCAATGTTTAGCTTCCAGTTATAAGTGAGAACAGGAGGTATTTGGTTTTCTGTTCCTGCATTAATTTACTTGAGATTATGGCCTCCAGCTGCATCCATGTTCTTTCTGAGAACATGATTTTTCCTTTTTAATGGCTGTATAGTATTCCACGGTGCATATGTACCACATTTTCTTTATCTAGTCACTTCTGATGGGCAGCGAGGTTGATTCCACGTCTTTACTATTGTTAATAGAGCTGTAATGAACATACAAGTGCATGTGTCTTTTTGGTAGAATGATTTGTTTTCTTTGGGGTATATTCCCAGTAATGGGATTGCTGGGGTTGAATGGTAGTTCTGTTTCAAGTTCTTTGTGAAATCTTCAAACTTCTTGTGAAATCTTCAAACTTCTTTCCACAGTGGCTGAACTAGTTTACATTCCCACTAACAACGTATAAGTGTTCCCTTTTCTTCACAGCCTTACCAGCATCTGTTATTATCTGATTTTTAAATAATACCTATTCTCCGCAGTGAGCCCAGATTGTGCCACTGCACTCCAGCCTGTGTGAGATAGTAAGCCCCTGACTCAGAAAAATAATAATAAAAATAATAATAGCTATTCTGACTACTGTGAGATGGTATCTTATTCTGGTTTTGATTTCTCAGCTCATTTTTTCACATGTATTCTCTCTCTGACATGCACACACACACACACACACACACACACACACACACCACGTCCTTTTCCTAACCCTTTTCAAACCTACCAGTGAGAATCTAATGCTTTAGTCACTTGAAAAGTACTCTGTATGCAGATTTGAAAAGAAGGCTATATATAGAGAACACTGGGATAGTGCTATGGTTTGGCTGTGTCCCCACTCAAATCTCATCTTAAATTGTGGTTCCCATAATCCCCATGTGTTGTGGGAGGGACCCAGTGTGAAGTAATTGAATCATGGGGGCAGTTATCTCCATGCTGTTCTCATGATAGTGAGTGAGCTCTCATGAGATCTGGTTTTACAAGGGGCTTTTCCCCACCCTGACTCAGCACTTCTCCTTCCGTCATGTGAAGAAGGATGTGTTTGTTTCCCCTTCCGCCATGATTGTAAGCTTCCTGAGGCCTCCCCAGCCCTGTGGAACTGTGAGTCAATTCAATTTATGTTCTTTATAAATTACCAGTCTCAAATACATTTTTACTAGCAGCGTGAGAATGGACTAATACATATAGTAAACATAAACTTCAGCTATGTGTTAATAATAATGACCATTTATTATGTGCTGATTACATGTTTGTCACAAGCAGTATTTATCTCATATAATCCTATGAAAAAGGCATCATTGTCCCATTTTAAGAGAAGAGAAAACTGAGGTTCAAAAAGGTAAAGTAACTTGTTTTAGGTCAAAGAGTTGGTACATGACAGAGTGGCAGATGTCCACACTTCTCTGAAGCTCATCCCACCAGGCTGGCCTTGTGAGTAGCTTTAACTGATAGAATGTAGCAGAAATGACTTCCAAACTTTGACCTCGGGAAGGCTGGTAGCTTCTGCGCTTGCCTTTTGAACACTGCTATCTCATGAACAAAATTAGGCTCACCTCCTTGAGGATGAGGGACTTCACAGAGAGAGAGGCCCAGTTATCCCACTGTGGCAGCCAAACCAGACGTATGAGGCAAGTGAAGCTATGTGGGACTAACCATCCTTCACCCTATTTGCAAGCTAACTGTGGACGTATGAGTGAGCCCAGGTGAGCCATCCTAGGCTGAGCCCTGTCTAAATTGCCTACACATTATGGAAAATAAAGAGTTATTGTTTTGACCCAGTAAGTTATGCTATGGTTTATTATGGAACAATATACAACTCAGCTAAGATTTGAATTACAAGTAAGTCTGGCTCTAAAACTCTTCTGAGTCCAAAGCCATGACCCATCATACCCTAACTTGTGGTCCATAACTGATTTTTGGTCCTGCTTGTTCCTCTCTGAGTTCTAGCTCTAGACCTGGTATAATTCATATGTCACTTCTGATTTTTCTGTGCCTCCAACACCTTCACCACCCTTGGGCTGACTGTCTTACCTTTCTTATCTTTGGGCTCCGGTCCTCCTTCAAGATTTTTTGAGCTGTCTTCCTGGTAATCTGTATATGGGGGTTCATGTTCTGGTCCTGCTTGGGCTCTCTAGGAGACTGTTTATTAAATTTTACTGTGCTTACACATCTAACGATTTTGTTAAAATGCACAATCTGCTTTAGGTGGTCTGGAGTAGGACCTGAGATGCTTCATTTCAAATAGGCTCCCAGGTGATACTGATGCTATTTGCCAAAGGATCACACTTTGAGTAGCAAGGCTCTAGGCTACTCTGCAAAGAAACTATTTCACTGCTTCCTCATTCACATAAATAATAGTCATAGCTGATGGAGATCATGGCTGGATAATTCAGCCAAAGAGGAAATCTCAGCTGTTCATTTATCAGTGACTTGCATACTTGCCAGTTTAACCCAGGGAACAATGTTAAATGGAGGAAAATATAAAAGGTAAAGATTCCATTTTCAAAGCATTCATTCAATAATACAACAAATATTCACCAAGCATCAACAACAAACCACTATGTGATAGTATCTAGGTATGAAACCTCAGGACATCCTCTTCTGAGGGCTTGGATCTCCTAAGAAAATACCATTTTATAATGAAATGTCCTTTCTCTAGTCACCTCATAGCCCCCTGAACTAATTAGCTGAACTCTTTGAGCTTTAAATATAATGCTTACTGAAACAATTTGTTTGTAATGCAGCAGTTTGAGTTTGGGAACCAGTGTTATGTTTGCAATGTAACAGAATGGTTAGTGTTCAGCTATTTGTACATAGGTGAATGATCTGTCTTGAAAAGTATATGCCTGTACAGCCCAACCCCTTTCTTAAGAATCAGAGATACATTGGCCGGGTGCGGTGGCTCATGCCTGTAATCCCAGCACTTTGGGAGGCCAAGGGGGGTGGATTGCCTGAGGTCAGGAGTTCAAGACCAGCCTGGCTAACATGGTGAAAACCTAACTCTACTAAAAATACAAAACTTAACCAGGTGTGGTGGCGGGCACCTGTAGTCCCAGCTACTTGGGAGGCTGATGCAAGAGAATAGCTTGAAGCCAGGAGGTGGAAGTTGCAGTGAGCTGAGACTGTGCCACTGCATTCCAGCCTGGGTGACAGAGCAAGACTCCATCTCAAAAAAAGAAAGAAAGAAAAAAAAGGATCAGGGATACTCATGATACATGTAGGTAACCCTGTAAATAGGACTAGATAGGTGACTTATTTGATCTGAATCCCTACATTCTTTGCTTTGGGAGTCCACCCCCAAAACAGAATGTTCTGGAGCTCTCTAAATAGATACCACCACATACTGTTTGGCATAGGTGTCTTGTGAATATTTGTTATAGTATGGAATGAATGCCTTGAAAACAGAATCTTTATCTTTTATCCCTTTTCTCCTTTTACCTGGTAAGTCCTTCTAAGACAAGAGCTGTCTCAGCCCTGACTAGATGAAGGACTCAGTTTCCCAAGGGACCAATCAGCTACAAGAACCACTCCACCTTCCTCTACATCAACACATGTGCCTATGCCTGGAGTGGTGAGAAACTGACATGCTTTTTTTTTTTTTTTTTTTTTTTGAGATGGAGTTTTGCTCTTGTTGCCCAGGCTGGAGTGCAATGGCGTGATCTCAGCTCAAAATCTCTGCCTCCCAGGTTCAAGTGATTCTCCTGCCTCAGCCTCCTGAGTAGCTGGGATTACAGCTACTGGCTAACTTTTATATTTTCAGTAGAGACGGGGTTTCACCATGTTGCCCAGGCTGGTCTCAAACTCCTGACTGACCTTAGGTGATCTGCCTGCCTCGGCCTCACAAAGTGCTGGATTATAGGAGTGAGCCACCATGCCTGGTCTGAGAAACTGTCATTCTTAACTTCTCTCTCTTGCCAACAATCTACCTTTTTCCTTTTTTTCTAGACCTCACAAGGAGAGGGATGAGAGCTTGCTTTGTTTTACCCAGTCCTGGGTTTCCATTGCAAGGGTCTACCTCTGGAATGATAAACTTCATCTTTAATTACTCTAACAAAGATAGGTTACAGAGAAGCAATGTCATGTGAGACAGACAGGGTCCCTCCCGTCGAGATGGCCCAGTGAGAGATGGAGACAAGCTGTTGGGCACTACAAGTATGGCCACTACAATGGGGGAACACACAGTGTTCCTCTGAGCATTGAGGAAGGCACCCACTCATGTTTTGGGAATGGGATTGGGGTAGGGACAGGAAAGGCTTCCCTAAGAAGTTATCACCTAAGGTGGATATTAAAGAACAAATAACAGCCAGGCAAAAAGGAAGGGTGGTAAGAGAACATCCTGAAAGAGAAAAGCCATTGCGTAAAATAATTTGAAGAACAAGTCATTAATTCAAGTGGCAATGGTAATTTGAGACATGCAAAACATTCTGTGTCTTAGTATTTGAGGTTTTGCTCCATTTTTTACAATTATGCCTACTTTTAGAGAGTGAATCCATAGTGGAAAGCTTCCCTGAGGAATATGTGATAACTGGACAAAGCTTGGCTGACATTTACCTTTGCTGCATCTACAAAGAAAGAATTTGCTATGATAACTAATAGAGCAACCAAAAGCAGATGTACCTAATCTACTTCAAGGACACTTTTTTTTCCAGCATTTTGTAAGTACATTAAATGCAAATTATATTATGCATAAAATTAAAAATCAACCTCATCTAGTCATCAAAACAAGTTATGGCTTAACATCTACCAGGAAACAGCCACTATAAAAATAAATTTGAATTTAATTACACAATGCAGCTTTTTAAAAGTCCTTTCCTTGTAACTTTGTATTAAGTTATATTAAGTTATTCTGACCTTCATCTAATTTATCTCACCTATAAGGTTTTAGCAAATTTGATAGATCCTGAATTGCTTGTGACTGACCTATGTTTTTGTTAGCTTTGAATGTGAAAAAGGAAGTTTCCAAATTCTTCTGTTAGTATCGGTTTAAACAGGATTATAATAATCAATCAAAATAAGCTCATTTATTAATACAAGTTGAGTATCCCTTTTCCCAAATACATAGGATCAGACGAGTTTTGGATTGGGGATTTTGTGGGATTTTGAAATATTTGCATATACATAATGAAACATGAGACCCAAGGCTAAACACAAAATGCACTTATGTTTTGTATATACCTTATTCACACAGCCTGGAGCTCATTTAATACACTATTTTAATAATTTTGCGCATGAAACAAAGTTGTGTACACTGAATCATCAGAAGGCAAAGGTGTCATCTCAGCCACTCATGGACAATCTCTCGTTGTTTGACATCATCCTCATTCCTGACTCTGAATTTACATGCTACAAATTAACAATCATTTTCACTTATTCACACATAAGTACTTAACAGTAAAAAAATAACATCCCATTAATACAGTTAAAAAGTAATATGTTCGGCCGGGCGCGGTGGCTCAAGCCTGTAATCCCAGCACTTTGGGAGGCCGAGACGGGTGGATCACGAGGTCAGGAGATCGAGACCATCCTGGCTAACCCCGTGAAACCCCGTCTCTACTAAAAAATACAAAAAACTAGCCGGGCGAGGTGGCGGGCGCCTGTAGTCTCAGCTACTTGGGAGGCTGAGGCAGGAGAATGGCGTGAACCCGGGAGGCGGAGCTTGCAGTGAGCTGAGATCCGGCCACTGCACTCCAGCCTGGGCGACAGAGCGAGACTCCGTCTCAAAAAAAAAAAAAAAAAAAAAAGTAATATGTTCAGGATAACTCAGCAGCACAGTAGCTTCACTAGAACGCCTGCATCAGCTGCTAAACAACAGTAGCAACAAACAACAGCAGGCTTTCAGCCTCCACCTATCATGCTGTGTTTTGATTAAAAGGTTACTGTCCACTATATTTTATTTTTTTTAGGTGAAACATCAGAAGCAGTCGAAGGACCAGGAAGTGGGTCTTCTAGGGACTAGGAGGCATTCTGCTGAATGGCTTTTAAAAATGTTTCCTCTAGCCTCTTCTGCCTCATTAACAAAGGTTGTTGTCTCAGAAGTCTCTTCGATTTTGTAAACTGTCATGATTTCTTGTTCTTGGATGAATACATGCTGCTTTAGTCCTTCAATAAGCCCATCACACATTTTCACCATGTTGTCTATAGGCACTTTTTCTGTAGTGTTAACAACATCAAATTTATGAGTATTATGACAATTACCTTGATTCAGAACCATTTTGGCTATTCTACCATCAGGTGGTGAATGAACAAGTAGAGCCTCATTATTGATTTAAAAAATTTCTTCAGGTTGGGCATGGTGGTTCACACCTGTCTTCCCAGCACTTTGGGAGGCTGAGGCAGGCGGATCACTGGAGCCTAGGACTTCGAGACCAGCCTGGGCAATATGGAGAAACCCCATCTCTACCAAAAATACAAAAATTACCTAGGTGTAGTGGCGTGCACCTGTAGTCCCAGATACTTGGGATGCTCAGGTGTGAGAATCACTTGAGCCCAGGAGGTTGCTGCTGTAGTGAGCCATGATCACACCACTGCACTGCAACCTGGGCAACAGAGTGTGACCCTGTCTCAAAAACAAAACAAAACTTCTTCAATAGGCCGGACATGGTGGCTCACACCTGTAATCCCAGCACTTTGGGAAGCTGAGGCAGGAGGATCACTTGAGGTCAGGAGTTTGAGACCAGCCTGGCCAACATGGTGAAACCCCATCTCTACTAAAAATACAAAAAAAAAAAAAATGAACGGGGCATGGTGGCATGCACCTGTAGTCCCAGCTACTTGGGAGGCTGAGCCACTAGAATGGCTTCAGCCGCAGAGGAGGAGGTTGCAGTGAGCCAAGATCAGCCTGGGCAACTGAGTGAGACTCCATCTCAAAAAACCCCAAAAATGGCCGGGCGTGGTGGCTCATGCCTGTAATCCCAGCACTTTGAGAGGCCGAGGCGAGCAGATCACAAGGTCAGGAGTTTGAGACCAGCCTGGCCAATATGGTGAAGCCCCATCTCTACTAAAAATACAAAAATTAGCCAGGCTTGGTAGCAAGTGCCTGTAGTCCCAGATACTTGGGAGGCTGAGGCAGGGGAGTCCCTTAAACCTGGGAGGTGGAGGTTGCAATGAGCCAAGATGGAGCCACTGCACTCCAGCCTGAGCGACAGAGAGAGACTCCGTCTCAAAATAAATAAATAAATAAACCCCGCCAAACCAAAAAACTTCTTTAATATAAGAAGAAAGTAAAAAAAACTTCTTCCAGCTTACTAATGGACTCTGAAGGTATATTTTTTGCATATGTAAGAAGGCTAGACATCATTTTTTTTTTTCTCATTTGACATACAGAATCATTCAAACTTGTCACCTTGCTCGTCATCATCACTGAACACAGTTGCAGGCCAGAAGTTGTGCCAGACACGCCCAACTATGTGTTTAGTCTTTGTGTTCCAATCACTGGCAATAGCACATATAGTATCCTTCAGGCTAAACTCTTTTTGAAAACGTTCACAGTCACGCCTCTGTTCACTATTGCTAGCATGCTGTTCAAAAAGTTTATTGATGTAAGGATAACGTGGTCATATGGCTAAATTAATAAAGTCATCTTTGTGAGAAAATATATGACATAAACATTATTTTTGCTGAGGATCTCAGGTGAAGAATGAGCAGAACAGTTGTCAAGGAAAAACAAGATATTTGAGTGGACATCCAGTTCAGCTTTTCTGCAGCGCACATGAACCACTGGTACAAAATATTTGAGAAACTGCCAGAAAAAATGTCCCTGGTGATCCATGCCTTTTTGTTAGCACAATAATGGACTAATAAGAAATTCACTCCTTGTAAACATCAAGTATGCATGCTTTTGCCTATCACAGCAAGTTTACACTCTGTGAAGCTGTTGCATTAGCACATCCCAGCACAGTTATCCTATCCTTAGTATCCTGAATTCCTACAGGAGCTGTCTCATCAGCTGCAGTCAGAGTCTTTCTGGGGTAATAATGCCAAAACAGATGTTTCATCAGCATTATAGACTTTTTCTGGGATAAGACTCTCATCAGCAATGACCTTGTTAAATGGATACATTTTATGTGTTTTATTTTATTTTGTTTTTTATTTTTTAAGAGACAGGGTCTCAGTCTGTCATGCAGGCGGGAGTGCAGTGCAATGGCATGATGATAGCTCACTGTAGCCTCAAATTCCTGGGCTCAAGTGGTCCTCCAGCCTCAGCTTCTGGAATATCTAGGGCTACAGGCATGAACCACCACCCAGCTAATTTTTTTTTTTTTTTTAAGTTTTTTGTAGCAATTGGGTCTCCCTATTTTGCCCAGGCTGGTCTCAAACTCCTGGGCTCAAGCAATCCTCCTGCCTCACCCTCCCAAAGAGCTGGGATTACAGGCATGCGCTGCTGTACCCAGCTGATTCTGGTGAACTCATCAATGAATTGCTCAGCTGCTTCATGATCAGCAGAAGTTTTACCACCACAAATCTTTAAAAATTTCATGCCATGTCTATTCCTAAATTTCTGCAACCAGCCTATTGACTAATCACAGTTCTCTTCAATTTTCAATTCATCATGACAGGTCTTGCTTGTTTCATGATCTGCATACTATGAAGTGACATGTGTTTGTTCACTGCAACACTGATAAACCCACTCTTTCAATACATGATTGAGGTCTTTATTTTTAGCTTTATGCAGTGTTTTTCTATTTTTAACTCCTATTCATCACTTTCAGCATAGAACTTCAACAGTCCTGTTTCTTCATGTCATACGAGGTGGTCATTCTAACACCATACTGCTGTAAGATGTTTCACACTTACACCATTGTCCAGTTTGTCCAATAGCTTGACTCTCTGTGCTATAGATAAATATGCTTCTTCTTTTTCTTATCACCGTTACCCATAGGGGTATCTGTAGGGCTTTTTGATATTTTCAACAATATCTTTACAGAGAAAAAGCAAAAATAAAGTAAGTAATTTGCATGGGTCTTGGCCCCGTGTGGGGTATCATGGGGAATCTGGGCATATCTGGCCTTCACACATGCCATGTTATTACCTTTTGTGGGTGAGCTTCCATGAAGGAATCTGGGCATGCCTAGAAAAGACACATCACAATTAAAGGGCCTGGGAGGGTGTTTCTTTGCTTAGGGACACTGAAGGAATTGTGTGTTGTGCATCTGTGTTTTGACTTCGACTCATCACATGAGGTCAGATGTGAAGTTTTCCACTTGTGGTGTCAAGTCAGCACTTTAAAAGTTTCAGATTTTTAAGCATTTTGGATTTGGGGTTTTCATATTAAGGATGCTCAACCTGCATACAACTTAGGCCCAGCCTCTTTATTCAATTATCTTATGGGGAATTGAGTCCAGTGAAGGGTATCAAGGAATCACAGAATGTTGAGCAGGAAGGCAGTTCAGAAATTTCCAAACTCAAAGTCCTGTAGAGAGATGAAGTATTTCCCCTAAGTTCACGATGCTTAGTGAAAATGTCAGTACAGGTTCACCTTCTTTTGCCGCAATTCTGAAATCTCAAAGTCAAAATCTTAAAATCCAAAGTTTTGTTTTTTAAAAATTTAGTGCCTAAACTTATACAGCAAAAAGTGTCCTACACCGATATGAGGCTATACATCCTACTTAATATGAATATTCATATATTTTCCTGAAGATGCTGGTATGCTTGATTATAGAAAACTTTCCAAGACCTCCATGGAGGTGTATATACACCATGAAGCTTTTCTACAGTCCAAAGAATTCTGGATTGCAAAACAAATCTGGTCTCAAGGGTTCTGGATAACAAGTTTCATGAATCCCTAATAATAGTCATTAATTATTGAGCATTTGCTTTGCACCACATACTGTCCTACAATTATAGCTGCATTTTCTTAACTTTGATTTGACACATTCCATTCTCACCTCACCTGCTATCTTTCCAGCTCACTAATTCTATTACCCCAGTTCCAAACCTTCTAAACCAAGGGTCTCTCCACCATTGGTCCTTCTCCCACTTTTCACTTGAGGTCCCATCTTCTCTCTATAATTACCTGACTTAAATGCTTTGGTCAATTATTATGCTGTAAATACTTCAAAATCCCTCAAATCCCTTGCCCTTCTCTGGCTTTGACTTATTTGTTTAGCAAAACCACAACCCTGGTGAAACCCACCTCTTTCCCTGTACTGGAATGGTTGAATATGTCTGGTGAAAACCATGCTGACTGATCTCATTTTGAGTTCATAATCATTAACCCTTAACTGGGCCCTTAATGCTGCCTGGCATTCACAGCCAGGCATGAGGTTCTCAGCAGGATGAGGTTCCCCTCATCCATTCACTCTTCTGTTCTCCTAGAGAACAAGCTCATACTTCCTTCTTTCCTTCAAGAATACTCCTTTCCCCACTTACTCTTATATGATTACTATGCTACCTATTTATCTAAGAAATGTGAGAGAAACAAGAAAACCTCCAAAGACTCCCAAAACCACATACCCTCCTACCAGTCACTGTACCCACACCCTCAGCCTTCCTGCCTAGTCCCTATGAAAACTCCCCATGAGTCCCTGGAGCCAACCCCTCTCACATACTCAAGCACATCCCTGTAGCAACTTCTTCTCCTCCTCTCCCGCATCGTCAATTTTCACCCAATCATTCACAGAGTTGGATCATCAACACAAGCCTCCCATAGCCACCCACCCACACCAGCAATCTGTTAAATGATTAGTTAGGCGGGCTCCGTCATTTCACACCAAGCTCTGACAATAGCCTCAAGGTCCTATACAACCTGATCTATAGTTACTTCACTTCTGCCTCTCCAACAACTCTGTCTTCTTTGATCTTTGCTGTCAAACATGCCTGGCATACTCCTGTCCTCTGGCCTTTGTAATGGCTCTTCCCTTTGCCTTGAACTTGCTGCCTCTAGATATCCACGTGGCTTACTCCCTCACCACCTTCACATCTTTGTTCATGTTATCTTCTCAGTGGAGGCTACCCTGTCTCCCCTGTACAAAATTGTAACCCACTACCAGCCTCCCATATGCCCCAACCCTGCCTTTGGAACCCTTACCCTGCTCTGCTATTTTCTTAGCACACAGAACTTTTAAAATATTAATATATTTTCTTACAGTTATGGTGTTTTATTTGCTTCCCATCCCCCTCCCCTCACTAGACTGTACATGCCACAAAGACAAGGATTTGTATTCTGTTCACTGACATATCCCAAACACCTGGAATAATGCCTGACACATAGTAGGCATTCAGTCCATACTGAATGAATGTCATACTTTAAATTTCACAAAAATTTCATGTGTTAGGTTTTATATTATCTTTATTTTATATATGAAGAAACTGACTAGTTTTCAAAATAGGCCCATGGTCAAGTCACAAGAAAGGGAGACAGCCAGGAGCCCAGTCTTCCTGATTCCACAGTCTACTTGCTAAATGACCAGGCCATGTGGCCTCCCTATATTGTGCTTGCCTCAAGGTTTGGAATAAACATGTTGAACTGCATCTACCATCAATAAGCCATCATCAAATGCCACAGAATTTTACTGTGTCCTCTTGGGGTACATGACAGCTTGGTAGTTTTGATCTAACATCAAATGCTTCTCAATTTACTTCCTGACCCCAGAAGACAACAGGTCTGAAAGCTCATCTATTCCAGGCCAAAGAGGTTGGTTTCACTCATGTATCTATTTTTTTTCTTTTTTTTTTTTTTTGAGACAGAGTTTCACTCTGTTGCCCAGGCTGGAACACAGTGGCACAACCTCAGCTTACTGCAACCTCTGCCTCAGTCTCCCCAGTAGCTGGGATTACAGCAGCTCACCATTACACCTGGCTAATTTTTGTATTTTTAGTAGAGACAGATTTTCACCATGTTGGCCAGGCTTGTCTTAAACTCTTGACCTCAAGTGATCCATCCCCTCTCGGCCTCCTAAAGTGCTAGCCAGGCTGGTCTCGAACTCCTGACCTCAAGTGATCCGCCTTGAGGTCACTTGGCCCCCCAAAGTGCTGGGATTACAGGGGTGAGCCTCTGTGCCAAGCCATTTATCCACTGATTCGTTCATTTATTGAGCACCAACATGCTGAGGGTATCCTGTAGATGGTTGATTTGGATGCAGCCAGTAAATCAAATTTCTCTTCTTGAAACTACCATGAACGAAAAAATGCCCACATCATTTTTGGAACTAAATCTACAGATGAAAAATCATCTTTTCTCTAACTGCATCAGAACTACTCCCCGCAGCTGAGGAAGAGCCTCCTATCCCAGCCCCTGTGCTAGGGCCTCCATTCCAGTGGAAGTAAATGTGAGCTACAAGTTCTGAATAGCTTTGTGCTGGAATTTGGAAGGAATGTGTATAGTGCTCAATATGAAGCTCAGTTTGGCTTCAGGGACCATTTTAATTAAATTAATTATCTCTAAAAGAAACACTTAGAGCTGTTTAAGCCTAAACAATAGGTGCTTGTTCTCATTTCTAATAGGAGTCACATTGTTCAGAGAGTTCTCTTGGTGAGCTGAGGACAATGTTACCACCAGCTATTTAAGGAAGGCCTTCCCCTTCTTGCCCCATGCCTTCTCTCTCACACACAGGAGAGAGGCTTTCAGAGAAGTGGGATGGAGGGCCTGGAATATTAATGTACCAAATCTACAAATGCACTCCACTGCTTCCTTTTTTGTTGTTTTTTTGATTGTTTTGTTTTGTTTTACAGCCAGAGGTATTTTGTTTTATTTTATTTTATTAACACCTATAATGCCATGAATTCATAGGGAATAGGTTCCAACAGCTCAGGCTCCTTCCCACTGGCTTTCACAAAGTGTGCTTCGCTGGGTGGAGCAGGTTGGTGCTTCACTTGAACCCAGGTACCTTCCTCTTTGGCTTCCTTCTTTTTCTGATCATTTTCCTTCACACATTTCAGGACGCTATCTTGGCTTTTAGAGCGCTTAACGTGCTCACCATGCACATTATTTCATTCGGCAAGAATCTTCCCCTTGTTTGTTTACAACAATGCCAACAGCATGCTGCAGACCATTGTACCAGTTTTGCCATGGTAACACTTGTGGGGCATTCCTTTTTGAACAGTACCCATTCCGTTGATGTCTACAGTATCACCTTTCTTAAAGACTCGCATATGCGTGGCCAAAGGAACAAGTCCATGTTTTCTAAAAGGCCTAGAGAATGTGTATCGGTGCCTCTCCTCTTTCCATTTGTGTTCATCATTGTGGCCAATTACTGGAAGGTGGCAGTTTTGGCCGAAAGGAAGAACTGCTTCCTTAACTTTCCTAACTCATATGTGTCTTGTGTTTGTTTCTGTTGTGGATTCTTAGTCACATGGCCTTGCTCTGTATGGTCTGCATTTCCAGTAAAAGGGTCCCAGCCTAAGTGGCCCTTGTTCTCGTGAAGAAATAGGCAATGTCACTTTTACTTTGTGTTCTCCTTTCCTCCACCATTTCCTCCTAGTGTGTCCTTGTTTTCAGAAACTCTAGACTGATTTTTAAAAATAATATTGTATACTCCGCCTCACTGCAAGAAGATTCAATCTGGCTTCTTCGTTCCTTTTTTTTTTTTTTTTTTTTTTTAGACAGAGTTCGCTCTTTCACCAAGGCTAGAATGAATGGCGTGATCTTGGCTCACTGCAACCTCCGCCCCACAAGTTCCAGTGATTCTCCTGCCTCAGCCTCCCCAGTAGCTGGGATTATAGATGCCCACCACCATGCCTGGCTAATTTTTGTATTTTTAATAGAGACGAGGTTTCTCCACGTTGGCCAGGCTGGTCTCGAACTCCTGACCTCAGGTGATCCACCTGCCTCGGCCTCCCAAAGTGCTGGGATTACAGGCATGAGCCACCGCCCCTGGCCTCTTCGTTCCATTCTATCTGTTCTTTTTATCATTGCAGTACAAAGAGGTAAAACGATATCTCCCTCTCATCTTCTGCTCCTCACAGTCAGGCATGCCCCTACAACGTTGTCATCACTAGGAAAAGTGTAGGAGGGCTCCCTTCACCCTCGACATTCACTTTTCAGAGCTGTGTGTTATTTTTGAGGATGCATCATGGCTTTGTGGGAAAGCCTTAGTGAGAGAGAGAGAGAGGGAGAGAGAGAGAGAGAGAGTGTGTGTGTGTGTGTGTGTGTGTGTGTAATTCCAGTCAAAGGTAAGAGTGTTTAAAGCTTTTCTGTGTTGTGCTAAGCCCTTCTCCCTGAGTCTTCTCTCTTAGATACAGTGTGATTCATCTAATTCCAGTGACTCCTTAGCAGAGTTGTAAAAGGCCATGCCGAGTACAGGTGTTGGTCTCTGTTCTTTGGTGTCTCTCGCAGTAAGTGAAGAGTGGACACGGCACGCAGAAGAGAGCTCTAAAGGCAGTCAATCAATACTGCAGACTGACTGACAATGGCAGTATTAAGTGCCATGGTGGTATGGTTTACTGGAATGAGTGCAAAATAAGGACCAGAGCTGGCCACATTAGCTTTACATAATAACACTAGGCAATTGGTATTGGAAGAGATGGCTAAAGCTCAGGCCACAAGCTAAGCAGGTCCCTTCCAGCTTTGGCTATTTTTTTTTTTTTTTTCCTGTGAGACAGGGCCTCTCTCTGTCTCCCAGGCTGGAGTGCAGTGGTGCGATCCTGACTCACTGCAGCCTTGACTTCCTGGGCTCAAGCAATCCTCCCACCTCAGCATCCAAGTAGCTGGGACTACAAGCATGCCACCATGTCTGGCTAATTTTTGTATTTTCTGTAGAGACAGGGTTTTGCCATGTTTTCCAGGCTGGTGTTGAACGCCTGAGCTCAACTGATTTGCCTGCCTCAGTCTCCCAAAGTGCTGAGATTACAGGTGTGAGTCACTGTGCCCGGCCTTCCCCTTTAACTATCTATAATTATTTAGCAAGTAGGACTTGGTCTGTAGCATAGTGGTAATTCCACTACTCTTTAACTAAAGTGAGGACTAACAATGACACTCAGAATTATTTTTAATTTACTTTTGGTATGTATATTCTAACTCATTAATAACGAGCAAATAACTGAAAAAAGAAGAAAAACATGTTAATCTTCCATCGTTATTTGGTAAAAAACAGTTTTGTTGTAACTAAAATTTCATGACTTATTAATTTTGAGACAAGGTCTCACTTTGTCACTGAGGCTGGAGTGCAGTGGTGTGATCATGGCTCACTGCAGCTTCAAACTCTTGGGCTCAAGCAATCCTCCCACTTCAGTCTCTAAAGTAACTAGAACTACAGGTATGCACCATCATGCCAGGCTAATTTTTAAAGCTATTTTTTGTATAGACAGGGTCTTCCTGTGTTGTCCAGGCTGGTCTCAAACTCCTGGCCTCAAATGATCCTCCCACCTCAGCCTTCCAAAGTGCTGGAATTATACCCGCCTCATGACTAATTGCTAATCTCTGTTTTTTTTCTCTCTTTCTGTAGAATGACCCAACCCTTTTGACAAAAACATTGTGTGGAATGCATAGTCAAATTCCAAATCATATCAACATCATTTGTGTATGGATAACAATCAAGTGGGTAGGCCAAATCCAAATGACCAATTTTTAAAGTTTTTCTAATATGCCTTGGTACCATGTATTTTGTATCCTAACAATATTGACCTCTACAGGTATGGAAGCAGAGACCTAGTAAAAATTAATGGCAAAAGTCAGTGCATTAACAGATTGCAGCAACCCTTAATCATGAACTGCTAAACTTTAGACCATGAGCTAAGATCATCTTAGTGTACACAATAGTTTCCATATTTGAAAACAAATTTTGAAAACGGGGGAAAAGTGAGGTAAACAAGGGTATTAATCATACTCTGCTTTCCATGTTCTAATGCTTAGTAAATTTACTTGGCACACACACATTCTTACATTAGGAAATACATTTGAGTTAAGTGAATCTAAGTTTCATTGTTTCACTCACTGGAAAAAAAAAATCTATCTTATACAATTTGGAGAAAGGAAAAGGTTATTCCGTAGTTGGAAAGGCAAGTATTATACTCTTAGGCTACCCTCTTGACTCTGCTTTGGACAAACACAATAAAGGCTAAAAAGGTTTATGCTGCTTTTCTTCCCTGTGTTTTCCTCATAGGACAGCCTGTGTTGGTCTAAAATCATGACCTGTCAGAGATTTACGTATTTTTAAAGTAGACTGGAGCCTCAGTCTCATCTCTCTTCATCGTGATACTGTATTACCTTTTATCAGCCACATCAGGGAAGTATACTTGTTCATTTAAATCAAGGGTCAAACCAAATACTCACGTGTGTGGGAGGAGTTCTTTCTTTTGTTTTGGCCTGTATTGATAATTTAATGATGAGCTTCCTCCCTGATGTTTATTCAAAGACATTATTATCCTTCTTTTCATTCTAAGGGATTTGGGGGTTATTATTTTTTAGCAGTGGCTGGTATAAGTGAAAGCAGTGACAAAGCCTCTCAAAGGAAGGAATAAGGCAGTGAAGCCATGGATACACAGAGCCATGGGAGAAACAAGGCCATGGGAGAAACACGACTTTCCTCAGGTTAAAGTTGTGGGGTTAAAACCATTTTATATTAAAACAAGTCTGATTACAAAATGTACTTATTGAACAAACATTTATGGTGCATTTATCATGTGTCAGGCAATATTCTTGATTCTGGAAATATAGTGGTGAAAGTTAAGGTGGCCAGGCAGGGCACCCCGTTTCATGGAGCTGGTATTCTAATAGAGAATGACAAAAATATGAGTAAGAAATTCTGACAGTGAAAAGTGTAATGAAGAAAATACATGATGTGACAGTGACAGGGTAGAGGAGCTAATTCAGATTGGCAGGTTGGGAAAGGTTTCACTGAAGAAGAGACATTTGAGCTGAGACCGGAAATCCTAAGAGTAAGGGGTCATTCTAGGTAGAGACAACAATGAATAAACAACCCCATGGGAAAACTAACTTTGCCTTTTTGAGTACCCAAAAAAAGACAAAGCAGTCAGACTGGAGTGGATGGGACACTGACGATAAGAAATGATGTCAAAAGGCAGGCAATGGCAAGACTGTGTAGAATGCTGGGAGAACAGCTAAAGAGGCTATTGCAATTCAGGTAAGAACTGGTAGAAGATAATGGAAACTTAGAAAAAAGGAAAAGCAATGGATATGGAGGAAAAATTAATGTACTGTAGGTGTACTTTTGAAGTAGATTACGGGATTATGGGAAATCAAGGAGAAATGACACTTCCTGGGTTTTTGTCTGAGTGAAATATATGAGTGAAAGGAGAAGGAGCATATAGTGAGATGAGGAAGAATGAAAAAAAGAACCATTTTCATAGGGAGAAAGTCAAGAGTACTGTTTTAGTCATTTTAAATATGAAACACCTTTTTATTATTCAAGTAGCAAAGGGTCAAGTGGGCTTTTAGGTATCTAAATTTATAGCTCAGTGGAAAGGTCAGAACTGGCAATATAAATTTGCACATAAGATAGTATGTAAACCATGCAATTAGATGAGATCAGTAGAAAAGGAGAAAAATCTTAGGCCTGAGCCTGGAGCACACCAACACTTAAGGCTTAAGAGGAAGACCTAGAGCCAATGGATAGAACAAGAAGCAAGAAACCGGGAGAGCATGTTGTTAGAGAAGCCAAGAAAAGACAGTGCATGAAGAGGACTTAACGGCCAGCTGCATAAATGCCGCAGGAGTTAAGAGAGTGATGACTTATTTGGCAAAGTGGAGGTGTTTGTAATCTTGACAAGAGCAGTTTGAGGGAATGGTGGGATACAAAACCTAGTTAGGGTCCATAGGGGTAAGCTGGAAATGTGAGGAAAGTTTTGAGCAGGCTTCTGTGAAGGCATGAGAGAAGTGGCAAAAGAAGATGAGAGGTCAAGGGAGGTTGTTGTTTTGTTTACAAATGGGAGGCAGAAGAAAATGTTTATATGCTGATGGAATGGTCCAGTAGTCACAGGTTGGTGTTGGAAAGTTGAAGAGGGAAGTTATGACACAGTAATTTTGGAGAGTAAGAGAACAAACATGTTTGTGAAGCACAGTAAGATCTTTGGGTAGTACCTATTTGAAAATTGTGGTAATAGATTTAAAATGAAATTAGCCAGCATTGGGTTTAGATTTTTCTCCAGCCCCATTCAGCTGTTAGGTATAAGTGCAGAGTAAAGAGATGGAGCAGTGCTTAAAACAAGTTAGGACCTGCAGGTAGGAGACTATGACAGAGAGTAGATGAAATTGATACGATTACAAAAAAGCAATTGCTAATGATAGGCTATGATAAATTCCCAAGACATGTGTTTATTAAATGTTTGATGAATGACACAGACTGGAATCAGACTTTACCCCTTCCTAGAAAGGGTAAGTTGCTGAACTTAAGTCAATGCTTCCTTTATAGAATTTCTGAGAGGATTTAATTATAATTTTTGTATAGTGCCTAAAATAGGACCTGGCATTGAACAATCATTCAATACATGTTAGTTTTCAACTCCACTTCCCAAGTAAAATTTCTCTTCCTCATTCAGTTACTCAACAATCATTTCTTCAAAACAGTCTGTGCCAGCCACATACTAGGTGCTAAGATATAATAGCAAGGCTGATAAGAACCTGCTTTCATGGTATAGCAGGGGAAACAGACATTTTACAAATAACTAAACTTAATAAATATTTACATTCAGTTGTGATAAACACTGTGAAGATTGACCACTATATTTATATAAAAGGGATATGTTTAAAATAGATTTTTAAAACTTTTAAACTTTTGTAAAAATTTTCAAAGAGAATCTGATGTTAGAAGTTTAACATTCTGATTTATCTGTTTTGAACATGAAAAATACAAACTCAAAGTAAACATCTACAACATAAGGCAAATCTATCCATATAGAAAAGGAATAAGAAGGTACTGACTAATAAAGTTGAAACAACACTGTCATATTAATCTCAAAAATGGGCCAAACTTGCCTTTATGTTAGGGTCAGAATGCATGTGAGAGTTGGGCTCAATTCCTTTAGAATTGTTCCTTAGGATATATTTCTTAAGCTTTAACTTTATGCCAGGCATTGTGCTAAGTGACAGAAAGAGAAAAGCAACCCTTGGCATCCAGGAGTTGGGTTGTTATTACCAGCTAGGCCTTGGCGTTCTCCTGTTGAACATAAACTATCTCACAGAAGACCATCAGTCAAGGTTACTCTGTGACCATGATGAAACAGAAAAGACCTCTTCATATCTTGCGTAATAAAACAAAAACAAAGTAACAGTGCAAAGCACAAAATACTAAACATCCCCTTCTAGCATCTAATATGAGTGACTGCTGCTTCTTTACAAATTACGGCTTTAACTTAGCTTCATGTCTCCCACCTCCTAAATGAGATCTATTCAGACCAATCATAAAATTACCCCGCTTCCTGAGATAATCGAAATCCAGTGCAAACTCTTGCTTGAATCCTTCCCAAATCACTCAACACAAGCCCAAATCCTAAAACACCTTTCCAGCACTCAGAATTCCCTACAATGTATTCTCTAGCTTCAACAAACAAAAAACCCAACTTTGTTCAACTTCTTGTGTGTTCCTAGTGGTCTCTGCGTTGAGTGGCATTACCAGTGGAATATATGCATTAAATTGTGTAATCCTCACAAGTATTTCTTGAAAGAGGTACTATTAACAAATCCATTTTACAAATAAGGAAATGGAGGCACAGGGCTGTTAAGTAACATTTCCAAAGTCACACAGCCGGAGAGTGGCAGAACCAGAATTAGATTCCAGTCTGACTCCAGTGGGATTCCCTGATAATGTTCCAGAGAATTATTTAGAATTGTTAGTAGGTTACTCTTTCAGTTTAACAAAGGGCAAAACAGTCTTTCTACACCTCTATTCCTTCCATCTTACCTACTCTTTGGCCTCATTGCTAAACAGTGAGTTCTTTATTTAAGGAATTTTTACTTGCTAGCTTTACAGATTAAAACAAATTAACATCAGAGCTTGCTAATTTTGGCTTATTTCAGGGTCAGAATGAGTGTCATCAATGACAGATTTGATCAGGTCCACTCACATTCTCAAAATCTTTCAATAGCTTCAGGCTAGAGTTAAAAAAATGTCAGCATGATACACTTGTCCCTTCTCCCTTTTCTGACTTTATCTCTTGATGCTTCTGCACAATTCATTAAACAGGTATTTTGTACCAGACCACCTCCCCATATTTTCCAATCATACAGAAACCCTCAGTACTTTTTTAACACAGCCTTTGCATGTGTTAAGCTTCAACCGATGCAACTGATGACCTTCCCACCCCATGTTGCTCCTTTGTCATTCCACCCTATCGCTTACTTTCCTTGATTATTAGCACTTTTCATACCATGTTACATGCTTATTACTCCAGCCTCAACTCTTCAGAAACCAAAAGGCATTATTCTCTTTGCCATCCTTTGCACTTGGCATGATGCCCAAGATTGGGCCAAGCTTAGATCTCAAACCATTTCTTCACCAAATTCAAATGTCTCCAATTTCTTTAGTAATTGGTATGGTTTGGGTCTGTGTTCCCCCACAAATCTCATGTTGAACTGTAATCCCCAATGTTAGAAGAGGGGCTTTGTAGGAGATGAATGCATCATGGGGGCAGATTTTTCCCTTGCTATTCTTGTAATAGTGAGTTCTCACAAGATCTGGTTGTTTATAAAAGTGTGTAGTACCTCCCCCTTCATTCTCTCCTCCTCCTGCTCTAGCCATGTAGGAAGTGCCTGCTTCCCCTTCGCCTTCTGGCATGATTATAATTTTCCCGTGGCCTCCCCAAAAGCCAAGCAGAAGCCGTCATGCTTCCTGTACAGCCTGTGGAACTATGAGTCAATTAAACCTCTTTTCTTTATGAATTACCCAGTCTCAGGTACTTCTTAAAGCAGTACAAGAACAGAGTAACACAGTAACACATTTCTAGTTCCGTTACTTCACTCAAAAAATCTAAGTTTAATAAATTGTGCATTAGTCATAATGGCGGATAATTGGTTTTCAGATTATTTTCCAAAAATTCATTGTGGATCAGAAGATAACTGGACTTTTTGGGTGTGTGCTTCTCAACCAGCAATGTAAGTTCAATAGGTCTTTAGGTTATAGCAGTGTCAACTCTTGAAGTAAACTATGATTTCTATTTTTTTTTTTTTTTGAGGAAGTCTTCATCTGCTTTGCCAGGCCACTGGTTATACATGATTAGGGGACACAGTGTAATAATGAGTCTCCTTAATAACTAGTAATAATAAATCCTAATACCAAAATGCCAATACCAAAAACAAAACACCTCACAGTAGAATGATTACTGTGGGAAAGCAGACTGAAGAGAATAGAAACTAGCTACTACTCTCTTTTGTATATTGAAACTTGAAATTGATGCAAAAGCAATAAAAAATATTCTTTAAAGCTAAAAAATGTAGCTGCTGGGGATAACAGAAATAAAGTCATACAGCTAGTGTAAAATAACTGAGACAATTTATGTATTTAAATATAATGGGCCGTCCTATGAAGAAAAATATATTAAAAGAGTGGCTTTTGAGCATAGATTTAAAAAATTGTTCCAGATTCCTTTTAGTTTCAGGAAAAAGGGTTAATCATGTATT
The DNA here is from genome assembly GCF_008728515.1 of Papio anubis. Lineage (NCBI taxonomy): Eukaryota > Metazoa > Chordata > Mammalia > Primates > Cercopithecidae > Papio > Papio anubis. The sequence goes on from NC_044978.1 coordinate 98,143,525, forward strand.
TTAAAACTGATAAAACTAGGGACAAAGAAAACTCACTTAAAGTGGCATTAAAATGTCAGTAGGTTTTTGAAAAAGATTATCTTTGAAAGGCAATTTTTGTGAGTAAATAAATTTGCTGTAATAATATGTTCTATCTTGTTTGTATTAGCATTCTCTTATTCATATAGGATTTGTTTAAAAAACTTTAACAATTATATCAAAGTTTCAAAAGGTCCAAAGCCTTAAACCTCTTGTTGAAGAAAGCAAAAGAACCATTTTGTCAAAACAAACATAAAAACAAAACTCAAATTCTGAAATCTAAATGTTATTCCAAGACAAGACTATGACTGACTTCCTCTATCTCGCCAACACTTTTAACTATTTAAAAACAAAAATTGTCTTTTTTGTTGTACTCCTTCTGTTTTAAGCTGTTATGATTTTTTTATACATCAACCCAAAATACTCTAAATAATTTTTTTTTCTTTTTGGTGGGGAGACTGGGTCTCACTGTCGCCCAGGCTGGAGTACAGTGGCATGATCACGGCACACTGCAGCCTCAACTTCCCTGGCAGCTGGGACCACGGGTGTGCACTATCATTCCCAGTTTTTTTACATGTTATTTTTATTCATAGAAATGGGGTCTCCCTATGTTGCCCAGGCTGCTCTCAAACTCCTGGGCTCAAGGAATCCTCCCACCTTAGCCTCCAAGTAGCTGGAACTACAGGCACATACCACCATGCCTGGCTGATTTTTAAAAGTTTTTTTAGAGATGGGGTCTCACTGTGTTGCTCAGGCTGGTCTTGTGGGCTCAAGAGATCCTTCTGTCTCAGTCTCTCAAAGTGCAGGGATTACAGGCGTGAATCACTGTACCCAGCTCTTTAAACAAATTTTATCATACTATTAAATTATCAATAAATAAGTTTTAACAATGTCAGCTCCTATTTCATCTTCCTGTTCAATTAATTAAAACCATTCTCTAATTGATTTTGAGTGATTTAATGTCATTTTGATCCTGACACAAATTTATTCCAAAAATGCAATTTTGATGAGAACATTAGAATTTTCACGTGGACTTACTAAAAAAGTAGTTCGATAGGTAGACCAAAGGAAAGAACCAAAACATTATTCATGTCTACCTACTCTTATTTGAAAATGTGGCATTCAAAAATGACAGCACATTTGAAGCATAATTATAGGGACACCATAGTGGTGGAAGAAGACAGTGTAAGAAAGACAACCGTGAGAGTGCAGTACTACTGGAACATAAAAAAGCTATATTCATCATTGATGGCTGTTTCTTTGAGAACTCCCAAACTATGTAAGTTACTGAAACTGCTCCAGGCATTCAATAAAGCAAAAGTACACTTATAAAAGTGTTTAAGGAAAAAGAGAAGATGGCCGAATAGGAACAGCTCCAGTCTCCAGCTCCCAGCGCGAGCGACACAGAAGACAGGTGATTTCTGCATTATCAACTGAGGTACTGGGTTCATCTCACTGGGGAGTGCCGGACAATCGGTGCTGGTCAGCTGTTGCAGCCCGACAAGCGAGAGCTGAAGCAGGGCAAGGCATCGCCTCACCTGGGAAGCGCAAGGGGGAAGGGAATCCCTTTTCCTAGCCAGGGGAACTGAGACACACAACACCTGGAAAATCGGGTAACTCCCACCCCAATACTGCGCTTTAAGCAAACGGGGACACCAGGAGATTATCTCCCATACCTGGCCGGGAGGGTCCCACGCCCACGGAGCCTTCCTCATTGCTAGCACAGCAGTCTGTGATCTAACTGCAAGGTGACAGTGAGACTGGGGGAGGGGCGTCCGCCATTGCTGAGGCTTAAGTAGGTAAACAAAGCCCTGGGAAGATCCAACTGGGTGGAGCTCACAGCAGCTCAAGGAGGCCTGCCAGTGTCTGTAGACTCCACCTCTGGGGACAGGGCACAGTTAAACAACAACAACAACAAAAAAAAACAGCAGAAACCTCTGCAGATGCAAGCGACTCTGTCTGACAGCTTTGAAGAGAGCGGTGGATCTCCCAACACGGAGGTTGAGATCTGAGAACAGACAGACTGCCTGCTCAAGTGGGTCTCTGACCCCTGAGTAGCCTAACTGGGACACACCCCCCACTAGGGGCAGACCGACACCCCACACCTCACACGGTGGAGTACACCCCTGAGACGAAGCTTCCAAAGCAAGAATTAGACAGGTACACTCACTGTTCAGCAGTATTCTATCTTCCGCAGCCTCTGCTGCTGACACCCAGGCAAACAGGGTCTGGAGTGGACCTCAAGCAATCTCCAACAGACCTACAGCTGAGGGTCCTGACTGTTAGAAGGAAAACTAACAAACAGGAAGGACACCCACACCAAAACCCCATCAGTACGTCACCATCATCAAAGACCAGAGGCAGATAAAACCACAAAGATGGGGAAAAAGCAGGGCAGAAAAGCTGGAAAATCAAAAAATAAGAGCGCATCTCCCCCTGCAAAGGAACGCAGCTCATCGCTAGCAACGGATCAAAGCTGGACAGAGAATGACTTTGACAAGATGAGAGAAGAAGGCTTCAGTCCATCAAACTTCTCAGAGCTAAAGGAGGAATTACGTACTCAACGCAAAGAAACTAAAAATCTTGATAAAAGAGTAGAAGAATTGATAACCAGAATAATTAATGCAGAGAAGGCCATAAACGAATAGACAGAGATGAAAACCATGACACGAGAAATACGTGACAAATGCACAAGCTTCAGTAACAGACTCGATCAACTGGAAGAAAGAGTATCAGCGATTGAGGATCAAATAAATGAAATGAAGCGAGAAGAGAAACCTAAAGAAAAAAGAAGAAAAAGAAATGAACAAAGCCTGCAAGAAGTATGGGATTATGTAAAAAGACCAAATCTCCGTCTGATTGGGGTGCCTGAAAGTGAGGGGGAAAATGGAAGCAAGTTGGAAAACACTCTTCAGGATATCATCCAGGAGAACTTCCCAAACCTAGTAGGGCAGGCCAACATTCAAATCCAGGAAATACAGAGAACGCCACAAAGATACTCCTCGAGAAGAGCAACTCCAAGACACATAATTGCCAGATTCACCAAAGTTGAAATGAAGGAAAAAATCTTAAGGGCAGCCAGAGAGAAAGGTCGGGTTACCCACAAAGGGAAGCCCATCAGACTAACAGCAGATCTCTCGGCAGAAACTCTCTAAGCCAGAAGAGAGTGGGGGCCAATATTCAACATTCTTAAAGAAAAGAATTTCAAACCCAGAATTTCATATCCAGCCAAACTAAGTTTCATAAGTGAAGGAGAAATAAAATCCTTTACAGATAAGCAAATGCTTAGAGATTTTGTCACCACCAGGCCTGCCTCACAAGAGACCCTGAAGGAAGCACTAAACATGGAAAGGAACAACCGGTACCAGCCAATGCAAAAACATGCCAAAATGTAAAGACCATCAAGGCTAGGAAGAAACTGCATCAACTAAAGAGCAAAATAACCAGCTAATATCATAATGGCAGGATCAAGTTCACACATAACAATATTAACCTTAAATGTAAATGGACTAAATACTCCAATTAAAAGACACAGACTGGCAAACTGGATACAGTCAAGACTCATCAGTCTGCTGTGTTCAGGAGACCCATCTCACATGCAGAGACATACATAGGCTCAAAATAAAGGGATGGAGGAAGATCTACCAAGCAAATGGCGAACAAAAAAAAGCAGGGGTTGCAATACTAGTCTTTGATAAAACAGACTTTAAACCATCAAAGATCAAAAGAGACAAAGAAGGCCATTACATAATGGTAAAGGGATCAATTCAATAGGAAGAGCTAACTATCCTAAATATATATGCACCCAATACAGGAGCACCCAGATTCATAAAGCAAGTCCTTAGAGACTTACAAAGAGACTTAGACTCCCATATAATAATAATGGGAGACTTCAACACCCCACTGTCAACATTAGACAGATCAACGAGACAGAAAGTTAACAAGGATATCCAGGAATTGAACTCATCTCTGCAGCAAGCAGACCTAACAGACATCTACAGAACTTTCCACCCCAAATCAACAGAATATACATTCTTCTCAGCACCACATCACACTTATTCCAAAATTGACCACATAATTGGAGTAAAGCACTCCTCAGCAAATGTACAAGAACAGAAATTATAACAAACTGTCTCTCAGACCACAGTGCAATCAAACTAGAACTCAGGACTAAGAAACTCAATGAAAACCGCTCAACTACATGGAAACTGAATAACCTGCTCCTAAATGACTACTGAGTACACAACGAAATGAAGGCAGAAATAAAGAAGTTCTTTGAAACCAATGAGAACAAAGATACAACATACCAGAATCTCTGGGACACATTTAAAGCAGTGTGTAGGGGGAAATTTATAGCACTAAATGCCCACAAGAGAAAGCTGGAAAGATCTAAAATTGACACTCTAACATCACAATTAAAAGAACTAGAGAAGCAAGAGCAAACACATCCGAAAGCTAGCGGAAGGCAAGAAATAACTAAGATCAGAGCAGAACTGAAGGAGATAGAGACACAAAAAACCCTCCAAAAAATAAATGAATCCAGGAGTTGGTTTTTTGAAAAGATCAACAAAATTGATAGCCCGCTAGCAAGAATAATAAAGAAGAAAAGAAAGAAGAATCAAATAGATGCAATAAAAAATGATAAAGGGGATATCACCCCGACCCCACAGAAATACAAACTGCCATCAGAGAATACTATAAACACCTCTACACAAATAAACTGGAAAATCTAGAAGAAATGGATAATTTCCTGGACACTTACACTCTCCCAAGACTAAACCAGGAAGAAGCTGAATCCCTGAATAGACCAATAACAGGCTCTGAAATTGAGGCAATAATTAATAGCCTACCAACGAAAAAAAGTCCAGGACCAGATGGATTCACAGCTGAATTCTACCAGAGGTAAGAGGAGGAGCTGGTACCATTCCTTCTGAAACTATTCCAATCAATAGAAAAAGAGGGAATCCTCCCTAACTCATTTTATGAGGCCAGCATCATCCTGATACCAAAGCCTGGCAGAGACACAACAAAAAAAGGGAATTTTAGACCACTATCCCTGATGAACATCGATGCAAAAATCCTCAATAAAATACTGGCAAACCGGATCCAGCAGCACATCAAAAAGCTTATCCACCATGATCAAGTTGGCTTCATCCCTGGGATGCAAGGCTGGTTCAACACACGCAAATCAATAAACGTAATCCAGCATATAAACAGAACCAAAGACAAAAACCACATGATTATCTCAATAGATGCAGAAAAGGCCTTTGACAAAATTCAACAGCCCTTCATGCTAAAAACGCTCAATAAATTCGGTATTGATGGAACGTATCTCAAAATCATAAGAGCTATTTATGACAAACCCACAACCAATATCATACTGAATGGGCAAAAACTGGAAAAATTCCCTTTGAAAACTGGGACAAGACAGGGGTGCCCTCTCTCACCACTCCTATTCAACATAGTGTTGGAAGTTCTGGCTAGGGCAATCAGGCAAGAGAAAGAAATTAAGGGTATTCAGTTAGGAAAAGAAGAAGTCAAATTGTCCCTGTTTGCAGATGACATGATTGTATATTTAGAAAACCCCATTGTCTCAGCCCAAAATCTCCCTAAGCTGATAAGAAACTTCAGCAAAGTCTCAGGATGCAAAATTAATGTGCAAAAATCACAAGCATTCTTATACACCAGTAACAGACAAACAGAGAGCCAAATCAGGAATGATCTTCCATTCACAATTGCTTCAAAGAAAATAAAATACCTAGGAATCCAACTTACAAGGGATGTAAAGGACCTCTTCAAGGAGAACTACAAACCACTGCTCAGTGAAATAAAAGAGGACACAAACAAATGGAAGAACATACCATGCTCATGGATAGGAAGAATCAATATTGTGAAAATGGCCATACTGCCCAAGGTAATTTATAGATTCAATGCCATCCCCATCAAGCTACCAATGACTTTCTTCACAGAATTGGAAAAAACTACTTTAAAGTTCAAAAAAGAGCCCGCATCTCCAAGACAATCCTAAGTCAAAAGAACAAAGCTGGAGGCATCACGCTACCTGACTTCAAACTATACTACAAAGCTACAGTAACCAAAACAGCATGGTACTGGTACCAAAACAGAGATATAGACCACTGGAACAGAACAGAGTCCTCAGAAATAATACCACACATCTACAGCCATCTGATCTTTGATAAACCTGAGAAAAACAAGAAATGGGGAAAAGATTCCCTATTTAATAAATGGTGCTGGGATAATTGGCTAGCCATATGTAGAAAGCTGAAACTGGATCCTTTCCTTACTCCTTATACAAAAATTAATTCAAGATGGATTAGAGACTTAAATGTTAGACCTAATACCATAAAAACCCTAGAAGAAAACCTAGGTAATACCATTCAGGACATAGGCATGGGCAAGGACTTCATGTCTAAAACACCAAAAGCAACGGCAACAAAAGCCAAAATTGACAAATGGGATCTCATTAAACTAAAGAGTTTCTGCACAGCAAAAGAAACTACCATCAGAGTGAACAGGCAACCTACAGAATGGGAGAAAATTTTTGCAATCTACTCATCTGACAAAGGGCTAATATCCAGAACCTACAAAGAACTCAAACAAATTTACAAGAAAAAAACAAACAACCCCATCAAAAAGTGGGCAAAGGATATGAATAGACATTTCTCAAAAGAGGACATTCATACAGCCAACAGACACATGAAAAAATGCTCATCATCACTGGCCATCAGAGAAATGCAAATCAAAACCACAATGAGATATCATCTCACACCAGTTAGAATGGCAATCATTAAAAAGTCAGGAAACAACAGGTGCTGGAGAGGATGTGGAGAAATAGGAACATTTTTACACTGTTGGTGGGATTGTAAACTAGTTCAACCATTATGGAAAACAGTATGGCAATTCCTCAAGGATCTAGAACTAGAAGTACCATATGACCCAGCCATCCCATTACTGGGTATATACCCAAAGGATTATAAATCATGCTGCTATAAAGACACATGCACACGTATGTTTATTGCGGCACTATTCACAATAGCAAAGACTTGGAATCAACCCAAATGTCCATCAGTGACAGACTGGATTAAGAAAATGTGGCACATATACACCATGGAATACTATGCAGCCATAAAAAAGGATGAGTTTGTGTCCTTTGTAGGGACATGGATGCAGCTGGAAACCATCATTCTCAGCAAACTATCGCAAGAACAGAAAACCAAACATCGCATGTTCTCACTCATAGGTGGGAACTGAACAGTGAGATCACTTGGACTCGGGAAGGGGAACATCATACACTGGGGCCTATCACGGGGAGGCGGGAGGGGGAAGGGATTGCATTGGGAGTTATACCTGATGTAAATGACGAGTTGATGGGTGCTGACGAGTTGATGGGTGCCGCACAGCAACATGGCACAAGTATACATATGTAACAAACCTGCACGTTATGCACATGTACCCTAGAACTTAAAGTATAATAAAAAATTTTTAAAAATAAAAAATAAAAGAAAAAGAAGAAGGAAAATTAATGGAAAAAAAAGTGTTTAAGACTTTGTGATTTTTAAAGTATATTTTATCGTTTTATCAAATATATATCTAAAGTTTTTTTCTTAAGTTGCTAAATTTTCAAACTGCATAACAAGAAGCCCTTAAATGAGAGATTCTGGTCAAAGGGCATTCAGTCAGCAAAAACAATTTTAGATACTGTAGTTTTCTGCTAGTAGTTAACACACTTGCAATTTATATGATACACAATTGTGCTTGCAGAAAATATATTCCTCAATCATGGCCTAAAGCCATAATGTTATTATTACTGACGCCAATGACCAAAAGTAGGGCCTTTCCTGTCATTTCTCAGGCACTTGCTTGTCATTTACCCTCAACTGACAGCCTGCTGGACAGCCAGGTCCCTTGGGCATAGAGTTCTTGATTCCAACATTTCAATTCATTACACTAGTCAGCCACTATTTCCCGCACCACACTTTCAAACTTTTTCTAACTTCACAGAACTTCCCAAAATATAACTTGTTTCAAAGAATGGCAACCTGAAGTTGAATAATTCAGTCAATTTCTAGCTAATATTAATCATAAAATATTACATTTTTACATTGCCAATTCATTTTCAGGTAGATTAATTTCTACCCATGTAGCTGCAGAACTAGAAAGGCAAGTCTCTGTAGAGCTGGTTTACTACACAGCTGAGGAATGATGCTTGAAGTACCCTTCATTATCCCAAAGCAATTATTACAGAAGAAAACATTATGTAGACTTTATGTGCATATATCTATAGAGAATGTAAAGTAGTGAGAGTTAACAACATGCTAGCAGCCCTCGCTGGTTCTTGGCACCTCCTGGGCCTCAGCGTCCACTCTGGCTGTGCTTGAGGAGCCCTTCAGCCTGCTGTTGTACTGTGGGAGCCCCTCTCTGGGCTGGCCGAGGCCGGAGCTGGCTCCCTCTGCTTGCAGGGAGGTTTGGAGGGAGAGGCATGGGCGAGAACCAGGGCTGCGTGAATTCCAGGTGGGCGTGGGCTTGGTGGGCCCCACACTCAGAGTGCCTGCCAGCGACGCAGGCCCCAGGCAGAGAGGGGTTTAGCACCCGGGCCAGCAGCTACAGAGAGTGCCCGGATCCCCCAGCACTGCCAGCCCGCCTGTGCCACGCTGAATTCTTGCTGGGCCTCGGCCACCTCCCTGCCGTCAGGGCTGGGACCTGCAGCCCACCATGCCCGAGTCCCCTCCCCCTCCACCGTGGGTGCCCGCATGGCCCTAGCCTCCCTGACGGGGGCAGCCGTCTGCTCCCCAGTCCCATCTACCGCCCAAGGGCTGAGGAGTGTGGGCACACTGCAGGGGACTGGCAGGCAGCTCTGCCTGTGGCCGAGCACAGGATCCACTAGGGAAAGCCAGCTGGGCTCCTGAGTCGGTTGAGGGCTTGGAGAACTTTTATGTCTAGCTAAAGGACTGTAAAAGCACCAATCGGCACTCTGTGTCTAGCTCAAGGTTTGTAAAGGAACAACGTTTGTAAATGCACCAATTGGTGTTCTGTGTCTAGCTAATCTAGTGGGGACTTGGGGAACTTTTGTATCTAGCTAAAGGATTGTAAATGCACCAATTAGCACTGCGTGTCTAGTTCAAGGTTTGTAAATGCACCAATCAGTGCTCTGTGTCTAGCTAATCTAGTGGGGACTTGGAGAACTTTTGTGTCTAGCTAAAGGATTGTAAATGCACCAATCAGCAACCTGTGCCTAGCTTAAGGTTTGTAAGGCAATCAGTGCTCTGTGTCTAGCTAATCTATGGGGACTTGGAGTGTCTAGCTAAAGGATTGTAAATGAACCAATCAGCACTCTGTCTAGCTCAAGGTTTGTAAATGCACCAATCAGCACCCTGTCAAAACGGACCAATCAGCTCTCTGTAAAATGGACCAATCAGCAGGATGTGGGTGGGGTGGGATAAGGAAATAAAAGCAGGCTGCCCAAGCCAGCAGCAGCAGCCCTCTTGGGTCCCCTTCCAGGGCATCGAAGCTTTGTTCTTTTGCTCTTCACAATAAATCTTGCTGCAGATCCCTCTTTGGGTCTACCGCTGCCTTTATGAGCTCTAATACCGCAAAGGTCTGCAGCTTCACTCCTGAAGCCAATGAGACCATGAACCCACCAGGAGGGATGAACAACTCCAGATGTGCTGCCTTTAAGAGCTGTAACACTCACCGCAAAGGTCTGCAGCTTCACTCCTGAAGCCAGCGAGACCACGAACCCACCAGAAGGAAAAAACTCCTGACACATCTGAACATCTGAAGGAACAAACTCCGGACACACCATCTTTAAGAACTGTAACACTCACCGCGAGGGTCCGTGGCTTCATTCTTGAAGTCAGTGAGACCAAGAACCCACCAATTCTGGACGCAGTAGGTTTTACTAAAATTAATGTCACTACACATCACAGCTTACGTTTTAAAATAAGAAGAAAAATCAAAAATAACAAAGGATATGGTTAGCACATTATTCACTTTTTTGCTTGGAAAATGCAATGAGTGCGTGCGCGTGTGCACACACACATCGGTATTTGTAGACCTGCCTTTGTAATTTAAAATGTTAATGAAATGTAAATTTTTTCAGTGCAAAATTCATGAATGTTCATCCCTGGGCGGCATTGTGTCCAACCTTGTAGGAGTCCTTTTTTAAATTTTATTAGTCCCAAAAGTCCCTCATTGTCCCTTTCCCCTCCATCCCACCAGCACCAAAGAAAATACATTTGACAACCGCAATTGGATGGTGGCAGTAAAACATAAAATAATTTTAATTCAGAAAACAACCCACCCCTTGCACTTTTTGTAATGAAGTTAAGTTTTTAGGTTCCAAGCTATTCATCATGAAGAGAATGTGTTTAATCTGATGTGAAGTTGGCTACCGGCAGTCTAGTCAAGCTGTCGAATGTTTAACTCCGGGTCTGGTAGGCTGCCAGCCATTCTAAATGTTTTCACACGGACAAGCAATAAATAATTAAATGTCTAAGTCACAGTTCTCAGATTGGGCAGTAGATAGAACTAAAACTTAACCACTTACAGAGACAGATAAACAATTTCTGAGTGGCTGGAATCCAACAATTTACCTTTCAGTGCCCCAAGCATAGGCAATGCTCTCTCAGTTACAGAGAACCGGTTGTGGTCATGCTTTCTTACAAGGATTCTAAATGATCACGTTTAGGATTTTTAAAAATCACTAACAACCTGCGATTTAAGATAAGTGATAAACTTCGTAAGCCTTATTGTCATTATAAAATTAGGTTAGAGAGGGAAGGGAAGATAGCTTTCTAGAAAAAATTTTTAAAGTAAGAATAGAGACAGGTTCTTGCTATGTTGCCCAGGCTGGTCTTGAACTCCTGGGCTCAAGCAATCCTGACACCTCAGCCTCCCAAAGCGCTAGGATTACAGGTGTGAGCCACCACTCCCAGCTGAAAGATGTCTTATAATTGATAAAAATATTCAAAATACACATGGTCTCCTTTCCTTCCTCCCAATTCTAATGTGGAGGGTAGTGCCAAGTGTATTTTAAAAACCAAACTACTGGGCTGGGCACAGTGGCTCATGCCTGTGATCTCAGCACTTTGGGAAGCTGAGGCGGGTGGATCATCTGAGGTCAGGAGTTCGAGAACAGCCTGGGCAACATGGTGAAACCCCATCTCTACTAAAAATACAAAAATTAGCCAGGCATGGTGGCAGGTGCCTGTAATCCCAGTTACTCGGGAGGCTGAGGCAGGAGAATCGCTTGAAGCCAGGAGGCAGAGGTTGTGGTGAGCCAAGATTGCACCACTTCACTCCAGCCTGGGTGACAAACTGAGACATCGTCTCAAAAACAAAAAACCCCTACTTTTTAGTAAGTCCATATTAAAGTTCTAATTTACTCATCAAAATTATAGTTTTGGAATGCGTTTGTATCAAGATCAAAATGACATTCATTAAATCATTCAAAATCAACTGGAGAATGGTTTTAATTGAAGAGGAAGATACAGCAAAGGAGCTCACCCTGGTAAAACCTAGATACTTGAATAGTATGTTACAATTTGTTTAAAGGGCAAGCAAAGGACTCATGCAGGTAATCCAAACACTTTGAGAGGCCAAGGCAGGACGTTCGCTTAAGCCCAGGAGTTCAAGACCAGCCTGGGCAACATAGTGAGACTCTCTTAAAAAAGTCTTTAAAAATTAGCTAGGCATGGTGTGCTCATCCATAGTCCCAGCTACAGGGGAGGCTGAGGTGGGACAATTGCTTGAGACTGGGATATGGAGGCTGCAGTGAGTCTTAATCACACCACTGCACTATAACCTGGGCAACAGAGCAAGACTCTGTCAAATAAATAAATAAATAAAAACTTCCCAGCTGATTTTAGTGCATATCCCCACTAGATACCTCTGAGGTTTCTTCCAGCTCTGAGACTCCACTTTCTTTTAAATGGATGTGGCCTATAGCTTAGCAGCAAGACCCAATGCTAACAGAATTTGGGAAACAAACAAAAAATGCCTCTCCCTCCTCCTCTCCCACTCTTTCTTCAGAGCTCTCTTTCTTGACACACCTGTTGACAGTTTTGATAGACAGATTTAAAACATGTAATGCATTTGTTTATAGAGGACCTACTTCATCTTTGCTCTAAAATATATATAGAAGAAACACTGGTCAGATGATCATGGCAGAAATTACCACCCAGCAGATATGTTACAAACAGAAGACCCTAAAAAGCTGGCTTTGCAGAACTAATAAATCTAGAATACCTCTAGTAAAATTTATATATCTTCAGAGAATAATTTAGTGAGAGTTTTTGTAACATGCTTGATGTGCAGAATAATATATTGCTAACATTTTATGTACACAAACTGGTTTACCTACCTGTCAGGCTTTCTCAGCATAAGAGTTTTAAAATTTAAAGTCAGTTCTCAATATATTAATTCCAACTTGAAAAAATACAAAGCTCTCAATATTTAGTACAGAAATATGTGTGTTTTTTCTCACAATCTTTCACTTATAATTCATAGCTGTTTTTCTCATTCGTAGAATTCTTAACTTTAGGATTACACAACGGAACAATGGCATCATTAATATAGAAACCATTGACAAATACAGTCAGAACTACAAGGCTGAAACAGAAATTCATACTTATATTTTCCAACTTTTGTCTTTAAGCTGAAGTTAATTTTAAAAGCTTTAAAAATATCACAGGGAGAGAAAACCTGGTAAGTATACGTAAATCAAGATATAAGACCAAAAACAGTTACCACATTTGGTCTGGAAATTGATATTTTATCCATTAAAGCAAAGTAATTGAAAGCACCTTTTGCAGGAAAAATCTACTGAAAAGACACTGTAAATACAGGAATTAAGAATTTCCTTTTCGGAGGTTGCCCCCCCCTCCCCGTTCCACAGAAAGAACAGGGCTATCCCCCTAGGCAGTGGCCCAGTCTTGCCCTTTTTCAGATGTTTTTATAGATTTCATATTTCCCAGTGATTGTGGAAAGTCTCTGCAATTATTTCTTGCAGAGACTATCAGATCATCCAACATTAGACTGACAGGTTTCTATTTTGCTGAAATAACTAACAAATTGTGTAAATAGAAAGTCATTTTTCATCTCCAAATACTGCAATAAAAACCTGAGATGCTTCCCTTATGATCGATTTTTAGTTTCCTAACTTCTACAGAAAATTTTCTTCATGCTTTTTATATTTTTGGCATTTCTAATTTAAAATATCTAAAACTCTTGAAGTTATATGCATGAAGCATTTGTGCTGATTTTTAAAAAAATGTTAATATCATGCTGTTTGAACCATGTGAGCCACTGAAGGGGATGACTGTGCTACTATGGTATTCTTGAGCACCTTCATGCACTGCAACCTGAGCAAACCACTTCACTGGTTAAAGACACATCTAGTTGGTCTCTTTCCACTCACAGACGGAATACTTGAGAGTTTTTCTGGTAGGGAGAGTTTTTGTAGTCTAAAATGTGATACAAAGTAAGAAGCATATAACTAAAACCAATTTAATCTAGTTAATATCCTCCTCACCTAGGAATACATTCCAACATTTGAATACACTAGTCCTCAGAACCAAAAGAACAGTTCCATCCATAGGTTATCCTTTACAAGACAACCTCAGGTCATAAGGCATGGGAAGTGTGGCCTCAGTCATGCTCTAGGAAGGACTCAAATAAGAGATTTAGAAGTGATTTTGCCACCTCAGAAATTTTTCACTTTTAAGCCCTATATTAATCAATGAGGTAATCTTTGGTGTGCCAGTCTACACTCCAAAAGTGGGTGGTCTTTGCCGAGGGAGGTGCTCACTCACTCTACCTCTGGCCAGAGCCAGTTCCTGCAGCTGGACCAAGGGCAGCCCACAGACTGCACTCGGCACATTTCTTCATTTCTCACTTGAGTGCCCTTCTTTAGTTTCCTTTCAACTGCCCACTTTATATTGGCTTCATTACACCACCGCTCCATTTGTAATGTAAATTGGGAAACTCGGGGAAGTTTTTCTTTTGGCCTTGTCTACGAAAGAATACCGAGAGGTATTCAAAACGTATTAACACAAATCAATGGCAGCAATAAAAGCAAAATCTCCTTAGCAACATAATCTTGATTGCAAAAGGAGAACTGAGAGCATTTAGCAGAACAGTGGCCCACATGGAATACGCATTTGTCTGGAAGAATCCAGCACAAAGCCTAAAAGAGAGATTTTGAAAAAATCCAAAATTAACTCACAGGGAACAGTTACTCTTTTTTTCAAAAGTACACAATTGGCTACATTAAATCTATCGTGTGCTTTTGGCTCAGCAACATTGTATCACACCGCTTTGCAAACTGAAATTACAACACCCTGCATGCTTCACATGAGTTACAGGGTGTTTTTTGTTTGTTTTGTTTTTTGGATTTTTTTTCCCTTGGTTGATTTCTTTAGTAGAGCAAACAAAAAAGTCTCAAGAAATATTCATCTCATACACAATGGAAAGAAAATTGAATGGCTATCTAACAATATCTAAGACTGTAGGTACAAAAGGTTGGGCTATCTTTTAGGCTTTCTGCGATGGATTCTAAGATAGTAACTAGTGCAAGCGGTAATGGCATTTTTGCATAGATCTCTATTTGTGAAAAAAGAAACAATTCACTTCTGAGAATGCTCACGTTTTTTCTGGTCAGGATGAAAAATGTGAATAAAAGAATAAAAATTCAGAAAATAAGTTTTCTTTAAAAACTATAGTATGATGACTCAAGGAAACAAAAATAATTCACAAACAAAATTTCCCTTTAGTTTTTATGTTTCATGTAGAATCAACTGTCATTCTGTGTTTTAACTAAAACAATCCAGGTGATGGAGTTATCTTTACTGTCTACTGCAAAGAGATGTCTTAGTGTACTGAGTCACAGTTACTTCATCTTTGATTCTGTGTGTGTATGTGTGTATTTCCATATATGGATCTATGTTAGTAAAGGTTTATACTAGAATCTGGGTCAATTGAGTAAAACGAAAAATTTGTATTACAAATAGTCACTTGATACAATGCCACAGATAAGCTATTTTAAATAGTGCTGAACGTCTATTTACAGAAGTGGCAACTGGAATTATTTCCGCCTCCCACTGAAAGCTTAAAAACTGAAACAGGATAATTGAGAATCCTATTTACAAGCTGCATTAATTTTAAACTTAAGAGATAACTAAAACACCATTGTGGGGAAAAAAAAGGTAATATTATATAAGCTACATTTTTGCCCTATTTTTTTCTTCCAACTATGATTCAAGTTCATGAACACACATAATATAAACCTTTAAATTCATTGTACACAGTTTCTAAACTGATATTGTAATGACGTCAATTTAATTAGCTTTTCCCCACACATTGTACAGGTCATATCTACAGAAGCAGGTGTGTGTGCATGTACTCATTCATTCATATGGTCATTTTAACAGACATTATTAGTTTGGCCAATTTCCTTTAAAGTGATTTGATCTAAGTTCCAGATTCCCTTTTCCAATTCCAAATACACCAGCTTAAGATCTTATTTAATATATCATATTCTTTAAAGACAAAATGATGTGAATTAGCCCATATTTTATTTTTGAATATGGAATCGTGTGTTGAAATGACATGTTGTAGTAGACTCACTTAAAAGCAACAAAACTAGCCAAAGCAAGCCAAATGTGGGGAAAAAAAAAAAAAAATCCCTAACTCAAATTAGTCTCCATTTGTTTACTAAAAAAAGAACAATCAATACAATCAATGAAGAGTTAATTTTACAAGACTAAATATACTACAACCAACACAGGACCAAAAACTGAGTCACCTTAAATATAACCCATATGTATTTCTTCGTAATTATGAAGGCCAACAAGTTTTTATCTAACAAAACAATCTCATTTTAAGAAAAATAGGCAGGGTGTGGTGGCTCACACCTGTAATCCCAGCAGTTTTGGAGGCTGAGGTGGGCGGGATACCTGAGGTCAGGAGTTTGAGACCAGCCTGGCCAACATGACCAAACGCTGTCTCTATTAAAAATGCAAAAATTAGCTGGGCGTGATGGCTCATGCCTGTAATCCCAAACACTTGGGAGGCTGAGGCAGGAGAATTGCTTGAACCTGGGAGGCAGAGGCTGCAGTGAGCCAAAATCGTGCCACTGCACTCCAGCCTGGGTGACAGAGTGAGACTCCGTCTCCAAAAAAGAAAAACTATGCTTATTTGGCAGTGGGATTAATATCTTAATAATGAAAGCAAAAACGTAATACTTACCTTTCACATTCAACTTTATATTTTACCAGTTATCTTCATTTTCTAATGTTATTAGACTTATCTGAATGCTGTATAATTATCCAAAAGCATATTTTTAGGGACCCTGCTCTTAGTTCTGCATAACTGCTCACCATCAGAAATTTCTGATTATCTTATATGAAAACTATTCCATGTTCATTTAAGGATATAGGAACAAATTCCTGGAACCCTTTATTTTATTTTTTTAATGGTCACATTTATATTATAAAAGATAAATCTAAGTATATTTGTTTCAAGGTAGCCTCCCATTATCTTCTCAAAGGACATGATGATAAAGGAAAATTCTATCTAGAATAATATTTTTTCTTTTTCTTTAAAAATAATTTCCATTTTAATATATAAAGAACGTATAAAGAAAGCAAAAAGCTGTGTGCAATTCCTGACCACTGCATAACGTTCACCCTTGTAAACTAAAGAGTAGGATAATAATGCAGTTATTTCTCTCAGCCAGTAGATTTCAGCATCTTGCCTTCCAATCATGTTTGCCTTGCTTCTACTGCCACAACTGCTAAGTTTCACAATACTTAACTCTTCTGAGAGGGCACAATGCTAGTAACCTCAACAAACATAAAAATACAGAATTTAAAAGTGCTTTGATACTTGAGTTAAAACAAGCTCCTATTTATAGACTTGGTGGCCATGTAATGAGATTGTTGTAATTACCTAATTAAATAGCTGCTACTAAAGGAAGAGGAGTTCTTTAATTTAGAGCAAAAGGTTTCTTGAGGAAATACTCTTTCCTTCTAGAACATTTTAAATCTATACAGAATTTATGCCAAAAAAAAAGAAATGGAACCAGTTATATACTAAATTAAGAACCAGCAGAAGACACAATAGGACACAAACTGCAGTCTGAGGGTACGTTATGTCTCAATAAAGTAAAGTAGACGGAACACCGACCCATCACGTATGTCTCTTGAAGGCTGCTTGACACTGCGTTTCTTTAAATAAAAAACAACAAAGCAATATACACCTTATTTGCCAAAATTAAGGATGCCTGGTATGGTCAGTTCATCAAAATACTTTCTAAGATAAAGAGCTAGGAAAGCAATATACTGGTTTTCACAAAGAGAAGAAAGTAATCAACTCAATATGAGAGCACCATGTTTATGAAATAGAGGGGATATTTAAAAAGGCAGGATTTTAAGTATCTCAGACATAACTACATTTTAAAAAAATCTTATTAGAAACTTTTTTCAAAGTACTATATTTAATGTTTCCCTGATTTTTAAACATGTAAAGCATTTTAAGTACATACAGGGAATACCCAGTCTCTTCCATTTTAAATGCAAAACCTGACAGTAATTCAAGTTTGTGCTGACTTTGTAAATAAGTTGAAAAACCTATTCAATCATTATTATTAAACATCTAACTACTTACTTTTATATAGGACTTAATAACAGGGATATAAACTATTGAAAAATATTGCTTCACAAGATAACACCATGAGGTAGTCATAGTATCTTCCTGCTTGGAAAATGAAAATGAAAGCAAAAAGGCCAAGTAGTTGGATGGTCTTGTAGAATATCAGAAATGAATTCCAAATCAGGATCAACATCCTGAACTACCTATTAAGATTATAAACAACCTCTGTTAGTTCAATATGCCATTGGGGTGGGGGAGATAATGCTCCATATTACAGAAACTGATAGAATTATGATTAATAATATCAATATTTAGGCTTCTCTTAATTATTATCTAAAGCTCTCCACAGAAGTGCAGAACAAGATAACTCAAGATTTAAAGACATTCTTCAAACCTCAACTTAAGATATAGTCCTAAAACAACATAAAGTTGACTATGATATTAAGGAAAAATTACGAGTTACTTTATTTAAGAAAGGGTTAAATATTTATACACAAACAGCTATGGGATAATTAATAGTTTGGTTTAAAATTAGCCTATTCTTTCCTCCCAAAAACTAATTATTAATCACCTTCTTTCAAAAACAGAGGTTTGAGAAGCAACCCCATGTCCAACCATCCTATTGTTCCCTCCCTAGAAAGTGTGGACCATTAGGGTCTTTTCAAAAGGAAACATCAATTGCACCACTGCATCAATTAAGAAATCTCTTTTTAAAATGCAAGTACCACCGTAGCAGAACTGAGGGTGTCAGCCATTCATCACTTAATGCGACTTACTTTAATTGGTCTTTTAAACACCTACCTATGAATGCAAAAGAATTGCTGTTCTTATTTTGGGAGGCCAAGATGGGCAGACTGTTTGAGCGCAGGAGTTTGAGACCAGCCTGGGCAACATAGTGAAACCCCGTCTCTACTAAAATACAAAAAATTAGCTGGGCGTGGTGGCAGGCATCTGTAATCCCAGCTACTCAGGAGGCTAAGGCAGGGGAATTGCTTGAACCCAGGAGGTGGAGGTTGCAGTGAGCCAAGATGGTGCCACTGCACTCCAGCCTGGACGACAGAGTGAGACTGTCTCAAAAAAAAAAAAAAAAAAAAAAAAAAGAATTACTGTTCTTACTGCGAGCTTTGAGGAAGAAAGATAAAAATGCAATTCTGAACTATGTTCAGGCCTAGGTAAAGACTCTGGACATCAGGAGGACAGCAAAAGGATCCATGGTGTCCAAAAGGATAAAAGAAAAGAGGGTACAGGACTAGATTCTGGAGTTCAGTCCAAGGCAGTTTTTAACACACTGTAGTGTAGTTTTTAGTACTACTGATCAACAGCAAGTCAAAGCAAATATTTACAGTGAAATATCTGCATGCAGTTAAAGGTTATAATTGTGAAGCTAAATACCACAAAAGTTGAAATAGTCTGACTATGTACATAGTGTTATACAAAACTAGTAGTTTGAACTCATGCAACTGTGCGTTCAACTGTACGTATTATTATTTAATGTCCTTTTACATCCAAAGATAGGGCAGCATATTGTCAAAGATTTTTATGGTTGGCCTGGGTCTATTAATATAAAAAAAAAACCAGAAGCTAACACTGAAAAAATAACACTAAAGACAAAACCTTGGGGAAAGCTGGATTCTTCCTGATTTAAAATTACTCAATTACAAAACTAGTTTTTCTAATAAGAAAAGAAAATCATTGTTTACTATTATTCAAGACTTTGTTGAATTTATTTTGTTGATGTTAGGGTAAAATTACATGTTTATATTTTAAATAAATGAAACCTAGTCATTAAAGAGTGATGATCATTTTAGATAGGTAAGGTGATCTCCATGTAAGGGAGGGCCAACATCTACCTTAGAAGCTAAATGTATCACATCAGTTTTACTATAGTCATTAGGCTTTGGAGTATCATTTTAACCCAGATAGCCAGAGTTATATATTAATATTAATATTAAATATTAAAATATAATGTACATTTTCTGAGAAAAGAATGTTTCTACACAGAAATGGTGACTGATTGTAAAATGCCATTAATGTATTTTAAAAAGACCATAAGTTATTTACTCAACCTATGTAGAATCCATATACCAAAGTTTCTGCCAATAATATTTTTTCTTGGCCAGTTTAAAAAGCTCTAGTTTATGTCCCACAAACTTTAAGTCAGAAAACAGAAGCTGAAGAAAAATTATCACTTTAAATATTCCCTTAGACTGATGTTTACTTAACATGGGCATCTCTAATATCCAGTAATGTGGGCACTTAAATTCATGATTCAAGAAAGGATAGAGTTATACTATAGGCTACTAACGAAAATCCAAGCATGAAAATCTAAATGCCCAAGGCATAACTGGCTTATGATAATACCACATATTAAGTATTCACAGTTCTTTTCTATATATACATTGGAAATGTACGGAAATCTTTAAGTAAATGGCACATGGCTGAATAAAATCAAAAACGCTTTTAAAAATTCTACACTTAGTATCATCGACTATGAAAATTATCTTACCGTTAAAATATCCTTAAGGGAATGTAGTAATTTTAAAATTATTATCCACAGTAGACTAATAATAGGAGAATAAATTATGTAAATAGATAAGTTCTTCTTATAAAGCTGATCAATATGGTGCTCTATGGATTTATACAATTTTATACACGGAACACTGTGCTGCATAGTTTACACAGTCATTATATTTTTCTGATCTTTCTGAATCCTGAGGCAGATTTAGCATTGTATGAAGATACAATTATTTTTCACACTGAAACCACAGAGGAATACTGAAGTTTCTAGATGGCATTATTTTTAATTGCACTACTTTAAGGTGGTAGGACACACCCTAGATACAAGTTAAATAAAATAAGAAGTATTTGAATTCTTTGTACTTTGAGCTCTTCACAGGAAAAGTGTTCCACAAATTCAAGTTGTTATTTGGGGGGCAAGGAAAACATATAATTCCCAAACCAAAAAAAAAAAATTTTAATCCTAGTTTTTAAGAGCTCCTAATATCCAAGACAGGATATAGGACATGAGATACTGGCATTTGACTATTCAAATTTATAAAGGATTACAGTACTTTGAAGAAGTACAAAGAAATACTTTTAAAAATACAGGTATATAAATTAATGAAACTGGTATTTAAAAGATTTAATACAAGGAAAAAAGTATTGTATAGTGGTACCAATTCTCAATACAAATTATTAAGCATAGTTTATATAATTCCAAAAGTTATTGACATTATTGCTCGATACCACAGTTGTATAGAACAAGTTCTTGACACACATTAAAACTTGTATAATTTCTGGTTCATAAAACAAAAATTTACATATAGGTCATTCACAAATTTAAAAGTTTAAAAATGCATAGAGATATGCACAACAAAAAGGAGAAAAAAAATATGTATGCGTGTATATGTATATTTAAAAGAAACAAGCTAATCTGATTTAACATATGTGTCACACTCTCAATCAAAACAAGTATACCTAACTGTACTGAAAGTGAACTAGTGGATAAAAACAGTACTAAATGCATCCTCCATTTCTTATTAACAATCGGTTCTAAATATCAATGGGATATTAAATACCAGCTTACTTTTAGTTTTAGAACTTTTACTTTCTTTCAAAAACTTTTCAGAAACATGTATCCATTCTATAATTGTGATAGATTGGAAGAAATATTTTCCTCAGAAATTGTGTAAAGGAATACTTCCACTCTTTTGTAAATAAGATTTGATAAACAATAAAAGTAACCCAAGTAAGGCCATTATTATCATCTTGATCAAAAATATACACAGATTGTGATGCTACTATATTTTGTGATCCTGAGTTCTAGTAACCACTAGATACATGCATACCATTCACTGATTTGTCTATTCTAATAAACATTTAATCCTGTCTTACTACCTTTGAAGACAGTAATACTCTTAAAACTTTTTGATAGGTCTTCATAATGTTACAGATTATCTGCCATAAACAGAGCATTAGAAATTGTATGAGAAAGGATATGTTAGATTCCAAAAGGTTATTAAAGAAAACTTACTATTTTAAAATAATGACAATATCAAATTTTAAAAGAAAGAAAAAATGATACAAAAAGTGTGCTTGCTGGAATAGATAACTTGAGCCTTACAAAGGTGTTTTTCTCTGTTAAGGAATTTATAAATAAAGGACTGTGTGTACCTTGGTGACAAAATAAAAAAGGCTGGCCACTTTTTATGCTAAGTTCAAATGTATTTTTTTGATAATACAAAAAAGTAATCCTTGAAAATCAGAATACATAACAGAAAAGAGCACAATAACTTAAGTATTAAACATCTATATGAAATAACTGTTGCAAAGATTGACAAAAATGCACACTTAGAACATGCGGTTATTTAAAAACAAACAAACAAACAAACAAACAAAACACCACACGATTCTGTAGAACCAATGTTATGTCACCACCAGGAGAGCACCAAGCAAGGCACCATTGGAAAGACAACATACTTGGAAAGTCTCTATAAATAAAGTAAATGCTAATCTGGTCGAAAAATCGGTGTCTTTGGTAAAAATTCTATGAGGATGACCTGTAAAAGGAGAAGAAAAAGTTTTTAAAAGATTTGAACAAAATTTTTTCTTAAAACTTCAATTATATGCTATCGCAATTTTTTTGAAAATCCATTCACATTTTAAAACTGCAACTTTGCATTACTAAAACAGATCTTTATCTGATAATGCAGAGCTCCATCACTGAGAATTTTTCTATTTCTGGACCTTTACCAAATACATGAAATACCTCGGCTCTATGAAAAGGAAGACAAATAAGCAAGTAAAATCACCAAAGTCTGAGAAGGGTGATATAGATAGTGCCCCTGACACACTGGAGGAGCAAACATGCATACATGCACGCTCCCCTGTGCTCATGAGAAAAGGGGCTAGTATGCATTTAGAACTAACTGTATACCAGGTGTTCCATACTACATTGGGTCTCTTTAAACCCAACAACTTTTCTATGAGGTAAGTATTATAATCCCTATTTTACAGATGAGGAAACTGATGATCCAGAGAAGTTGTATCACAATTGATTGTGGACTCACTGTTTGAATAAAAGACTGTCTTTAACTCCAAAGACTTGCCCTTTCTACCACCCTACATGACTGCAGCTCACCCAACATTTTTCTTCAGACTTTCTCCTTTTTAATCAACCCAATTACACGAGTCTTCTCTAAGTTCTAGAGTTGCTCTCATTTTACTCTACCAGAATATGTAATCTTTAGATAAAAGGTCCTTTATTTCTTAATTTTTTAAAAAGTCCATTTCTTCTTAGGTTAGCAAAATTACAGGCCAAAATTTGTTCCAAAAGGCCTTTCAATAGGAAACTAAAGGAAAATCAATGAAAACAAAATATGGTAACACAGAGTTACACAAGGTGACCAAAGCTAGTTTTTCCAAATTTGAATTTTCTTAAATTACAATCAACTCTTTCTTTTGCCCCAAATTTGCATGAAATAGATGGTGATTTAAAAATTATTTGATATTAAAAGTTTCTAAGTCTAGTGACTCATCGTTCTTTTTCAGAAACTGTGTCTTGCTTGATATGACCTCTAGATTTCAATACTTCTACAGATTAGCTGTCTGGGCCAGGAATCTTCATTTTCACTTTTCAGTTCTCCTGGGTTTTGATCTGCCTCAATAAAGAAGACACACTTCTATACCTGGCTCAAAAATATTCCTGTCTTACTCTAGATATCCTGCACTAAGCCTTAGCTGTCACATTTGCCACTCTCCTGACCTGTGATTTGCCTACAAAATATTCACTAGCTCCCTGTTAAAATATTTTCTCCCAACTAGCTTCTTCATTTGGGCTACATTTCCCTATCTATAAAACAAAGGCATCGAACTAGATGACAAGATTCTTTGCAGCTTTAAAATTTGACAATTAAATGTTTAAACTACTTAAGAGTCAGCATTAAACAAATTCTTTTGTATTTCAAATATGTCCTCAATCAGTCTTTATAATTTTAGTCCCCAGTTGTGGGCATACCCACACTTTACAATATATACTATTAATACATAACATAAAATAAAGGCTATCTTTGCCTACATTTGAACTATTAGTTTTTAAATAATACATCCTACAAATTTTTCCTTCAGAAGCCACTTGTCTCATTTATTCTAAATCATCTGTCTCTACCATATCTGAACAAAGAAAAGTTAGCACCAAGGTGGTGTGTGTGTGTATATATTTATATACATATATATATATATTTTTTTAGTATTTCCAATGTTCAAATTTAATCAAGGATAATTATTTTCTTTTAACAAAATGAAATTTCTTTAAGTTAAAGAAAAGTTGAGGGAAAGAGGGACAAATGGTTAAAAAGGCCCAAATTCATTAGATAAAATGAATTTTATTTGCTAGTTTAACTTTGAAAATTCATTTTTATGAATTTTTAAGCTACATTATTCTCACTTTCAACTATCAAAAATATATATATACTCTAAGAAAAT
This sequence comes from Papio anubis, assembly GCF_008728515.1. Taxonomy (NCBI): domain Eukaryota; kingdom Metazoa; phylum Chordata; class Mammalia; order Primates; family Cercopithecidae; genus Papio; species Papio anubis. The sequence goes on from NC_044978.1 coordinate 98,167,696, forward strand.
CTAGCAAAACACATTGTTCCCCAGCATGCATATATATATATATATATATTTTTTTTTTTTTTTAAAGAGAGGCAGGTATTGCTATGTTATCCAGACTGTCTTTGTACTCCTGGACTCAAGTGATCCTGCTGCCTCAGCCTCCCCAGCTAGACTACTGGCATGCCCACTACACCCAGCTTTTTCCTAGCAATTTAAATATTTATTTTATCTTTACTACTCTTCTGGATATCTTCTATGATGGAGTGAAAATAATATAATGGCTTTAGTAGAAGTGCTTAATTATCTAAAAATTCAAGGAAACTTATTTTACAAACAAAGCATATAGTTCAGAATGTTTTGGAAGGTTAAATTACTTTATGAATAAATTATAGTCATACAGTTCTATCTGGAAATCACAGCATTGGGACAACTTTTATGTTTTCCTTTCCAAAGTAAATTTAGAAATGCACAAAAAATTAATAACTTAGTTTTAAGCTTAGTGTTTGTGTTACAAATGTAGTAACTTTTTTTTCACCAAATTCTTTACATCTCCTATCCATCCTTCTCCCCAAAATATATACATAAACCCTCTTACTATCGAAGGTGAAAATACAAGACTAGTATTCTCACCTCAAAATGGGTTACTCAAATGTGTTACGATTATAAAGAAGTATCAGGTGTCTTTCTCATCATCATAAATTAACATGTTGACATAATAAAGATAAAATCTACATTATTTAGTTCATTGAATAAAGCTAGTCTAAGACATTTTAAAAATATTTTTTATGTTCAAGGCTAGAAATGGGATTTGACTGTGTGATAATGAAAGAACAGGAAAATGCTAACAGAGAAAAATGATTTTATGATAATTTACAACAAAACACTCTTTTAATCAATATTTTACACATACACACACACACATCTATGATGGCTATATTGTTTTAAAGAATAGGCAAAATTCCTCAGAAATGTTATAACAGATACTTCACAAAGGCTCTGAGTTTTACTTTCAACAATTAATTTTTCCTTAGATCTTTTTCTTCTAAAGTAACAACCTGGCCATATTTAAAGTACAGTACCCAAGCTCAAAAGAAAATTAAAATTCTTAATTTTCTAGAATATTCTGAAATTTTCAAAAGGAGAAAAACTGCTCAAGTAAATCATGGAGTCAGTAAATTAAATCCCATGCTGAGTAAGTACAAAAATCATTGTATATATATGCCAAATTAGATATTTTTTAACAAGTAAACACAAGATGATCAACATCTCATTTCCTGCTTACTTTTAATTTTTACAAAGCGATATTCTAATAACACTTTAAAACAGATTCTTTAAAGGGCACTGAGGTACGGGCAGTTAAAATCTATAAAGGCTAAAGGTTTCTTAAGCTCCAATGGCTTGGCTGAAAGGTTTTCTTCCATACTTGGAAACTTGATTAGCATTATATGAAAAAGCCATATCTGACTTGCTGCGTAACCAAAGTTGTGGTTATTCTTTATACAGCATCTAAAATTTCACACTCCATCAACACATGTTCAGGCTATTTTATCTTGGCAATTAATTTATTATTTTTCAGAACACAGTGAAGCCTTGTTTTCAAGTCATTCATAACTTTATAAATCAGTCTTGCACATGAAACCATGCATCTGTGAACCGTAGAAAATCCTTGCACTCAGGAGATTAAGCTCCTGACACCTTTGCTGATTAATAATCATGGAAAGAATAAGATCAGAAGCAAAATAAATGATCATTTAATAGCGAAACTCACAAAACAGCCCTTTAACTTACATATTCCATCATGTTATTCGTTTCACATTTCCTTTTGCTCAGTCTCCAATGCAAGCACAGCTAGACAAGTAGGAGAGTAAAAGAAGAAAAATGAGCTCTATTTTATTGCAGCACACAGACTAACCCATTTGTCCACCTTTCATATTTTTAGTTCAACAAAAGCATCTGTTTCCATACTGTGCAATTCAGACCCCAACAGTACGAAGCTGCTCCCTGTGGTACTCACCTTGTGGTATAACCTATTGTTTTCCCATTCTAATAACTTCTCAATCGATCTTCGTGTCTGGAAGACAAATGAGAAAAAAGTTTACTCTTGACTGGTTTTAGAAAACTTTGTTTTGCAGCTGCTTTTTCTGTGAAAAGGGAAGAGGTGTAAGACAGTGACTGAGTATAGTGTGGTGTGCATCACTATCCATTTTCTAAGCACTAAATGGTAACCTGAACACAAAGAGTTCTCTTTCTTTAAAAAGATACGGCTTTATTTCTATCATATGAATCTTTTTTTACTAGCCTCTGATTTAAAACTATCAAGGTTTAAAAGCTAATGTCATCTGCCAAATAAAATTAAATCCCCACTTTTTTCAAAAATATGTTTCCAATACTTAAATAGTAACAGAAGTTCCTTAATACCTATTTTACAACAAAAGTAAATATTAGTTAACAAAATGCAAATTGCCTTTCAGTAAGTTCCAAAACAAAAAATTGGAAGTTAATATTAAATCAATGAATTATAAAATCAAACTAATTTTCACACCATGCTTAAAATAATGCCCATATTTAAAAGACAGCTTACTGATTATTCTACCAATAGATTTTTTTTGAAGAGTCAAAATTTTATTTAAACCAACATAAAAGTGCCATCTGATAGTAAAATCAAACTCTTAATTCAATATTACTGTTTCAGGAATCAACTGAGAATTTACTTCAGTTGACTGATGCAAGCAAGATACGCTATGCTGCAAGAAATGTTTCCTGCTTGGGAGTATGGATAAAAGAAGATAATTCATGGTGCCAGGTGTTAGGATGAGACTGACACAGCTGCAGGTGCAAAAATGACAGTGTTGCCACCAGGATCAACTGCAACTTGGTTCAGCTGCACTTTTCTTGCAAAGGAAAGAAAAAAACATCTTACCACTATTAATGTGGTATAAGGAAGTAGTAGTAATCAAATATGAAAATGTGCATGTCAAGCAAGGATTAGCTAGGTGCAAAACTGTTAGGATCAAGCTGGGTTTGAACAGTTTAATGTTACACAATAAAATTTTAACATGTATTTAAAATATCTACTTTAAATAGTTACATTACCTTTTAGCATATTAAACATGCTAAAGACACACCAAAGTCACATAGGTGCCAATTATAATTCATAACTACCAATGAATTACGACTACTGCCTTACATTTTCCAAGCTTATGTCACAAAACTCAGAAAATCAGCTACTTCTCTGGGTAATAATATGCCAATGACTAATTTATTATTACATTACTTTTTTTGAAGAGTCTTTTTGGCAAGAATTTTAAAGAAAAAAATGTGCCCTTGTTAACAATGATCAGCAGACCTCACTTGTTTCTTTGTAAAGATAGCCTTTTAGAGGCAGCTCTCCTTTTAAATGAAAATAGGGCAGCAGTTATGGTCACACTTTTTGTTAATTTAGTTGCCAGTCAGCCCCAAATCAAAAGAAAATAAGGCTGCAGAGTGTAATTAACATTCAGTTCGGTCGTTTTGTCCCTTGTCTAGCCCCCAAGCTTTGTTAAAATTGCCATCTGAATGCTGAAGGCTGTAGGGAAATCGATTTGATTCTAATCGCACCATGAAAAGAACATGATCTAACTGCTTTCAGCCCTCCGTAAATCTGTACTAGGTCTTTAGCACAATGCAACTTCCAATTTAAAAAGCACTGAATGTCTCGTCAATGACTTTGTGAAGAAAAAAGAACAAGGAGCAGACATAAAAATTCCAATAGTTGTTTAAGCATTAAAGTTCATTTGCATCACAGCGAACCTGAAAAGGGCTGACCTCTCAAACCGCCTCTCAGGTCTATGAAGTTGTAGCCTTGACAAGCTCACATTGACAGAGCTCATTGACTCTGAAAGGCTACTCTATCAATGGTGAAAAATGGCAATAGGTTCTACTCTGAGCAGGCATCTGCCTGCCCACCCGCTGCTAAACCAATGGCAAAACCGATTCAAAACCTGAATCTACCTTGTAATCTTTCTTTCTAGGGCCTTTTAATAATAGATTAAGATTACTATACAATTTGAGGTTTTACTTTTACTGATGATTTTGGGGGTTGGTGGATGATGAAAGAACTAGAGTGGAACAAGCTTTCCAAGTCCATTGTCTTATATTAATGTATAAAATAGTACCAAAAAGCTTAACACTACATTCTGCAAATACTTATTAAAGAAAAAACTGTAGTTACCACCATCATTTCATCAGAAATTTAAACCCATGCTATAATAAGGATAGATCTCATTATGATATATAGACACCTTCATACACACAATTTTAAAACTTAAAAATATTTACTTTAACTTAAATCAACTACTAGTATTTGAATAAAAGATAATTATAAAGTATAAATCTTAAATTCCAAAATATTTATGTAGGAATTCTCAATTTCTTCTTTGCCTATAATTAGGAGTTTAATGATAGGGCTTGGTATAATAATTGTATCTTACAATATTTAAGAATTCTAAAACAAATAAGCCCTGATATGCCACATTCTGAATAAGCATATAAATATAAAATATTGCTACACACTTCACAGTCTGAAGTAAAAGCTGTGAATTAGCACCATCTAATCTTGCTATAAGACTTCTTTCCTGCTTGACAGGTGAAAAAAAAAAGCACTTGCACGTGCAGCTTAATTAATCATTGAACTTGACATCTCAATGATTTACAGTGAGGAGCAGGTGAGAACATACAAAACCAGAAAGGAACCCTTGATTTGAGTGGAACACTTCTAGCACACTAAGGTGACAAGTATATAGATTCTAGCAGTCATTTAAAAAAAAGAAACTGTGCCAAAAATTATTTGTTAGTAACAACAAAAGCTCAAATTAAATAGAAAAAAAAAAAAGGTTTAGCTACTGAGAATGTTTAATACTATGCAATTATTTTTAGTTAAGAAAACCAAAATATAGTTTCAAGATTAAATACAATACCAATTTGGCAGATACTTAAAAAAAAATGACACTTCGGCATTTATAAAAGCTACTTAAAAGCTTTTAAACATGAAAAGAAATCACTTTATAAATGTAGTCATCCAGATAAAACTTAAAGAGTTTATGTCCACAAGGATGTCAGGTAGCTATTTCTAATGAAATATAAGATTCAATAGTGTCAAACTCTACAATTGCTAACTGTGGGCAAGCAAACCTAATCATATAACAACCTGTCCTTGGTTTTTAAATATTTATTTCAACTCCAAATTCAAAACAAGCTGAAGCAAATTAACACGCATCAGAAAAAAATAATATGTATGGGATCTATCAACATGAAACAAAGTACCAAAAAAACACCATCTTTCAGTATTCCGGGCCAGTTTCTAAAAAAGTAAGTCATTTTTAATTTTCTTACGAGAATTTAGTGCTTGTGAAAAGCACCAGACTGATAGTCATGGGAACTAAAAATCTATTTAGCTGAAAGAACAGGGGAAAGGGCAGTGCAGGCTTTAGTGCAAGCTTCCCTACAGTGGGCCTTAATCCTTTTCACTGTTCACACCCTGGGGGTGAGGGGACAGGTTAGGTTCTTTACCAATGGAATTCTCAGTCTTTCTGCAAAAGATGATCAACAAGAAACGTAATTTTATGATGTATTCTTATGTCTAATTAAAAGGACCAAGACCACCAACTCACAACATGCAGGCAAAACAACTTTTTTGTGTGAATGGCATCATGTTACTAACCTGGTCTGGAAGTAGACAGCTCCAAGCATCTGGATCCCACCCATTTCCCTCAGCTCACTTTAAATGACCCTTTTTCTTTCTTTCTTTTTTTTTTTTTTAAAAAAAAACCCTTTCTTCATTTCCACACCTTAGTGGTTACATTTTTCTCACTGGTGAACTAGTTTTAATACAGCCATTCAGCTTTGTGAAAGTAAAAATTAACAAGAGATTTAAAAAATATCATTTCAATTACTAAACAGGTATTAAACAGACTTAAGTTGAGCAACAAGTAGTAGAAACATAAGAATAGAAATTGTGGCTTCTACTTATATTGCCTTTGGTCCCTTTTGGATCTTTAGCAGAACTGTGAAAATAAGGAAAAACATGAAAACTGAAAGAGAACTAAAAGGGCCTCAGTAATTCATAAAATGGCTAATAAGGTAATGATTAATCAACAATATTAGATAAGACATACCCATATAAGACATATCTTCCAAAGAAGCATCTAAAGTAAGCTTATAACAGCAAAACACACATACACCTAGACAAACTCAATTACTGCAATAGAAAACTAAGATTTCCTGAAAATTCAAATTTGAGTTATTAGGTTCTTCTGTAATTTTTCCTAAATACTGTAACTTTCTTAGGAATAAATTATTAATATTATTCCCTATAAACAAATTAAATGCCATTAGACATAAATGTCTTCCAGCACAGCAAAGAACCATTCAGAAAATCTTTAGGGTATTAATCTCCTACTTTGCCACCACTATTACTTAAGAGTTTCCTCATTCCCAATGACTCATTTATTCACAATCAATTGTTTAAAAACATGGTTTTACAAAGAAGTGATTTTCTAGACATTACTAATAAAACCAATGGAAATCTCATGAATTTTAGAGTACTAAGAGCCAAAGAAAAAAAAGTTAAGTGTAGAAACTGTAACAAAGTTTCTCTTAATATTTCCCAATAAAATAGTATTATCAGTCATTACACAAAAAGATGCTATGATATGCTAACAAAATATATAGAATATCTCACTAACAACGATTTATAAAAGTTCATCTATTTTAAACCTATAATTAAAATGTATTTGAATTGGATTTATTCATACCATCACAAAATGGGAAAGAAAAATTTCAAATGTTCAATTCCCTACTTAAAACAAATTTTAAACTCCTGAATCTATAATGCATTAATTAACCTTTAAAACAATGCTTTCAATGTATTCATAATCTTGTTTTTAACTTACATTTTTCAAATAAGAATGCTATTCATCTTTAGACATCTGTGTAAACTGAATTTGTTAAGTAAAACAACGTTTTTAGCTGTAAGTTATTAGGAAGAAACCATATATAATTTAAAATGAATTATTTTAACATAAGAGAACTTAAGAAGAAATTATATTATTCGCTTCTGTTCATTCTGGATTAATTTGAAATTTTATATTCCAGTGATGTGCAGAAAATTGGATAATCATATCACAATATTATACGTGAAAAACTTGGATTCACCAAAAACAAAAAAACTAGAATATGATTTCTCAAAAGGATTTTTAAACAAATTCCCTTCCTGTACATTAAAGCACCTTTTACAATTTTAATATGAACATTAACTTTTACATAATCTAGATATATTAAAACACCCACTGAAGTATCATATACTATTTACTAAAAGTAATATTTTTAGATGGAAATACACTAAAAAAAAAAATTGCTAACATTTTGTGAATCAAAAATAACCTCTTAGTACTGAGCAGTGACTTAATAGGTGCTAATCTTAAATAGAATTTCATCAAGTTTACAATCTAGGCTAGTGAGAGAATATTAACTTGTTTAGGTTATACTGGCTATGAATTATGAAAGATGGGGATTCTCTCTCTCCAGAAAAAAAGAAACATGTACACAAACATGCACAATTCAAAGGGTGTTTGTTATCTACTAACTCTGAGTAATATTTCAGAAAGTACTAACATTTTAAAAAACTAAAATTAAGTTTTGAGGTCCCCATCTGACCCACCTTCTGCCTGACCTATTTCCACTAGGCAATCTTCCCACTTGGCCTCAAAGGGTTTTTTTGCTTTCAATAATCTAGTCAAATAAAAATGCGCTTGGGTTGGGGCAGGGTGCAGGAATGGTCTCCTTGAATTTGGGCAGCAAATATGTTGCCACTATTGTTTAAAAAAAATTATCCAAAAAATCAAAAAATAAAAAAGTTTCAACTGATCACAGAATATTAGAAAAACTGTTCATAAGACAAAGGAATTTCACTAAGCAAATAAAATAAAAAGTACGGCTATCAGGAATTTTTAAAAATATATGTAATTACAAAAGGAAGAATCAGTGCTTAGTGTCAGGCCTCTAAGCCCAAGCTAAGCCATCATATCCCCTGTGACCTGCATGTATACATCCAGATGGCCAAAGGCAACTGAAGATCCACAAAAAAAGTGAAAACGGCCTTAACTATGACATTCCATCATTGTGATTTGTTTCTGCCCCACCTTAACTGATCCACCTTAACTGATCAATGTACTTTGTAATCTCCCCCACCCTTAAGAAGGTTCTTTGTAATTCTACCCACCCTTGAGAATGTACTTTGTGAGATCCACCCCCTGCCCCCAAAACATTGATCCTAACTCCACTGCCTATCCCAAAACCTGTAAGAACTAATGATAATCCGACCATCCTCTGCTGACTCTCTTTTCAGACTCGGCCCCCCTGCACCCAGGTGAAATAAACAGCCTTGTTGCTCACACAAAGCCTGTTTGGTGGTCTCTTCACAAGGATGCGTGTGACATTTGGTGCCGAAGACCCGGGTCAGAGGTACTCCTTTGGGACACCAGTCCCCTGTCCTCACCCTCACTCCATGAGGAGATCCACCTACAACCTCAGGTTCTCAGACCAACCAGCCCAAGGAACATCTCACCAATTTCAAATCGGGTAAGCGGTCTTTTCACTCTCTTCTCCAGCCTCTCTCTGTACCCTTCAATCTCCCTGTCCAATTCCAGTTCTTTTTCCTCTCTAGTAGAGACAAAAGATACACATTTTATCTGTGAACCCAAAACTCTGGCGCCAGTCACGCACTTGGGAAGACAGCCTTCCCTTGGTGTTTAATCATTGCGGAGACTCTTGCCTGATTCTTCACCCACATTTCATTGGAGTCTGATCACCGCGGGGACGCCTGCCTTGGTCATTCACCCACATTCCCTTGGTGGCAAGTCAACTGCGGGGACGCCAGCTTTGGCTGCTCACCCAAATTGCAGCCAAGGGCTGCTCCCTACCTCCCTTCTCCGTGTCTCTACCTTCTCTTATCTCCTTCACTATGGGCAACCTTCCACCCTCCATTCCCCCTTCTTCTCCCTTAGCCTGTGTTCTTAAGAACTTAAAACCTCTTCAACTCACACCTGACCTAGAACCTAAACGCCTTATTTTCTTCTGCAATACCACTTGACCCCAATACAAACTTGATAATGGTTCTAAACAGCCGGAAAACGGCACTTTTGATTTCTCCATTTTACAAGATCTAGATAATTTTTGTCGAAAAATGGGCAAATGGTCTGAAGTGCCTGACGTCCAGGCATTCTTTTACACATTGGTCCCTCCCTAGTCTCTGCTCCCAATGCGACTCATCCCAAATTTTTCTTCTTTCTCTCCTGTTTCTTCAGTCTCCACTCCAAGCTCTGCGTCCTTTGAATCCTCCTTTTCTACAGACCCATATGACCTCTCCTCCCCAGACTGCTCCTCGCCAGGCTGAGCTAGGTCCCAATTCTTCCTCAGCCTCCGCTCCCCTACCCTATAATCCTTCTATCACCTCCCCTCACACCTGGTATGGCTTACAGTTTCGTTCCGCAACTAGCCCTCCCCCACGTGCTCAACAATTTCCTCTTAAGAAGATGGCTGGGGCTGAAGGCATAGTCAAGGTTAATGCTCCTTTTTCTTTATCTGACCTCTCCCAAATCAGTTAGCATTTAGGCTCTTTTACCTCAAATATAAAAACCCAGCCCAGTCCATGACCTGTTTCACAACAACCCTTAGACGTTTTACTGATCTAGATCCATAGGGGCCAAAAGGCTGTCTTATTCTCAATATACATTTTATTACCCAACCCACTCCCACCACTAAAAAAAGCTCCAGATATTAGATTCTGGCCCTCAAACCCCACAACAGGACTTAATTAACTTCGCCTTCAAGGTGTAAAATAATAGAGTACAGGCAACCAAGTAGCAATGTATTTCTGAGTTGCAGTTCCTTGCCTCCACTGTGAGACAAACTCCAGCCACATCTCCAGCACATCAAACGCCCGAACCGCAGCTGCCAGGGGTTCCTCCAGAACCTCCTCCCCCAGGAGCTTACTACAAGTGCCGGAAATCTGGCCACTGGGCCAAGGAATGCCCACAGCCTGGGATTCCTCCTAAGCCGTGTCCCAGCTGTATAGGACCCCACTGGATATCAGACTATCCAACTCACCGGCAGCCACTCCCAGAGCCCCTGGAACTCTGGCCCAAGGTTCTCTCTGACTGACTCCTTCCCAGATCTTCTCGGCTTAGCGGCTGAAGACTGACGCTGTCCAATTGTCTCAGAAGCTTCCTGGACCATCACAGATGCTTTGGGTAACTCTTACAGTGGAGGGTAAGTCCAATCCCTTCTAAATTAATACGGAGGCTACCCACTCCACATTACCTTCTTTTCAACGACCTGTTTCCCTTGCCCCCCATGTATTGATGGCCAGGCTTCTAAACCTCTTAAAACTCCTCAATTCTGATGCCAGCTTGGACAACATTCTTTTATGCACTCCTTTTTAGTTATCCCCACCTGCCCAGCTCCCTTATTAGGTCGAGACATTTTAACTAAATTATCTGCTTCCCTGACTATTCCTAAGCTACAGCCACACCTCATTGCCACCCTTTTTCCCAACCCAATGCCTCCTTGGCATCTTCCTCTTGTATCCGCCACCTTAACCCACAGGTATGGGACACCTCTACTCCCTCCCTGGGAATGGATCACATGCCCCTTAACATCCTATTAAAACCTAATCACCCTTACCCTGCTCAACGCCAATATCCCATCCCACAGCACGCTTTAAAAGGATTAAAGCCTGTTATCACTCACTTGTTACAGCATGGCCTTTTAAAGCCTATAAACTCTCCTTACAATTCCTCCATTTTACCTGTCCAAAAACCACACAAGTCTTGTAAGGTTAGTTCAGGTTCTGCGCCTTATCAACCAAATTGTCTTGCCTACCCACGCCGTGGTGCCAAACCCATATTCTCTCCTATCCTCAATACCTCCCTCCACAACCCATTATTCTATTCTAGCAAACCTAGCTGCCCCTAGATTCTAACTCCTTTCGCCACTCCTCTTTCCGTTCCTTAAAAACAGCCCTAGAAGCTGCCCCCACGCTAGCTCTCCCGAACTCATCCCAACCCTTTTCATTACACACAGCCAAAGTACAGAGCTGTTGGGTCAAAATTCTTACACAAGAGCCGGGACCGCGCCCTGTAGCCTTTCTGTCCAAACAACTTGACCTTACTGTTTTAGGCTGGCCATCATATCTCCGTGCAGAGGCTGCCACCACCCTAATACTTTTAGAGGCCCTAAAAATCACAAACTATACTCAACTCACTCTCTACAGTTCTCATAACTTACAAAATCTATTTTCTTCCTAACACTTGACACGCAGACTTTCTGCTCCAGCTTCTTCAGCTATATTCACTCTTTGCTGAGTCTCCCACAATTACCATTGTTCCTGATCCGGACTTCAATCCGGCCTCCCACATTATTCTGGATACCACACCTGACCCCCATGACTGTATCTCTCTGATCCACCTGACGTTCACTCCATTTTTTTTCCCTACATTTCCTTCCTTCCTGTTCCTCATCCTGATCACACTTGGTTTATCGATGGCAGTTCCACCAGGCCTAATCGCCACTCACCAGCAAACGCAGGCTATGCTATATCTTTCACATCTATCATTGAGGCTACTGCTCTGCCCTGCTCCACTACCTCTCAGCAAGCCGAACTCATTGCCTTAACTCAAGCCCTCACTCTTGCAAAAGGACTACAGGTCAATATTTACACTGACTCTAAATATGCCTTCCATATCCTGCACCACCATGCTGTTATATGGGCTGAAAGAGGTTTCCTCACTATGCAAGGGTCCTCCATCATTAATGCCTCTTTAACAAAAACTCTTCTCAAGGCCACTTCCAAAGGAAGCTGGAGTCATTCCTGCAAAGGCCATCAAAAGGTGTCAGATCCCATCGCTCAGGGCAACACTTATGCTGATAAGGTAGCTAAAAAAGTAGCTAGTGTTCCAACTTCTGTCCCTCTTGGCCAGTTTTTCTCCTTCTCATCAATCACTCCCACCTACTCTGCCACCGAAACTTCCACCTATCAATCTCTTCCCACACAAGGCAAATTCTTGGATCAAGGAAAATATCTCCTTCCAGCCTCACAGGCCCATCCATTCTATTCTGTCGTCATTTCATAACCTCTTCCATATAGGTTACAAGCCGCTAGCCTGTCTCTTAAAACCTCTCATTGCCTTTCCATCGTGAAAATCTATCCCTAATTCGCCACTCTTGACTTCCTCTTGCAGTGGATACATTATCTTTGCTAACAGGACACACTCCAATACTTTTACCCTGATGAAGTCCTATTCTTTACTTTTATACTTACTCTTATTCTCGTTCCCTTCTTATGCCACCCACTACTTCTCCTCAGCTATCTCCACCACACTATCAATCTTACTCACTCTCTCCTAGCCATTTCTAATCCTTCTTTAACAAACAATTGCTGGCTTTGCATTTCTCTTTCCTCCAAAATCACCGAGGGCCCAACTTACTCACTGCTTAAAAAAAAGGGGACTCTGTATATTTTTAAATGAAGAGTCTTGTTTTTATCTAAATCAATCTGGCCTGGTATATGACAACATAAAAAAACTCAAGGATAGAGCCCAAACACTCACCAACCAAGCAAGTAATTATGTTGAACCCCCTTAGGCACTCTCTAATTGCATGTCCTGGGTCCTCCCAATTCTTAGTCCTTTAATACCTGTTTTCTCCTTCTTTTATTCGAACCTTGTATCTTCTGTTTAGTTTCTCAATTCATACAAAACAGTATCCAGGCAATCACCAATCATTCTATATGACAATTGTTTCTTCTAACAACCCCACAATATCACCCCTTACCACAAAATCTTCCTTCAACTTAATCTCTCCCACTCTAGGTTCCCAGGCCGCCCCTAATCCCGCTCAAAGCAGCCCTGAGAAACACTGCCCATTATCTCTCCATACCATCTCCCCACCTGCTGCAAATTTTTGCTGCCCCAACACTTCAACACTATTATATGCTATTTTTCTTATCAATATAAGATGACAAGAATGTCAGGCCTCTGAGACCAAGCTAAGCCATCATATCCCCTGTGACCTGCATGTATACATCCAGATGGCCTGAAGCAACTGCAGATCCACAAAAGAAGTGAAAATAGCCTTAACTATGACATTCCTCCATTGTGATTTGTTTCTGCCCCACCTTAACTGATCCACCTTAACTGATCAATGTACTTTGTAATCTCCCCCACCCTTAAGAAGGTTCTTTGTAATTCTACCCACCCTTGAGAATGTACTTTGTGAGATCCACCCCCTGCCCCCAAAACATTGATCCTAACTCCACTGCCTATCCCAAAACCTGTAAGAACTAATGATAATCCCATCACCCAGCTGACTCACTTTTCGGACTCAGCCCGCCTGCACCCAGGTGAAATAAACAGCCTTGTTGCTCACACAAAGCCTGTTTGGTGGTCTCTTCACATGGACACATGAGACACTTAGGGCCAACAGGTAGAAAAGGGGTAAAGGCCGGGCGCAATAGCTCATGCCTGTAATCCCAGCACTTTGGGATGCTGAGAAGGGCAGATCACTTGAGCCTGGGAGTTCAAGACCAGCCTGAGCAACATGGTGAAAACCCATCTCTACAAAAATCAGCCAGGTGTGATGGTGCACACATGTGGTCCTAGCTACTTGGGAAGCTGAGGTGGGAGGATCACTTGAGCCTGGGAGGTTAAGGTAGCAGTGAGCGTGTGACTGCACTCCATCCTGGGCAACAGAGTAAGACCCTGTCTAAAAAAAAAAAGGAATTATTTTAAAAGCAAAAAGAAAGGAGTAAAAGAAAATCACCTGCTGATGGATGATAACAGACAACTGGAGAAACAAGAAGAGATGAGGAACCAGCATTTGTGGATCCTCACTTTGGGTCTGACCCCGTGTTAAGTGTCTTTTATTACCTTATTTAATCTGCACAACAAGCCTATATGGCAGATTGGACTACTTTCTTTTTACATATAAAAACTAAAGCTTACAGAGGTGAAGAAATATAAATCTGTACTGGGAAATGGTAGAGCTCAGATTTGAAACCAGGATTAAATGTCCTTCAATTTCCTGTTCTTTTCATCATGCTACAGAACTATCATAATACTATCACAAAAAAACAATTTTTGTAGGCCAAGCACCTTGGCTCACACCTGTAATCACAACACTTTGGGAGGCGGAGGTGGATGGATGGATCCCTTGAGTTGAGGAGTTTGAGACCAGCCTGGCCAACATGGTGAAACCTCATCTCTACTAAAAATACAAAAATTAGCCAGGTGTGGTGGTGTGCACCTGTAGCCCAAGCTACTTGGGAGACTGAGGTAGGAAAATTGCTTGAACCCGGGAGGTGGAGGTTGCAGTGAGCTGAGAGTGTGTCACTGCACTCCAGCCTGGGTGACAGAATGAGACTCAAAAAAAAAAAAAAAAATAGAATTTTTATCAAGAACTTTTCTTTTTTTACAGATATGTTATGGATATTTTACAGATATCCTGAGGCAAATAAAGGAATGGCCCTAGTATACATCTACTAAACAAAGTTGGAAAATAGAGATAATAATTCTTTATATACCTCCTCCTCTGCCCTTCACCTTTTTTATTTACTAGTACACCAAATTCTGAGTTTTTGTCTTTTAAGTATCATTTTAATCTGTTTACTTCTCTTTCTTGTCTACTTTTATGCCTTTCTCTTCTTGACTAATGCAGTCACTTCACTGAATCCATCCTTCTTCCCTTATTTTTAAAATCTTAATGGTTTCACTTCAATTATATTTTGTTCTTAATTTCAAGGCCATTCCTGACTTTGTAAAGAAAAATTTTTATAAGTCAGAACTTTTTTACAAATATTATCCTCAGACAAATAACATATCTATGACATGCAAGTTATCTAAGCCACTAACAAGGCTATTGGCCTTGAATAATCAAGTTACTCTAAAACTATGATTAATGTGTTCAAGAAAAGAAAGTAGAAAGCTGGATGAAAAAAAATGAAGAATTTCAAAAGAGAACTGGAATCTATTTTAAAAAACAGCAAATGGACACCCTAGAATTGAAAAATACAGTATCTCATATTAAAAACTGAGGTCACAGAAGAAGATAGGTGCAAATCTTTGTATAAACCACGACACCAATACTATGTTCTAAATATTTACAGAGAAATGAATGTCAGCCAGCTGTTGACAAAACACATTTTCTAAGGATTCTAGCATATCTTTATAGTGCTACCTCTGCATTTTTAAGGCTCAAAGTTCACACTTTTATGAGTATCATTTTTATGATGAAAACTTAGTAACACAGTTTAATTTTCATTAAAAACAAATTTTCACTGGTGTTCATAATAATGGCAGTAATTTACGTAAGAATTCGTTTAAGTTTCAAAGCCAAAGCATGCTTTAAAATGGAACGGTAGTAAATGTATTCCTCTAGTTATGAGAAATCTTTTCTGTAGGATCCCTTTTGTAAAGGGACTGAAATAAGATTTCAAAAAGGTCAAACCTATTTCATTATTCTGTATCTTATAATAGAGAAGATAGTGAAGAAGGGGCAAGAAACCACAAATTAAATGCCTAGGGCTAGATACAGAAAACCCAGTTCTTTCATTCAGAGTTCCCGTCCCACCTTCACTGCATTAACTCATTACATGTCATTCCCAATCTCTCTAAAAGTAAATACACAAGTTTCAAGAAAGGATCTAACACTAGAAGAAAAATAACTTTACCAGAAGTCATGTAAACTTATTTGCTAGGGAGTAGGAACCTAATAAATAACTTTTCAAAGACAAGATGTTGATTTTCATTTGTTTTTATAAAAGCAAAACAGAAGCAAAAGCAATATATCAACTCCTGGTTGTCCAACTATAACTTTGTATAAAATCTACTTAAAATGTACATTTTTTCTCCTATACCCACTTTACTTGCTTTATAGCTTCTTTCCTTTACTGTGTCTTCAGGAAATACAAACTTATTTAAATATTAGGAAAAAATACAAAGATAAATCCGCTGAAAAACTAAAGTACTGCAAAAGTTGATATAATAATGCTTGGATAGTGTTACCATTTATCAATCAATTGGACAAATTAGGTAAATTATAACCTAATTCAGCCCATAGGCCTGAATTTCCTAACTCATGAAATCTTTTAAATTCCTTCCAAAGCTCTAAAACCTATCTTTCTGCTGCTAGGTATAACGTCAAATTTTAATAAAAAATAGCTTGATTTTTGTAGTTCTTTAAAATAGTGGGAAAAGCATGAGATTTTGAGCCCAGTGATTGGAATTCTAGTTTGGCTTAACTTTATAAACTGGGGATCTCAAATAGGTTACTTGACTTCTGAGCTTCAGTTTTCTCATCCTTAAAATAATCTGAATATCTGCTTTCATAATTTTGTAAGAATACAGTACACATAAACTGATAAACTCCATCCCTGGTAAATAGTAAGTAAGGACTCAATAATTTACTGATATTACCATATTTTCCACACAGGGTGTTATGAAGATTAAATCAAAAGAGAATGTATATAATGTGCCTTGCTAATAGCCAGTATACAATAATTATCTTTCTCTTCATTTTTTCCTTGTGGTCTATTATTTCATTGCATATCAACATACATTTTCCATTTTATAGCAAAATCTTTCAAGTTAAACACCAGGAATTTAGCAATTTGGAATAACTGGTATTATAAACTAAGTGTTTCTATCTTAAATTACATTTAAGTAGGTGTAAAAGTCAAACATCGACTGGGCACAGTGGCTCACACCTGTAATCGCAGCACTTTGGGAGGCTGAGGCAGGCGGATCATGAGACCAGGAGATTAAGACCATCCTGGCCAACGTGGTGAAACCCAGTCTCTACTAAAACACAAAAAATTAGCCGGGCATGGTGGGTGCACACCTGTAGCCCCAGCTACTCCGGAGGCTGAGGCAGGGCAATCACTTAGAACCGGGGAGGTGGAGACTGCAGGAGCCAACATCGCGCCCCTGCACTCCAGCCTGGTGACAGAGCAAGACTCCGTCTCAAAGAAAAAAAAAAAGTCAAACATCAAATATGATGTGAAAGTTTTTATTAAATGTAAAAATAAGATGTTTCTGATTTAATACAAACCATAACTCAAGTTTGTTTCTCTAAATTTACTCGACAGAAATTTCTCTAAGTTGTATTTTATATTGCTGGGTCTATCTGTACATTAGAACAGTATAAATATCCCCTGCACAAGAAAGATCAGGTTCCTGAAAAACCTCTGTAATAAAATCATATGAAAGTCAAGAAATATAGGGTAATGAAGATTAAGACCATTATTGACCACATGAATATTTGTTATATTTACCAAAATAAGGCAACTTGGATAGCATTCTAAAAAAAGTCATTGATTTTCCACATCTTCAATCAATAATAATAGCAGTTATAAGACTGTATTTCATCCATCATTCCTTGTTCACTAGAAATTCTTCGGGATTCCCACTTCACTAGAATTTCAATATAGTTTCGAATTTGTTCTGCCTTGTTTCAATATCTGTAATATGATGTATGTTAGAGGTATTTTTCTTTATCTGATTCTTCATCCAAATGTTCAATTCCTTTCTCATTTTATGACTCAGAGTTACTGACTATAAATGGTCAATCCCAAACACAGAGTAAATCAGTTCTGAAAGTTTTGGATAACTTTTAATACATCGGTATGACTGAGTAAGGATATTTTATATTCCTCCCATATACCAATATTCTTAGCTTTCTGCTTATGATTCCCCCAGGTTCACTTTCTTTTGAATTTCTTTAAGTCTTACAATGTTGCATTCTAACTTAAAACAAAACTTTACTATTCACTTCTCCCATTTAGATTCTCAACACTACTATACCCCTAGCCAGAGTAAGTCACAATTATTGGATAACTAAACTTGAACTTGAGAGTAAAGATACTCAGAAGAAACATAACTAGAATCTCAACTAAAAAAAACATAGTGAACTGTATTACCATTTATTTGTATGCATACAAAATACTTGACATGAGAGAAATATAGGCATCTTAGCCAACATTTCAAAAACTAAATAGCAATTATCTTTTAAAAAATTCAGAAAAGTAAAAACCTAAGAAACCTATATTAAAATATTTATTACAATGATGGTCAGGTGCGGTGGCTCATGCCTGTAATCCCAGCACTTTGGGAGGCCGAGGCTGGAGGACTGCTTGAACCCAGGAGTTAAAGACCAGCTGGGGTAACACAGAGAGACCCCATTTCTACAAAAATGTTTTGTTTTAAATTAGCCAGGCATGGTAGTGTGTGCCTGTAGTCCCGGCTACTTGGAAGGGTGAGGTGGGAGGATCACTTGAGCCCAGGAGATCCAGGCTGTAGTGAGCCATGATCATGCCACTGCACTCCACTCTGGGCAAGAGAGCCCCTATCTCAAAAGAAAAAAATATATATATATTAAAAAAATATAAAATACATAAAATAAATTTATAAATCTACATAAAATATATATACACATATATGTTTATATTTACTAAAATGCTAATTCTTTTTTTTTTTTTTTTTGAGACAAAGTTTTGCTCTTGTTGCCCAGGCTGGAGTACAATGGCACGATCTTAGCTCACTGTAATCTCTGCCTCCCAGGTTCAAGTGATTCTCCTGCCTCAGCCTCCCAAGTAGCTGGGACTACGGGCATGTACCACTATGCCCGGCTAATTTTGTATTTTGAGTAGAGGTGGGGTTTCACCACATTGGCCAGGCTAGTCTCAAACTCCTGACCTCAGGTAATCAAAGTCTGCCTCAGTCTCCCAAAGTGCTGGGATTATAGGCTTTTGAGCCACCACACCTGGCCTAAAATGCTAATTCTTAAGGTTTAAAATAAAAATCAACATTGAGAATTTTTTTTTTTTTTGAGATGAAGTCTCACTCTGTCGCCTAGGCTGGAGTGCAGTGGCACAACCTTGGCTCACTGCAACCTCTACCTCCGCCTCCCGGGTTAAAGCAATTCTCCTGCCTCAGCCTCTTGTGTAGCTGGAATTATAGATGCATGCACCACTCCTGGCTTCTTTTTAAAGCATGGTTATAGAAATAGTTTATAGACCTACAAAGCTCAATTTTCAAGAGGACTACAGATTTTTGGAACTGGAAAGTATCTGAGAAATTAGCTGGCCTGTCCTTTGCTCAGATTAAAAGGAAAGGGGAAAAAAAAAACCTAACGCTGAGAGAGGCTTTAAGTGAATCTCTCAAGGTCACCCAACTTCAAACATTGGTTTACTATCCTTTATACTGTATCACACTGCTCCTACAGCAGTAGGAACTCCTATTACTTATTCTAAAAGGCAAGATGTTTCTATTTATCAGGGAATCTTCTTCTGATTAGTAAGTACCATATCTTATGAAACATTATGATCTTGCTAATGCCAGGATTTTAAAGGCCAGATGAATACATTCATTCAACAAATATTTATTGATCACCAAGTAGATGCTAGGCACTGTGAGAGCACTGAGGATACAGTAGTTAAGAAGACAAACACTGGGAATAATAATACTAAAATGATAACAACAGCAACTACATTGAACTAAGCACCTGCTATAAGCAAAATACTATATTAAGTAGCCTACATGTATTTTACCTTTGTGTGTGTGTGTGTGTGTGTGTGTGTATGTGTGTGTGAGACAGAGTCTCACTATGTTGCCTCAGACTGGAGTACAGCGGTGCCATTTCGGCTCACTGCAACCTCCGCCTCCTGGGTTTTCAAGCGATTCTGCTGTCTCAGCCTCCTGAGTAGCTGGGATTACAAGCACGCACCACCATGCCAAGCTAATTTTTGTATTTTTAGTAGACACAGGGTTTCACCATGTTGGCCAGGCTGGTCTTGAATGCCTGGCCTCACGCAATCCACTTGCCTCAGCCTCCCAAAAGTGCTGGGATTACAGGAGTGAGCCACAGGGCTCGGCCCACTTGCTGTAATTCTTAAAACAACACTACAAGGAAGGGTTTAGAGTGAGTGGATTGATAAGTGTCACAGTCCAAAGCAGCTAGTTCTAGCACCAAAATGTAAGTTCTAGCCACCACATGTTATAGGCCATTTCCCTATTCCTAAATGAATGATTTCCTAATATAATTTTAAATATAAATAAAAGCACAAAGGAAACGAAAATATGCAATATTTTTAACAAATCCATATAGAGACCACTTTTAGAAAGTGGCATAATTCTGGTTAGCGTATCTAAAAGAGTAAAGCATTTTTATAAAGGAGATAAGACAACTAACAAGGTTAAGAAGTTGGTGTATAAACAGTCTAAAACTTAGGGTTCTTTATTCAGACAGGAGGAAGGCTGAAAGCAGATATAAACAAAGTCTATAAAGTCATTAAAGTTGCGATAGAAAATATATGTGCAAAATCTTAGAAGACTGAAGACTGAAACTAACAGTTGCTTAGGATGGAAGACAAACCAAAACAAAAACATACTACGGCACAGTATATAGTAAAATTATGAAACATTTCTTCAAAAAGTGGGCAGACTGAAGGCACATACAATATGTGATATCCATTTACTTGAATATGAATTTTCTAAGCTATAATACTATAATTCTGGTACAGCCAAGAAGCAAAGTATAACAAAAATAAGCTTTGCAAAGAAAATGTCATAAAACCTATTTAATAAAGCTGAAGCATTTTATTCACTTGTAAGTTTCTCAGGCTCTTACAAAGAAACCTACTAAAAGATCAAAGTTTCCTGTTTTACTGACTTCTAAGCATTGATTACTCTTTGAAACCTTGAATTTATTTTCCTGCTTTTGTCTATCGTTTAAATCCACAAGAGAAACCATTTAACCTAGGCATCTGAAACAGTACCAAGCCCACAGTGCTGCTTCAGGAATATTCACTGAATTAACAAACGAAATCCAGAGAATAGCACACTGGCAGCATAAAGAAATGGTAGCCAAATCTAGCAATTTCATAGGATGAATATGCTTATCTTCCTAGGGATTATCAGTTTACTCAATGTTAAGTCATTTTAAATAGCCTATTAACACAAATATATACCAGGTAATAGAATGTAAAATTCAAATTAATGTTTAATATATGAGATTTCAAATATATTTTGTGACTGCTGGTGGCTATTTCATATTTCCAGACCCTAAGGATACATTTTTTTTTTTTTTTTTTTTTTGAGACGGAGTCTCGCTGTGTCTCCCAGGCTGGAGCGCAGTGGCCAGATCTCGGCTCACTGCAAGCTCCGCCCCCCGGGTTCACGCCATTCTCCCGCCTCAGCCTCCCGAGTAGCTGGGACTACAGGCGCCCGCTACCGCGCCCGGCTAGTTTTTTGTATTTTTAGTAGAGACGGGGTTTCACCATGTTAGCCAGGGATAGTCTCGATCTCCTGACCTTGTGATCCACCCGCCTCGGCCTCCCAAAGTGCTGGGATTACAGGCTTGAGCCACCGCGCCCGGCCAGGATACATTTTTATTGTCTTCTGCTATCAGAGCTACTTCATGAAAAACAAGAAAAGTGCCTACAAGCTTACCCTGTAAATAGACTCTCCAAATAGACTATATGCTCTTTGAGGAGAATTTTATTTATTTATTTATTTATTTATTTATTTATTTATTTATTGAGATGGAGTCTCACTCTGTCACCCATGCTGGAGTGCAGTGGCATGATCTCAGCTCACCACAATCTCTGTGTCCCGGGTTCAAGAGATTCTCCTGCCTCAGCCTCCTGAGTAGCTGGGATTATAAGCACGCATCACCACACCTGGCTAGTTTTTGTATTTTTAGTAGAGACGGGGTTTCACCATGTTTGCCAGGCTGGTCTCGAACTCCTGACATCATGATCCACCCACCTCAGCCTCCCAAAGTGCTGACTGCTGGCATGAGCTACCGCGCCCAGCCTTAGTAGAGACTTATACTATCCCTGGCACCTAACAGGGTACTTATATGTCAAGAGCATCTCTATAAAAACAGGATATTTAGACTTCCATTTTCAGCCAAGATGTAGCAATGGACACCAGATTTACCTTCTAATCTGAAACAATCAAAAAAAGACAAAACATCTGAAATAGTTTTCAGGACATGGAAAATGAAAGACAGTCATCCCTGAGAAAACAGAAACAATTTGGACAAGCCCTACAATTTCCCAAACTCACTGACTTAGAGCTTCTAGGCCACAATGAATGGATGGAGAAACCAGGCAAAGCCTAGGGACTCCCTAAGTTAAAAAGACAGAAGTGAAAGAATAGGAAGACTGGGGCAGCTAGAAGTCACAAAGCACAGTACCAGAGGAGAGTGCTGAACAGAGAACGAACTCTAGGATCTGCAGATAGTCCTTACTGAATATCAAGGTGAGTACTGAGCAAGTAAAGAAACTATTAGAGGCAGATAAGATCCTGTGTAAGGCAAGGCATGGTGGCTCATGCCTATAATCTCAGCACTTTGGGAGGCTGAGGTGGGAAGATTGCTTGAGCCTAGGAGTTCAAGACCAGCCTGGGCAACATGGTAAGACCCCATCTCTACAAAAAATAAAAAATAAAAATTCTAGCATAGTGCCTCTTTCCACCAGCAAGACTAGAAGATGCTATAATTCAGAGTACCCAGGAGGGTCTTACTTCACGAGGACACTATTCTGGATCCTCAAGAAGTGAAAACCAGAATTACCATATTTCTAGGTATATACACAAAAGAACTGAAAACAAGTACTCAAATACATGCACATCCATGTTAACAGCAACAACTGCTAATGGAAACAGCCTAAATGCCCATCAATGGATGAATAAATAAACAAATTGTGAGATATACATACAATGGAGTATTAACCCATAAAAATGAAGTACTGATACATGCTACAATGTAGACAAACTTGCAAAAAATTATGCTAAGTGAAAGAAGCTAGACACAAAAGGTCATATATTGTATGATCCATTTATATGAAATATCCAGAATCAATAAATCCATAGAGATAGAACACAGATTGGTGGTTGCCTGGGGCTACAGGGAAGGAATAATGGGGAGAAACTGCTTGATGGGTAAGGGTGTGATTCCTTTGTGGAGTGATGAAAATGTTTTGAAACTAGATAGAGGTGGGAGTTGCACAATACTGTGAATATACTAAACATCACTGAATTGCTCACTTTTAAATGGCTATGTTACATGAACGTTACCTTACTAATTATTATTTTCAAAAATAAGAAGGCAGGCCGGGCACGGTGGCTCACACCTGTAATCCCAGCACTTTGGGAGGCTGAGGCGGGTGGATCACGAGGTCAGGAGTGAAATCCCATCTCTACTAAAAAAAAAATACAAAAATTAGCCAGGTGTGGTGGCGCATGCCTATAATCCCAGCTACTCAGGGGGCTGAGGCAGGAGAATCACTTGAACCCGGGAGGCAGAGGTTGCAGTGAGTCAAAATTGAGTCACTTCACTCCAGCCTGGGTGACAGAGTGAGACTCTGTCTAAAATAAATAAATAAATAAATAAATAAGAAGGCAAAAAATGAGGCTGGGTGTGGTGGCTCCCGCCTGTAATCCCAGCACTTCGGAAGAACGGGGCAAATGCATCACTTGAAGCCAGGAGTTCGAGACCAGCCTGACCAACGTGGCGTAACTCCGTCTCTGCTAAAAACACAAAAATTAGCCAGACATGGTAGCGCATACTTGTAGTTCCAGCTACGCAAGAGGCTGAGGCAAAAGAATCTCCCGAATCCAGGAGGTGGAAGTTACAGTGAGCTGAGACTGAGCCACTGCATTCCACCCTGGTAGACAGAGTAAGACTCTGTTTCAAAAAAGAAAGAAAAGAAAAAAGAAACGAAACGAAACGAAACGAAACAGAAAAGAAAAGGAACGGAAAGAAAAGAAAAGGAAAAGAAAAGAAAAAGGAAAAGGAAAAGAAAGGAAAGGAAAAGAAAAAAGAAAAGCGAAAATAAGGCAAAAAATGAGAAAAAAATGTAAATTAAAAATCTGATGGAAAAAACAGCAAAATGAAAGATGAACCTAGCCATGATGATGATCACAAGAAACGTAAATGGGTCAAAATCCCTGATTAAAAGGCAGAGATTGTCAGACTGAATAAAAAAGTAAGACCCAACACTGCCTATAAGAAACAAACTTTAAATAAAAGCTACAAATGAGCTAAAAAAGTGTAAGGATGGAAAAAGATATACCATGCTAACATCAATCAAAAGAAATGGAATGACTATGAATATTAGACAAAGCAAATTTCAGAGAAAAATACAGGTCAATTTTATAATGATAAAGAGGTCAATCACAAAAATCCTGAAAATTTATATACCTAATTATAGAATACCAAAATACATACAGCATAAGCTGCATGAATAAATACACAAACCCACAATTACAGTCAATCCATGGAAATGCATTTAAGGAACTGAGAAACTGCCAAAAGTGGAAGTACTATTATTTTATGATCTCATACTACTGTAGGATAGATTCTGTTCTGCTACATCCTTGTCAACAGTGAGTATAGTCTTTTAAAGAGTTTAGGTATGTGTCCCCTCTAAATCTCATGTTGAAATGTAATCCCCAGTGTTGGAGGTGGGGCCTGGTGGAAGGTGATTGGATCATGGGGGCAGATACTTCATGGCTTTGTGCTGAGTTCTCTGAAGATGTTTTTTTAAAAGAGTGTGGCACCTCCCCCAACCCCCTTGCTCCTGCTCTGCCATATGAGATGCCTGCTCCCTTTCATCTTCCACTGTGATTATAAGCTCTCTGAGTCCTACCCAGAAGCTGAGCAGATGCCAGTGCCATGTTTCTTGTACAGCCTGCAGAACCGTGAGCCAATTAAACCTCTTCATTATAAATTATACAGTCTCAGGTATTTCCTTATAGCAATGGAAGAACAGACTAACATAGTCTTTTTAATTTCAGTCCTTCTAATAAGTATGCAATGTTATCATTATGGTTTTAATCTGCATTTTTCCTAATGATTAGTGATGTTGAGCATCTGAAAAGATGCTAATTTTTCATTTATATATCTTTTTTGGTGAGGTGTCTGTTCTAAATTTTTGCTCAATGTTTCTTGAATTGTTTTCTTATTGTTGAGTTTTGAGAATTCTTTATATATTCTGGATAAAAATATCTGCTTTGCAAAGATTTCTCCCAGTCAGTAGTTAGTCTTTAAATCCTCCAATAGTTTTCAAAAATAGAAATTTTTAATTTTTATGGAGTCCAATTTGTCTGGTGTTCTTTTAGGGATTGTGCTGTTAATGTTATACCTAGTAATTCTTCCTAAGCCCAGGTCACAAGAATTTTTCTCCCATGTTTTCTTCTAGAGTTCTATAGGTTTAGGTTTTACATTTTGAGTTAAAACTTTCTATTGAAATACGGTTTAATGTATAGATTAAAGGATTTTTAAAAAATGTATAGGTATTTAATTTTACCAATTATCTCTCTTTAAAAGACTGTTCTTTCTTTACTGAATTGCCTTTCTACCTTTGGGGGAAATCAGTTCATAAAGGGGTCTATTTTTTGGCTCTGTCTCTTCTGTTTATCTGTTTGTCTATCTTGATGCGAGTACCACACTACTTTGAGTATTGTAGCTTTATAATTATGTCTTGAAATTGGGTAGTTTTGGTTCTCCAACTTTGTATTCCCTTTTCAGAGTTGTTTTGCTTTTGTAGGTTGTTTGTATTTCATATGAATTTTAGAATCAGCCTGTCAATTTCTACAAAAAAAAAGTCTTGTTGGGAATTTACTTTGGATTACACTGAATCTATGGATCAGTTTGGAGAAATTGGCCGCTTAAAAGTATTTCCTCACTAGACGCGGTGGCTCATGCCTGTAATCCAAACACTTTGGGAGGCTGAGGCGGACGGATCACCTCAGGTCGGGAGTTCAAGATCAACCTGACCAACACTAAGAAACACTGTCTCTACTAGAAACATAAAATTAGCCAGGTGTGGTGGCGCATGCCTGTAATCTCAGCTACTCGGGAGGCTAAGGCAGGAGAATCACTGGAACCTGGAAGGCAGAGGTTGTGGTGAGCCACGATCGTACCAATCCAGTCCAGCTTGGGCAACAAGAGTGAAACTCCGTCTCAAAACAAACAAACAAAAAATGTCCTCTTCTGACACATGAACCAATATTTTCCCCCACTTACTTAAGTCTTTTAAGTTTTTTTCTAAGTGATATTTTGTAGATTTTAGTGTATGTGTCTTATATATTTTTTTCAGCTTTCTCTGTAAGTACTTAGTATTTTTATGCTATTTAAAAATTGTATTTTTTCATTTTAATTTTTGATTTTTTGTTGATAGGGTACAACTTTGCTAAACTCACCTGTTAGTTCTAGGAGTTTCTTTAAAGATTCTATTGAATTTTCTTCATAGACAAACATGTCATCTGCCCATCAAGACAGTATTATTACTATACTTGTTGCTTTTTCTGGCCTTACTGCCTGGCTAGAATCTCCAGAATAACACTGATTAGTAGTAGTGAGAACATCCTCTTGGTTCGTTCTTGATCTTAGAAGAAATGCATTCAGACTTTCATTATTAAGTGTCATGTTAATTGTATGGTTTCTGTAGATGTCCTTTATCAGGTTGAGGAAGTTTTATTCTATTAGGTTGTGAGACTGTTAATCAAGTATAGATGCTGGATTTTGTCAAATGCCTTTTCTGCCACTTTAGAGATTGTTGTGTGGTTTTTCTTTTTAGTTTAGAAATATGTTGAGTTACATTCATTGCATTTTTGGTTGTTACACCAACCTTACTTACCTTCCTGGGAAGGACAATGTACTTGGCCATATGTGTTTTTCTTTTCATGTTTTTGTTGGACTTGATAGGCTAAAAGTCTCTTTAGAAATTTTATATCTATGTTATGAGGAACATTCTTCTGTCTTTTCTTTTATAATATCTCTGTCTGGTTTTGGCCTCAGAGTAATGATGGCCTCATAAAGTGAGCTGGGAAGAGTTCTTTTCTCTTGATTTTCTAGAAGAGTTTGTGTAGAATAGGCATTATTTCTTCCTTAAATTTTGTAATAATATACCAGTAAAGGCATCTGGGCCTGGAATTTTCTTTGTTGGAAGTTTTTCAATTACAAATTCAATTTACTTAATTGATATGGGACTTTTCAAGTCATCTATTTTATCTTGGTTAAGTTTTATAGTTTCTCTTTTTCAAGGAATTTGTCCACTTTAAGGTGCTGAATTATAGGCATACAGTTTATAGTATTCATTAATCATTCTTTTACTATCTTTAAAACCTCTTAGTCTCGTCACCTGTTTCATTCCTAAAATTGTTAATTTATCTCTTCTTTCTCTTTTCCCCACTCTGGCTAGAGATTTATTAATTTTTTTGTTCTTCTCAAAGATCAGTTTTTGGTTTCACTGATTGTTTCTATTGATTTTATGTTTTATATTTCATAGGTTTCAGTCTGACCACTATTATTTTTTTCCCCCTCTCCTTACTTTGGATTTAATTTCCTCTTGTTTTTCTAATTTCTTAAGGTGAAAACAGAGGTCATGGATTTGAGGCTTTCTTTTCTAGTGTAGACTTTCAGTGATATAAATTTCCTTCCTTGAACACTGCTGTAGGAGTATCACACAAATGTTGACATTTTGTGTTTTAATCTTCATTTAATTCATTCTGCTTTTAAATTTCCCTTTTGATTTCTTTGACCAATGAGTTATTTAGAAGCATTTTATTTAGCTTTCAAATATTTGGGGATTTTCTAGTGATTTTTCATTTACTGATTTTTAATTTACTTTTATTGTGTAAATTAAAAATACTTTGTATGTTTTGAATCCCTTTAAATTTATTGACTTGTTTAATTACTTTGAATAAGAACTATCTCAATGATCTGTATGTACTTCAAAAGAATGTGTATTTACCTATTGTTGGTTAGAGTGTTTTATAAATGTCAATTCGGTTAAGTTGGCTGATATTTGCAGGGATTTTCTGTCTACTAGTTCTATCAGTTATCAACAGAGTGGTACTAAAATCTCTCGTTAGGCTGTTCTTGCATTGCTATAAAGAAATATCTGAGACTAGGCAATTTATAATGAAGAGGTTTAATTGGCTCACAGTTCTGCAGGCTATACGAGAAGCATGGCACTGGCATCTGCTCAGCTGCTGGGGAGGACTCAGGGAGCTTATAATCATGGTGGAAGATGAAAGGCAGCAGACATTTCATATGGCAGAGCAGGAGCAAGGGGGTTGGAGGAGGTGCCACACTCTTTTAAAAAACCAGATCTTCAGAGAACTCAGCACAAAGCCATGAAGTATTGCCCCCATGATCCAATCACCTTTCACAAGGCCCCACCTCCAACACTGGGGATTATATTTCAACATGAGATATAGAGGGGACACATACCTAAACTCTTTAAAATACTATACTAAATGTTGACAAGGATGTAGCAGAACAGAATCTATCCTACAATACCATGAGATCATAAAATAATAGTACCTCCACTTTTGGCAGTTTCTCAGTTCCTTAAATGCATTTCCACGATTGTCCCACCACCACCACAAAAAAAAAAAAAAAAAAAAAGAAAGCTAAACATACACATGACATATGACCACGGCATTCCACTCAGTAATTTTTACTCAAGTGAAAAAAAAAAAGTGTCTGTCCATAAAAAGACCTGAACAAGAATATTCACAGCAGCTTTATTTATATAGACCAAAATGTCTATCAACAGGTAAATAAACAAATATGGCATATCCATATAATAAACATTATTCAGCAATAAAAGGGAATGAACTACCGATGCAACAACATAGTTGAATCTCAAAATCACAGTAAGTAAAAGACAAAAAGGGGCCGGCCAAGCATGGAGGCTCATGCCTATAATCGCAGCACTTTGGGAGGCTGAGGTAGGTGGATTGCTTGAGCTCAGGAGTTTGACAGACGAAACTCTGTCTCTACCAAAAATACAAAAATTAGCCAGGCGTGGTGATGTGCACCTGTGGCCCCAGCTACTTGGGAGGCCGCGGTGGGAGGATGAGTGAAGCCTGGGAAGTCTGGGAAGGCTGCAGTGAGCCATGATTACGCCACTGAACTCCAGCCTCAGTGACAGAATGAGACCCTATCTCAAAATTAAATAAATAAAAAATAAAACAAGAAGACAAAAAAGAATACATATTGTATGATTTCATTTAGATAAAACTCTAGAAAATGCAAACTAATCTATAGTGCCAGAAAGCAGATCAGCACTTGCACAGGGAAGTTTTTGGAAATGATGAATATGTTCACTATCTTGATGCACACAAGTGTATACATGTGACAAAACTCATCAAATAATATACATTAAACGTGCCGTTTATTGTATGTCACTTGCACTTCAATAAAGCTAGTAAAATATAAATAGAAGTTCTGAACATGCCATTACCAAAATACACTGTATTCAAGGCCATAAAATAAAACTTAACACATTTAAAAGAACTGAAATCACACAAAGTATATGCTTTAACAGTAATAAAATTAAATTGGAAATCAGTAACAGAAAAGTTTCTGGTAAATCTCCAAATATTTGGAGGTTTAAACAAACTTCTTGATAATCCACGAGTCGGACAGAAAATCACAAAAACTTTGAACAAATCAAAACAAAAATACTATATAAAAATGTGTAGGATATAGTCAAAACAGTGCTTTAGAGGGAAAGAGCATTAAATGCTCATATAAGAAAAAAAGAAATGACAAATCAATGACTTCTATCTTAAGAAACTAAAAAACAAGAGTAAATTATATCCAAATCAAGAAGAAATAATAAAAACAAAAAACCAATGGAAGTGAAAACAGAAAAACAGAGGGAAAGAGCATTAAATGCTCATATAAGAAAAAAAGAAATGACAAATCAATGACTTCTATCTTAAGAAACTAAAAAACAAGAGTAAATTATATCCAAATCAAGAAGAAATAACAAAAACAAAAAACCAATGGAAGTGAAAACAGAAAAACAGAGAAAATCAAGAATAAAGCAAGGAGTTTGCTCTCATCACTCCTATTCAGCATTTTATTAGAAGTCCTACACCGTGAAAAAGGGAAGGAAAAGAAAAAGTACACAGATTGGGAATAAAACTGTCATTATTTTCTGACAACATAGTTATCTGTGTAGAAAACCTCAAGGAATCCACAAAAAAGTTCCTGGAATTTAATAAGCGAGTTTGGCAAGGTTGAAGGACATGATGTTAATATACAAAAATCAATTGTATTTTATGTACTAGCAGTGAACAATTGGCAACCAAAATTTAAAAAGCAATTACCATTTACAATAGCAACAAACCCAAAGAAATACTTATGTATAAAGCTAATAAAACATGAGCATAATCTATATGCTACGCAAAAAGCTACAAAGCTCTAACAAAAAAAAAAGTCAAAGACCTAAATACATGGAGACTACGTCATATTCTTGGTTTGGAAGACTTAATATTGTTAAGATGTCAATTCTCTCCAATTCATCTGTAAATTGAATGTAATTCCAATCAAATACCAGTGTTTCTTATAGATATTTGACAACCTAATTCTAAAATTTATACAAAAAGGTAAAGAAATCACAATAGCCAAAACAATCTTGAAAAATAAGAAAAAATTTGAAAGGCTCAAACTACCTGATTTCAAGACTTACTGTAAAGCTACAGTAGGATGGGCGCAGTGGCTCATATCTGTAATTCCAGCACTTCGGGAGGCCGAGATGAGAGAATTGCTTGAGCCCAGGAGTTCGAGACCAACCTGGGGAACATAGCAAGACCCTGTCTCCTTTTTAATTAAAACAGGAAAAAAAAAAAAAAAAAGCTACGGTAAACTAGACATTGTGATATTTAATCAAGATAGACATATAGATCAATAGGGCAGAATAGAGTATGGAAAGAGACCTACACAGGTATCGTTGACTGATTTTTAACAATGTACAATGGCAATTCAAGGGAGAAAGAATAGTCTTTTCGACAAATGGTACTGGAAAACCTAGAAAGTCATATGCAAAAAAAAAAAAAAAAAACCAAAAAACTTTGACCCATACCTCACACCCATATTAAAACCTGAGTTAAAATGGGTCACACACCTAAAAGCAAAGTAAAGAGATCATAGGAGAAAATTTTCATGACCTTGGTTTAGGCAAATTCTTAGATACAGCACTAAAAGTACAATCTGTTTTTTTTTTTAAAGTGATGAATTTGTCAAAAGGAACAACTTTTGTTCTGCCAAAGATATTGTTGGAGAATGAAAAGACAGCTACAGACTGTAAATATATATTTGCACATATCTGCTAGGGGATTTATTTTCAGAATTATATGAAGAACTCTCAAAACTCAACAAGAAATAACTATTTTAAATGGGCAAAATATTTCAATGAGCACTTTAACGAAGGTGTACAAATGGCAAATAAGCACATGAAAAGGTGCTCAACATCATTACTCATGATGGTAATGCAAATTAAAACCACAATGAGATGCTACTATATATCTATTAGAATGACTATAATTTCTAAAACTAACCATGTCAAGTCCTGCAAGGATGCTAAGCAATTGGATCTCTCATGCATTGCTGGCTGGAATGCAAAATGGTTCACCCACTTTGGAAAACAGTTTGGAATTTTTTTATAAAATTAAACATTCACTTAGCATATAACCCAGCAATCCCCTTCCTAAAAATGAAAACTTGTGTTCACACAAAAACATGCATGTGAATGTTTATGGCAAGCTTTATTCAAAAACTGGAAACAACTCAATGTCTTCAAGTGATGAATGGATAAACAAACTGTGATACATCCATACAATGGAATACTACTCAACAATAAAAAAAAATAAACTATTAATACATAAGAGAAAATAGATAAATCTCAAATGCACTAAGCTACATGAAAGAAGCCAGACTCAAAAAGTTATATATACTATTTTATTCCACTTATATGATATTCTAGAAAAGACAAAATTGTAGGGATAGACAACAGATCACTGGTTGCCGGGTTTAAGAGTTGACAAGGGTTCAACTACAGAGGGACAGCACAAGTAAGTTTTTTACGGAAAACTGTTATGTATCATCATTCTGGTGGTGGTTACAAAACTCTATGCATTTATCAAAAATCACAGAACTGTATACAAAAATTTTACTGTATATTAAAAAACAATTTTCAAAAATAGGCAAAGGTAGTTAAGAAAAAAGGCAATTTGGCAGGTCTAAAAAACAATCAAAATAATAGAACAGGCTGGGCGCAGTGGCTCACGCCTGTAATCCCAGCACTTTGGGAGGCCAGGGCAGGCAGATCACCAGAGGTCAGGAGCTCGAGATCGGCCTGGCCAAAATGGTGAAACCCCGTCTCTACTAAAAATACAAAAATTAGCGGGGCGTGGTGTCGGGAGCCTGTAATTCCAGCTACTCCAGAGGTTGAGGCAGGAGAATCACTTGAACTGGGCAGGTGTAGGTTATGGTGAGCTGAGACCACGCCATTGCACTCCAGCCTGGGCAACAAAAGTGAAATTCCGTCTCAAAAAAAAAAAATTCACTGGGTGTGGCTGTAGGCACCTGTAATCCCAGCTACTCAGGAGGCTGAGGCAGAAGAATTGCTTGAACCTGGGAGGAGGAGGTTGCCATGAGTGGAGATCATGTCACTTGCACTCCAGCCTGGACAACAAGAGTAAAACTCCCGTCTCAAAAAAAAAAAAAAATAGTAACAATAATAATAATAGAACAGAATAAAAACAAGGTCTTGGGAATAATAACAGATCATAAAAAGAGGGCACTAAGTTGGGGATAGTTGTTTTTTTTTTTTTTTGAGACGGAACCTCCAACTCCGTGGTTCAAACGATTCTCCTGCCTCAGCCTCCCAAGTAGCTGGGATTACAGGCACGTGCCACCATGCCCAGCTAATTTTTATATTTTTAGTAGAGATGGGGTTTCACCATGTTGGCCAGTATGGTCTCAATCTCCTGACCTTGTGAGGGGATGGATTTTAAAGGCAAGACAGAACTGCAGTTTTCCAAATCAGTGAATAATATCAAGAAAGTAAAAACACTGAGCTGCGTATCAAGTATGCCTTTGGTCCTGATATGTCTTAGAGTCGGAGACCATTCTAAGCATATAAAACGATTTCCCATCACAAGTAAGAAAACAGAAATTCACAGGCTGGCAATTTTTTATCTCATGCCTCTCAATCGAGGGTTCTTAACATGCAGTACTTAGACAGAATTCTGGCAGTCTGTGAAAGTGAGTGAAATGAAAACACATCTTTTTAACCACTAACTGAAATGCATTACATTTCCTTAGGTCATGCATGTATGTAACTAACTGCAATAGACTAAACAGGACGTGTACCTTCATCACTTAAAGAAATCACAGATTCTTCCTATCATATTATTACCATGGATCTGTTGCTATCTTATTTTGTATGCATTAATAAACATATTTATAAATCACATTGAAGTTTTCTAGTATTTTGATAACTATATTTTATATAATCGGTTTCCTTTGTAATCCCATGTATTTTACCTTATACATTTAGAATACATTAAATGTTTTTAAATATATATATGAAGCATCTAAGATAGTATTCATAGGCTTCCCTAAACCATCAAAAGGATTTATGGCAAATAAAACATTAAAAATCCCTGCTCTAGAGGGGAACATCAAACACCAGGGCCTGTCGGGGTTGTGGGGTAGGGCAGGGATAGCATTAGGAGAAATACCTAATGTAGATGATAGGCTGATGCGTGCAGAAAACCACCATGGCAGATGTATACCTACATAACAAACCTGCACGTTCTGCACATGTACCCCAGAACTTAAAGTATAATTAAAAAAAAAAAAAGGAAAAAAATCCAAATTATTTTGCTCCCATCTTACAAAGCACCTCTTTCTCCAGGGCCTGTAATATCCTTCACACACGCATGAAGTGTCACTCTTACCATGGTTATATAACAGTTTACACCCAAGACACAGATATGTATGCCTTTTTTAAAAAGCAAGTCATGTTTGTTTATGCTCCCTGGATAGTGGTCCGTATAAAATTAAATGTATCAAATAAATATTCCATCTAGTCATATAAAATACAAAGAGAGACCTTAGACTGAACACTACAATGCTAAATGAAATGTACTTTCAGAAACTACAGATGAAATTAGCTTAAAAAAGTCAATCTTACATCTCACATAAGGAATTTAATGAAGACATTTCAAAAAGGATCTCAAGTTGATAAGAATGCAAAATTTAACTCATTTACCTTTATTTTCTAAATACACTGTACAAACACTGCAGTATCTTATGCTACTCATTTAAAGGTTTAAAAAAAGGGTATCAAAACAAAACCAAGCACAAACAAAAAAGTCAGATCTCAAAGGTATCTACAGTATTAAAACTCTTATGATTTTTTGGGTTACCTGATAGCAATTACCAATCAAGTGAGACATAGCAGGCACTGAAACAATGGAAATGCCCACATAGCAGAAGGGAGTGAGGGGATCCAAACTACAAGAGCAACAAAATCAACTGTGGATCCAGAGATGAAAAAATGTTCTGTGGTGTAAAGGTAATCTGGTAAGAACGATGGAAAAAAATAACCATTTTTAGAAAAAAGGAATATTAGAAATATTGAAGTAAATATCACAAAAGTCATTCTATTACAAAGGCATTAACTCCTTCCTATCAATAGAATGTACCAATTTAAAAACTTTTAGTAGGAATATGTCTTCTATTTTGTAACAGAAATCAAGGGACAAAGAGAATTAGCTCATCCATACTTCCTACTCTTACTGGTTATCAAAACGTAGCCACAAAAAAACTGTTCATTCATTTTCATCTTAACAAAATAACATTTTGGCTGGGTGCAGTGGCTCACGCCTATAATTCCAGCACTTAGAGACGCCAAGGAGGGCAGACTGCTCGAGCCCAGAAGTTCGAGACCAGCCTGGGCAACATAGTGAAACCCTGTCTCTATTTTTTTTAAATATATGTTTTTTAAAAAATAAAAAAATATCATTTTTATACATATAAATACCATTTTTAAAAAATTTAACAAAAATATAATGCATTCAATCTGTAATAATTTGTCATATCTCTACCAGCATCTTAAAATTATATTTGTTTGTTTTTTGAGACAGAGTTTCACTATTGTTGCCCAGCCTGGAGTGCAACGGCGCGATCTCAGCTCACTACAACCTCTGACTCCCACGTTCAAGCGATTCTCCTGCCTCAGTCTCCTGACTAACTGGGATTACAGGCACCTGCCACCACACCTAATTTTTTGTATTTTTAGTAGAGACAGGGTTTTATCATGTTGGCCAGACTGGCCTTGAACTTCTGACCTCAAGTGATCCTCCTGCCTTGGCCTCTCAAAGTGTTGAAATTGCAGGCATGAGCCACTGTGCCTGGCCAGAATTTTTTATTATAAGTAGTCAAAATAATGAGTCTTTAAAATTACTTTTTTTTTATTACAGAATCACTTTGTGCTCACTACAGAAAACTTGTAAAATATAAAAAGAAGAAAACAATGTCCCATAATCTTACCAACTAGAAACAACCATCATAACCATTTTATTTCTTGTATGGGTACTATCTTACTATTAGTAAGAATACTATTAATTAATACTTATTAACCACTTCCTTTGAGCTATTCAGCTAAGAGCTCTCCAAACATTTCCATTATACCTTTACAATAATCCTATTCAAGTAGTAGATGAACGTGTGAATATTTTACAGTTTTGTCAAGTAGGGTTGAAAGAGGTTAGGAAATATGCCTAAGGTCATAGAGATAAATGGTAGAGCTGAAGCCAGCATCCTTGATCACTATACCACACCACCATCAATGTACAGATAGAGACAATGCTATACACTACTCTTTGCTCCTAAAATTACAAATATAATTTTTAGATGGCTATTTAATAACAGCACTTGGATATATAGTAACTTTACTGACTCACTCCTCTCCTGGATTCATGTTATATTCAGGATAGGTGATTCATTCAATATAAAAATAAAAACTAGATAAATGCAAGACTTGCTTGTCCACTTCTAAATTTAAATTATAATATATAATTCAACTTACCCTTTTACTGAGGCAAATAACTGGCCACATACTGCAACCTAACGTGCAGCAGCAACAAAGGCAGCCACAAAGTAGCCAACGTACATTAACGGGAAGGTTCTTCTTAAGACAACTGTTAACTCTGTTGATGCTGGCTTTAAATTCTTCAGGAGCTACCTAAAGAAAAATTTTAAGAAATAATAACAATGCAATATTAATGTCAAGAAACATGACTGATAAGCATACTTTTTTCTAATTTTCTCAGAAAACTGTCATTTTGAGGCATATAAATAGTACAAAAATGAGACACTCACTTTTCCAGTTAATGAAGAAGGGAATTCTGATTCAAATTTGTTGCTCAGTCCAAATCTATTTTTAAAAAATAAGAAGAATATGTTATTACATGTCATTGCTGCCAAAAATATAGACCATTTAATTTAAAGGTCAAGTCAATAGAAAGCATTTTCACATACGGAGGAAGTTTGAGACATAAAATGGAAGTTTGAGATAAAATAACTGTAATAAGCAATTCATGAAATGTAACAAGCAATTATTTTAGCAGTTAAAGGGAAACTTTTGCATAATGATAAGGGGCTGAATGTTAATTAACCAGCAGTATGTAAACAAAAATATAAATGGTTCATTTAATTTGAGCTACCACCTTTATATCTTAAAAAGTTAACTACAAAGCATATTATTTTAATGGGTGGGATAGCAATTTTTTCCAACTTTTAATGTTATTGGTGGAAACAAACAATAGCTGTGAATTTTAGCAGGTGTCCTACACAAGCAATAAGATGAGAAGCAAAATGCAGGAAAAAGAGTGGGGAAGGGGAAGAATAAGGAAAAAAGGAGAGAAAAAATAAAAAAGTAGGAACGGACAAAGTGCTACCAAGAACTCTCTTAGGTTCCATTCAATACCTATTTGTCAGTGCATTAGATGGTATGAAAGAAAATGTAGACATGTATTATACCTATATCTATTCCTATTACCTAAAAGATCTTTTCTTGAATCATGGTTAAAATATTCCATGGCTTTAGAATTGATAAAAGATTTAAACTATTTTCAAAGAATGGTAAATATAACAAGAAGATAAAAGACATAACAAAAACAACCTATTTTGCTTTTATCTATCAGAAGTCTACCAGTACTTGGAGAAAAGAGAATTCATTCAAATTACAACTATGGAGCACATTCCATGCAACATTTCAATACAGGTTTTTATGGCTTTTACAGCTTCCTTTGTTTCCTTGAGAAATCACATATGAGACCAATTTTACTTTTATGTAATTTGAGATAATTTTGAAAGTTCATGTAATATACACTGTAAAGTTTCGAAGGGGGAACTCCAACTTTATACCTAAATCTAAACGGAATCTTGAAACAGGCTTGTTTTACTCATATCCTACATACACCCATTTCACTATCTCTACATTCCTCCAGTCTATAGTCATAACTCAGTGCAAACCACTCCAATCTGTTATCCAGCTTTCTCATCATCATCAAATTCAGGTTTATCTTTCCTGATAGACCTTTTCCATTCCAAACTCCTTTAACACTTTCCTCTGAAACCCTCAATCTGCTGATCTGCAGCTATCAGGATACCTCCTTACATCTTATCTTAAAAAACAAAACAAACCTTAAACCTAGTCATGTGCCATATAACAATGTTTCAGTCAGGACATACTTGAAGGTGGTCCCACAAGATTTTAATACTGTGTTTTTACTGTATCTTCTCTATGTTTAGATACACGAAACTTACCACTGTGTTATAACTGCCTACAATACACAGTACAGTAACACACTGTACAGGTTTGTAGCGTAAGGGCTATGGGCTATATATCATATAGCCTAGATGTGTAGTAGGCTACAACATTTAAGTTTGTATACACACCCTCTGTGATGTCTGCACAATGATGAAATTGCCTACCGACCCATTTATCAGAATAGTCCCCATAGTTAAGCACCACATACCTGTACGTATCTTCACTTTAACCACAAACCCTGTTGAAATGCCACTCTTTTCTTAGAAATCCTCAACTACAGTTCACTCCTGACCTTATCTATTCTAAATAACTTTACCTCCTGCACCTCCATCTAATTCAGCAACCTACTCACTGTGATATATTCTGCATATTGTCATCACTTGGGACTGTATCACCTCTGAAATTCTGAACTGTAAAATTCTCCTCTTACCACTGCCATCAATCATTTCATTTCTCCCATCCTTACTAAATTTGTTTTTTGGCCTCTGGTTGTAATTTACTACTTCCTACCCCTCCATAGCTCCCTATGACTCCATTTCCTTCCTTATTTGCCAGAACTACAGTGAATCATTTTGAACGTACTCCAACAAACACCCTTAATCATCTCTACAGTGTCCCTTGCCAACCCAGGTTCAATTAAATTGTTTACTTTCTTCACACTGCCTGGAGCTACTGAAGAAAAATCACATTTACAAATGCATCACCATTAATAATATATATATAAAAT
This sequence comes from Papio anubis, assembly GCF_008728515.1. NCBI lineage: Eukaryota > Metazoa > Chordata > Mammalia > Primates > Cercopithecidae > Papio > Papio anubis. Next base: position 98,206,143 of record NC_044978.1, read on the forward strand.
ATATATCTTATTTCTAACCTCAGTGAGTATTATTTTAACAATATTTATTCATCCCCAATAAGTTCCCTTTTCCATACTCCGTAGTTGTGGCACCTGTCTTTAGGTACTCCACTTTATCCTCACAACATTTTTTTGCAAATAACCACAGTTGTCAACTCTGAGAGAAAAAAAAGTCATTGAATATCAACTGCTTTACCTTCCCTCCCTTTTATTTTTGGACTTACTTTTATATCTTCAGTAATTTTACCATCTCTCAATGGAGGAAAACTTCCAAAAACCAACCATTTACTTCTGGTTGCATCTCCTCTAGTCTTCACTGCAATCCACTGTATTTCTACCTCGCTTCAGGCTACTTAAACACAGCCTACAAACCTGAATTAGTCTATCCACCTGAGACTGTGAATCCCTATTTCTTCTTCTCTCTCAATGTCTGATGGCATCTATTTCTTTCCCTCCTCAACTAATGTTTTGAAAGACTCCTTTACATTAACCATCTTTACGTTACCTCTCATTCATTATTCAAACTACCACAATCCAGGCTTTCCTACACACTTCTTTACTAATAAGACTGTTCTCATCAGAGTAGTAGAAAATCACTCTTTTCAGCAAGTCTTCTTTCATATAGCATGCTTTCTCCAGGCAAAGAGCTTGAACGTCAGAATTTCTTATTTGGCATAGGCCACAGCAAATATCTCCTTTGCTATGGTTTTCATCCCTGCCAAAACCTTCTCTCTTTTTTTTTCCAAATCTAGACCAACCAAAACAATAGTATCAGGTAGAATTTTAGCAAGACCATCCTATTTTATTAAATGGATAAGAAAAGTCACACTTCTTGTTTGATAATATAACTGTAAAATATCACCTCTAATGATTTATTTTTGACACAAACCACTTAATTTTGACAATACCTTAGTTCTGGTTTCTTAAGTTCAGCAGAAGGCAGAGACTGTTAGAATGAAAATGGCATATATGTTTTGCTTTCAATTGACAGCATTATAAATGTACCCACAAGTTTACATAAAAGTTTTTAAATATGGTAAAAATAATTTCCTTTATTCTAAGACAAAGTACAATTGGCTTAGCACAGTATTAGAAAGGCCAAGTTTCATCCAATAAAATAATAATTTGATGTACTTGAAAGAAGAGCAACGATTCCTGCACTGAGTAGGAAGCCGAACCCCCTTCAGACTCTAATAACCAAACACTCTACTAATCCAAAAAGCTAGAAGTAGCACTTGGATAATTTTTTAAATTATGATTTAAAGTAGGTGGCATCTTAATCCAGTTATCTACAAGACTAATAAAATTACATTTAAAAAATATTTTATGTTGGCAAGAAGGTCAAGATGGAAAAATATCACACACTATCAATGGAACTATAAATTGTTACAACCATTTCAGATTAATTTGGCACTGAAAATATTTATATCTTTGTCTCTTTAGAAATGTAATATTACCTAAAAAATAACTTGAAATGTGGATTAAATTTATGCATAAACAAGTTCATTGAATCTTTATTCACAAATATAAAAATGTATCTACAACATTTTAGGAATGGTTAATTATCTCAATATAACAGAATATTAAACAACCATTAAATATGAAATTTGTAAACCAAAAACATGGAAATATCATTGAACATAAACTTCTTCACCTTCCCTCCCTTTCATTTTTAGATTTATTTATATATCTTCAGTATTTTTACCATCTTTCTCAATGGAGGAAAATGTTGAAGAAGAAAATTCAGTATATCATGATCTTAACTAAAAAGAACAAAAATCTCACAAGTTGATAGAATTTTCAGGAGTGCAATCTGGTAGTACATAAAAGGGGTCTTAAAAAATATTCCTACCCTGGCTGGGTGTGGTGGCTCATGCCTGTAATCCCAGCACTTTGGGAGGCCGAGGCAGGTGGATCACCTGAGGTCAGGAATTCGAGACCAGCCTGGCCAACATGGTGAAACCCTGTCACTCTAAAAATGCAAAAATTAGCCGGATGTGGTAGTGGGCGCCTGTAATCTCCGCTATTCGGGAGGCTGAGGTAGGAGAATTGCTGGAACCCAGAGGCGGAGGTTGCAGTGAGCCGAGATTGCATCATTGCACTCCAGCCAGGGCCAACAACAGTGAGACTGAGTCTCCAAAAAAAAAAAAAAAAAAAAAAAAAAATTCCTACCCTTTGATCCAGTAATTCTACTTCCAGAAATGTATCAAGAGAAAATAGCTGCAGTGGCACAGATATGTTAATGAATAATCAAGTATTCTGTAGTGTTATTTTACGTAGGGGGTATTAAAGACATTTTGTGTCATTTGTTGTTTTTTTAAATAACAGCTATTTTTCAGCAATGCATAGTTGCTGTTAACTAAATAATTGATGAGTATTTTATTTTATTTTATTTTTTTGAGACAGGTTCGTTTTGTTGCTCAGGCTGGAGTGCAGTGGCACGATCTCATCTCGCTATAACCTCTGCCTCCCAGGTTCAAGTGATTCTCATGGCTCAGCTTCCCAAGTACCTAGGATTACAGGTGCTTGCCACCATGCCAGGCTAATTTTTGTATTTTTAGTAGAGACAGTGTTTCACCATGTTGGCCAGGCTGGTCGCGAACACCTGACCTCAAGTGATCCGCCCACCTTGGCCTCCCAATGTATTGGGATTACAGGCGTAAGCCACCACACCCAGCAGACAAATATTTTATAACGTACAATACCATCCTAATTTTGTTTTCTTATTTGAATATTTTATTTGGCATTAACTAGGTATTTTAAGATAAGTAAACAGGGAAATTTGGGTTCACTAATCAACAGTTTTCTTGAATGCATTTCAATTTTTTCCATAGTTCAAGTCCATATAATCCTCTGTCCCTCTTACTTCAGTTTTTACGTCTTCTATGTTCCTTGTATCTTCTTATATTAACAATGTCTCCTGGCATTCACTACTGAACTATCATTTTAAATTAAGACATGTTTTGAACTCATAATGAATTTTGCCTTTTAAATGTAGAAATGCAAGAATCTGCTGCTTCAACTTGTTTTGCCCTTAATCAAAAATATATGTTCGATGTTTCTTTTCTTCTGAGTTACAGTGATATTTTTAACAGTGAAATTTTTAAAACAGAAATATCTTATAATTAAATTAATTATAATACAACAATCTGAAAAGACGCTACACAGCTGAAAACCATGTATACTAGAGAGTGTAGTCTGTTACTCTGCATGCCTAACTAGGAACTCCCAATACTTTGGCTAACTAGATCACAAGTGGACATCTGCTTTAAGAACAGCTAATCCCTGGGCTGGCTAGCAGCACGTGGAATGGCAAGGCCAAACAGTCCTGCCTAACTTAGATAACATTAACTAACTCAATCAGCTCTCTCTTGAGGTATCTGAACATAAGACAAATAGATAGTAACATGCAGAGCTGACAGAGAGAGGGCTTACAGAGAGGGCTTAAATTGAAGTCAAGATGTAGTAAAGCCATCGATAACTATAAGTCAAAATAAACTGAAGCCAATAGTAAGAAGAAACTGATATCAGCAGACAAGTAATGATGGGCCAGATCAGGGAGGGTCTTGTAGAACATTAAAAGGACTCTGAAGAAGATGGGGAACCTTTGAGGGGCCTGATACAGAGAAAAGACTTGAACTGACTTATGTTTTAAAGGATCACTATAGCAGATGTACCAAAATGACTGTATAAGAGGAGAGGCAAAAGTGGAAAGGTGGAGACAGGCGGAAGAAAATATATATATATATATATCTTTTTGTAATTTAGATGGATTCTTGCTATGTTGCCCAGGGTAGTTTCAAACTCGTGGGCTCAAGTGATCTTTCTGTCTCAGCCTCCCGTGTAGGTGGGATTACAGGTACATGCCAGCATGCCTGACTTAAGAAATATATTAAGTGTAAGGCAGAAGGGATACTGGCAACTCACTCCAGCCGTGTAGGTGGCAAAATAGGGCCAGATTTTGAAGACAGAGCCAAAATGTCAAGACAAAATGGATGCAGTGAAAGAGAAAGAGGAAAATCAAGAACATATCAAAAAGTTTTTGAGCTAAACAAATAGTGTCCTCAATCTGCCATCAACTGACAATGGAAGGCTGCCGTTGAAGTTGATTTGGGGTGTAGATCATGAATTCCATTTTGGATATTCTGGATTATGTGACATTCAACCTGTACAAATCCACAGATACAGAGAATTTTTATCTTCCTATAGATATGACAAGACCTATGAGCATATGAACTAGAAATTTCAAACTGAACACATGGGTTATACAGATGGCACATGCAGAGAGAGCTTATTTCCTAATGCTGAACTTTGAGTTCAATGAACTCAAATTTTTAGCTACTTTTGGAGATAAAGTCATAATTACGGAAAAAAACTAACAGGCTTTGATGTATATAAATCATGCTTTATGTTTATCTGGTTGATTCAACATATGTCTGAATATCAATGTAGCTCAAAGAGGATGGGATCTAATTGAAAGTATACTCTATTTATCCAAAAGATACAGAAACCCTGGAGTTAGAGACACATTTTTGGGTTTCAGAATAATTCTAAAAATTTTAACTCTGTAACCACATTCTGAACAATATTTGAGTTCATCCGGTTTCATGAAAGTTTAATCTCATTCAGGAAACTAGTGAAATCAAAGACTTAATTCTCTAAAGCATGTGTTAAATTTACTCTATCATAAACCTCACCATTATACATAGTCTTATAATAACCTAGCATTAGCATTTTATTCATTTTTAATTATTAAGGTTATAATATCCATTATTAACAGATTACATATGTTGTTAAGCAGTGAAAGTTATACAAGTGTATACCCACGAAAATGCACAGTATAACTAACTTCTGATGATATAGGGATGCAGCTGATCTAAACAACTTTTAAATTTTCTGTACTAAAGAAAAAAATTTTTGTATATCTGATTTATACATATTTTAGAATATTCTTAATAATTCTATAACTCAAGAGCAAAATAATGATGCTAAATTATGTTCACTTAAGCAAAATATATGGTTGAACTGATTTACAATACAGACTAACAAAAATATTCATTTCAAGTAACATTTATAATTGAGTAGTTTAGAAAAGACCAAGAAAGGAGACTGGGTACATAGGAACTCCACCACTGAACTAACCAAAGCCCACATTATGACTACAATGCAAGATCAAAGAGAATAAAACAAGAAGCTCTTGCAGGAAGCTCACTATGTATAGTACATTCACCTTTTATCAATCAAAATAACAAAGTTAGGTAACCTTCAAATCCAACCAACTCTATCCAAGTAGATAGTGGGACAGAAAAAAAGCTTAAGGAGAAAAAAAATATTCTTCAGGGACATTGTGAGAACATTTCAGCTCCTGTGGATGCAACTGAGTTTTAAATGTAAGATATAAAAAACACAATTTTTTCCTCAAATCTAACGGATCATGTACTGAGGGCTGTCACATACTACACACCTTATAGCTAAAGGATATCACGTTTACGAGGGTTCCCACTTCAAAAATCTATGACCTTGTGGGACTCCCTCTAATTCCAGCACATGCTATTCTCTTGGCATACTAGCTGCCCCAGCAGCAGAACAAAAAGTGCAGGTATGCCATCAAAATAATTCCCAGTGAACAGTAAAAGTAGCCAGTTATTTAACGTCAGCCTACACAAAGCTAAAATTAAAAAATAAACAGACCAAAACACACACAACAACTGAGGAATCAGACAGCAAAAGTGGCCATTGCTATGTATTTCCATACATCATAGGAAAAGCTGTGAAATTTGATAGTTTATACCCAGAATTGTAATAACTCATTTAATCTAGAGATCAACACCCTAGCTAGGGCCACTATCACATCTTATGGAGGCTACTTCAGTAACCTTCTAAATTTCATCTTAATCCCTTTACAATCCTTTCTGGTCCCTACTGAACTCTCTAACCTCATTTCAAGACATTATCCCCTTTGTTCACTATATTCTAGCCATAATATAGAGGTATCCTTTCAGTTCCTCAGGCAAGTCAAGCTTGTTTTGGCTTGGAGTCTTGGTACCTGCTGTTCTCCAGATCCAGGGGCTCTTGACAGGACTCTCGTCCTTCCTAAATGTTAGCTTCCTCAGAGAGGTTCTCCCTAATCACATTATTTTCAATCACAGGATCTCATCCATTTCCTTCACTGCAATTTTATCAGACAAAATTTGTCTATTAGCTGTAAACTCCATGAAGGCAGAAACTATGTGTGTTTCATTTTGGGTTTCATTGTATACGTAGAGCCTTGTGCAATACCTGGCAGAAAAATGGTCATTTAACAAATACTCATTAAATTACTTATCAGGAAACCTCAATAAGACAGCTGATAATCAAAGATTAAGCAAAATATACTCCGATAAAACAAAATAAATATTGTAAAACCCAAGTACTAAAACCCAAGCATCGAAACCCAAGCATCTACATTCAACAATCAGAATGAACTTGTCTTACTTTCTATGCAGTTCTAATAAGGCTGGCTGTTTTACTTCCAAGTACAGCTGATCAATTACAAAGAGAGAGGAAAGTAAACCAAAAAGAACAGCCCACATATGAAATTTAAATGAAAGTGCCATTTAGAGAAGGTTCTCAAACTCCAACATACCTCAGGGCCACTAATGCATCACTGTGTACCAATCTCACAGCCATTTTTGATTAAATTATTCCTCTAGTCAATTAGATAATTCTGATCTATGCTCAGAATCTTGTTTTAAAGCAGAAAAGCATACATCACATTTTAGACTGACATCCCACAAAATGGTAAAGAGTAACCAAAAAATGTGCATGCAGGGTTAAACATCAAAGTATGTCATAAGTAATAATTTGTTGAATGCCTATTAATTAGATAAATTCTGACTCACACATAACCTCTAAGGTGGATATTATCCTCTTTCCCAGAAGAAAAAACTGAAGTTGGGAAAGGTTAATTTGCTTATGGTTACTGTTAGGAAGTGACTGAGAATTGAAACCAATTTGCCTGATATCAAAGACCATACTTTTTCCACATTACCATATATTACTTCCCAAATATGTCTGACAGAATCACATAGCACTCTTACCAAAACTAAAAATCCCTAAACTCTTCCCTTCCAGACCCAAGATTCTGATTGGGTCATAAGTCACACACACATACACAGCACACACACACACACAATCTTACACGGAAGACACTAAAAGGATACTTAAGAGCATCTGTTGCTACATGTTATATTTAAAGCTTAATTTTATTAAGAATAAAATCTAAATAGCTTTATAGCAGATTAGAAATCTAAGCCAGACATAGCTATCAGATATTTGAAAGATTTCTTTCTGAGTATACAGCTAGCCTAATATCCTGGGCCTTTAACCTGTTAACAGTATAAACTCCAGCTGGAAATCAAGAGTAGATCTCAACTTAATAGTATTATTCTTTAGAGTAATATTATTTATTTAAATTATTTAGAATAGTATTTGATTATTTACTATCATAATAATTACATATAATTCACTTTTCACCATTTAATCCCTCTTTTCTACTTAGCTAGTCATATAAAATTTTAAGTACTAATCAATTTCATATCCCTTGGTAGGTAAAAATCCAACACTGAACTCTTTGGACCAAAATGTCATATAAATTCTCAAATTCAAATACAGTAAAAACTTTGAAACCTCAGTTAATTATCATAGTTCTCATTTCTTCAAGAAAATCTATGCATTAAGAAGTTTTAGTAGTTGGTCCAAACAAAACGCACAGAATTTTTTCTTCATATTACCAAAGATATGTCCAAATTATAATCAAATTAATTTCCTCTCAAACTATATGGAATAAGAAAAATCTCTGGGAGGCCACACATGATGGCTTATACATACAATCCCAGCATTTGGTGGGGCTGAGACAGGAGGAACACTTGAAGTCAGGAGTTCAAAACCAGCCTGGGCAACACAGTGAAGCCCCATCTCTACAAAAACCAAAAAAATATTTTTTAAAAAAAATTAGCCAGGAATAGCAGCATGTACCTGTAGTTCTAGCTACTTGGGAGACTGAGAAAGGAGGATCACTAGAGCCAGGAGGTCAAGGCTACAGTAGGCTGTGATCGGGCCACTGCCCACAAGCTTGGATGACAGGGCAAGACTCTGTCTCAAAAAAAAAAAAAAACAACTCTTGAGAAAAAAAACCAAAAAGAGTTATTAAAAAAAATCTACCTTAATTTGATAATCTCCTCACAATTACCAGATTCCATTTTTTAAAACAGAGGAGGCATTTATCTTTTCAATGTGATAAGTAGTTACAGAATATCGTTTGCCTTTGTTAGGAGACGCAGAAAGAGAAGAAAACAGTGATTCATTTGGCAATTCTGACAAAATCCAAAGATGTATACAATTACTTCGTTCATTTAGAAAATATTATAGGAACTATAGTATTCTAGACACTATATTAAAGAATAAAGAAAGATCAATAAACACAACCCCTGCCCGCAAGAACTTTATATCCTGTGGAGATACATTAATGAGGCCTTCAAAAATTTGAAAACAGAAAGCTTAAGCTTTAGAAATAAATAGAATATGTCTTAAATATTATGCTGGGTGGGAGAAAGAGGTAGGAATTATAAAGTTTAATGAAATTGTTTTATTGAAATGATTCTGTAATTTGGCAACTCACATTCAGGTCTCTTACTGCTAACCACAGCATCTAGTAGCAGTCCCGAAATACTGACACATTTCAAGACAATTTTTTACTAACTCTACCATTTGAAAAATCGATAAACACTAAGGTGTTCTTGTGATGTCTCTTATTCAAAAATCATCCCAATGTACTTTCCAAACATTTTCAAGTCACATTTCTAAATCTTTAATCTTCCATAACATATCTGGAAGGAAAACAAGCAAAAAGTGGTTTCTGACAGCCATTGATAAAAACTGGTGTTGAAGGATAAGGAATTATTTGTGGAGATGGTAAGATTACACCTCAGAAGAGAGTACATGAAGACACAGTAAAATTACAAGGGAATATCATTAGAAACAAATCTCAGCAAAATAACTTGGCTCTATGACAGGGCTTGAGTTAGAAGTCAAAGATTATACATACTCTAGGAAAGTCCCAAGTTTGATTCTGATATAACAAGGGTAGAAGTGGGGATGGGAGCAAATAATGTCTGTTATAATGATAGATTACCTAGGAAATATTGGCCTAAAACTACTTTTAAATTCTAACTTTTAGACTGACACATCTTTTAGAGTTATTACTGTGAAAAATGAAACTCTTCAATAAATGATCAACATATTTTGCAAATATATTTTGAAACATAAGGAACTCCATAATTTTAAAATATTAACCAATCTGATCAAGACTACCTAACAGTCTTTTTACAGTATTACTGTTGCTTTTAGAAACTATTTTTCCTCATCGTCAGTTATATGAGAAGTCACCACGAAAGCAAAAAGAAAATCTACTTTTAATTGAATCGTAAGTGTAAGTATTTTAGGTTACTTGTACCAAAATATTATGCAATAATAGGAATTTATCATTTATCTTCCTTCCTTCCAATACCACTTTCCTCAAAATATGCTTCTGCACAAGATTTCTCCATATTGCTACATAGAAATCTAACAATGAAGGGAAATATTATACTTAACAGAAGAATGTCAGAAAAGAATACTGATCATGAGAGAAGTATAAAAAATAAGTCTGATTTGGGGTCAGGATGAAAACATTTGTATTTTAAAAAAGGAAAATATTTGTATTAAAAGCCACTTTAAAGCAGACTTTAGGCAAATTAGACATGTTGCATCCTATGTCACAAAAATCTGATTATGCCTAGAGACCAACCTAGAGAATGGAAGGTAACTTTCTTTCTCACATCACCACAATGACATGCCAATCATGTCACGTGAGAATACAATAGTTTCTAAAAATAAACAGTAGTATTGTAATATATTAAAGTAGAAAAAAAGAGCAGAAATAGTCAACTGTAAAGGCCTACTCAAAGTTACATCTGTGAAAAACATATGGATTAATCTATATCCTTCCAGACTGATCTAGACTACAGATGATTCAGTTTACATGGTCAATTACTTTCAAATTGGTAAGGGAAGACTGCTCTGATCAGCACCTCAGTTAAAAAAAAAAAAAAGGTGGGGGAGGGGGTGTGAGGGGCAGTGACAAATTTAGCCAGTCTTACTACAACTGTTCTAATAGCTCCTCCCATTTATATTTAAAGCAAGAAAAACGGAATGTCCTCAACAGTCATAGTAACACATATGCACCAATTCTAAAAACCTTTATAGGTGCTAACTGGGCTATCCATTGGCATAGTGTGCTGGTGTGCCTGGGAATTATGCATGACAGAGCCATGTTAAAAAAAAAAAAGTTTTGTATTATTACCTATGTGCCACAAAACAGGCTTAAGTTTTCAATGCAGAAAGATCCTTATTGTCATCAAAATACTTCAAACAGTAATTTAAGCACATACACATTGCTTAGAAATGGAAAAATAACACTAAAGTGAATCACTGTTATGTTTGACAACGGCAATTCTAATTTTTTAGTACTTTGTTTTACACCTGTTTCTCAAAGTGTAAAACTATATCTGAGGAGAATAATAAAAACTAGTATCTACTGAACATAGTACCACACACGGCAATAAATTCTTTTCATGTACCATCTCATTTAATCCTTAATAATCTTAAAAGGTATCGACTGTAACTACCCCCATCTCAACTAAAGGTCATGAATAAACAATTTATCCAGGAAGTAGCTGAGATAGATTTTAACCCAGAGCCCAGAACCAAGATAAATGGGAGAAGGAGGAAGTTGCTGAGGAAGATCAGAGATTTAACTCCCAATGTAAAAAGGCATACTGTTTATTGATGATAGATAGTCCCTCCCTATAACCTAGATAGTTCTCAATCTTGGCTACACATGAGAATCACCTGTGAGATTGTATTATTTATTTATTTATAATTTTAACTATCCATGCCTAGGACCCTCACTTAGTACCTGGCCTTCAACTGGCCTGGGGTAGAGCAAAGACAAGGGTCTTTTTTTAAAGTCACCCAGGATTCTAATGGACAGCTAAGTTTGAAAACCACTAATAATTCTTTGCTACCCTATTAATCTCTCCAGGTAGCCAACCACAATCAAGTTTACTGATTACTTAGGTTCTGAGCACTTTGTCCACTATTACATTTTCCACTTTCAACAAAGTGCTTAGTTTTTATTCTCCTTAACAGAAGTAACATTACAACCACAGCGGCGTCTTTTTAAATGACAAGATTTAGCTTTTCTTTGATATGAGGAATGTGGAAGGAGGGATATAGACGGCATGACAAAGTGTGGAAATCACTTCTTTAAGCATCCACATACTCCTGAGGCTTAAAACAATGCAAAAAGGTCATAAAAGTCAAAATAAAATGAAACGGCAGGTTATGAATTCTGTGATATATGTTAAAAGTTTAATATCCATGATATTTGGTTGTATTTCTTAGGCTGGTGACAACACTTAGAAAGTACTACTGTGGTGATAAATTCCACTGTCTTGTCATGGTGCTGTGATGGCAATTATGCAGTGTTTTTACCCTGTTAAGTCACCTGAATATAAACTAACAGGTGCTAAAGAAATCAAAGCATTACATAAGCATACTCAAACAACAATACGGCTGGTCATATGAGAAATGCAATTATTTTGCTGACAAACTTGTATGAGAAGTCTTACTGTTTCCCTAAGTTATTCACAGCACATCCCACTCACTCTTCACCAAAATACAATGAAGACTATTCCAGATATTTTCAGACTTGCTGGCTCTTTTACTGAAAAAGTGAAGAAGTACAGAGATACCTGGCAAGTATGGAAGTTTGATCTATGATTTGAACAAGAGATCTAAAACGGGAGAGTATCAATACATCAAGTGGTACAAAACTGTGGACTTCATAGAGAAACATTACAAAACTTCCTGCTTCCGGACAGCTCATTATTTGGTTCAAGTCTTCACATTCCTTTATTTGTCATGGTCTTTCTGAAAGCTTTCATTCCTTATTGTTTAATACCAAACTTTTAATGTTACTAGTGGGACTTTCCAAATTAAGAAGCCCCAAGTTCGTGCCCCAAGGAGGAACTTCAGGACAGTTTTCCCTCAGCAACCTGAGCAGAGTGTATGTCCCTCACGTAGTTTTTTGTTGTTGTTGTAAACATATTTCTTTCTGCACATCTTAAATTTGTGTTCAACTATGTATTTTTATCACGTACAACTACAAGAACTTGCATTAGTTGTGCGGAAATGTGTGGAAGAACTGGGAGAACTGTGGGTATGTGTGAAACAGACACGACAGGGAGCTTCGCTGCCAATTGTCACTGGGGTCTCACACGACCCAGATCTGGCCTCTGAGCCATGTCACTGGGTGCAAAGGCACAGAGAACCACAGGATAACTGGGCGAGAAAACAAGGAGGCTCCCCGTCAATACACCTGAAAGGGAAGGGTGGCCCGCAGGACAGACCCTAATGAAAACCCGTGCCTACTGGGATCGTCACATCGCCCGGGCCTGTAGGGCCTGCTAAAGGGGTGTGTGGAGGAGGAAGGACAGCGTCCGTCCCCACTTCGGAGACCCAAACAAATGAAAATAAGCCAAGTTCTCACTTCCTGGTCGCCGACTCTTTCCGAAGGCCACCGACACCCGACGGACACAGGGGAAACCGCGCTCCCGTGGAGTAACGGGGCCCACCCCAGCCCGCACCTCCCGCCCTCGCCCTTCTCCGGGCCTTACACGGTGACGTGACCGGAGCCGCGGACGACCACCGGGTCCGGCGAGTACTTGAGCAGCTGCTCCTCCAGGGCCCGCTCCTCGTCCTCCTCTTCCTCATAGATTTCGTCGAAATCCGCCATCCTGAACCTCCGAGAGCCCCTGCCCAAAGGGGCCTGACTCCCGGGATTGGCGCCGGGGTACCCGCGGGCGAGGCGGCGGAGGCTGAGGGGGGTCGCCGCTGCCGCCGGCTCCGAGGCCGCGGAGTTCGCTGTCGGCTCTCTCGGCTCCCGCTACAGAGGAGATGGGGTCGGGACCGTCGCCGCCACCGCCGCCGCCATTACCATCAGCAATAACAACAACACAATGTCAACATCCGCCCAGAGGCCAACACCTCCACAAGCACAGACGCCGCTGCCGCCGCCGCAGCAGCAGCAACTCAGGCAACCACAGCAACAGCCTGAGCCACCCGCAGCGGGAGCAGCCGGCTACGGCATCGCGAGACTTCCCGGGCCTACGGGTGGGCGGGAGCGTGCGTGGGCGCGTGGGCGCGCGGACTGGCTGGCTGGCGGGCGGGCGGGCGCGCGCACGTGCGGCCTCGCGCGCTCCCAGGCCGCCGTCTTTCCTCTGCTTCCACCCGCGGACGGCGCCCGAGGCGCGCGCTCCCGCCGGCGCGGCCCCGCCCGCAGCTCCTGGGTCGCGGACCCGGGGGGCGGCGGCTCCGCTGACTGGAAGCGGTGACCTACGACTCCGACAACGCAGCTCGGAATGTCCAGTGGGACATTCAGTTCCCCAAAGTCATCTCTAACCAAAACAAACAACTGAAAAGAAAAAGCCCTGGCTGGAATAGACACATTTTTGTGCGTGCCATGCCGGTTTCTCTAATAATCGCATCTCGCTTTTTCTCAGGTTTTGAGTCTATGATGAGTACGAGAGTCTCTTTTTTCCCAATTTCAGGAGTCCAGCAGAGACATTGCAAACATTTGTGTCCACCACAGGATTTTCCAAGACATCTCCAAATTCAAACATCTTGTCCCTTGATCCCCTTAAATTTAATCCAATATATGAGGCCAACGATGCTGGTATTTTTTTTTTTTTCTTACAAGAAATCTCACAGTAATCATGCTATGAAAAAAACAAAAAAAAACAAAAAAACCAAAAAAAAACTGATAAATTACCTGGATTCCGTATTAGAAGACGCAGTTTCTTGCCCTAGCTCCCTCACCAAACATAACCTGGTTTGTGTTGTTGTTTCCTTAAAACCTTAGGGAATCCCTTTCCTTTTCTTACCAGTTCCTACCACAAAAAAAGACCTGAAAGAAAGGGAGGAGGGAAGGAAGAAAAGGAGGCGGGAAGGAAGAAAGGATGGAAGGACGAGAAAGAATGAAAGAAGAATGGGAGAGAGAGAAAAAAGGAAGGAGGGGAAGAAGGAAGGAAAAGGTTTAATGGAGTCTACTTATCTGCCTCGTAACAGTTGAAGGGTCACTTCGGGTACTTGGTATCATTAAGCATATAAACAGTACAGGGGAAGGGCTTCTGAGAAGAGAGTCCTGGACAGTGAGGACACATCATGGGAGAAGAAAGGATAGTTCTACTGAGCCCAGCGCTGGTCAGGCTATTCTCCAAGTGCAGTGTTCATGTCACAGTAGTCAGCTTTAGATGGGTCACTGTTGACGTGGAGAAAGTGCAAAGGAGGTCAATGAGGACAGTGAGAAATGCCAACCTCCTATTGGAAACAACTGAAGGAAATTGGTGTGGTTAGCCAAGAAAAGATGAAGGAAAAACACAGTAGTTGTATCAGACTTATTGTATGCCTCCCTGGAGGATATTTGTTCATTCAACAATTATCTCCTGAACTCTAGCTATGTGGCAGGCACTGTGGGTGTGTGTGAATGAGGCATAGGCCCTGCCTTCCGGTAGCTTATCTATTGTTAAGGCAAGCAATTGTCATCTCTGCCAGGGGCTCCTGGAGGAAGACACAGGGAGTATCAGCGGGGCACACAGGAGGCAGCTTGGTCTGGTATTTAACAATGTGGGTTCTGGAACCTGACTACCTGGCCTTGAATCTCAGCTCTGCTACTTACTGTGCGACCCTGGACAAGTCACTCAACCTCCCTGTTCAGTATCTGCCCCTTTGGGATGCTCAGCAGATTCAAGGGCTTAAGATCTGCGAAGTGCTTAGAAGAGGGCCCAGCACACAATAAATACAGGGTGATAATAGGTGATGCTTAAGGCTCTGCAGCTTATCAACCCTATGAGGGTCACCAGAGCATTATGTAATATTTTACTGCTTATAAAGCACGTGCATAATACATCATTTAATATTCCCCTAAGAACCTGTGAGGTGAGCAAAAAGGGTGTATTTATTTTCAGATATGCTATGTTTCAGAGATGCTATGATATGCTATACTTCAGAGATGCTATGTGGCTTTCTCAAGGCCATGTGACAATTTAAGATTTAATGGTCTAATTGAGTGGGCCAAGCTTTCCTGAATGTCTTTTTGTTTTTTTTTAAAGACAGAGTCTCACTCTCTCACCCAGGTTGGAGTGCAGTGGCACCATCGTAGCTCACTGCAGCCTTGAACTCCTCAGCTCAAGCCATCCTCCCTCCTCAGCCTCTGAATTTCTTTCTTGGCAGGAGTCAGGAGACTAGTGGCTGCACTCAGTTAATGGAAGAGCTGCAAATGGGAAGATAAGAAAGAGAATAAGAAGGGTCAGTATATCCTGGCACAGCCCACACCTGTGGTCAAGATAAGGGGCTGGTGCCCCAAAGTATCTAAATCATCACATAGCTGACAACTTCCCAAAGATGGAGGAAGCGACACAGAGCTCCTTAAAACTCTAGCACCTTCCACAGTTCCTGCTTCAGAAAAGGAGCTTAATAAATGTTATCTGAATTGAGATATAGTGTTACTAGTGCTCTTTCCAGAACACTGTGACTTAATTAGGCTTCAGAGGACTGTGAGAACCTCACCCTTATCTTCACACTGGCTCGATGTGGGAGAAATGTTCTTATTCTAAGATCTATTTAGCAGAGAGATCTTTGTAACTCCCACTGCCTGGGTATACGGTGCAGGGAGGGAAATGCCTTTTCTTTTTCTTTTTTCCTTTCTGTGTATGTGTGTGTGTGTGTGTGTGTTTTCTTCTTTTTTCTGCTCTGAAAAACCTGTCAGAGCCAGCAAAAGGGTGTGGGACCTAGGAACAAGGCCAAAGGGGTGAGTGAACATGAGTCAAACATTTTCCTGATGAGAATTGACATCATAATTCCAACCCCCCACCTCCCCTCCGCCCCACCAACCTTCCAAGATCCAGTTTCCTGTGAAACTCCTTCCCCCAATTGCTTCCTGGAGACAAGCCGCTTTTCCAGGATCCTCTCACTCTGTGTCCAGGTACTCCCCTGCACCTTGCTAAATGCCCATGCCTCCATAGCCTCCTCTTCATTGGAGTTTCTCTTTACATTCTCGCCTCACATATTTTTATATTTACCTTCAGACCAAATGGCTCAAAACCAAACTAGATAACGTCTCCGGGCCTCGGGAGTCAGCAAGACTTGTTTTTAAGGCAAATATTCCTTAGTTAATTCCCTAGATTTGAAAACTTCCCAGTTCCATTTCTACCTCGCAGAATGGCCATTGGCAGCCTCACCTTTCTAAGCTTCCTTTTCTTCATCTTCAAATGGAAACTATGTCATGGGTTTCTGGAGGATCAAATGAGATCATGCATGTACTATGGACTGAATTGTGTCCCCATCCCCAAATTCATATGTTGAAGTCCTATCCCTCAATATTATGTATTTGGAAATGGAGCCTTTGGAGGTGATTAGGTTGAGATGAGGTCAAGAGGCTGGCGCCCTCGTGATGGAATTTGTGCCCAGATAAGAAGAAATACTAGATAGTTTGCGATCTCTCTGTGCCATGGGGACATGGAAAGAAGAGAGTCATCTGCAAGCCAGGAAGAGGACTGTCACCAGGACCCAAATTATCAGGAACTGTAAGCTAAATTTCTGTTGTTTCAGCCACCCAGGCTACAATGTACTGGATGTTTATATCCCCCCAAATTTGTATGTTGATATCCTGGCCCTCAAGGTGATGGTATTAGGAAATATTAGGGCCTTTCAGAGGTGATTAGGTTATGAAGGCTGAGTCCTCATGAATGGGATTAGTGCCCTTATAAAAGAGGCCCCAGAGAGCTGGTTTGCCCTTTCCACTATCTTCGAACACAGCAAGAAGACAACCATCTATACAAGGACGAACACCTTCACCAGACACCAAATCTGCCAGCCATTTGATCTTGGACTTCCCAGTTTCCAAAACTGTGAGAAATAAATGTTTGTTTATAAGTCACATAGTTTATGATATTTGATTGGAGCAACCCAAAGGGACTAAGACACAGTCTATGGTATTTTGTACAGCGGCCTGTTTGTGTGGAACAAAATACACTCAATGTGCTTTTTCCTGTTCTCCCACTTAACAACCACAACCAACACAGAAGACCTCTGTGACCAGATGTGTGGGGGGTTTTCCCCACCAACAAGCAAGCAATCTCAACTCTGCAGTGGGGCACCAGCTGTATGTCCTAATTCAATTCCAACGCTCTCTACCTGGAGATAGCATCAAATCCCACAGGGTGAGGGCTCAGTGGGCAAGACTCCACCCTCCACTTCAAACACCAGTCACAAGTCCAGGTCTCCAGAACTTCTGACTGACCGGCTATAAATTGGGGTTCCCACAACACCCTCCTCAGGTTCAACTAATTTGTTAGAGTGGCTCACAGAACTCAGGGAAACAGGTTTGCTGGTTTCTTAAGAAGGATATTTCATTTCATTTCATTTATTGAGACAGAGGTACAATCACCACTCACTGCAGCCTCAACCTCCCTGGGCCCAAGCAATGCTCCCACTTCAGCTTCCCAAGTAACTGGGAATGCAGGCATGCACCACCACACCCAGCTAATTTTTACATTTTTTGTAGAGATGGGGTTTCACCATGTTGCCCAGGCTGGTCTCCAACTCCTGGGCTCAAGTAATCTGCCCACCTTGGCCTCCAAAAGTGCTGAGATTACAGGCATGAGTCACCACACCCAGCCAAGAAGGATATTTTAAGGGTTACAAATAAACAGCCAGATGAAGAGACACAGAGGGTGAGGTCTGGAAGGGTCCTGGGTGCAGGAGCTTCTGTCCCCACAGAGTCAGGGTGCTCTGCTTTGCCAGCACATGGATGAGTTCTTGTTCACCTCCCTGTAATCCTCCATGTGTTCAGCTGTCTGGCAGCTCTCAGAATCCTGTTCCTTCTGGGTTTTATGGAGGCTTCATTATGTAGGCATGATTGATTAAACCACTGGCCATTGACTTAATCTTCAGCCCCTTCTGGTGACCAGCTCTCATCCTGAAGCTACCTAGGAGCTGCCAGCCTACAGTCAACTCACTAGCATACAGAAAGACATTGCTTTGGAGTTTCTAAGCATTTTAGGTGTTGTATGCCAGGAAACAGAGTCAAAAACCAGATACGTATTTCACAATATCACACAGCCCAAGCTGACTTGAGAAAGCATATAAACCCTCATTTGTTCACTCATTCATTCATTCCACAAACCTGCATTGAATGCTTCTCATGTGGCACACACTGTGCCAGGAACTAGGGATTTAGCAGTAAACCAAACACAGCCCCTGCCTTCGTGAGCATAAAGTCCATTGGGGAGGACTGACAGATAATTATAAAAATAAATAACTATTAGAATTGTGATCAGTTCTGTGCAGAAGCACAAGGGTCCACGGGAGTAGTAAACCCACCTAACTCACTCCAAAAAATCAGGATTTATTCTCTGGGAAAATGACATGTAAGCTGATGAGCTAAGCAAAGGTATGGAGGTAAGGAAGTAGAGAGAAGAGAGGAGAAAGCTCCAGACAGTGGGAATAGCATGTTTAAAGACCTTGAAGTAGAAAAGAGCATAGCTCAAATGAGGTACAAAACAAACCCAGTGTGGGTGGATCATAGTGAGGAAGGCAGAGCCAGACTAGAGTTGAGGTCAAAGAGGCTGGTGGAAACTTGGTGGCCTTTGTAAGAAATCTGAAATGCATGCCAAAAGCAAAGGAGCCGAGGATGTGAAGCCAGGCAGTGACACTATCAGGTGTGCATTTTTATTTTTTATGTATGTATGTATTTATTTTTTATTTTATTTTATTTTTTTTGAGATGGAGTGTACTCTTGTCGCCCAGGCTGGAGTGCAATGGCACAATCTCAGCTCATTACAACCTCTGCCTCCCAGGTTCAAGCGATTCTCCTTCCTCAGCATCCTGAGTAGCTGGGATAACAGGCACGCGCCAGCATGCCCGGCTGATTTTTGTATTTTTAGTAGAGGCGGGGTTTCACCATGTTGGCCAGGCTGGTCTTGAACTCCTGTCCTCAGGTGATCTGCCCAACTCGGTCTCCCAAAGTGCTAAGATTAAAGGCGCGAGCCACCATGCCTGGCCAGATGTGTATTTTTAAATCCCCAAATGGGAGACCAGTAGTCCAGCCTAGCCTGCATGCACCACTTGCTAGCCTGTTGTGTAAACGGCACACATTCTGTAACGACACCCTCAGGATTTTCAGTAAATCATATCCGCTCCATCCTCAGTACATGTGATTAGATTAAGCTGACCATATCCCCAGTTCCAAGAGTGAGCGTGTGACCCAAAATTTGCAGGTTGTGCCCCAACCTTAGAGTTTTTGGTGCCCATGATATAAGTGATAGAAAGTAGCACTACTGCTCCAATGCTTTAGGATTAATGTGTGTGCAATACAACTATGCAAAAGGCCTTTAGGGAGCAACAGAGATCCTCTTCAGCTTCCATACAACTGTGGCCACTAAGGGAGAGGGAAGGAAGATGATCCAAACTAGGCTGGGAGCTTCCTGAGGGCAGAACCAATTATGCTTGGAGAAAAAGCTGAATGTGTACATAGACTGAGCATCCCTAATCTGAAAATCCAAAACTTAAAATGCTCCAATGAGCTTTTCCTTTGAGTGTCATGTCAGCACTCAAAAAGTTTCAGATTTTGAAGCATTTTGGATTTTGGATTTTTAGATTAGGGATACACAACCTGTATAGCACATATAGTATTCCAAGCACTATTCTAAGCACTTTGTACAAATCAACCCACTTAGCCTTATAAGCCTTATAAGGATCCCTATAACAGAGGTACCGTTTTCATCCCTGTTTTAGACGTTATAAAACTGAAGTACAAGGAAGTTAGGTAACTTGGCTAAGGCCACACAACTAGTAAGTGGTAGAGCCAGAACTTGAACTAAAATAGGATCTTTCCTCATCCCATAATCTTATCACTATGCTACATCAGTCTTAAACACTATCAGAGAAATATCTGGGTTCCTTACATCAGTCTTCCTAACACCTACAACAGTGCCTGCCATATAATTAGTGCTTAATAAATATTAAATGGGGTCAGGCGCAGTGACTCACGCCTGTAATCCCAATACTTTGGGAGGCCGAGGCAGGCAGATCACGAGGTCAGGAGTTCAAGACCAGCCATGGCCAGCATGGTGAAACCCCAACTCTGCTAAAAATAAATACTAAATGGATGGCTACATGCATAAAATCGTATTTTCCAGATCATTTCACACTGTGTGTACACATTTGGTTCAAAGTTGGTCTCTAAAATATTTTTATAATAAATCTATGAAATCCATGTGGTTTCTCTTAGATTTCCCTAGAATAATATCTAAATCTAAATAATAATGATACCTATAAAGTATCTAATTTAGGCTGGGTGCGGTGGCTCACATCTGTAATCCCGGCACTTTGGGAGGCCAAGACGGGTCAATCACGAGGTCAGGAGATCTAGACCATCCTGGCCAACATGGTGAAACTCCATCTCTACTAAAAATACAAAAATTATCTGGGCGTGGTGGCACGTGCCTGTAGTCCCAGCTACTCGAGAGGCTGAGGCAGGAGAATTGCGTAAACCCGGGAGGCGGAGGTTGCAGTGAGCCGAGATTGCGCCACTGCACTCCAGCCTGGTGACAGAGCGAGATTCCATCTTAAAAAAAAAAAAAAAAAAAAAGTATCTTTTAAACCAACACCATAAATATAAAATACAAGTTGTACTTAGCTGTCTTCACTACGATCTTTTAAGTTCACGACCATCTGGAGATTACTACTAGAACCATAGGTTCATAAAACCAGAATGAACCCAAAAGTCATCTGGCCCACACTCGCCTTTAAAACCATGTACCAGTCTACATCATGCGGTACTTCCTTCTTTAGCTGAACAACTACAATAGTTGTATTAGATATCTATAGCATATTGAACATATACAAAAGTATTATGTTCTTCCACATAAAAGACTAGATTCCTTAAGGTCTAGAACTATGACTTAGTTATTCTTGTAATCTAAGCCCTTGATTATTGCCTGGAATTCAAGAGTCATTCACCACATCGTCATCTGTTAGTTCTGGTTCCTGTCTCTGAGGACACACAAAACAAGTCTACTTCTTCTATATGATGGTCCTTCAAATATGTTAAGATGTGTGTGGCCGGGCACAGTGGCTCACACCTGTAATGCCAACACTTTGGGAGGCCAAGGCGGATGGATCACAAAGTCAGGAGATGAAGACCAACCTGGCTGACACGGTGAAACCCCATCTCTACTAAAAATACAAAAAATCAGCCGGGCACGGTGGCAGGCTCCTGTAGGACCTACTTGTGAGGCTGAGGAAGGAGAATGGCGTGAACCCGGGAGGCGGAGTTTGCAATGAGCCGAGATCGTGTCACTGCACTCCAGCCTGTGCGACAGAGTGAGACTCCATCTCAAAATAAATAAATAAATAAATAAAATAAAGATGTTTGCATCCCAAATCTTTTTTTGTTTTGGGCTAAACATGCCCATTTACTTCAACCATATTTCCTCCTGGAAGGGAATTTCAAGTCTCTGCCTCTTTGCAGAGGCGGTCTCTCACTCCCATCAGCCTTGGTTTGGTCAACAGCCGTCTTAACATTTGGAGCTCTGACTAGATGGTGTGACTTAACTAGTGTGATAGCCAGCCGCCAGGATGGTCCCTGAGAGACTTATCAACTTGTGTGCAAGCCATTCTGTAGTTCCCTCCCACACTGAATAGAGGTGACCTGTGTGACAAACAGGATTTGTGAAAGTGACAGTGTGTGACTTCCAAAGCTAAGTTATAAAAGACATGACAGATTTTATCTTATTCCCTTAAATTACTCATTCTGGAGGAAGCCACTCACCATGTCATGAGGACACTCAAACAGGCCTATGGAGAGACTCACATGAACAGGAACTGAGGCTTTCTGCCACTCATGGGAGTAAGCCACCCTAAAATTGGATCCTCCAGCCCCAGCTAAGCAGCCCCAAATAACATCTTGACTGCAACCCCACAAGAGACCTTGTGCCAGACCACGCAGCCATTCACCAATTCCTAACCTCCAGAGACTATCAGAAATGACAAATGTTTATTGCTGTTTTAAGCTACCAAGTTTTGGGGCAATTGGTTATGTAGCAATAGATGACTAATACAGCAAGAATAGAAGAAAGAGGGACTTAGCCCTTTCTTCCTGACCCTGGATATCATAAGAAACAGTAGAAAGACAAAGAAAAATAGATCAAACTATTAATTTTTAAAGTCGTAGGTTTTAGGCTGGGCACAGTGGCTCATGTCTGTAATCCCAGCACTTTAGGAGGCTGAGGCAGGCAGATTACAAGGTTAAGAGATCGAGACCATCCTGGCCAACATTGTGAAACCCTATCTCTATTTAAAAAAATTCAAAAATTAGCCGAGCATGGTGGTGCACGCCTGTAGTGCCAGCTACTCAGGAGGCTGAGTCAGGAGATCGCTTGAACCCAGGAGGCAGAGGTTGCAGGGAGCCGAGATAGCGCCATTGCACTCCAGCCTGGGCGACAAGAGGGAAACTCCGTCTCAAAAAAAAAAAAAAAAAAAAAAAAGTCATAGGTTTTTTTCTCTTCTGTGTGTCTGTGTGTAAAATTTCTTAAGGGATATTTTTAATTAAGTTGTTTTATGTCTCTGTAAGTGCCATACTTAATTTACATAGACACTTAAAACATGGCTTTTAAGACGCTAGTTTTCACTTTTAAGATCTGAGAGGCACAAGCAATTTTTTTTGGCCCGTGAATGCATGCTGGGAAAATCTACTCTTTATTCTTTGCAACAGTCACTTGGAGCCAATGGGCCTTCTTACACACCAGTGTTAAGATTTTCTGTAGTTCTTTGCACATGGTACAGGGAAAAGTTGGATTTAATAGTTATAATCATGTTGGCCTCACTTAATTGAGATTAGGAAGTGCCCAGCTTCATCTGGGAACTCAAAAGAGAAGTTGTTTCTATGTTTTGCCACTGCCACCTCCACCTACAATACACACACACACACACACACACACGTGCACACACACAGGCCTTGCTATGGCGTTTTTTCCCCTATTTTTAATTTTTTCTTATATTTATATGATTTTTTTCTGATTATGTCTACTTTTTGAATTCATACTTTTCAAATGTCTTTCTTTTCTACTTTATTGGCTAGTATGTCTCAACCTCTTCTTAACCTGAGTTACTCTTATGTAGAACTAAAACATTTTTAAAAATTCTCAGCTGGGCACAGTGGTGCACGCCTATAATCCCAACACCTTGTGAGGCCAAGGCAAGATAATTGTTTGAGCCCAGGAGTTTGAGACCAGCCTGGGCAACATGGTGAGACCCTGTCTCTGCAAAAAAAAAAAAAAAAAAAAATTAAATTAGCCAGGCGTGGTGGCATGCAACTGTAGTCCCAGCTACTCAGGAGGCTGAGGTGGGAGGATCATTTGAGCCAGGGAGGTCAAAGCTGCAGTGAGCTGTGATTGTGTCACTGTACTCACCTGGGCAACAGAGCAAGACCTAGGCTCCAAAAATATATAAAAATAAAATAAATTCTCTCAAGTCAGTTAACTCTAAGGTGTCAATATCCAGGGTATTACCTTGCTCTCAGTGACTTTAAGCACATAAAGAGATACCTGAATTCAAGCTTTGAGGATCATCTGGTGACTCAGCACTTGATATATTTAAAGATATCAATGTGTCCTTTGAAGCTGTAATGGACTGTGAGGTAATCTGAAGGTCTAGAAAACTAAATACATGTTAGTTACTGGAAGAATAACTTAGTCTTGGAGAAACAAAAGAGTTTTAAGTGAACATCTTCAGAAATCTTGCTATTAACTTTTTCTGCTGTAGTTAATCACACCATTTGGAGGACATTTGGATATGAACATATAAAGGAATACAATATCTTTATTCAGAAAAATAAGGGGAAAAATCAGGCAAAGAAAAAAGTAGAAATAATATTTATTTATTTTTATTGTTATTTTGAGACTGAGTCTCACTCTATCACCCATGCTGGAATACAGTGGCTCCATCTCAGCTGACCGCAACCTCTGCCCACTGGGTTCAAGCAATTCTTGTGCCTCAGCCTTCTGAGTAGCTGGGATTACAGGCACCTGCCACCATGCCCAGCTAATTTTTGTATTTTTAGTAGAGACAGGGTTTCACCATTTTGGCCAGGCTGGCCTCGAACTCCTGACTTCAAGTGATCCACCCGCCTTGGCCTCCTAAAGTGCTGGGATTACAGGTGTGAGCCACTGTGCTGGCCATATTTATATCAGTGTTTACATAGTGCTTAATATTTTACAAAACATGTTCATTTGCAATGTCACCTCTGACCCTCACCATACCCCAGCGTTGTAAACAGAGAAATATTCATCCCATTCTATAAACTTCAGAGAAAACTGAAGTTAAATGACTTACTCAGGCTGGGCATGGTGGCTCACACCTGTAATCCCAGCACTTTGGGCAGCTGAAGCAGGAGGTTTGCTTGAGCTCGGGAGTTCAAGAACAGCCTGGGCAACATAGTAAGACCTCGTCTCTACTAAAAATTGAAATAATTTAGGTAGGCGTGGTAGAGCACAGCTGTAGTCCCAGTTATTTGGGGGGCTCAAGCAGGAGAATTGCTTGAGCCAGGGAAGCCAAGACTGCAGTGAGCAATGATCATGCCACTGTACTCCATCCAGCCTGGGCAATAGAGTGAAAACCTGTCTCAAAAAAAATAAAATTAATTAATTAATTACATTAAATTAATTTAAAAAATGACTTACTCAAGCTCAAATGACTCCTAAAAGCTGAAATACAGCTAAGGCCTAAGGCTTCTGCTGTAGGTAAAAGTTTCCACTGCAAGGGACAAAAGATAAATAAGAAGGAAAAAATATGAGCAACAAGAAAATAAAGCTAACTGGTTTTATTCAGTATAATGAGCAATTGTTGAGTGGTTATTTTTAAAGTCTATATGCTTCCCCAAAGATTTTACAATCCCATGATGATATTTAAGAAACTGGGCATTTCTCCATCAGCCAGGAAGGACATCGATGTTGAGAACAATAACTACCATGGCTTCCACTGTTTTGAAGAAATTTCAGATGCACAGACTTCTGGCCAGGTGTCTGTGATTTCATATTGTCAGAGCATTTCTTGTAATG
The DNA here is from genome assembly GCF_008728515.1 of Papio anubis. Taxonomy (NCBI): domain Eukaryota; kingdom Metazoa; phylum Chordata; class Mammalia; order Primates; family Cercopithecidae; genus Papio; species Papio anubis. The sequence goes on from NC_044978.1 coordinate 98,231,402, forward strand.
CCGGGGGTTGCAGCTCTTTTAAAGTTTACATGGCTGAACCAAGAAAGAAGACATGTGCAGATTTCTACAGAAACTATGATTCCATGAAAGATTTTGAGGAGATGAAGAGGGCTGGTATCTTTCAGAGTGCAAAGTGACTTTGGAATGTTAAGAATGTTTTGGGATTGAGTTCCTCAGAAGTTTGTCACTGACCTATGTTCCTGAACTATGAAACATGAATATGTGGGCTAAGGAATCATTTGTACTGATAAATAAACAATTACAAATTTTAAAAAAGAAACTGAGGAAACTGGGTTAACTCAACACTTGTCCTTTTTATCATCCGTGTAATGCAGCTAATTATAGTACTCATTCATAAAGTTGTTGGGAGGATTAAAATGAGATAATATATGACAAGTACTCAATGTTAGTTGTTATTATTGAGGATGTTGTTATTTTAATCAGGATGGACAAAATTCTAGATAAAGAGAAGATATGCATTTTCATGCTATTATAATCAGCCAACTATAAATTCTCTTTCTTCAGTTCTTTTTTCTAGAAAATGAAGGCAATATTCCTTTCTAGTTGCCTCCTTCACAGAAAAAATTCACCAGAATGAATCATGTTCTCAGCACCGTCAAAGCCTTGTAGAAATACAAGAAGATCCTGCAACCATTTTTCTCTTCCAGTCTTTCTCCTTGCCATTCTGAGCAAAGCCATACTGCAGGGTGGTAGAAAGGGTATATGAATGGTCATTCATTCAGACTTACATGGCTGTCTGCAATTTAAGAGTTCAATGGCTGAACTGGAAAGAACAGCCAGCATGATTTTATTGTTTTCTGAGATTTGTATGAACAGCTCACACTATCTATGAGAGGTTCATTGAGATGGCAATGCACCTGTCATCTAAGGAACAGACAGATTATTTTGCTGAGGATGAGCATAGTCACTAGCCTGTAAGAGGTTTCTCCACAAGAATATGCTTCTTCAAAATGTACTTGCAAGGCTGTTGAGACTACTGCTTACCTTAGACATGATCCCACTTTGGCCCGAAGATCCCACTCTGCCAGTGGGTGACCTGTTGTTCAAGGGCATATCACATGAGCAGGTGAGCATTCTTATTAGTGTCTCAGAGCAGCTGTCAATTCACAATTACAGCATGAATGCTGACTAAACCAGAGACCATTCAAACCCACCTACACCCTGTGACATCAGCATGTGATTCTATTCTGCCCTTCCTGATTTGAGATGCTTTAGGAATGATGTAACTTGGCAAAGAAATTCTAAGTCAAAATTTTTTTTATCATAATCTCAGATCCACTAAGAGTGATGCCAATCAACCCATGAATGTAATGTTTCTCACATGTGGATTCTATAATTAGTGCTTACTAACAGAGGTTTCTTCAAGTTACTGAAATGAGTTTACAAACTTTAGGTAGCTCAGGACCCTACCCTCATGTATATGTGAGATTTCATTTTTATAAATGCCACTGTCAAAGGGTCAGGTGTTGCTTTTTATTCTCATTGCTAGGATGGTCAAAAACCAACATTTTGAGCATCACAGAGCACAGCAGTCCAGTCAGATTTAATCCAGTCAGATTAGGATCATACCATTAGAGAACAGTTCCGCAATCTTTTCTAATTCCTCTTTTGTTTCTGGATCATAATTAAAATAATATAGGAACAATCTTATTAATAAAGCTTGAATTATATTTGTCTGTATTGAGCTGGTCTTTCATCTTTCTGTCACGCAACCTTAAAAGATCTCTTATGATTTATTTATTTATTTATTTATTTATTTATTTATTGTTTTGAGATGGAGTCTCTCTCTGTCCCCAGGGCTGGAGTGCAGTGACACGATCTTGCCTCACTGCAACCTCGACCTCCCGGGTTCAAGCAATTATCTGGCCTCAGCCTCCCAGGTAGCTGGGATTACAGGCATGCACCACCACACCATGTTAATTTTGTACTTTTAGTAGAGATGGGGTTTCGCTGCGTTGGCCAGACTGGTCTCAAACTCCTGACCTCAAGTGATCTGCCCACCTTGGCCTCCCAAAGTGCTGGGATTACATACGTGAGCCACCATGCCCGGCCTCTCTTATGATTTGTAAACTATTACCTTTACGTTTTCCTGCATGACATTAAATTATAAAATCTTTGAAATTTTACTGTGTACTTTCTTTTCCAAGTTAGTGTTAAAACTTCCCCTTACAGAGCCGGGTGTGGTGGCCCATGCCTGTAATCCTAGCAATTTGGGAGGCTGAGGTGGGCGGATCACTTGAGATCAGGAGTTCCAGACCAGCCTAGCCAACATGGTGAAACCCCGCCTCTACTAAAAATATAAAAATTAGCTGGGCATGGTGGTGGGTGCCTGTAATCCCAGTTACTCAGGAGGCTGAGGCAGGAGAATTGCTTGAACCTGGAAGGCAGAGGTTGCAGTGAGCTGAGATTGAGCCACCACACACTCCAGCCTGGGTGACAGTGCAAGACTCTATTTAAAACAAACAAACAAACAAACAAACAACAAAACTTCCCCTTCTAGAAAACTGACTTTTATCCTTTGCTTTTTGTCCCATTTTTTCCTATATTCTCTTTCTCCTGAAATACATTCTTTCTTTCCTTTCACCATAATCGTAGTGATCTTTTTTCTTTTTCTTATTTCTTTTACTAATATCTCAAAGGTGTTTTAATTGCTCACTGAAAACTTTGTTAAATTTAAACAAAATTAAAATTTGAAGATTAATGTTTAAGAAAATGTCTTCACATTTAAACTGCATAGCAACAGATATAAAAATATTTCTTAAAAACAGGAAAAATAAGCCCAATGCGGTGGCTCATGCCTGTAATCCCAGCACTTTGGGAGGCCGAGGCGGGTAGATCACGAGGTCAGGAGTTCGAGACCACCCTGGCCAACATAGTGAAACCCCGTCTCTACTAAAAAATACAAAAATTAGCTGGGTGTTGTGGCACGTGCCTGTAGTCCCAGCTACTCGGGATGCTGAGGCTGGAGAATCACTTCAACCTGGGAGGCGGAGGTTGCAGTGAGCCGAGACTATGCCATTGCACTCCAGCCTGGGTGACAGAGTGAGACTCTGTCTCAAAAAAAAAAAAAAAAGAAAAATATTGGTCAAAGTGACGCGTATTCTATCCTCTCTGGGACATTGGTTAACAATTATCAACTGTCGAAATCAGCACATTCCAATGTGAATTTATTCTGAGAAAAATCTAACATGCTTCTAGAAAAAGCAAGGGGGCAGAGTAATAAGGTTTTTGTTTGTGTCAATTACTGCGCTTTAAGTTGCAATTAATGAAACTCAATTCAACTGTCTCAATAAACAAAAAGCTTCACTGATGGTTGAACTCCAGAGGTGGGACAGGGAAGGTGCGATATTATCAGGCCTCCAGCTCCATTTCTTTGCAATTCTCTAGGCTCTATATCTGTGTGTCAGATTCTTCTCTCTTCTCTGCAAAATGACTGCAGAAGATCCAGTCCTGTCATTTACACATTACACTCTTCAGAGCATAAGAGAGGATTAGTGTTCTTGAAATATCCCCCAAAAAGTTCTAAAATTTGCTTTATTGTACCTTTTCAGGTCACATGCCCTTTACCAAACCAATCAATCATTGTGGAAGGTATAATGTGTAATGATTGGTTAGCCTAGATCACATGTTCTCCTTTGGAGCCAGAAGTAATGTCAATTTCCGCAAAATTACAAGACTGAAATAAAACATGAACACAATAGAAACAACTAACTGATGTTAATTATAAATATATTGGAGAAATATTGGCCTATACAACCTCTTAATTAAAACACAGTCTTGAAAATGGAGAAGACTTCAAACCTGGAGAATACGCATTGAGAAGACACCAGCCTAGTGACATTTACTATCACTAAAACTTAATGTAAGGAACCATTAAAGCATAAGTCCATTAGGAGAAATCTTATTCTGTTTTGTTCACCACTTTTCCCTAGTGCCTTGAAGTGTTAGACACATAGTAAGCACTCGATAAATATTGGTTGAGCTAAAGAACTATTTTCTAATGAAGAGTCTTTTATCTGAACATTAGCAAGCTTTGTTCTCAAAGGGAGGGAGGATCCATAAAACACTAAGGAAGCCCCTTCTGAAAACAAAACAAAAAAATGGGCAAAAGGGGGAGCAGCATTCAGCGCATAGCCCTGTACAAGGAGGAATGGAAAGACATCAGGAAAATACTAGAAACCGTTTCTGTCCTTTAAACAATGAATACTAAAACATAGTATACTGTCAAGATTATGAGCCACAGTCTCAAAGACATGGGCTTGATACACATATACAGTCAACTAATCTTTGACAAGGATATACAATGGAGAAGTAATAATGTCATCAGTAAATGGCGTTGGAAAACCTGGATATCCTCATACAAAATAATAAAATTGGATGCTTATCTTATAATATACACAAAAATTAACTAGAAATGGCTTAAAGTCTTAAGCTAGGCCAGGCACAATGGCTCATGCCTCTAATCCCAGCACTTTGAGAGGCCGAGGTGGGAGGATCACTTGAGGTCAGGGATTCGAGACCAGTCTGGCCAACATGGTGAAATCACATCTCTACTAAAAATACAAAAAACTAGTTGAGCGTGGTGGCACACACCTGTAATCCTAGCTACTCCAGAGGCTGAGGGAGAAAAATCACTTGAACCCAGGAGGCGGAGGTTATAGTGAGCCGAGATGGTGCAACTGTACTCCAGTGTGGGTGACAGAGGGAGACTGTCTCCACAAAACAAACAAACAAACACGGCAAAAAGACTTAAGCTAAAGTCTGAAACCTCAAAATTCCTAGAACAAAACATAGGGGAAAATTTCCTTGACATTGCTGTTGGCAATGAATTTTTTGGATGTGATACCTAAAGCACAGGCAATAGAAATAAAAATAATGAAGTAGTACACTGCATCAAATCAAAAAGCTTCTGCACAGCAAAGAAGACAAGCAACAAATGAAAAGAAAACCCACAGAATAGAAGACAATATTTAGAAATCACATATCAGATAAGGGGTTAGTCACTAATATAGAAAAATAACTCATACAACTCAATAGCGAAAGACAAAAAACGATATAAAGATAGGCAAAGGACCAGAATAGACATTTTTTCAAAGAAGATATACCAATGTCCAGCAGGTATATAAAATGTCCTCAGCATTACTAATCATCAGGTAAGTGCAAGTGAAAACCACGATGAGATATCACTTTACACCTGTTAGAATGATATTTTCATCCCTGAGAGGTCTCAGAAACCAAAAAACAATTTAAAAAATAAAATTAAAAAAAAAAAGAATGCCTATTATCCAAGAGACAAAAGATGAGAGTCGGCAAGGGTATGGAGTAAAGGGAACCCTTATACACTGTTGGTGGAAATGTGAATTGGTATAGCCATTATGAAAAACAGTATGGCAGTTCCTCAAAAAATCAAAAACAGAACTCCTGTACGATCCAGCAATCCCACTTCTGTGTGTATAGCCAAACAAAATGAAATCAGTATCTCAAAGAGATATCTGCATTCTCATGTTTACTACAGCACTATTCACATTAGCCAAGTTATGATATCAACTTAAGTATTGCATTCATCCACAGTTAATGGATAAAGAAAATTTGGTGTATGTGTGTATATATATATATATACACACACACACACACACACACCAAATGTATGTATGTATATATACCATATATATGTATGTATGTGTGTGTGTGTGTGTGTGTGTGTATATATATATTCAGCCATAAAAAGAAGAAAATTCTACCATTTGTGACAATGAGGACATTATGCTAAGTGAAATTAGCCAGACAAAGAAAGACAAATGCTATACAATCTCACTTATACGTGGAATCTAAAAAAACTGAACTCACAGAGGCAGAAAGTAGAATAGCGGTTTTCAGGAGCTGAGGCAGGGGTTTGGGGTGCAGAGTAAGGGGAAGAGATGGGAAGACGTTGGTCAAGGGTACAAACTTTCTGTTATTAGAGTAAAGAGTACTGGGGTTTCGGCTGGGAGCAGTGGCTCATGCCTGTAATCCCAGCACTTTGGAGGCTGAGGCAGGTGGATCACCTGAGATCAAGAGTTCAAGACCAACCTGAGCAACATGGTGAAACCCCATCTCTACTAGAATACAAAAAATTAGCTGGGTGTGGTGGTGCACACCTGTAGTCCCAGCTACTTGGGAAGCTGAGGTATGAGAATCATTTAAACCCAGGAGGTGGAGGTTGCAGTGAGCTGAGATCGTACCACTGGACTCCAGCTTGGACTACAGAGTGAGACTCCGTCTCAAAAAAACAAAACAAAACAAAACAAAAAAAGAGTACTGGGGTTTCTATAGCATGGTGACAATGGTTAATACTGCATTGTATACTTGAAATTTGCTATCAGAGTAGATCTTAAGTATTCTTACCACACATGGTAACTACGTCAGATAATGGATGTGTTAATTAGCTTGATTGTGGTAATCATTTCGCAATGCGTATATATATATTAAATCATCACATATATACCTTAAATATATACAATTTTTATTTGTCAATCAATTTAAATATTTATAAATTTTATTTGATAAATACCTCAAAAAGCTGGGGGAATAAAGGCTTAGGTTGGAATCCAGGTTCCACTGCCTATAAATTAAGACCTTGGGCAAATTACTCCTTTATTTGTTTCTTTTCTTTTTTCAGAGTCAGGGTCTCACTATGTTATCCAGGCTGGCCTTGAACTCCTGAGCTCAAGGGATCCTCCTGCCTTAGCCTCCCAAGTAGCTAGGAATACAGGCACACACCACTGTGCCTGGCTTCAAATTACTTGTTTGAATCTTTGTTTTCTAATCTATAAGATGGGCATGATACTCTTCTCACTCTTTATTGTCATAGTTCAATGTAATAACATTAAAAAATGCTTAGTAGAGTGTCTGGCATGACAGACACTTGATGAATGATACTTTTTATCACCATTATTCTCATCATCTAAGAAACTTCAATTTGATATAGTCAAATATTCTATTCTACTCATCTACCTCTCTAAGTGAGGGCTACTCTGTAACATACTGCTATGGAAATATTAGGAATCTGCCCTAGGCATGTATAAATAAGTACTTTATACCCAAATGAGTATAAATTAAACCTTTGGTATAATATCTATGGGGAGATAAAACTTTAATTGCCATATAGGAAATCATTGGGGAATTTGGGATGATTTCATGTGTTTGTTTTGGGTTTGCTGTTGCTGTTGTTGTTGCTGTTTTTAGAGATGAGGTCTCACTCTTGTGCCCAAGATGGTCTCGAACTCCTGGTCTTAAGTGAGCCTCCTGCCTAGCCCTCCCAAAGTGCTAGGATTATAGGTGTGAGCCATAGCACCCAGCCTAAGTTTTTACCATTAGGAAGCAAATGTTTTGTGGAGAAGCTATAGTTTTGAATAGCAATTTAAAGGAGAAAAATAGATGATTGAGAAAAGGTAGAAGTGGAGAAAGGTGTCAATGGGAAGCCCCACATATGGTAAGATAACTATGTGTGCCATGGATCACAAACAAGCTAGCCTGGTTGAAGCAAAAAGGTTGATGCAGAACGTAATGGGATGAGGGCATTAGATAGGTAAGGAAGTGACAGATGGAAAATCAAGAGTGGTAGCTAATGATGATTGGTGATACTGTATATGATTTTGTGCACCGATATACCATTTTTCCTTTCTTTTTCCATCTACGTGGATCTCAAAGATGAGCAATCTTCTCTCTGGAGGTGGATAAGACAGAACATTTTGCAAGCCCTTTAAGTCCTTCAGAAAACACAAACATCCTGTGATCTGTCACTCAGGATTCTGACTCAGACTGGGAATCTGAGCAATGCTCATGGTAATAGGCCAGGACCAGGCCCTAAACATCTGGCTGCTCCACTCCATGGATCTTTGGCATGTTAAATGTCAACAGACCTTGGGGATATAAAGTTGACTCAGTCAGAAAACATCTACGGTCTACATGGAAAAGAAAGTCTTTTGGAAAGAAAAGAAGGCAGGGTTTCTGAACCCTCCATCAGGATTTCCCTACTCCACTCTGTTTCTATTGGATGGGAAGGATGAGGAAAGAGTACTCAGGTACCTTTTCAAGTCATCTGGTGGTCAGGGCTATTTGTAACTCTAATCTCATATTCATACCAATCCTTTCTAAATCCAATCCTATATTTAAAACATGCTGTATTACAACCTTAATTTGGTTTCCCATGTGTGTTCCAGTTCTACTGTCAAGTGGTAAGTACTGGATTATCCCTAGACAGATTCACCAAAGATTATACAAGTCCTGAGAGGAGGGAAGTGAGACTGTAGAAGAGACTCAGCATCCAACAAATATATCACATAGTATGTTCAAACGACTCTAAGTACTACACCAAAACAATGACTTTCCTGACCACCATCCTAACCATAACCCCAACCCTGGGCAATTTCATCTTATCATATTGCTTCAAATATTATACATGCTTTAAATAATATAGGCTGATGCCATTTTTACCTCCACTCTCAATGTTTTTTTCTTTTTTCTTTTTTTTTTTTTTTGAGACTGAGTCTTGCGCTATTGCCCAGGCTAGAGTGATCTTGGCTCACTGCAACCTCTGCCTCCTGGGTTTAAGCAATTCTCCTGCCTCAGCCAACCAAGTAGCTGGGATTACAGGGATGTGCCACCATACCCAGCTAATTTTGTATTTTTAGTAGAGACGGGTTTCACTATGTTAGTCAGGCTGGTCTCGAACCCCTGACCTCAGGTGATCCACCCACCTCGGCCTCCCAAAGTGCTGGGATTACAGGCATGAGCCACCATGCCCAGTTCCAATCTCAATTTCTGTTAAATTCAGATCCATATTTCCAACTGCTACTCTACATCAAAAATTTCCTCTTGGCTATTTTTACAGCACTTAAAACTCAAAATGTTTATAACCAAACACTTTATTTTCTTCTGTTCCACTCACTCTATCTACAGTCTCATCTGAAACAACAAAAAACTGCTTATCTTTCATCGGTAACCACTATATTTCTTAACACAATCATCTTCAATACAGACACCTGACCTAGAAACCCAAGTCCCCACTGACCCATTTGTCTTTCTGTACCCCTGTCCTATCTAATCAGTAACCAAGGCTCATTGGTGCTATCTTCCAAATTACTCTTGAATTTATTCTCTCCTCTCCATTCCCACCACCACTGATTAATGTGACATTTATCATTTCAAGTCTGGACTTTGGTACTGGACACTAACTGTCTCTGGTTTCTCTCTCTTCCAATCCCATCCTTTACAATGATTACAATATAATCATTTCAATTTTCTGCTTAGCGTCCTTCAAAGACCCTTTATCTTACTACAGAGGTCTTCACACTTCTTCACCTGCCACTCACACCCTTTGCTTTCTGCTACTAAGCAGCCCTTCCTGCTTCTGTCTCCTACATGCAGCTATTCCACCTAAACCTACTTAATGCATATCCATCCTCTGGGACTGTGCTCACTCATGAAACTTTGGCCTAGAAGTCTCTTCTCCTGCTGTTGTTGTTTTTACTCTGAGCATCTCCTAGAAATAGTTCAAGATTCAGTCTCAGAGTCCATGATGCCAGCAGGAAGAAAGAACAGATGTCTCCTCCATGGTTCCACAGATTGTTGCATGCCACTATCACTTATTTGAATTCACTGATGGCTGTGCTTAGGTGTGCCACTGGGCCTGGCCCAGGGTCTAGTCATCTTTGTAGCCCTAGCACCTAACATATGTAGGCACTCAGTAAATAATGGTGAATTAAAATAAACTGAATTTTAATAGCAACTGTCTCCTATTTCCAGAAGTTCCTCTAACAATATGATGTAGGCCTTATATTTAAAAGTAGCCATTATTCTCATAAGTTTTATATTTTGTTGACAGCTAAATACACTAAGAGTCCTGTCTGGGTAAGGGTCATTCTGTGGCCAATTTAAATGGTATTGTGATTATATTAGGTCCATATTGTTTGGAATCTAACTAACTTGTCTGATCTCAGAAAAAGGAAAAAAAAAAGAAGAAGAAAAACCCCTCTCACGAACAGCAATGAAGTAGTTAACTTTGGCTACCAGTGCACCTTCTACATTCATAATTATTGTCACTGATGCTTTAGAGCACCCAGAATAGGGAAATAGTGTACAACTGAGAACTATTAAATTCTAACAGGCTAAGCACAGTGGCTCACACCTGTAATGCCAGTACTGTAAAGGCCAAGGCAGATCACTCTTTTGAGGCCAGGAGAAAACCGAACCTGGCCAATATGGTGAAACCCCATCACTACCGTGGAAAGTATAAAAATTAGCTACCGGGCGCCAGGCCTGCCTGTAATCCCAGCACTTTGGGGAGGCCGAGACGGGCTGGAACGGTCAGGAGATCAGACCATCCTGGCTGTTAACACGGGCACAAACCCTGTCTCTACTAAAAATAAAACTAGCCGGGCGAGGTGCCTGTAGTCCCAGCTACTCGGGAGGCTGCAGAATGGCGTAAACCCGGAGTTTGCAGTGATGAGATCCCGCCACCGCACCTAGAAATTAAGCGACAGATCTCTCGGCTCCAAAAAAAAAAAAAATTAGCCAGGCGGGTGTTATATACCCGCAATCCAGCTACCGATTGACGATGGAATCAATTTGAACCCAGGAGTTGCAGTGAGCCGGGTTGTGCCACTAAACTAGTCTGGGAGACAGAGAGTTGTCTGTCTCAAAAAAAAAAAAAAAAAACTAAACGGTAGACAGAGGATTGCAAAATCTAGAAAACTAAACACTGAATTGTTATTTTATAAAGTGTTCCACTCCTTATCTCAAAATGTTTAAGTGCTATATTTTCCCCACTCACATAAAAAAGTAACCATTTATGTCATTAAAATGATAATAAGGAAATAACTCTTTTATTTTATTAAATATGAATGTCCTTAAGGAACAAGTATTATCTTTAAAAACCTGTTCAGAATTGGCAATTTTATATTTCCATCCATCTTCTGAATTATATTACCTTTTTACCACTTTTGTAGATTATTATGATAAATTCTTGCCTTACCAACAGCTATTGATTTTAATTATTGAGATACCAATGATCTTGTAGGGGGATGCCAATTATTATGAAATATCTGTGGAAGACAATGGTGCTGTGTATGCATAGAGAATTAGGGACACTGTCTTGCTCAATCAATTTTCAGTCAATGAGCTCATCAGCTAAATCTGATGGACTGACAGAGAATCCAAACAGAGTAATACAATACTAAGACAGTAGTTGGTTTGCCCAGAGAAGTCAGATGAGGACGGGCATTGAGCCAAATCCAGAGATTCAGGGCAGACTCCAAATGAGCTCTAGCTATCAACAAGACAATATCTCTTGTTTTCAATCCCGTGTAAATTATAAAAACAAGAGGATGTGGCCATTATGGTGTGTTTCCCAAAAACCACTCATATAGCTGTGATGTGAGCAGCTACAGAATTCCACAGGTCAACAGTGGAGGGAGAACCTTAGCCCTAATCTCAGAGCTACTGGATTTAGAAGCATCCACAGCAAATACAGTAACTTATTAGTTTTCCTCATTTAGCCAGGAGGTCTGGAAAGGGAACTTGTCTCCCACCAAAAAAAAAAAAAAAAAAAAAAAAAAAAGATACTTTGATTGCAAGTCTAAATCCAGGATCTGATTTTGGCAAGTCCTTTAATCTCTCAATATCTTATTGTGGAAATAATGGTTAAAAGAAAACCACAAAAAGTCCTATCTAGCTTAAGTAATTGTGCTGACCCAATGACATAACTGGTTTGAGTCTTTATAAACTGTAGTCCTATGTACAGGTAAAATAGAATGGTGGGGAAGCATCCACCTAGAACACAGATATTCTTCTTTCAATCCTTCATCAATTATTGAGCATCTCCTATGCCAGGTTCTGCTTTAGATGCTTATGAAACCATGAAAACAAGATAGCTTAGATCTCATTCATTTTGGAGCTTCCACTAGGCATTTGATTCATGTGCAACCAGCTTGTAAAATGTTGGTCATACACAAGTTTTGGGCTCTGCCCTCAAGCAGAGGGGCATGGAGAAGATTATGAGACAGATGATGATAGTAATAAGATGATGCATTGAAATCAGTGCAAATCCATTTCATCTCCATCCCAACCTCACCTTTCCACTGCATCATTGAGTTTGGTGTTCGGTTTAGGAGGTCCTGGATGTGAATTCACCCTCTCTTTGAAATAATAATGGCCCTCTTCTCATAGGGTGGTTGTTCTCAATGACCCCAGCAGACATAAATATCCTGCAGGAGCTTCCATTCTAACAGGGAGATTGAGACAATAAACATAAACACAGGATATAATGTAGCATATAATTGGAAAGTGATGACTGTTATGGGAGAAAAAAATAGAGCATGGAAAAGGGATTGGGAGTGCAGAGGGCACAGTAGTGGATTTGATATTTTAAAAAGAGTGATAAAGCGACTACTAGAAAGATCTAGATTCTCATTTCAGGTCACCATTCAGAAAAGCTAAGTTTGCTGTATAGTAAGGCTCAGGAGATCTAATCCTGACTGTAGAAACCTCTGATTACAGAATCTTGGATTGTATCTCCCACTTCATCCTTCTAGACCATCCTATAAGATCTGTAAGATTCCACCTGGGAAATCCCTAGGAGTTCTTGGGAAGAAGAAAGATTGTTGGTTGGAATAAAAACAGGGTTGAATGAGTTCCAGAAAGCCGGGTTCTCAAACTTGTGGACAACAATCTGCAGAAGAAGACAACTTCAAAAAACCAACTAGAAGCAACATGCAGAGATGAAAGGGGCTTCCTCAGGAAAGAAGGCAGCTGGTCCACAGCAGAAAAATCTTGAACCACCTCTCCCAGGAATATGGAGGGTCACCCTGCAGAGAACTTCCTCACTTCAGGATCCATGAGGAAGACCAGAAAGAACAGAGGACTCCTGGAAACAGATATGGGGGCAGTACCAGCAAAGCACCTTAGAACCCAAGGAAGGAAAGAGCCTGGGAAGACCTCACTGTTGAAAGCGAGGACACATTTAAGAACAGAATGGACTAGTTTACAATCCCACCAACAGTGTAAAAGTGTTCCTATCTCTCCACATCCTCTCCACCACCTGTTGTTTCCTGACTTTTTAATGATTGCCATTCTAACTGGTGTGAGATGGTATCTCATTGTGGTTTTGATTTGCATTTCTCTGATGGCCAGTGATGATGAGCATTTTTTGATGTGTCTGTTGGCTGTATGAATGTCTTCTTTTGAGAAATGTCTGTTCATATCCTTTGCCCACTTTTTGATGGGGTTGTTTGTTTTTTTCTTGTAAATTTGTTTGAGTTCTTTGTAGGTTCTGGATATTAGCCCTTTGTCAGATGAGTAGATTGCAAAAATTTTCTCCCATTCTGTAGGTTGCCTGTTCACTCTGATGGTATTTTCTTTTGCTGTGCAGAAGCTCTTTAGTTTAATGAGATCCCATTTGTCAATTTTGGCTTTTGCTGCCGTTGCTTTTGGTGTTTTAGACATGAAGTCTTTGCCCATGCCTATGTCCTGAATGGTACTACCTAGGTTTTCCTCTAGGATTTTTATGAGATAGGAACACTTTTACACTGTTGGTGGGATTGTAAACTAGTTCAACCATTATGGAAAACAGTATGGCGATTCCTCAAGGATCTAGAACTAGATGTACCATATGACCCAGCCATCCCATTACTGGGTATATACCCAAAGGATTATAAATCATGCTGCTATAAAGACACATGCACACGTATGTTTATTGCGGCACTATTCACAATAGCAAAGACTTGGAATCAACCCAAACGTCCATCAGTGACAGACTGGATTAAGAAAATGTGGCACATATACACCATGGAATACTATGCAGCCATAAAAAAGGATGAGTTTGTGTCCTTTGTAGGGACATAGATGCAGCTGGAAACCATCATTCTTAGCAAACTATCACAAGAACAGAAAACCAAACACCGCATGTTCTCACTCATAGGTGGGAACTGAACAATGAGATCACTTGGATTCTGGAAGGGGAACATCACACACCGGGGCCTATCATGGGGAGGGGGCAGGGGGGAGGGATTGCATTGGGAGTTATACCTGATGTAAATGACGAGTTGATGGGTGCTGACGAGTTGATGGGTGCAGCACAGCAACATGGCACAAGTATACATATGTAACAAACCTGCACGTTATGCACATGTACCCTAGAACTTAAAGTATAACAATAATAAAAAATAAATAAAATAAAATTTAAAAAAAAGAAACCAAAAAAAAAAAAAAAAAAAAGAACAGAATGGAAGTTAAAGTGAAGGTGCCTGAAGAATCGAAACCATGGCTTGTTAGGGACTGGGACTTAGTTACCAAGCAGAAGCAGCTGTTTTAACTTCCCGCTAAGGAAAATGTAGATGCAATTCTAAAGGAGTATGCAAATTGCAAAAAATCACAGGGAAACGTCGATAATAAGGCATAGGCAGTTAATGAAGTTGTGGCAAGAATAAAAGAATATTTCGACGTGATGTTACACACTTAGGTGCTCTACAAATTTGAGAGGCCCCAGTATGCGGAAATCCTCTTGGCTCACCCCGATGCTCCTGTGTCTCAGGTTTAAGGAGCACATACCTACTGAGGTTATTTGTAACAATTGGAGAAATGTTGGCCTATACATCCCTTGACGAGAAGAGCCTTGCGTTATTGTTGGGCTATTTGCATGATTTCCTAAAATATCTGGCAAAGAATTCTGCATCCATGTTTACTGGTGGTGATGACAAAGTAGCTTCTGCTAAGTACTACCACAAAGCCCTGTGCTAGTCTATAGACCACTCACTGTTATTTGCCTGAGATCTGGAAACACTTTTTGATCTTAGTCTTTTTCTTGTAAAATTGATATTCTTTAACATTGTTAATGTATAATAGGGCTTAAGTTTCAGTCTGTTTTCTGTTCTGTTTTAAACAGAAAATAAAAGGAGTGTAAGTTCCTTTTCTCATTTCAAAGTTGCTACCAGGTATGCAGTAACTAGAACAAAGAAGAAACATTCAGCAGAACACTTTATTGCCTAGTTGACAACACTGCTTCAATGCTGGTGGTTCTACCCCTTTGACACTACACAATTTTCTAATATGTGTTAATGCTACATGACAAAATGCCCTGACTCCTAGTGCCAAAGGTTCAATTTAATGTATATACCCAAAAACCCATGCATTTGTTCTTTTTTTTTTTTTTTTTTTTTTTTTTTTTTTTTAATGGTGCTTGAAGTAAAACAGCCCATCCTCTGCAAATCCATCTATGTTGTTCCTTAGGATCAACAATATGTGATTGGCTTGAGCCTAGGAGTTCAAGGCTGCAATGAGCTATGATCCCACCACTGCACTCCATATATATTCTATCTTTGCTCAAATTGTTGAAGGATGGTGGTTTGTTTCATGGTTTTTGTATTTGAGTCTAATGCACGTTGTAACACAATAGAGGCAATGCATTATTGTGTAAGCCACAGTTTTCTGGAAAAGTTGATATTATATTTCCTATTACAAATTCCTTTCATCTGAGATTTTGGTGCACCCATCACCCGAGCAGTGTGCACTGTACCCAATGTGTGGTCTTTGATCCCTGTCAGCGTAGCTGTGTGAGTGAAGCGTGTAGGTGTTTGGGAGCATGGGTGTGTGTGAATGAGTGTGTGAATACAAATTACAAATATAATAGGAATTACATTTCAGATCTTAAAATTTATTTCTAAATTTCAAAGCAAAAAAAGAAAGAAAAAAGAAAAAAGAAACAAAAAGAAAGTGCCTTTGGAGGAAAGACCTAAAGGTGAGGAAGTAAGACATGTGTGGGCTTGTAGGGGAAAAGTTCTCAACAGAGGGGAAGGCCAGAAAGGGCCAGACCAGCAAGGAAAACAGAGGGACCAAGTAGGTCAGTGGTTGGAGTAGTCAGAGATAGCCATGGTGGGATCATGGAGAGCCTTTTGTTCTTGATTTGACCTGATCAGATTTCTATTTCACAAGGATCCTTCTGGCTGCTCTGTTGAGAACAGATTGTAAAGGCAAGTACAGGAAGAATGAACCCAGTCATCACTACGCAGTGGTGATGGCTTGGACCCCTGTGATAGTGGTTGGAATGTGGAGAAGTGGTCAGTTTCCAGTTGCATCTGAAGATAAAGCCATCAGGACTGTGTGATGGGTTAAATGTACAGGATTAGAGAAAGAGCAAGAGAGGAGTCACAGAAGATTAAAAGGATTTGGGCAGGAGTCATCAGAAGATGGAGGTGCCAGCAACAGAGACCTGCGGATAATGCAGAAACCTGGAACTCCTGTACCTTCTCTTCTAGTTTCCAGGGCATCTTCCTGCACGTGTATAAAACTGGAGGTAGAGGAACAAAGCTGATATGGTCCTATTTGGTCACTGTAGGAGAGACTGACCACTAAGACAATTTCATCCCTCGAGACCTCAGTTTCCCTAGTTATAACATGAGATAGGTCAGTTACATAAGGACAGAATTCCTTTCTCGCTGTTAAATTCAAGAACCTAGATCGGCAATCAATTCTCCAATCTTTCAAGCCTTCTTTTTGATACTTTTTTTTCCTTGGGAAAACATCTCAATAGTGAAATCCAATCTTTAAAAATGTTCCTTTTGGTTTTAAACAAAATTATATTGTGATTGGCTTGAGCCTAGGAGTTCAAGGCTGCAGTGAGCTATGATCCCACCACTGCGCTCCATATATACACATATATATGCACTATATATATATGTACTATACATAGTGATCAAAATATTTGATCAAAATATCAAAAAATGTTTTTAATAAGTCAGCTTCTCTAAAATAAAAATAAGCATGTGTTGCAATTGTTTACACAATACTTTGTTCCAGGTAGGTACATGACTAATCGGGAAACATATCTCCTATGTCATATTTAATCAGAAATTTTGCTCACAAGGTTAAATTACAGCATTCATTTTGTGCCACTGTGAAAATACTCCCTTCCATTTTAACAGGACTAAAAATGCTTCCAAAGCTGCCTAAAAGAATATTCAGCTCCTATAGGTTCTTGCTGCATTTTTATTTCCCTTGGTAACAGCACTTTTGATAACACTGGTAGAAGAAAAGAAGTCACAGTAAAGGAGAAAGATGGAGTATCTGATACTATAATACTAGCCAGATGCTAGAGGAGAATGTAATACAGGCTGAGTATTCAAAATTTGCAACTTTTTGAGCACCAACATGATATCACAAGTGGAAAATTCCACATACAAGTACTTAAAACATATTGCTTCATGCAAAAAATTATTTAAAATATTGTATCAAAAACCTTTAGGCTATGTACACTGAATAAGCTGTGTATGAAATATAAATGAATGTTGTGTTTAGAGTTGGGTCCCCTTCCAAGATATCTCATTACATACATGCAAATATTCCAAAACCATAAAAAATCCAAAATCTTCAGACACATCTGGTCCCCAGCATTTCTGATAAAGGATACTCAATCTGTATAAATTATACACAATTTAATTAATTTATTATATACGTATGTATTTTTTTTTTTTAGATGAAGTTTCGCTCTGTGGCCCAGGCTGAAGTGCAGTAGTGCAATCTCGGCTCACTGCAACCTCCACCTCTCAGGTTCAAGAAGTCTCCTGTCTCAGCCTCCCAAGTAGCTGGGGCTACAGGTGTGTACCACCATGCTGGCTAATTTTTGTAATTTTTGCCTAATTTAATTTTGGCCTAATTTAATTTTTAACCTAATTTAATTTTGGCCTAATTTAATTTAAATCCAGAAATAATCCCTTAAACTTTGTAGCTCACAAACACATCCTCCTCCTTTCCTCACAACATTCCATCAGACTCAGGGAACGTCATCACACATCAACATCATCGTAGTTTGTATACTGAGTGCTAAGTATGTGCAAGGCATTGTTCCAAGAGATGTCATGACTTAACTCATTTAATGCTCACAACCATCCTGTGAGAAGCGGGTCATTATTATTTCCATGGTCAGAGAGAAGGTGGATTCACATCCAGGACCTCCTAAACCCAATCCCAAGCTCAGTGGTGCAGTTAAAGAGTGAGGTTGGGTTGGAGATGAAATGGATTGCACTGATTTCAATGCATCGTCTTATTACCGTCATTGTCTCATAATCTCCATGCCCCTCTGCTTGAGGAGAGAGGCGCCAAAACTTGTGTATGACTGGCATTTTGCAAGCTGGTTACACATTAATAAAAGGCCCTGTGGAAGTTCCAAAACGAATGAGATCTAAGCTATCTTGTTCTCATGGTTTCCCAAGCCCAAGTAGAGCCTGGCATACCATAGGCACACTATGGATGCTCCCTGAGTTCATGAACATAAAGATGATCCACAGGTGGGTAAGCAATACTAGGGGCAGGTGAAAGGGAGGACATCGAGGCAATACTCCCAGAGCCCCTCCTACTTAGCGTGTCCAGGCTTCTATATGGGGAGACAGCGCACTCCCCAGACACTCCCGCCCACTCCTTTCTGGCTCGCTGAGTGACGACAGTTTCAAGCCCCAGCCCACGCCAGGCTCCAATACCAGCAGAGCGGGTCTGCGCCCACTGCGCACCTCACCGAGAGGAAGGCGTTCCTAGCCGGGAGGCGGGGCTCGAGAGGCCAGGCACACGCATCTCACTACGCACGTTCTCACACTCTCATTCACACCCCACTCACCCTGTGCACACGCCCAGTTTCTCGTATTCCTCACAGTCTCACATTCACACACTCATATATTCACACACACCCATGCTCCCAAACACACGCTTCACTCACACAGCTACGCGCACAGGGATCAAAGACCACACATTGGGTACAGTGCACACTAGTCGGGTGATGGGTGCACCAAAATCTCAGAAATCACTACTAAAAACCTATCCATGTAACCTAACACCACCTGTTCCCCCAAAAAACTATTGAAATAATTTAAAAATAAAAAAAGAAAATCTCATTCCCTGCCCTCATTCTAATTCATTTTTCACCTCTTCACACGCCATCACGCCCACGTACCTTAATCTCATTCTCGACAGCACACTCATGCTCGCGCTCATGCACACTCGCCCCCACCTCTCCTTCGCTCTTTACACGCGCTTGCGCTCAGACACACTCAAGGACACCCTACCCAGTTACACTCAGGCATGCGCACAGACTCACACGCGAACTCGGCCGCCTCATTCGCGCATGCGCATCCGTTGCGGAGAGTACGCTGTGCCGGGTGTGGGCGCGGGTGTTTGGTGTTTGGTGGCCTTTGCAGATGGGCTTGTTTTGAGGCTGTGGGGTCAGTGCGATAGCTTAGATTTCCTTGGTTACCCAGTGAGAAATAAGTTAGCCAGGAAGAGAGAGTGGCGGAGACCCAGGGAGACCGAGACTGGAGGAAAGGAGTAGGTTGCGGTTCTAGAGCCGTGGGAGCAAGAGCGCCTGGTAGAGCTGTCGCTCAGAGAGCGCCTTGCGCAGCCCCAGAACCTGTTTACCCTCTTCCTCGGAGCGCCTTCTCCAGCCTCTCATTTCTTCTGCCTCCCTTGGCCTCGCCCGGGTGTGGGACCGGGGCAAGTGAGGACGGACTTACGACCGTCCCTGGCCGCGCAGCACCGGGTTCCCGCGCCCTGTCCCTATGCCCCGGGGACACAGCTCAGGAGGCTGAAAAAGGGACTCAGCGTTAGAAACTATGGTTGGAATTCTCCCTCTGCCACTTGCTATGTGACCTTGGCCAGGTTACCGTGTTTCAGAGCCTCCGTTTCCTATCTGAAATAAGGAATCATTCATTCAACAAATATTAATTGCCATCCTAATATATGTTACCTCTGGGCTGGACGTTTGGCATACACTGGTGAATATATAAAACAGACCCAGTTTCTGCCCAGGAGCAGTTTGCAGTCAACAAGCACATGGATTGATTATGATGAGGGCTTTTGAATTAAATAATAAAATACTGATTTCATCCACTCCGAATGTTTTTCAGCGGTTACTGTGTTCTGGGCACAGTTGAATAAAAACAATCATGTTCCCTGTCCTCATTCTAATTTCAGTCCGTGCCCTTTCTGTCATATGGGCCACATTGGACTGGCCATCAGAAACTTTTAATATATAGGAAAACCACACTAACAAATGGACAGCCAACAAATAAGGAAGTAATAAAAGCACCTACCTCACAGGGTTGCTGTGAGAAAGAAAGGAAGCATTAAAGTCTTAACCCACTGCCAGGCATAGAGTAGGTGTTCAATAAATGCTAGGTGTTATTAGGTGGTTAGTATTGCTTAGTGCCTAAGACGCTCTGCCATCACTAGCTGTGTGACCTTGGTTTAGTCTTTGAACTTCAATAGGTCAAATAGGGTTCTCCGCAAACATAATTCGGAGAAAATAATGGCATTTTATCTGGGAGGGCTGTTGTGCGGATTAAATGAGGTCAAGCAGGCAAGGCTCTTGGTCCAGGAACTGCCACATAGTGAGAGCTCGGAAAAAATGTAGCTACGAGTATTGTCATATACTCGAATGGCGACTGTATTCCTCCTATGCAAAGCAGGTCGGTGTGCAGCAAAGCTGGGAGGTTTCTACCATCATAGGAACGTTTTGAAATGTAGAGCACAGTCCCAAGTGGGGCGGCCAAGAAGCCAGAGCCTTTGATGCGGGCAAGGAGTAGCGAGGTTCCCCTAGCAGGCGAGGTTAATGTAGCTGCTGAACGCAGGTATGTCCAGAAACCAAAGGCTAGAAAAACCCCACACTGGGTGCCTTCAGGGTGTGAGCGCCAAGCTGTGGAGGAGCCTTAGAGAGCAACACTCGGCCCGGAAAAGGCGCGGGGGGACGGACAGATGATTGTGCAGCGGTTTCTTGGCTCCTGGTTGCCAAGCCCAGGGACTCTGATACGTAATTTACAAGCTTCAAGAGCCCATGGAGCTGCAGGTCCCTGATAATAAAAAAACCAACAAGAGAAGCCACGAGCCTTACCAGGCACCAGGCCCGGTGTTAGGCAGTCCTTAATTCCTCACAAAAAACTCGAAGACGGCGGCATTTTCTCTATTTTACAGATGCAGAAACTGAAATTCTTTCTCCACTTTCCTTGGTCTCCTTTCAGTTTTTGCAATTAACCAAGAAAAACTCTCCGAGGCTCCCTTGAACACCCTTCGGTGGCCCGGAACGCATTCCCCATCCCTCTTTCCCAGGCCAACACCCGTACATCTTGTAGGTCTCCGTTTAAATGTCACTTCAAGATTCGGTTTTATCATCACCCAGAGCCCCCTGAGCTTTTCTTTCATATTCACACGACCTTTTTAACTCACCAGCTCCGAGTTAATTTGTTGACTTGCTTAACCTGGAAACTCCCCGGGTGCGGGTCTTGTGCTACTGAATTTCCTGGCGCGCAGCCTGGGGTATATAGTAGGCGCTCAATATACACTTTCCAACTATCAGATGACCAGATAAGGCTCAAAGAAGTTAAATTGCTCTCTTCAGATTCCATGATAGGAGGGCGTAGTGGGCAGGATTTATCGTTTATTTCTCAACTACATCAGAACCGCATGCAGATTTCTGGTTGTCTCCTGTCTCTCCTTTCACCTCCACCCGGCCGTGTTCCAGCCTCACATCATTAAATCGAAATCTCTTAGGTAATCAGTATTTTTATAAAGCCCTCCAAGTGATTTTTGTAGATAACCAAGATCAAAAACCAGAAGGGCTGAACTCCTAAAAATTATAAAGGATGGCTCTTATTTTAGTGACTTTTCTTTGTTGTTAAGTCTTTGTTCCCATAACTAAGCAGCTATTTTGGCTCCAAGCTTTTAGAAAACTTAGACCAAGGGAAATGGGGAATTGGTATGCATGTGAATAATTCAACCCTTCTCTTACACACTCCCTGCCTCCCCCGCCCGCCCTCCAATACAAAAACCACATCTCTGAATAGGGTAGTAAAAAATAGTAAGTGCCCGGAGAACTGGAGAGGGAGGGAGGGAGGTGAAGCATTTGCTTCAATTATCCGGATAATTGTTCCCCACCTCAGGTCATTGTTACTAAAATGAAACAATATTCTATTGGATACTGTCTTGGCCTTTTCAGGCCTGCTCCCTGCAGTGCCTAGCACACGCTGGGCACAGAGTAGGCACTCAATAAATTTTATTCTGATGACAGAGGAGAGCTCTGAGGGTGGGAGAGGGATGCCTTGTTCAGCTTGAGGATTTGGGGGTGGGCGAATATTAATTAAAGTGAAGTGGGGAGCAGAGGGGCTGTGTGGCAGGCATTAAGCGCCATCAACACTTTTTCCGACTGGGTTGTTCCTGAAATTCTAAGCCAAACCCCTCACTTATTTCTCAGAAGACCTCCCCTACCACTCCCCACCCCCCCGCCCCGCCCCTTCTTCTCAGGGCCGAATTGAACTCTTGCAACTGTGGTGAGCACAAAGGCGAATTCAGGTTTCTCAAAAGCCCATCCGTTCTGAATAAACACCAGGGAGAAGCAAGATTATTTTTGGTGGTGCATGAGCACAGGGCCCACAGCCTGCCCTCCCTCTAGAAAGGCCTTCCCTGGCCTTGCATTAAAACTAACAACATTGGGGCAGCTGAAGGAATAGCCTGGCTCCTGAGCCCCCCATCACTCAAGCAGTGCAAGAATGTGGGGACTAGCTCTCAACTGCCCTCTTTCATCTTGACCCACAGCTTTTCAAGAGGAGCTTGAGTTCTCTATGAGTGTGTATTTGCTAATTGCAGCCGGAGCTTTAATGAGATTCTTTTAACTCCCCCAAGCTCGTTTGCAGGTTATAGCCTTATCGGGGGACCCACGTTTTCCACCCTGGCTACACATCCTGTGAACAATTGCCTCTCCAGAGCCTGAAAGGAGAGCGAGCGCCCCATTTCTGCTGAATACACGTCTCAGTTCATCCAAGGCTGGCGGGCTTTTGATGGCCACAATGCAAGTTACGCCCAAAGAGTGTCTCTTTGGTCAGATCCACAACGCTTGGCTTCACGTTTGCAAGTTAAACGGGCAGAAACCGGGCTGAAACTCCCACGCCAGTCGCCGGGGACATTTCCCTCCGCCCTGCTCAGAGCAAAACTGGGGAATGGGTCTGGGTGGGGGGAGGAAAGAAAGGAGGGGTAGTTGTGAGGGGAGGGTGGGGGAGAAAAGAGTCCTTATTCTCAACAGCTATCTAGAAGAAGAAAGGGGGGGCATTTTCTCTGGCATTCCTTATTTTTATTTTTTCCATGTTGCTTTGTTGGCAGCTTTACCCAAACAAAAAATAAAATAAAATGAGAGCATTTTCTCCTTGTCTTCACCTAGGTAGCTGCTTTCCTCCAGCCCCTGAAAATGTGACTCCTTCATAAAATCAAAATTTATGATTATTCAAATGTTGGGGACTGTGAAAAGAGAGGAAGAAAGAGAGAAAATTAATATTGCAGCTGTTCTTCTGATTAATGAGAGATAATTGCTCATGAAAAGTCACCCCTGTGGCATTTTGTTGTCTCCTGGATCTTTGTTCTTTTCCACTATTATTGAGGACTTTCTTGAAGACTAAGCGGTTCTTTTCAATTTTTGGGTATTCAGAAAGGGTTGCCTGGTTACAGAGAATGGGGAAATCTCGGGCTATATCGGGTAAGATGTGCCACAGACAGCAATATCACAATGCCACTCGGAGAAAAGGATGGATACAAGTTAACGATGCACTTTCAATAAAACATTCATAGACTTGTTCACGCTTTGATAATGACCTCATTAAAGGGAGCTGGGGGCAAGTAAGTCCTGTCTCCTGTTTGTGTTCGGCTAACAAAACCCAGCTTTGAGATCATTCATCGCTTTGGAAACTAATATGAAATCAATGTAAGAGGAGCAAATAAATCCGAGGCGGCCCCGCCAACTCCCGGGCTGTCCCGCCCAGCCTGCAGCCTCCATTTGGAGCTGGAGAACCATGTGGGCAAATGCTGAAACTAAGAGAAAAAAAGACTGGGGATGAAAGGGAGGGAGGATTTTGGAGGACACAGAGGGAGGGGCAAAGTGGGAGTTACAGCCTGAAAAAAACAGCTAAGCACTGGAACGGGTCAGAACTCTGGGGCCTGTTGAATAAGCAACGCTAAGTCCCCGCCCTTTACTTTCCCTGACTTTGCCCCTGAAAGGAAACAGGAAGAAAGAGAAGTGAGACAGGAGTGTAGGGTTCAGGTCAGGTGCCATCGCAGAGCTGGGAAGAAGTACTGGAGACCTTTTGAAAGCTGGAACTAAGAATTCAAATCTCAAGGTTGGGCTGAAAGGAAACTGCTCACCCAGGCTCAGGGTGGAGAATCCAGAGACAAGAAGGCCATGCCTCTGCCGTTCTTTCTAGAACAGCTTTGATTTTTTTTCTAAGTTGAGGGTAAGGGTGGAGAGCCCTGGCCAGAAGGAAGTACAAAGAACAATTTTGTTACCATTACATATGTGACACTGTCTTGCACTCAAGGAAGACAAAACCATCCACTATCGTCCCGAGCAAGAGGGAGATAAAAAAAGATTTCCCCCTTCCTTTAAAAGAACTAATTTTCTCCTTGAATTATGAAAGTAATGGCTTAGGTAACAGCCTGTACTCTGTACCCAACTGCTTAATACCAAATAAATCCTTCCACGTGGCTCCCGGAGTCGTGGCAATTAGAGCTCATTATAGGCTCATAAGAGCTCTCATTTTAGGGATTACTTAATGGACGATGAAATTTTATCAGACAGAATCACTGAGAAATAAAATTGTGTGGCGGCTCAGGCACCATGGGCACACGCCAACGGTCTGTCTGCTCCCTTTCAGGAAAAGAAAGCTGAACTTGGGGTCTCCTGCTGGTTCAGGGCACTGCACTCTGGGGAATGGTAGGGCTGGGCAGGGCCAGTGGATGGGTGGTTGGGGGGCCGTGCTGCCCTGGGGGCATGGAGGGTAGGCTTCCTTTGAGGAGGGGATAGGCAAGTAGGGCCAGGTGGGGGCTGGACTCAGAAAAGGAGGAGGGAGAGAGACTGGCAGACACTGAGATCCAAAGAGAACTAGCGAAATGAGTCAGAGTGGACAGAGACTATGCAAGAAATAGGATTCCAGTATACTTGCTCTTGGTGGGCTGAAGCAATTAACCAAGTACCCTAAGGGGCAAGTTTTTCAGACATGGTCTTGCTTTCAGCCTTAGCCTGGTCTGAAACCACTGCTCCCCTTGAAGCCCTTAGGAAACCCCATGAGCCCCTCACATTTTTCAAAATTCCTTGGCACTGAAAAATGAAAGTTTCCATAGTAAGACACAAATTGAATAAGATGCACAAGCCTCTTGCATAGTTAAGATTCTCTAAAGTAAAATGGTCTGCACAAGGGTGCGATTTCCAGGAGTTTAGCAAAGGAGCTCTTCCACTGAGCACACCCCAAACCGCTGGGAACTTTGTGACTCAAATCATCAGCCCAAAACAGACCATGGAAAACCTGGTACCTAACCCAGAGGAGGAAAAGAGAAAAAGCTATTATTCTTAAAGAGTATCTATATCTATATCTATATATGCATGTATAGTTGCAAAGTGAATAGGGGAAATCGAGTCATCTATTTGGACAGTTTAGGTCTGTAAAAAATATCCTGCTATTCAGCAGGGTACTTTTTTTTTTATTGCCAGTCTCCATCAGTGGGCTCCAAGCCTTCTTCCTGGGGCTGAAATGATGTCAGGGATTGCCTAGATCCTCCAGTCATGAACAATAGTGGGCTGGGGTGAGCCTGAGTGTCTGCAAACCTTGTGGTACAAAAGTAGTTACAGCTGAGCTGCCCCCTGTTAAGCCCTGAGACTCCTTAATTGTTGTCACAAGATGTTGGATTAGCACATTTCTGGAATAGCTGTCTGTTTACACTCCAGAGACCCACCGTCCACTAACCGCTTTCTAATTGAATTCTAATCACATTCAAATAGCTCAATAACCAGCCTCAGCTGCAATTCATAAAACTTTAATTGCCATCCATAAATCCTGGGCTCCCCAGAGCGGGGCATCCCTACAACCCAATTACACTTCTCTAGCAGGCAAGAGAGACCATCACAGAGATGGAGAGGGGAAGACAGAGGATGGAAAGACACAGCCGTGCCTCTAGCTAGCACTCTCCTGGATTTGGGCACCTTGTTCTCTCAGGTGGAGGGAGTCCTGTCTCTAAGTTTCTTAGCACCATCATGAACTCAGGATTGAAGTTAGCTGTTCTGGAAAAAGGATCAGACTTGTAGCTATTGCCCAACCTCATGGCCCCAACCAGATTTTCTGCAGGGGGAAATGAAGAGAGAAAATGGCCACCTCTGCTGCCTTGCCTTCTCCAAAGATTAATAGTCCCAATAGCTTGGCAGCCACCCCTTCTCAGGTAGTGAGGGGTTCGCAAAACTTCCATGGACCAAAGAGATTTCCCTTACAAAGCCTCTTCTGCCAATCAGAGGCAAGATTCCCTGGGTGGCTGAATTCTCTTCATCCTTTTTAGGTTCTTAGGATGCAGAGGAAAGAGTGCTTCCTGGTTAGCCTTGCTAAGTTGCCCAAGATTGGTAAAAATGAGGGGACAGGAAATCCTCAGACCCAGAGCGAAGGTCTATCTAATCCCTGCTCCGTCTTTAAGAGGGCTTGGTGTTTGAGGTCCTCCCTCCAAAATCTTCAGGATGGAGTTTGTAGGGCTGCCCTGGAATGCCATGGTGTTGACTATTTGGAAAAAGAAAAGGATGACTCTTCAACATCTCTCTCTCTCTCTCTCTCTCTCTCTCTCCCTCTTTCTCTCTCTGCGGAAGTGGGAGGCGCCGATCAGAAAGGGAAACAAGGAAGGGTCGTTGGTCTGAGTGGCCCCAGGAGGGCCCCAAGTACAAAGCCACTTTAGACCTTGTCCAACATCAGCGTGAAAAGCTTGACGGCTTCTTAGCTGGGAGGCCTCACTGTTCTGCGCCGGACTGTCCTGAACCAACCACCTGAATGACCTCTGCCAAGTCCAAAAGCTGTGGACAGGGATAGGTGTAACCGTGGCCAGAGCTGCGCTCAGGGACTGGAAGACTGCCAGTCCGCCGCCCGCACAATCCTGCTCCAAACCGCAGGCCTCACACTTCACCGCGCCGCAGCCACCCCTACCACAGAGGAGCTGGGAACACCGAGCATTCCTATTAAAAAGGCCTCCAAGTCCCCACCTGGTACGCTCTGCGGCGGGGCGTGGGTAAGAGTTGGGCTGGGGCCAGAGTAGCGAGAGGGGGTGGGATGGAGGATGCAGCGCTGTGATTTCTCGGTAAAGCGTGGAGAAAGAGGGGGAGGAGGCCGGCCTCCCCGGGAAATTAACAAAACCTACACTTTGCAAAGTCTCCCCCATCCCCCTCCCCCGAGTTCTTCCCCGCCGCGCGCCCGCCCCTCCTCGCGGCTTCTGTTGTGACTCGGGCAGCCTATCCCGAGGGTGGGGAGCTGCCGAGGAGCCTGAGCCGAGCGGTATTCCGCAGCATCACGTGCCGGGGTGGGGGGCTATAAAATACCCGAGCCGGGGCGCCGGGCGGGGGACGTGAGGACCAACCCTCTCCGGGGACCCCTTTGTTCCCAGCCCAGACGCCAACACCTCTGCGTCCCCAAGGGCTTCACTGCCCGTGTGTGCCCGGCTTCCAGGGCAGAGCTTAGAACACTAGAGGAGAGGGGTCGCCGCGACCCGCCGGGGCTTCCAGCCACCAACCCCTCTCGACATGTCGCGTTCCTTCTATGTCGACTCGCTCATCATCAAGGACTCCTCACGGCCTGCGCCCTCGCTGCCTGAACCGCATCCCGGGCCGGATTTCTTCATCCCGCTTGGCATGCCGTCCCCGTTGGTGATGTCCGTGTCCGGCCCCGGCTGCCCGTCCCGCAAGAGCGGCGCGTTCTGCGTGTGCCCTCTCTGCGTCACTTCGCACCTGCACACCTCTCGGGGGTCTGTGGGCGCCGGCAGCGGGAGCGCAGGGGCCGGGGTTACCGCGGCCGGAGGCAGTGGGGTGGCGGGGGCCACAGGGGCACTGCCTCTGCTTAAGAGCCAGTTCTCTTCGGCTCCTGGGGACGCGCAGTTTTGCCCGCGGGTGAACCATGCGCACCATCACCACCACCCGCCGCAGCACCACCATCACCACCATCAGCCCCAGCAGCCTGGCTCGGCCGCGGCGGCGGCAGCAGCAGCAGCGGCGGCAGCCGCCGCGGCGGCCTTGGGGCACCCGCAACATCATGCACCTGTCTGCGCCGCCACCACCTACAACGTGGCGGACCCGCGGAGATTCCACTGCCTCACCATGGGTAGGGCGGGGTCTTGGGGCACCTGTGCTCCACGGCTTTCGCGCTCCTGGGGCAAACTTTCCACCTCCAGTGGAGGAAGTGGGAGCCCGAGGACAGGGTGAAGAGGGAGGAGGGGCTTTTAGTGTAACTGTAGAGTCGGCCACAGAGGTTCCACGAAGGTGGAAGTTAGTTTGCCAGCTTCTCCACTCAGCCTGGTGCGTTTTACTCCTAGTACTAGGTGCTCGAGTATTGCCTTATTAGTATTGGGGCCTTAGGGACTTCGAATGTCACCCCGGAGAAACTGGAGGTTAACTGCTTGGGGTTTGGGGTGGGTGTATTTGAACCCGTGTGGCATCCCCGCGTCGGGGCTGGCTAAAGCGTTTTTACGTTTTTGGCCAAGCCTGCGCGCTTCTCCGCTAGGCTCAGAGAGACGATCAGATAGTGCAAGCCCCTATCCCTCTTTAATCCTGTGACTTCGCGTCCTGTGCATCGAAGACCTTTATTTGCTTTGCACGTCTCTCTTCTTCCCCGTTAAGCAACCACGTGCCTTGAAATGGGAAAGAGATACAAATGTTCGGCTGGGCTTCCCTGAATGGGTCCCTGAAATGCTTTCTGGTTAGCACGTGGGGTGGGAGCGCCTTGCCCGAGCCTTACCTCTCGACCCTCTCTTCGCCGGTCCGCAGGAGGCTCTGACGCCAGCCAGGTACCCAACGGCAAGAGGATGAGGACGGCGTTCACTAGCACGCAGCTCCTGGAGCTGGAGAGAGAATTCTCTTCCAACATGTACCTGTCTCGACTCCGGAGGATCGAAATCGCCACTTACCTGAACCTGTCGGAGAAGCAGGTGAAAATCTGGTTTCAGAACCGCCGAGTGAAGCACAAGAAGGAGGGGAAGGGCACGCAGAGGAACAGTCACGCAGGCTGCAAGTGCGTCGGGAGCCAGGTGCACTACGCGCGCTCCGAGGATGAGGACTCCCTGTCGCCGGCCTCTGCCAACGATGACAAGGAGATTTCCCCCTTATGAGGAAGAGCCTCCTCCCTCACATCCCCCGCTCCTGGCAGACCAGGCAACGCCAACCTTGGGGCACCCAGGGGCCCAAATCCTTGCTCCTTGCAGTGGTCCCCTCTGGAGAAGAAGCGAACCTAGATGTTCTGGAATGGACAAGCTGGGCCTGAACCTTCGTGTCTCCTTCTTGACCTGTTTATCTGGGGCTCCAATTAGAAGTTATAGATTGTTTTATAAAAATGTAAATAACTTATAATTCAACTCATTCTCATCATATAACAGAGGAAAAACAGGGTTTGTTTAAGTTTAACACTGTATGGGGTTTTTGAAAGCTCATGTCATTTCCCCATCCCTACTCTCTTTCAGAACCCGATAAGAATACAGGGTTTATTGATTATTTTCTGTTGTCGTTATCAAACAAAAATACCCAAGTTGAAAATAATTTAGAAAATTAGACCCTGTAGGTCTTGCTTTCTGAAATTTCACCTGAGGAGAATTTAAAATCTAAGTCACTGGAAGTCCCTTTGTATGTGAATAGTTTTATATAAAATTTATATTTATATTTATTTAAATAAATGAAACAAAAACCAGAGTTTTACATTTGTGGTGTTTGCTCTCCCTATCTTCTCCTGCCCCCTCCTCCAATGTCTAGAGAAAGGCATGTACGGGAAAAAGCTGTCTGAGGACTTCAATGAAAATGTTGAGTAAGAACTTGGTAATGTGGGTCTCTTGACTGTGGGAGTTTGTGGCTCAATAGGTTTTCTATGTAACAGAAACTCTTTCCAAAGAGACACCTTTAGTCATGATGGCATCTACCAGGTAGTGCCTCTCCATCCTGAAAATAGGCAACCTCCTCACAGTTGATGGGACAAATCATTCCATTTAGAATGGCACTGACAGTTAATGACAGGTAAACCTTTAATTAGCAAGGAAGGGTGAAAATCCCCCATCTAGTATTTGTTTTCTTCTTTCTACTTCCTCATTTCTCTCAGTACGAAACTTGAATTATGTGAAGGAATTTGTAGAGTCAGAATAGTTTTAGGAAGAAAACAATCCATCAAACAGGTCAGAAGCAAACAGTGGAAACTTAAAAATGATGCTGCAAGCAAAATTAGAGGGTTTCCCTCAATGTCGAGAAAACAAAAAGTCAGGGACGGGAAGTATTCTGTTCAAAGATTTATAATCTCACTTTTTCAAAGCAGCCCAGAGATGCCTTTAGATCTGTGAGTTTTGGGTTTTCTTTTCCTGGTCTCCCTAACGTTCAGTCATTTGGCTCCCTTCTAGTCCCCGCCCTCCCCCCAACCCCTTCCCAAAGCCTAGCAGAATCACTTTCTTTAAGCCTGGTCCCAGATAATTAATTCTAGCTCTTCCCTCTGCAGGGCAACCTGGCTCTCTCCTCAGTGCAGCCTGGGATTGTTTTCTTAGGGAGAGAAGTGAAGAAGCTGGAAACAGGAAAATGAAGAGGTCTCATTCCCTGCAAGCTGAGCCCCACTAATCCTCGACTAGTGTAATTTCTGATTAGGTTCTATAAAGATGCCACCCAATAGGTTCAAGCCACAGAAGTTAATGACAACACACATACACAAGGGCTTTAGGTCTGATTTACTTGAGGCCGGTGGGACTGAATCTCACCAGGTGCGGCTGGGGTTCTAAAATTGGCCACGGTTTTTCCTGAGTGTTGTCTTTAGCACTCACACACACACAGAGTAGGCTCAGAAGGAAGATTCCTCTTCGTTCCGGCAAGGGACATAGGGAGGAGGGCCCGCACTGCGTCAGGCTGACAAGGGAGCTGCAGGGGCTTTGTGCAATGGGCTGAGCTCTGTCCTGCATAGAGGTCCCAGACAGCCGGCTCACTACTGCCCGGCCTGGGAGGCTCAAACCTCTGAATCTCTTTCCTCCCGTCTCTCATACACAGAGCTCCGGGTTCTTCACCCTGCCCGCCACGAAAGGGAGGAGGCGTAGGCCGGCTGCCTTTCGAAAAGATCCTGTCTTCCTTCTTCCGAAGAAGCAGGTCTCTCCGCGCGCGAGAACAGAGGTGGG
The DNA here is from genome assembly GCF_008728515.1 of Papio anubis. Lineage (NCBI taxonomy): Eukaryota > Metazoa > Chordata > Mammalia > Primates > Cercopithecidae > Papio > Papio anubis. Next base: position 98,262,614 of record NC_044978.1, read on the forward strand.
AGGAAGGGAGTTTGCAGGCGCAAAGAACAGGAGTTTAAGCAGAGTATTTCCACCCGGGAAAGTAAGAAGCACAAAGAGCTCCTGCTGCAGCTCTTTGCGCTCTTGCCCAAAGCTAAGCTTCCTCTGGGCTGTGGGGAGACCCCTCTGGTCCCTGTCCCATCTACCCAGCCCGGCCCCTCTGGGGCTCCGCGCTCGGGCTTAGCCCTCCCCTATGTCCATGACTAGCCCCGATCACAGTTCTTAAGCTTCGCCCAGCTCTGGGCTCCCGGCTCGCAGGCCCTGAGGAGCCACGCACTTGGAACACCTGGTACCGTGTGCGGTGGGCCCAGCTCTGCCATGCCGCAGATAGCCGCAGCGCCAACCCCGGTTAGATAGTTTGGATCTGCCTTGGATGGCCCCAGCACCTCTCGCTTCGATCTTTGGGGAAGTTCCCTAGGGAAAGGAGAATAAACAAAGTATTTGTGTCCAGAGCCAAAAAAAAAAAAAAAAAAAAAAAAAAAAGTGGGGGTGGAGAGCGATACCTATTTCGATGTTGGAACACTCTCCATAGAAGAAAAGGTTCTTCAAGGTTCCCAGGGAGGTCTTCCTTCTAGGACATCCGATGTAGAGTGGACTTTTTTGGTCACTTTCAGAAGGGAGTATGAGGTCTCCCACTGTGCTAGAACAAGTTTTACATGTTCCCCTATCCCCACTCCTCAAAAAATATCAGTGATGTTTTTGAAGTTTTAAAATCAGAATAATGCTCTGGTATTTTGGAGTCGGTCTGATTCTAAAGACCAACAGTTTCACTTTAGTTTAAGAACATTTAAGCCGGCCGGGCGCGGTGGCTCACGCCTGTAATCCCAGCACTTTGGGAGGCCGAGGCGGGCGGATCACAAGGTCAGGAGTTCGAGACCACGGTGAAACCCCGTCTCTACTAAAAATACAAAAAAATTAGCCGGGCGCAGTGGCGGGCGCCTGTAGTCCCAGCTACTTGGGAGGCTGAGGCAGGAGAATGGCAGGAACCCGGGAGGCGGAGCTTGCAGTGAGCCGAGATCGCGCCACTGCACTCCAGCCAGGGGAACAGAGCGAGACTCCGTCTCAAAAAAAAAAAAAAAAAAAAAAAAAAAGAACATTTAAGCCAACCCTCAGAAACTCACATTCTCAGCTAAATAATCTTGATATCAAACACCCATTTAAGAGGAAAGTTTAAGATGTATGGGGTCACCCTTGACAATTTCTCCACCTGGGGAAGCACTAGATACTAGTTTTCAATATGCCCCACTTGAAAAACAGAAACAGAACTCTGTTCCCCCCGGAGCATGACCTCTTAGAGAGGTCATGGAAAGAAAGGAAGAATGGAAAGAAAGAGAGTGAAAATGAGAATTAGAAAGCAGGAACTTGCTCCACCAAGAGAAAATCAGTGGGTAGCACCAGCTGTGAGTGTGGTTGAGTCCATCTTTTTGAGAGCAAGTCTCACATTAGCTTTAAACAGGAAAAGAGCTGGGGGTGGAAGGCAGAGTGGAGAGCAGGAAGGGTGACCTCTCACCCATATGCCCTGGCCCAGGCCAGACATTCAGAGCATAGATGAGGAACAGAGACTTTTCCCCTTCACTCTCCCACTCAGCCACCAACTAATGCCTAAGGCCAAGGGCCTGATACTGATAGCAAACTAGGTCAAAAGAAAAATGACCCAGTAGGCCATCCTTAGGGTGTCAGTGGGCACGTATGATGGAGACACTGGTGCCCATAGACCTCTTTTCCTCCGGGGTCCTTATTCTGAAGTGGTCATCATAGCTAAGTCCCTTCCCCACTCCCCTAAAGCATATCTAATAATTTTAGGAGAGACCAAAAACTTGGGGATGTGAAGTGTTTGATATCTGACCTCCCCCTCCATCTCCTCATTGCTAACCTCCCCAGCTCCACAACGCCCCACCAATTCTGTCCAGTTATATCTGGTAAAGATTAGAAATGCAGTTTGCTTGGCCCACTCTAACTGTGGTCAGACAATTGCCAGAAAGGCGGTGGTTCTAACTAAAAGCGGTCACAGAGGCACCAGGGTGTTTGTATGTGCATGTGTGTAGTGTGTGCATGCATAAGGCACGTGTGTGTGTGAGAGAGACAGAAAGGGTCCATTGATGGTAGTGATGTAGATGGAAAAGAGTAATTTTTAACCAGGGTTTTTTTTTTTTTTCCCCCCCCCCGAGATGGAATCTCACTCTTCTCCCAGGCTGGAGTGCAGTGGCGCGATCTCAGCTCACTGCAAGCTCTGCCTCCCGGGTTCACGCCATTCTCCTGCCTCAGCCTCCTGAGTAGCTGGGACTACAGGCACTCGCCACCACGCCTGGCTAATTTTTTGTATTTTTAGTGGAGATGGGGTTTCACTGTGTTAGCCAGGATGGTCTCGATCTCCTGACCTCATGATCCTCCCACCTCGGCCTCCCAAAGTGCTGGGATTACCGGCGTGAGCCACCGCCCCTGGCCTTTCTTTTTCTTTTTGCTTCCCACTTATACCTTTCCTGCAGGTTCCACTTGCTTTTAATGGCACTCCTTGAGAGATTTCTTTGAGGGAGATGGGGAGGTACTCAGTGTTGGGTTGTGGGGAAGAAAAACAATCTGAACATGGAGGGGAGACATGGAGAAGAGCTCTGGGGCAGCCTTACGGGTGTGAGAGAGGGGAGAATGACACTCCAATAGAACCTATTTGCTAGAGGAAATAGGGTTTAAAGGAGCAATCACTCCTTTCAAAAGAGCTCCTCCCATCTTCTCCAAACACAGCCCAAAGCTGTCCTAGAAGATGAATGCAGCTCAGTGCATCAAAGCAATTGTTCCTATTTTCATTATTCACAGGGAATCTTTGAATGTACCTGTTAAGGTGACAGACCTTTTAAAAGGGAACATTTTTTTCCATGCAATTAAATGGTGCATTTATTAGGCGTCTATTAACATAATTCAATATAAATCTATTTTATAAATCTTTAGGCTCACATTACTGAAAATCGAGCTCTTAAAAAATGCCCACATCTCTTCCCTAAACTACATAGAATAGAACCCAAAAACTTGCTATTCTAAGGCAGCTAGAAATATCAAAAGTAATAGAATCCTTTGTATTGTCTTTTGTTAATGGTGGGGGTATGAAGAAAAGGGGCAACTTGTCTCATAGAAATTCTACAAGGACCCAAGGCTTCTATATCCAACATCTGGCACTTGAGTGGGCAACACAGGCTGGAATTAAGGGAAAGGCCGAAGAAGCACAGGACCTAAAGATGTCTCTTAGAATCAGACTTGAATCAGAACTCAGATAAAAAAAAAGATTAGCAAAACTCCAACTTGCAAAGAAATTTGGATTCCAGTTTCTTCTGTTTGGGAAAAAAAAAAATCTGAGGCCCGTGAGACCTGTAGTGCTGCTCCATGTGGCAGTAGATATCCTTGTCTGTTGCCATAGCCAGACTACTTATTCTCAAGTGTACCCTCCAAAATCCTGGGCATCCCATTGTCTCTGAAAATAGCGTTTTGTGCTCTCTTACACTGATGTCAATGCCACCCTTCGGTACTGGGCACTGCTTTTCTTCAAGCTGAACCCTATATTTTCCTGAACCCTTGCTGTATCTTGGTTGAGCCTTCTAAATCCCAAACCCAGGAAGGCCCCAGGGGCTCCCCTAAGTGAATCCTAACAGATCGGAAGTCTATGCTATGTGCTTAGGAAAGTAACTAGTTTCAGATTAATGAAGCAGTGACAATTTCAATCTGCTTAAAGGCGGAGGTTGGCACTGCCCAGGACTGAGCGTGGGGAGCTCGCCAGGCTGGGCTTTATATTGTCCCCTTTTCTGAAGAGCAGACAAAGATGGATAGAGAGACATTGAAAAGCAAGGGGAGTATTTCAAACAGTCTCATAAAGCAGGCTGTCACTTTAAGACAAGAACCATAGTGCTTTGATGACTTTGTATTAGCTGCACCATTTCAAATGGGGACTCAAGTCTCTAGCGAGAGGGAGGCAAGGGGAGAGAGGAGAGAGAAGATGTTGTGTGTGGTGTGCGTGTGTGTGTGTGTATGTGTGTGTGTGTGTGAGAGAGAGAGAGAGAGAGGGAAAGAGAGAGAGAGAATGTAGTAATATTTAGCCTGTGAGCACCGTAGCGAAACTAATTCTAGGCAACTAGTTGGATTCTGAAGTTCAAGGAGAAACCACCCACAGCAGGTGCAGAGCAAAAAAGGCAGGTGGGAGTTGCTCCCGATAGGAAAGAGCTCCCTGCCTGAGTGGCAGCCAGCTCCAAGAAGCTGAAGCCAGCATGGTCTCAGTTTGCTGGGAAGGGATGGAGCAGGGTGAGAAGCTCTGCCTGCCCCAGACCTTGAAGGATTATAATGGAAATTTTTGAGAGTGTGAAAAAGAAAGAACAGGAAGGAGAGGGAGTGCATGCTTTTGGAGACCTCCTTCACAAACCCTAATTTAGATTGTTTGGGGTCAAGCAGCAGCCAGCCACCTTCCTCCTTTCCTCCTTAATTAATTAATAAGAATGATTAATTATTAAGATTTTGAGTGTCAGGGCTTCAAGATGCGTTTGGCTAGAGGCTGATAAGTTGCTTAAGTCATACATGTAGTTTTAACTCGGGATAAGGGAGTTGAGACTTAGAGGTGTGCTTGCTGTTATTCTGGTGGTTTTTTTTTTTTTTTTTTTGGCCTTTGCATCTGCTTCCCTAGTGATTTGTCTCTGCCTGCATTTCTCTGTCTTGTCTCCATCTCCTTCTGCCTTGATATCTGCCCTCTACCCCTACCCTTTGTTCTCCTGGCCGTTTTCCCCAACCAGTCTCCCCTGGCCATGGCTCAAACCGCCTAGTCCCAGGACCCTAGCTCTCCAGGGAAAGAGGAGGATGCTAAAGCTGCCATTCCTACTTGGGTCTCTACTTCGGGCACAGGCATCTTGGAATCCCACTGCATCATCGGTGGCGGGAAGTGGGTGGGCAGTAATGTAGTTTCACCCGCTGGATAGAGAGTTATTGACAGCTTAGATTTTTTTTTTTTTTTCCTGCCTGTCAAAAATTTCTTTCTCTTCCTTTTCGTCTCTTTTTTTCTTTTTCTTTCTTGGATACGGGAACCAGGACCACGAAACCGGGCAAGCTTTGAAGGCCGGCGAAAGGGCTCCCCCGTCGGTGGCGCTGGAGGGAGAAGCGTTTAGTCACTGTTTCATTAGGCACTATTTGAACCTTGCAACATGTGGTAATTTCTGGGGCAAGCTGAAAAGGGGGGATTATGTAGGAGGGACACAAGGAAATTAGCCAACGGTTAATTTAACTCGTTTTCTGCTAGACTTTTCGATACATTCCTAATTGACTGAGGGGCAGGTGAAGCTCCCGCCCCATGCAGGCTCATTCACGGTGGGAATAAATGGCTCTTTCTCAACTCACACTGCTCACAATATATCATCAGGGAAAAGACATGCAATGAATATGTTGATTTTTTTTATTAATGGAATTACACCCTGCCATGCAGGTGTGAGGGTAAAAACCTATACTGCAATGAAATAAGATTAACAATGAAATTAGAATTTTATTAGCTTTATATGTCACACAGACCTGGATCGGAACTGTCAAAACAAGCAACAAGAAAAGGTATTCTGAACGCAGCACTGTCAATCAACCAGGAGAAACGAGCAGCCCTGGTACCGAAATCATAATCAACTTCCAGTTCTTCAGCGCCTCACTTGGGCCTTACGTGGGAAGCAAGTGGGTGGAGGACCCCGCGTGGGCAAAGGCCTGGTCTCTGAACCTGCAGGTAGAAGATGAAAAACACCACCTGGGTTCGGTAGACCTGGCCTAGAAGAGGCTCCGGTCCAGGCTAGAAGGGCCTGGATGGCCCGAGGCCTCCAAGATATCAGATGAACTGGCTGGACACCCGCGGACTGAAGGCCATATTTCGCGTCCTCCAAATCAGCTGCCTAGGGCTGGCCGTGACCCGAGGGAATTGGAGAGAAAAGTCCAAACGCTGAACGAGAGGCGGGGGAGGGCGCCCTTTGGAAACCGCCCTGGGTTTTGTTACTCCAGGGCCCCCGGAGCTTCGGAGCAGCTACCTGGGTCTGGCAGGCGCAGAGGTACCCTATGCAAATGGTTCACTATTAGGCGAGAAAGAAATACTTCAAATGGCCCTTTGTAACCTTCTATAGAAAATCGAGGTATTCTGCATGACAAAGCACAATTAAGCTTTCTATTCAGGAGTTCTGCAGCTGGTAGCCCATTGGGAAAGTGGGAGGAAACGCGAATATATTAATAGTGTGGCGAAAGTTTTTTGTGTGCGTGTCCTTTTCTAGGTCGGGGGTGGGGAGGGGCGGTGGGTGGACGCAGAGGGGAGGAAGGCTCAGCCTTGGATCCTTGCCACCTGAACAACGTCGCCTCTGCCCACGTGGAAAGCTTCGCTTGTCTAGCAGCCGGGGTTCTAAATGGTCGCCGCGATCTAGCAGGGCGAGGAGGACCCCGCGGGCACCAGAGTCCGGGCCGGACGGGACATGTGCCCAGGCCTCGCTTCCTGGCCCTCAGTGAGCTGGGACGCCCTTGAACACCGGCTCAGGAAGGAGGCTTCCCAGCCGGTGCGCTTCTCTCGGGCGCCAGGGCAGGGATGGCTGGTGGTGTGCACCAGAGAGCACGAGGATGAGGCTGCATGGGAAAAAGATGTGGGAAGGACAGAGCCAGATTATCCACTCAGCTCCAATTTTCTCTAGGCTCCACTCACCCCACAGTTTAGGTTCGCTTCCCAATTGTTCATTTGTAGAGTCTACAGGGAAATTTTTTTTTTTTGCCTCTGAATAAATAAAGGGCCCTTAAAACCAACTCTACTGATTATCCTGTTTTCCCTCTGGATCCATTTCACCCTCTTCTGCCCTGCTGGGTGCTCTCCAGCACTGACCTTTGTGGATAGTATTAGTTCCTTTATCAACTGTGTCACTGGCAGGCGCTTGCCTCTGGCTTCCATTTGCATTTGGTGAATAAGTGGCACTGCAAATAACCGAACAACCTGAGGATAGAGAAGTGCAGGTGTATTGTTTCTGAGAATGCTGTATTGTTCCAGTTCTGGCAGTTGCTGCTTCTCTCTAGAAATTCTTTTTCTCTCTGAGAGCCTATTTTCCTAGGCTCTGGCTTTTAATCAGACTCCCCCTGTGCCTTCAGGTATGAAGTGGAAATGCCTTCTAGTTTCTGCTAGTCCCCTGGGTGCATCAAAATTCTTATTAGTTCCATTAGCCCTACACACATCTCTGCAAATGTCTTTAATAAACCTTTGTTGAAAAGTGTCTTTAATAAACCTTAGCTCACATTGGTTACCTGGCTCCTGATCAGCCATGTTATGTTTAAGTCTATCCCTTCTATAACAGCCAGGTCAACAGTCACCCTACTTTTGCTGGGACAACTCCTGTGAGAGGAACTCTACCCTCTAGCCCATTTCATTTTCAGACAACTTTGACCATTAGAAACTTTCTTGGGTTGGACTAGAATCTTCATTCAGTATTTTTTATCCATGGGGTCCTATCTAGTTCTTTCTCCATGGAACTTCTAAGTGTCTGTCTTCTCCCTATTCCCAACTGTGAGGTCATTCATGACAGTAACTGCATCTTTCATCTCTATATCCTTAACATTCATCACAACGCCTAGCACCTACTAGTAGATGCCCAGTAAATGCTAGCTGGGTAAGTGCATCATCTTTCTTCCAAGTCTCTACCAGTTGCATCAATCATGGAGCACTTAGAAACAGCTATGACGAAATATAGCTTGAAGATGGGATATAGCTATAGGTGTGTGTATACATGTGATAAACATATGTAAATAGTTATATAGGCTAAATATCATGTACATAAGATGAATTTATTGAGAAATTTCTGGAGACAATCTACATGCTTTACCATTTACTAGCAGTGTGACCTCGGGCAATTCACTTCATCTCATCTATCCTAAAATAAGGATAATTAATAGTTGAGAATTAAATAAGGATGTTGATAGTTAAATAAGGAAATAGATGTGAAGGTATATAGCTATTTAGACAAAGTAGCCAGGGAAGGTCTAACTGAAAAAGTAACTTTTGAATAGAGACCTAAAGAGAATGTGGGGAACTGATCACATGGCTTGCTGGAGCAAGATAATTCCAGACAGAGGTAGCAACAAGTGCAAAGGCGTAGGTGGGAACATGTCAGAAATAGTTGGGGAACAACAGGGAGGGTAAGTGACTAGCACAGAGTGAGTGCATAGGGGTAGGGAGGGGGAGGTCAGAGTGGGCATGGACTGGGTTCTGTAAGTCATCAAAAGGACTTTGGCTTTTGAGTTAACTGGGAAGCCTTTTGAGCAGAAGATGTGCTCTAACTTATGACTAATCATTCATCAGGATGAATTCAGCTACTGTGTTGAAAGTAGACTTTCAGTAGGCCAGGTAAGAGAAGCAGAGAAGTTAAGATGCTGCTAAATTTATCCAGGCAAGAGATGATGGTGGCTTGGATCATGGTGGTGGTAATCGGAGTGATGAGAAAGACTGAATTCTTGGAACTGTTTTAGTAGAAGAGTGGCCAGGATTTGCTGATAAACTGAATCCAAGGAGTAAGAGAAAGAAAAGGGTCAAGGATCATACCCAGGTCTTTATCCCTAGTATCCATGAAAAAAAAAGTTATCATTAAGAAGAATGTAGGAGGAACAATTTTAAGATATATTGTTTGAGATCACAATTAGACATCAAAGTGAGGATATCACAAATGCAAATGAAAAAACAAATCTCCAGTGAGATTTAGACTAGATAAATAAGTTAAGAAGTCATGAATATGATGATGATATTAAAGTCCTGTGACCAGGTGAGCTGACTAGGGAGAGTAAAAAGCACAAGAAGCTTAAGGACTGAGCAATAAATAACTCTAACATTTTACAAGTCATGAAAATAAGTCATGGAGATGAGAGATGAGAAAGAACTAACAGAGGAGAGGAGAAATAATGAGGTGAGGCCCATGATTACCTTAGCTTACTGCCTGGAGAGAATTTCTAGAACATAGCACAGGGAGAGTAACTCAAACAAAGGTTAGCAATCTCCTTGAGTTGAGGAGACAGAATTAAGAATTAGAGAACAAGGTGTCTAGAATTCACAGAACACAGTATTTATGCAGGAGAAAACTGCCTGGGAAGAAAACTCTAGCTTTTTGCCCCTTTCAGACATTCAAGATGTTGAAGCAAGGATGTGGTGGGTCCACTGGTATGAAATTCCAGATTCCCTTGGGTCTTGTAGTGGGAACTATGATCATGTATCATCTCTGTGACAGACAGGGATCAAGGGACAGCTGAACAGACTTCCCACTGCTGGTGTGGATGCTATGGTAATGGCCACAGTAAAAAAAGGCAAACCAGAGCTAAGAAAGAAGATACATCCAGCAGCAGTCATTCAACAAAGAAAGTCATACCAGAGAAAAGATGGCATGTTTCCTTATTTTGAAGATAATGCAGGGGTCATAGTAAACAATAAAGGTGAGATAAAAGTTTCTGCCATTGCAGGACTCGTTGCAAAGGAATGTGCAGATTTGTGATCCAATGCCGGTAGCATTGCATGATTCTCCAGTATATTTCTAAAAAACTTTAAAAACCTGTTAAAAAGTAGCACCCAAAGAAAGAAAGAAAGCTCTAGAAATCTGCAGGGAGTTCCCTTCAAGTTTTCAGCTGAGCATTGATTAGTACTTGCATATGAAGAACCTACCTGGAGGCCAGAGAAAGAACACTGAAAAGGAACAGGCTGAACAATCCGTGGAGCTCATGTAGGCCTGAGAATAGTTTGTGTTCCCACTGAGCAGAAAGGAAAGGCCTCCTAACATACAAGGGTCATTTAATTCGAATATAATACTCAGAAGAGTACTATCTTAGTAACAGAGAATAATTAGCCCCAAATTAAAGACGACTCAGGTCTCACCTAACAAAGCTTAAAGGCAAGCCTCAAAAAACAAAACAAAACAAACAAACAAACCATTTTCAAGTAACCTAAGTTCAAAAATATTTAAAAGAATAAAAAATAAGACCCTAGAATTCAAGAAAGTATAATTCACAGTAAATATGTACCAGCTATTCAATTTGAAAATATTAGGCATGAAAAGAAACAGCAAAACACAACACAATGAGAAGAAAAATCAATTAATAGAAGTAGACCCCTAAATGACATGTTTGGTAGAATTGCAGACAAGGACATTAAAACAACTACTATATTTGAAATTTGTCCCCATATATTCAGGAAGGTAGAGGAAAACATGAATATGGTAAGAGGAGATCCGGAAGTTATAAGAAAAATACTCAAGTAAAAATTATGGAGCTGGGTGCCATGACTCATGCCTGTAATCCCAGCACTTTGGGAGGCTGGGGCAGGTGAATCACCTGAGGTTAGGAGTTTGAGACCAGCCTGGCCAACATGGCAAAAACCTGTCTCTACTAAAAATACAAAAATTAGCCAGGTGTGGTGGTACATGCCTTTAATCCCAGCTACTCAAGAGGCTGAGGCAGGAGAATTGCCTGAACCAGGGAGGTGGAGGTTGCAGTGAGCCAACATTGTGCCATTGCACTCCAGCTTGGATGACAAACAAACAAACAAATTATGGAATTGTTAAATACAATGTCTGAGATGAAAAGCATATCAGATATAATTACAACAGTTATACATTGCAAATAATGATTAATGACATAAAAAGTATAGGCATAGAAACTATTCAAAACACAATATAGTGAGACAAAAGAAAAGAGGTGAAAAGAGGCTGGCATGGTGGTTCATGCTTGCAATCCTGGTACTTTGAGAGGCTGAGGCTGGCAGAGTGCTTGAGACCAGTTGTTCAAGACCAGCCTGGGCTGAAGATAATGAGACCCTGTGTCTAGAAAAAAAAATTAGCCAGGTGTGGTGGGATGCACCTGTAGTTCCAGCTATAGGAGGCTGAAGTGGAAGGGTTACCTGAGCCCAGTGAGGTTGAGGCTGCAGTGAGCTGTAATTAGGTCACTGCACTCCAGCCTGGGTGACAGAGCAAGCCCCTTGTAAAAAAAAAATGGAAAAGAAAAGAACTGAGCATCAGTGAGCTGTGCTAACATCAAGTGGGCTATACATGTTACTGGAGCTCCAGAAGGCGAAGAAAGAGAAATAGATAGCAAAAAAAATTTTTTTTAGAGAAATCACAGCCAGGCTGGGTGCAGTGGCTCATGCCTGCAATCCCAGCACTTTGGGAGGCCAAGGTGGATGGAACACCTGAGGTCAGGAATTCAAGACCAGCCTGGCCAACATGGTGAAACCCCATCCTTACTAAAAATTCTAAAATTAGCTGGGCATGGTGGCACATACCTGTAATGCCAGCACTCAGGAGGCTGAGAGGCAAGTGAATGGCTTGAACTCAGTAGGCAGAGGTTGCAGTGAGCTGAGATTGCGCGACTGCACTCCAGCCTGCACAACAGAGCAAGACTCTGTCTCAAAACAAAAACAAAAACGAAAACAAAAAAAAGAGGAGAAATCATGACCAAAATTTTCCCAAATTTGATCAGCCCATGAATGCAAGAAGCTCAACAGACCCTAAACAGAAGAAACATGAAGAATACTGCACCAAGGAACATCATAATTAAATTACTTACAACTATAGATACGGAGAAAACCTTTAAAACAGCTAGAGAAGAAAGAACATACAGGGGAACAAAAGTAAGCAGCATGCAAATAATAAATAAATAATAAATAAAGCATGCAAGTCATAAGACAGTGGCTTCTATCCTTCCTCAAAGAATAAAGCAGTCAACCTAGAATTCCAACTCAGCAAAAATATTTTTCAAAACGAATATGAGGATGTAGGAGGAAGAGGATAAGAGGTGGCAGGGGGAGAAATGGGGAATGACTACTAATGATTGTGAAGTTTCCTTTTTTTTTTTTTTTTTTTTTTTGAGACGGAGTCTTGCTCTGTTGCCAGGCTAGAGGGCAGTGGCGCAATCTCGGCTCACTGCAGCCTCTGCTTCCCAGGTTTAAACAATTCTCCTGTCTCAGCCACCCGAGTAGCTGGGACTACAGGCATATGCCACCACACCCAGCTAGTTTTTGTATTTTTACTAAAGACAGGGTTTCACCATCTTAGCCAGGATGGTCTCGATCTCTTGACCTTGTGATCAGCCCGCCTCTGCCTCCCAAAGTGGTGGAATTACAGGCATGAGCCACTGCGCCCAGCCAAAGTTTCTTTTTCATGTGAGGAGAATGTTCTAAAATTTATGGTGGTCATGGTTACACACTCTGTGAACCACAAAGAAACATTGGATTATACAATTTAAGTGGGTGAATTGTATGACAAATGAATTATATCTCAATAAAGCTATGTTTTAAAAACAAATATGAAATAAAGACTTCTTCAGACATACAAATGCTGAAAGAATTCATGATCAACACACCATCACTACAAGAAGTGTTAAAGGAAGCCCTTTAGGTAGAAGGAAAATGATATCAGATGGAAATCTGTATCTATCCAAAGAAATAAAGAGCACTGCAAATAATAAATATGTGGGTAAATGTAAAAGATGTTTTTAAAAGATCTCTTTTAAAGATAATTGAATAGTTTAAAGCAAAAATAGTAATGTATTGTGGAGTTTATAACATACAGCTGATATTTTTTTTTAAACTTTTTTAAAAAAATTAGAGACTGGGTTTCACTATGTTGCCCAGGATGATTTTGAACTCCTGGACTCAGGCAATCCTCCCGCCTCATCCTCCCAAAGTGCTGGGATTACAGGTGTGAGCCACCGCGTCTGTCCCAGCTGATTCTTTTTAGTCATGATAGTTATGTTCTGAAAGTTGTTGAAAACGATGAATTAGTGAACACTGAACGTTGTTCACAGGGGAAATACAGAGTTAGATTCTGTAAACCTCTGGTCACGACACTTTTGTCAAGCAATCAACACATAACCTTGTTTTATGTGTGTCTCTATTTACAGACAGCTTATGTAATATATATCATTGATTTATTAACATGGAGCTCACAGCCGACAGCACTATGACTCATGCCTGAACAAGGCTCATCTAACACACACATAAGGCACATCCATGTCTTCTTGTACTAGGAACACCAGATACAACTTTACAATTGCCCCTAGGAGCCATTTTTTTTATTGTGAAAAATATATACGGCATAAAATTTACTATTTTAATTATTTTTCAGTTTACAATTCAGTGCCATTAAGCATTTTTATGTTATTCTGCAACCACCACCACCACCACCATTATCCATCTCCAGAACTTTTTCATCTTCTCAAACCAAACCTTCATACCCATTAAACAATAGTTCCCCTGTCCTCTGTCCCTTCTGCCCTGACAACCACCATTCTACTTTTTGTCTCTATGAATTTGAGTACTCTAGGTACCTCATTGTTCTGTGAAAGGGCTGTATGTGCAAAGAGGTCCCCAAATACCAAAGAAGCTGAGAAATCAAGAAGGAGGCAGACAAATACAGTTTGTTGGTATGAGATGATTTATCAGGGGAACTTATGGACAGAAGCATGGTCTTAGGGGCTGCAAGACAGGTAAATCTTAGCACTGCAACCTCTCAGATCCTTGTGGAGGCTGATGTCTTGGGGGAAAAGTATCAATAGATGTGCTCTGGAAGGAATGTGTAGGTGCTACAGGAATCCCAGCCTATGATGTTTCTAACAGCATTAAGGGTGGTTTTGGAGGAAACTTACAATGACTAGCTGTTCCTACACAAAAAGTAATGACAGCTAGACATTATGGAGGCATTTTTGGACTCAGGGTTAGTCAGAAGTCACTCTTGTTCCCACACTCATATATGTGGAATCATACAATATTTGTCCTTTTGTGACAAGGTTGAATAATATTCTCTTGTATGTATATACCACATTTTGTTTATTCATTCATTCATTCATTCATTCACTGATGAACGCTGGGGTTGTTTCTATCTTTTGGTTATTATGAATAATGCACTAATCACAGTGTGATATGAACACTGGTGTACAAATGTCCCTTTCAGACCTTGATTTTAGTTCTTTTGGTATATACCCAGAAGTGGAATTGCTGGATCTTATGGTAATTCTATGTCTAATGTTTTGAGAAATTGCCATACTGTTTTTCATAGCAGCTGCTCCATTTTACATTTTTCCTCAGCAATGCACAGAGTTCCTGTTTCTCCACATTTTCACCAACACATTATTTGTTGTTGTCATTTTTAAAAATAATAAGTAATAACCATTCTAATGGGTATATGTGAAGTGGTATTTTATTGTGTTTTGTTATTCATTTACCTAATGCTTAACGATTTTTTTTTTGAGACAGGGTCTTGCTCTGTCGCCCAGGTTGGAGTGCACTGGCATGATCTTGGCTCACTGCAACATCCACCTCCTGGGCTCAAGCCATCCCCCACCTCCTGGGCTCAGCCTCCTGAGTAGCTGGGACCACAGGCATGTGCTGCTATGCCCAGATAATTTTTTTTTTTTTTTGTATTTCTAGTAGAGATGGGATTTTACTATGTTGGCCAGGCTGGTCTTGAACTTAGGCCTCAACTGATCTTCCCACCTCAGCCTCCTAAAGTGCTGAGATTACAGGCAAGCCACTGCACCTGGCCTCGTGTTGACCATTTTTTAATATACTTATTGGCCATTTGTATTTTTTTGAAAAGCATTTATTTGAATCTTTTGCTCATTTTAAAATCAGGTTTTTTTTCTTGGTCACTGTATTTTAAGAATTCTCTATATATCTTATATATCAATCTCTTATCAGATATATGACTTACAGGTACTTTCTCCCATTTCACGGATTCCCTTTCACCCTGTTGATAGTGCCCTTTGATGCACAGAAGTTTTCAATTTTGAAGAAGTCCATCTTGTCAATTTTTCCTTTTGTTGCCTAGGATGTTATATCCAATAAATCTTTGTCAAACCCAATGTCATAAAGCTTCTTCCCTATTTTTTTTGAGACAAGGTTTTACTCTGTCACTCAGGCTGGAGTGCAGTGATGTCACCACAGCTCACTGCAGCCTCTACCTCCCAGGCTCAAGCGATCCTCCCACCTTAGCCTCCTGAGCAGCAGGGACTACAGGCGTCCTCCACTATGCCTGGCTAATTTTTGTATTTATATAGACACGGGGGTCTCCTCATGTTGCCTGCACTTGTTTCAAACTCCTGGGCTCGAGCAATCCACTCTTCTTGGCCTCCCAAAGTGCTGGGATTACAGGCATGAACCACCACGCCCAGTTTAATGTTTTCTTTTAAGAGAGTTTATAGTTTATATTTGGGTCTTTGATCCATTTTGAGTTTATTTATTTTAAAAATATTTTTTAACTTTTTTATTGTGGTAAAAAACACAACATAAAATATATCTTAAGGTACTGGGGGTTATGACTTCAATGTGTGAATCTGAGGGGACCCACATAATTCAACCTGTAATGGCAAAATTTGAGGAAAAACTAGGTTTCTATCCTTAGGCTGTGTTGATTTCAGCAAACCAAAGTGATATTTAAGCAAACATTCTTAAATTATCTGATTGATAAACATAAAGCTCTTGAGCAAATACGAGCCCAAAATACAAAATAAACAAACAACTCTGCCCCTTTTGTCTCACAGCATACTTTATGATCTGTGTAACTGTGTTAGCCCCTTCCAACTGCTACTTGATTTCTCCCACAGTATCCAGAAGGGTCACTGAGCCAGGAATTTCTGTATATCTTACTTATACATGTGCACTAAAATAGGATTTTTAAAATTGTGGTTAAAAAAAATCATAAAAGTTATCATATTAACCACTTTTTTTTGAGATAGAGTCCAGTTCTGTCACCCAGGTTGGAGTACAGTGGCGTGATCCTGGCTCACTGCAACCTCCACCTCCCAGGTTCAAGCAATTCTCCTGCCTCAGCCTCCTGAGTAGCTGGGATTACAGGTGCACACCACCTTGCCCAGCTAATTTTTGTATTTTTGGTAGAGCTGTGGTTTCACCATGTTGGCCAGGCTGGTCTCAAACTCCTGACCTCAGGTGATCCACCCGCCTCGGCCTCCCGAAGTGCTAGGATTACAGGCATGAACCACCACGCCTGGCACATATTAACCATTTTTAAGTATACAGTTCAGTAGTGTTAAGCATATTTACGTTGTTATGAAATAGATCACCAGTACTTTTTCATCTTGCAGAACTGAAATTCCATATCCATTAAACAACATCTTCCCATTTTCCCTTTCCCTCATCCCTTGGTAACCTCCATTCTACTTTCTATATCAATGAATTTGACTATTTTGGATACCTTATATAGGAATAATCACACAGTGTTGTTTCTTTCATAACTGGCTTGTTTCACTTAGCATAATGTTCTCAAGGGTAATCTACGTTGTTGCATGTGACAGGATTTCTTTCCTTCTTAAGGCTGCATAGTATTCCATTGTGCATATATATCACATTTTGTCTATTGATTCATCCACTGATGGACATTTAGGTTGCTCCCAACTCTTTGCTATCGTTAATAGCGCTTCTAGATACAGGGGTTTGCAAATCTCTCTTCAAAACACTGATTTCAGTTCTTTTGGAGATATACTTAGAAGTGGGATCACTAGACCATATGGTAGTTCTGTTTTAACTTTTTTTTTTTTTTTTTTTTTTGAGACGGAGTCTCGCGCTGTGTCACCCAGGCTGGAGTGCAGTGGCGCGATCTCGGCTCACTGCAAGCTCCGCCTCCCAGGTTCAGGCCATTCTCCTGCCTCAGCCTCCGAGTAGCTGGGACTACAGGCGCCCGCCACCACGCCCGGCTAGTTTTTTTGTATTTTTAGTAGAGACGGGGTTTCACCATGTTAGCCAGGATGGTCTCGATCTCCTGACCTCGTGATCCGCCCGCCTCGGCCTCCCAAAGTGCTGGGATTACAGGCTTGAGCCACCGCGCCCGGCCTTGTTTTAACTTTTTAAAGAACCGCCATACTGTTTTCCACCATGGTTGTACCATTTTACAGTCATACTAACAGTGTTCAAGGGTCCAAGCTTCTCCATATTCCTGCCAATACTTGTTATTTTCTGGGGTTTTCTTGTTTATTCTTTCTGATATTTGAAGAGGTATAAAGTGATATCTCATTGTGGTTTGGATTTGCTTTTCTCTGATGATTAGTCATGTTGAGCATCTTTTCATATGCTTGATGGTCATTTATGTATTATCACTGGAGAAATGTCTACTCAAGCAGATCCTTTATCCATTTTTTTCACTTTTATTTTAGGGTCAGCAGTACATGTGCAGGTTTGTGATATAGGTAAGCTGTGTGTCACAGGAGTTTGGTGTACAGATTATTTTGTCACCCATATAATCTGCATAGTACCAGATAGTTTGGCCATCCTCACCCTCCTCCTACCCTCCACCCTCAAGTAGACCCTGGTGTCTGTTGTTGCCTTATTTGTGTCCATGTGCACTCAATGTTTAGCTCCCACTTATAAGTGAGAACATGCAGTGTTTGGCTTTCTGTTTTTGTATTTGCTTAGGATAATGGTCTCTAGCTCCATCCACGTTGCTGCAAAGGACATGATTTATTTATTTATTTATTTTATTTTATTTTTTGAGACGGAGTCTCGCTGTGTCGCCCAGGCTGGAGTGCAGTGGCATGATCTCAGCTCAGTGCAACCTCCACCTCCTGGCTTTAAGTGATTCTCCTTCCTCAGCCTCCTGAGTAGCTGGGATTACAGGTGCCCACCACCACACCTAGCTAAGTTTTGTATTTTTAGTAGAGATGGGGTTTTACCAAGTTGGCCAGGCTGGTCTTGAACTCCTCACCTTGTGATCTGCCCGCCTCAGCTTCCCAAAGCGCTGGGATTACAGGCATGAGCCACCGCACCTGGCCATCTCATTCATTTTCATAGCCACACAGTATTCCATGCCTTTACCCACTTTTAAAATGGGTTATTTGATTTTTGTTGTTGTTGAGTTGTAGTTGTTGATATATTCTGGATCCCTTATCAGATATAGGATTTGGAAATATTTTCTCCCGTTCCATAGGTTACCTTTTCACTCTGTGGATTGTGTCCTTTAATGAACAAAAGTTTTTCAGTTTGATGTAGTTCCATTTGTCTTTTTTTTTTCTTTTGTTGCTTGTGCTTTTGGTGTCATATACAAAGGAAGAAATCATTATCTAATCTTTATCATTATCCAGTGATCTCCACTAAATCATTGCCAAATCCTACATCATGAAACTTTTCCCCTATGTTTTCTTCTAGGAATTTTATAGGTCTAGGCCTCATGCTTAGATCTTTAATCCATTTTGAGTCCATTTTTGTATGTGGTACAAGATAAAGGTCTTATCTTTATCTTTGTTCTTTCGCATGTGGACATTCAGTTTTCTTTTTCTTTCTTTCTTTTTTTTTTTTTTTTTTCCAGACAGAGTCTCACTCTGTTGCCCAGGGTGCAGTGCAGTGGCATGATCTTGGCTCACTGCAAGCCCCACCTCCTGGGTTCAAATGATTCTTGTGCCTCAGCCTCCTGAGTAGCTAGGATTACAGATGTGCGCCACCATGCTCAGCTAGTTTTTGTATTTTTTAGTAGAGATGGGGTTTTGCCATGTTGGCCAGGCTGATCTCAAACTCCTGGCCTCAAGTGACCTGCCCATCTCTGCCTCGCAAGTGCTGAGATTACAGGCATAAGCCACCATGCCTGGCTAGAGTTCTTAATTTTAATGTAGCTGAATATATATGTGCCTTTCAATCTTGTTTAAGAAATAATTCCTTACCTTAAGGTTATAAAAATCTTATCTATTGGGAGAATCTGACCCAATATTTCAGGTTCTTTCTATTTTCCCTAAGTGTCGGCCAGCTAAGAAATAAAGAGAAAGAGTATAAAGAGACGAATTTTACCACTGGGCCTCCAGGGGTGACATCACATATCGGTAGGACCGTGATGCCCACCTGAGCTGCAAAACCACCAAGTTTATATTAAGCATTTCAAAAGGGGAGGGGGTGTATGAACAGGGAGTAAGTCACAAAGATCACATGCTTCAAAAGGCAAAATAGGAGAACAAGATCACAAGGCAAAGGGCAAAATTAGAATTACTGATGAGGGTCAATGTTCAGCTGTGCATGTATTGTCTTGATAAACATCTTAAACAACAGAAAGCAGTGTTTGGGAGCAGAGAACTGGTCTGACCTCAAATTTACCAGGGCAGCATTTTTTCCCCACCCTAATAAGCCTGAGGGTACTGCAGGAGACCAGGGTGTATTTCAGTCCTTATCTCAACTGCATAAGACAGACACTCACAGAGCAGTTGTTTATAGACCTACCCCGAGGAATGCATTCCTTTCTCAGGGTCTTAATTATTAATAATCCTTGCTAGGAAAATAATTCAGCGATATCTTTCCTACTTGCACATCTGTTTATAGGCTCTCTGCAAGAAGAAAACTATGACTCTATTCTGCCCCACCCTGCAGGCAGTCAGACCTTATGGTTGTCTTCCCTTGTTCCCTAAAATCGCTGTTATTCTGTTCTTTTTCAAGGTGTACTGATTTCATATTGTTCAAACACACATTTTACAATCAATTTGTACAGTTAACGCAATCATCACAATGGCCCTGAGGTGATGTACATCCTCAGCTTATGAACATAACAGGATTAAGAGATTAAAGTAAGACAGCTGTAAGAAATTATAAAAGTATTAATTTGGGGAACTGATATATGTCCTTATTAAAATGAAATCTTCACAATTTATGTTCCTCTGCCGCGGTGCCAGCCGTTCCCTCCATTCGGAGTCCCTGACTTCCCGCAACAATTACCCTATAACGTTCTCTAAGAGAATTCAAGTTTTGTATATAATACAGTACAGATGGCTTCTTTTGTGTATGGTATATGATAAATATATGATTTTCTTTTTGTTTTCGTAGCCTATTGTCCCAACACCATTTACTGAATAGTTCACCATTTTTGTCATAAATCAAGTGTCCACATAAGTGTGGGCCTTTTTTTTCAGGCTCTCGATTTTGTTCAGATGATTGCTTTGTCTATGTGAACTGATACTAAGCTGTCTTAAGTACTATGTCATCCATAGATGACATATATTATGATGACTTATCATAATAAGTCTTGCTATCTGACAGGGCATGTCCTCACTCATGGTTTTTTTTTAAAAATTCAGGGCTATTTTAATTATTTTGGGGTCTTTTATCTGTTATATAAATTTTAGAATCAGCTTAAGTTACTCAAATATTCCTTTTGGGATTTTTATAGGAAAAGCATTGAGTTTGTAGGTAAATGTGGTGGATGTTGTGATGTGTACAGTGTGTAACTGTATAATTATATACATTGTATAATGCTAAGTGTTCTCCTAACAATGCAGTGTGTTTCTCCTTTGTAGTCTTCTTAATATCTTTTATTTCTAGGTACTTATATTTCTTATTGCTATTGGGAGTTTTATCTTTGAAAATTTGAAATCATTTTATACTTCTAAAGGCGTAAAAATAGCATAAAGAATTCCAAAATATCCCCTTCACTAAGATTCTCCAAATGTTAACATTTTATCTTATTTGCTTCTCTCTCTCTTTAAATACGTGTGTATACACATATATTTATGTATTTTTGTCTTAAATGTTTGAAATTAAGTTACAGATTTATTGTACTCTTAAGCACTTTACCTCTAAATACTTCACAATGTATTTCCTAAAATTAGATAGTTTTTCTGGGTATGCAATTTAAGATTGACAGAATTTTTTCTCAACACTTTGAAGATATTATTCCACTGTCTCCTGCCTTCCCACATTGTGAAAAAGTCTGTTGTCACTCTAATTGTCAGTACGTTATAAGTAGTCTATTTTATCTCAGTAGTTGCATTCTGTGTGTGTGAGGGGAGTGGTAGGGTGAGGTATTGGTGTTTTGTATTTCACAGAAATACGTTTAAGTGTAGATTTCTTTCTATTTGTTCTCCTTGGTATTCATTTTGCATCTGTATCTGTGGATCAATATCATACATTGCTTCTGGAAAATTCTCAGCCATAATAACTTCAAATATTGCCACTTCTCAGTCTTATCTGTTTTCTCCTTCTGGATTTGAATTAGATATATGCTACAACCTTCCAATCTTTCAATTCTATCTCTTAATCTCTATTTCATACTATCTATTTGGGAGTGAGAGGGCTGTATTCTGGATAATGTATTCTACCCAACTTCCAGTTTACTAACTCTGTTTTAAGCTGTAACTAATTTTTATCCATATATTCAAATTTTTACTTCAACAATTTTTAATGGCTAAAAATCCACTTTGACTTCTTCTAACACCTAGTCATTTGGGATAATCTTTTATTCCTCATATTTGTGTTTCTGTAATTTATTGCTTTATGATTCCTATTTATTTATTTTTGTTTGTTTGTTTTCTTTTTCTTCCACATCAGATGGGTAATGTATTGACATTGTAACAAGGTTTAAGGGAGGCACATCTCACACAAAAACATGAAAACCCAATCGTCGCATTTACGAACTACAAAAAAGATCTCCCATTTATTTAAAACATCTTATACATAATTAAAACAATTAAGAGTGTCCAAATCTGTTGTTTGTGATTTCAGCTGGCTCTCACTTAGAAGAAATTCATTAACATGTATGTTTGACAGTCAGATTTGGTTAGCTGTAACTTGCAGAAAATTCATCAGATGAAACTGTGAGTGGAATAGCTTCTGCTAGGAGTCACTTTTGTTTCCTTTCTTTAATCAGGAAAGCTCAGCTTCAGTTTTTATTATTTTTTTTCTATTGACCCCAAATTTGAACTCTACATTGCAGGGCTAATATCACATATGCCTGCAGGACAAGCTGACTTTTTAAGGGTCTTAGGACTTCTGTTTTGCTGTCAGTTCAAGGTTTGGACCTACTGTCAGAGGTTTACCTTATTTCCTGGAAGCCCAGCAATAAACATTTTGTTTTGTGTAAGATCTCATTCTTTTGTAGTAGGGAATCCCTTTAGACTATTTTGTCTGCCATGTCAGGTTTTTTTTTTTTTTTTCCTTTCTTCAACTCAGGAAGATTTTTTCCCCCACTTTTTCTTTGGTTATTACTTTTTTTTTTTGAGACAGAGTTTCGCTGTTGTTGCCCAGGCTGGAGTGTAATGGTGTGATCTCAGCTCACTGCAAGCTCCGACTCCTGGGTTCAAGCAATTCTCCTGCCTCAGCCTCCCAAGTAGCTGGGACTACAGGCATGCACCACCACGCCCAGGTAATTTTGTGTTTTTAGTAGAGACGGGGGTTTCTCCATGTTGGTCAGGCTGATCTTGAACTCCTAACCTCAGGTGATCCACCCACCTCAGACTCCAAAAGTGCTGGGATTATAGGCGTGAGCCACTGAGCCCAGCCTGGTTATTACTTCTTATGTTAAATGGTCAAACTTATCTTAAAGGTATTATGATCAGAATGGCATGTATTGGTTCGACAGCTGTCAAGTAGATCTGTAAATAGATTAGAGATTGTAGAAACATATTTAGGTATTTGTTAGGACTTAATATATGACAAAGATGGCACCGTAATCATTGATAAAGTATGGTTTATGTAATAAATAGTGTAACATAATTGGTCTTGTATATGAAAGTAAGAGGTTTCCTTCCTCATACCATATAGATAGGTAAATTTCGTCTTTAAAATTCACTTAAATCTAAAAACAAACTTACACAAATATATGAAAAAATGTAGAAACGTCTTTTTATAGCATCATGGTGGAGTTGACCTTAAGCAATGTGAGAAATTCAGAAACAACAACTGAGTTTTGGCAGAATTGACTACTATCTCATGTTTAAGAATTTATCCTATAGGAAAGAGTCAGTTAACACTGACCAAAGAGTCCAATAAGGATGGATGAGAATAGGCTGGGTGCAGTGGCTCATGCCTGTAATCCCAGCACTTTGGGAGGCTGAGGCGGGTGGATCATGAGGTCAGGAGATCAAGGCTATCCTGGCTAACACAGTGAAACTCCATATCTACTAAAAATAGAAAAAATTAGCCAGGTGTGGTGGCGGGCACCTGTAGTCCCAGCTACTCGGGAGGTTGAGGCAGGAGAATGGCATGAACCTGGGAGGCGGAGCTTGCAGTAAGCTGAGATCGTGCCACTGCACTCCAGCCTGGGTGACACAGTGAGACTCCATCTCAAAAACAAACAAACAAACAAACAAAAAAACAAAAAAAGATGGATGAGAACGATGATCTGGATTCTGTTTAAGTCTGCTTAAACTAATAGTTACCTTGAAGGTCTATATAAGATTAAAACGCAGGTTGGTAGATGTGGTTTCCCATTGCCTCCTTTGTCTTTTTATGGAAAAGTCTCCAAAGGTCAGAGATGCTAACAATTAGTTGTTAGCACAGATCTAGTATGAGATGTCTGCCTGATGAGAGAATCACAACAATGTAGAATTGAGGTCTTTTATATCCCCAAGAAGGTCAGCTCCCAGAATTATACTTACTATTGTAAAAGTAACCATCCTTTGAAAGGTACTTCATCCCTGAACCAAATGGCTACATTATAGAACATATAATTCTTGCTGTATTGTCATTAAAACAATCTTTCCTCATCTGTTCTTGTGCTGAAGAATTTTTTGTTTTTAATTTTCCTTACTTTGGGCTTTTCCATGGGCTACCCTCCCTTGGCCTAGCCAGCCACTACATAGGGTAATACACAAAAAATCCCGGCATAGTGACTCGTACACAACAAAATAAACTTTTAGCATTATAATTAGACTTGTTACAGACAACATGCACTACTTTTGTAATTAGAAAAAAACCCCCTAAATCGAAAAGTAGAGGAAAGAAAAAATGTTTGATATGTTTGCACATTGAGACTGTAATTCCAGTTCTAAAAAATTTTCTTCAGAAAGAATCACAAAAGTACACAAAGATGTGCATAAAAGGTTGATCGTATCAGCATTGTTTGGTATAGGAAAAATTATAAACAGCCTAAAAGTTCAGGCATTGGTTAAATAATGTATAATATATTAATTATATAGAATACAATATAATTTTATATATACACACTAAATGTGATACCAAAGTAAAAACCATACATGCAGAACATTACTTTAATCATTTAATCAATGAATATTTATTGAATGATTACTATGCATTAGACACTGCCAAAAATTAGGGATATAGTATTAGAGAAAACAGACAAACCCTTATGAAGCTTATGTATATATATCAACAGCAGTGGTGGCTTTTGCTTTGTAGAATTGGTGCTGGAAGGAAAGTGGATGTTTTAAAATTTTACTGTTTTTTTTTTTTTTTTTTTTTGAGATGGAGTCTCACTCTGTCACCCAGGCTGGAGTGCAGTGGTGTGATCTCAGCTCACTGCAACCTCTGCCTCCCGGGTTCAAGCAATTCTTCTGCCTCAGTCTCCTGAGTAGCTGGAACTACAGGTATGCGCTACAACACCCAGCTAATTTTTGTATTTTTAGTAAAGACAGAGTTTCACCATATTGGGCAGGCTGGTCTCGAACTCCTAAGCTTGTGATCCATCCATGTTGGCCTGCCAAAGTGCTGGGATTACAAGTGTGAACTACTGTACCTGGCCGTTTTTAATCTTTTTACTTTTTATTCTTAGCTTATACAACATTGTATTGTAAGACATTTTCTAGAATGATTGTACAATTTAAAACCGAATAGATTTTTTTTTGAAACAGAGTTTTGCTCTATGGCTCAGGCAGTGGCCTGACCTTGGCTCATTGCAACCTCCTCCTCCTGGGTTCAAGTGATTCTCCTGCCTTAGCTTCCTGAGTAGCTGTGATTACAGGAACAAGCCACCAAAGCTCTATTTTTATTAGATAGGGGGTTTCACCATGTTGGCCAGGCTTGTCCCAAACTCTTGACCTCAAGTGATCCGCCTGCCTTGGCCTCCCAAAGTGCTGGGATTATACGCATGAGCCACAGAGCCTGGCTCCAGCAGACAAATTTTTAAAAATTTTAGTCATTTCTGTCTAAGTCTATCTGTGCTGCTATAACAGAATACTATAAATGGGTAATTGATAAACAGTGTAAATTTATTTCTTACAGTTCCGAAGGTGGGAAAGTTCAAGATCAAGGCACCAGCATTGGTGTCTGGTGAGGGCTGCTGTCTGCTCCCAAGTTGGTACCATGTTGCTGTGTCCTCACATGGTAGAAGGCTGAAGGGCAAGAGAGCAAAAAGGACCTAAGCTAGTTCCCTCCATTTATGAGGGCAGATCCCCCAGGACTTAATCACTTCCCAAGAGGTCCCAGCTCTTAATAGCACTATCGGGGGAACTAGCCCCCAATATTTCAACATAGGTTCTTTCTATTTTCCCTAAGTGTCGGCCAGTCTGAGAAATAAAGGGAAAGAGTACAAAGAGAGAAATTTTACAGCTGGGCCTCAGCGGGTGTCATCACATATTAGTAGGACCATGATGGAGACTCCGAGGCACAAAACCAACAAGTTGTTATTAGGGATTTTAAAAGGGTGAGGGTGTACGAACAGGGAGTAGGTCACAAGGATCACATGCTTCAAAGGGCAATAAAGATCACAAGGCAAGGCAAAATTAGAATTACTGATGAGAGTCTATGTCTCGCTGTGCTGATGAGGGTCTAAGTTCTGCTGTGCACGCATTGTCTTGATAAATATCTTAACAGGAAACAGGGTTCAAGAGCTGACAACTTGTCTGACTAGAATTTACCGGGCTGGAATTTCCCAATCTTAGTAAGCCTGAGGGTACTGCATGAGACCAGGGTGCATTTCAGTCCTTATCTCAACTGCATAAGACAGACACTCCCAGAGCAGCTGTCTATAGACCTACTCCCAGGAATGCATTCCTTCCCCAGGGTTATTCCTTGCTGGGAAAAGAATTCAGTGATATTTCTCCTACTTGCACACCCATCTATAGGCTTTCTGCAAGAAGAAAAATATGGCTGTATTCTGCCAGACCCTGCAGGCAGTCAGACCTTATGGTTATCTTCCCTTGCTCTCTGAAAATTGCTGTTATTCTGTTCTTTTTCAGGGTGCCCTGATTTCATATTGTTCAAACATACATGCTTTACAATCCATTTGTACAATAGTGGTCCTGAGGTGACATACATTCTCAGCTTATGAAGAAAACAGGATTAAGAGATTAAAGCAGAGACAGGCATAAGGAATTACAAGAGTATTGATTGGAGAAGTGATGAATGTCCATGAAATCTTCACAATTTATGTTCAGAGATTGCATTAAAGACAGGCATAAGAAATTATAAATGTATTAATTTTGGGAACTGATAAATGTCCATGAAATCTTCACAATTTATGTTCTTCTACCTTGGCTCCAGCTGGTCCCTCCATTCGGGGTCTCTGACTTCCCACAACATAGCACCACAATGGGGATTATGTATGAACATGCATTTTGGAGAGGACCCACATTCGAACCACAGCAATTCCTATCTAAAGGATTAAGATATCTATCTCACAGTTTGAGAATACTCATTAAAGAGCTATTTATTGTAAATGGTACTGTACCACACTTGAGTTCAGAGCTTCTTAAAACAACCCTGTGAATCCTGTGGTGGGTCATGTGAGAGCAGAGATACACAATTGCTGCAAAAGAGACTCATATGGTTTGGATCTGTGTCTCCACCAAATCTTGTTTCGAATTGTAGTCCCCAGTGTTGGAGGTGGTTGGATCATGGGCGTGGAGTTCTCATGAATGGATTAGCACCATCCCCTGGTGCTGTTCTTGTGACAGTAAGTGAGTTATTGTGAGATCTGGTTGTTTAAAAATGTAGAGCACCTCCTTCCTCTCCCTGTTCCTCCTGCTCAGCCATATGGGGTGCTTGCTCCCTGTTTGCCTTCTGCCATGATTGTAAGTTTCCTGAGGCCTCATCAAAAGCTGAGCAGAAGCCATCATGTTTCCTGCACAGCCTGCCAAGCCCTGAGCCAATTAAGACTCTCTTCTTTATAAATTACCCAGTCTCAGGTATTTCTTTATAACAGTTTGAGAACAGACAAATACAGTGACCAATAAGCCAAATGACTCATTTTTCATAGGGATTAAAAATGAAAGCTCAGGATTTTTATAGAGAAAAAAGAAAAAGAAATAAAATAAAACAAGGCTGGAGACAGAACGTGCAAAAACTAAAAGAAATCGTGAGCAAATTCATGCTATGTTTCTCAAAGTGTCATCTTTGAACCACTAGTTTTTCATGCAGGAAATGTTAAAATGCAGATTCCCAGCCTCATCTCAGATCTTCAGTGTCCTCCACTACACATCATACCTCCCCTGGGGCTGTGGGGAGCTGTATTGCAAACAAACACTTCCTGTGACCCTGTTAAACAGTTCTGGGAGCTTGCACACATGGAAGAATGGCTCTACCCTTTCTCAGTCAAACTTACCATTTATTTATTTATGTATTTATGTATTTATTTATTTATTTATTTTTGTATCCTCAGAGCAATCAGGTATTTGGTGCCAATTAGTCTTATACCCCTTATTCCAAAAGGTCTCTTGGCTGTCTTGTTACCTCCAACCACTTGATTGTTGGGACTAAATTTCGTGAAGAAGCTACTGCAATTTCTTCAATAGTTGCTATTGCAACTACTACTACTATTACTTCTTCTCCTCCTCTTCTTCTGAGACAGAGTCTTGCTCTGTCACTCAGGGTGGAGTGCAGTGTGCCATGGCGACCATAAACTCACTGTAACCTTGAATTCCTGGGCTCAAGCAATCTTCCCACCTCAGCTTCCTAGTGGTTGAGACTACAGGCATTACTACCATGCCTGGCTGATACTTTTATGTTTTGTAGAAGCAAGGTTTTGCTATGTTGCCCAAGCTGGTCTCAAACTCCAGACTTTAGGCCATCCTCCCACCTTGGCCTCCCAAAGCACTGGGATTACAGATATGAACTACCATGGCTGGTCACTGGTAGTTAATTTCTTTTTTTAAAAAAAATTATTATGTTAAAATTTTTGTGGGTACATAGTAGCTGTATATATTTATGGGGTACATGACATAGGCATGCAATAAGCAATAATCATATCATGGAAAATGAGGTATCCATCCCCTCAAGTATTTATCCTTTGTATTATAGGCAATCCAATTACACTCTTTTGGATATTTATAAATGTACAATTAAATATTATTGACTATAATCACCCTTTTGTGCTATCAGATACTAGGTCTTACTCATTCTTTCTTACTATATACACTTTTTGTACCCGCTAACCATCCGCAGGCTGGGTGCAGTGGCTCATGCCTGTAATCCCAGCACTTTGGGAGGCCCAGGCAGGCAGATCACTTGAGGCCAGGAATTCAAGACCAGCCTGGCCAATATGGCAAAATCCTGTCTCTGCTAAAAATACAAAAATTAGCAGGGTGTAGTGGCAGGTGACTAACTCCAGCTACTTGGGATGCTGAGGCATGAGAACTGCTTGAACCTGGGAGGTAGAGGCTGCAGTGAGCCAAGATCATGCCACTGCACTCCAGCCTGTGACAGTGTGTGACTCTGTCTCAAAACAAAAACAAAAACAAAAACAAAAACCATCTCCACTTACCCCCAATCCCTCACTATCCTTCCCAGCCTCTGGTAACTATCCTTCTACTCTCTATCTCCATAAGTTCAATTGTACTGATGTTTAGCACCCACAAATAAGTAAGAACATATGAAGTTTGTCTTTCTGTGTCTGACGTATTTCACTTAAGATAATGACCCCCGGTTCCATACATGTTGTTACAAACGACAGAATCTCATTCTTTTCATGGCTGCATAGTACTCCATTGTATATATGTATCATATTTTCTTTATCCAATGATATGTTGGTGAACACTTAGGTTCCTTCCAAATCTTGGCTATTGTGAACAATGCTGCAACAAACATGGAGGTGATAGCTGATATACTGATATCCTTTATTTTGGGTATATACCAGTAGTGGGATTGCTGGATCCCACTAGTAGTGGGATAGCTCTATTTTTAGTTTTTTTTGAGGAACCTCCAAACTGTTGTCTATAATGGCTATACTAATTTATATTCCCACCAACAGTGTATGAGGGTTCCCTTTCCTCCACATCCTCACCACCATTTGTTATTGCCTATCTTTTGGAGATAAGCCATTTTAATTGGAGTGAAATGATATCTCATTGTAATTTTGATTTGCATTTATCTGATGATCAATGATGTGGAGCACATTTTTATATGCCTGTTTGCCATTTGCATGGCTTCTCTGGAGAAATGACTATTCAAGTCTTTTGCCCATTTTTAAATCAGATTATTAAATTTTTCCTACAGTGTGGTTTGAGCTCCTTATATATTCTGGTTATTAATCTCTTGTCAGATGGGTAGTTTGCAAATATTTTTTTTCCCATTCTGTGGGTTGTCTCTTGACTTTGTTGTTTCCTTGGCTGTGCACAAGCTTTTTAACTTGATATGATCCCATTTGTACATTTTTGCTTTAGTTGCCTATGCTTGTGGGGTATTACTCAAGAATGTTTTGCCCAGACCAATGTCCTGGAGAGTTTCCTCAGTGTTTTCCTGTAGTAGTTTCATAGTTTGAGGTCTTAAGATTAAGTCTTTAATCCATTTTAATTTGTCAAAAATGAGTTAACTGTAGGTGTATAGATTTTTTTCTGGCTTCTTTATTCTGTTCCATTGGTCTATGTGTCTGTTTTTATGCCAGTACCATGCTGTTTTGATTACTACAGCTTTGTAGTATAATTTGAAGTCAGGTAATCTGATTTCTCCAGTTTTGTTCTTTTTGCTCAGGATAGCTTTGGCAAGTCTGGATCTTTGTGGTTCCATATAAATTTTAGGGTTGTTTTTTCTATTCCTGTGAAGAATGTCACTGGTATTTTGATAGGGATTGCATTTAATCTGTACACTGCCTTGGATAGAACGGACATTAACAATAATGATTCTTCCAATATATGAATATGGAATATGTTTCTACTTTTAAGTGTCCTCTTCCATTCCTTTCATCAGGGTTTTATAGTTTTATAGGATTCCTTTTTTTTTTTTTTTTTCTGAGACGGAGTCTCGCTCTTCTGGCCAGGCTGGAATGCAGTGGTGCTATCTTGGCTCACCGCAAACTCTGCCTCCTGGGTTCACGCCATTCTCCTACCTCAGCCTCCCGAGTAGCTGGGACTACAGGCGCCTGCCACCATGCCTGGCTAATTTTTTGTACTTTTAGTAGAGATGGGGTTTCACCATGTTAGTCAGGATGGTCTTGATCTCCTGACCTCACGATCCACCCACCTCGGCCTCCCAAAATGCTGGTATTACAGGCATGAGCCACCACGCCCGGCCTAATGGGATTCCATTTTTTATTCTTTTTCAGATTGTTCACTGTTGGCATATAGAAATGCTACAAACTTTTGTATGTTGATTTTTGTATCCTGTAACTTTACTGAATTTGTTTGTTAGTTCTAATAGTTTTTTGGGGAAGTCTTTAGGTTTTTTTTTAAATATAAGATCATATCATCTACATACAAGGATAATTTGACTTCTTTTTTTCCAATTTGAATGCCCTTTATCTTTCCCTTGTTTAATTTTTCCATTTAGGACTTCCAGTACTATGTTGAATAACAGTGGTGGAAGTGGACATATTTGTTGTGTTCCAGATCTTAGAGAAAAGGCTTTCAGTTTTTCCCCATTCAGTATGATACTAGTTGTGAGTCTGTCATATATGGCTTTTATTAAGGAATGTTAATAAAATTATGGAATGTTAAGGAATGTTCCCTCTATTGCTTGTTTTTGGCGGGTTTTTATCATGAAGGGATGTTGAATTCCATCTAATGCTTTTTCAGCATCAGTTGAAATGATCACATGGTTTTTGTCTTTCATTCTGTTGATATGATGTATTATATCACATTGATTGGTTTGCACATGTTTGACTATTCTTGCATCCCTGGGATAAATCTTACTTCATCAGGATGAATGAATGATCTTTTTAGTGCATTGCTGAATTAGCTTGCTCATATTTTGAGGATTTTTGCAACAATATTCATTAGAGATATTGGTCTGTAGTTTTCTTTTTTCAATGTGTCTTTGTCTGGTTTTGGTATCAGGATGATACTGGCCTTGTAGAATGAATTTGGAAGTATTTCCCTCTCCTTTATTTTTTTCAGATCAGTTTGAGCAGGATTGGTATTATTTCTTCTTTAAATGTTTGGTAGAATTCAGCAAAGAAGCTATTAGGTCCCCGGCTTTTCTTTGCTGGGAGACTTTTTAATTACAGCTTTGATCTCATTACTTGTCATTGGTCTGTTCAGGTTTTGAATTTCCTCATGGTTCAATCTTGGTAGGTAGGTTGTATGTGTCTAGGAATTTATCCATTTCCTCTAGATTTTCCAATGTGTTGGCATGCAGTTGCTCATAGTAGCCACTAATGATCCGTTGAATTTCTGTGATATCAGTTGTAATGCCTCCTTTTTCATCTCTGATTTTATTTATTTCGGTCTTCTCTCTTTTTATCTTTTAGTCTGGATAATTTGCCAATTTTTTATTTTCAAAAAACCAACTTTTTGTTTTATCAATCTTTTGCATTTTTCATTCATTTTAAATTCATTCATTTCTGCTCTGATTTTTTTTTTTTTTTTTTTTCTGAGATAGAGCCTGGCTCTGTCACTCAGGAGGCACAGAGGTGCAATTTGGGCTCACTGAAACCTCCACCTCCTGGGTTCAAGCAATTCTCCTGCCTCAGCCTCTCGTGTAGCTGGGATTACAAGTGCACGTCACCACACCCAGCTAATTTTTGTATTTTTAGTAGAGATGGGGTTTCACCATGTTGGCCATGCTGGTCTTGAACTCCTGACCTCAGGTTATTTGCCTGCCTTGGCCTCCCAAAGTGCTGGGATTACAGACGTCAGCCACCACGCCCCACCTGCTCTGATCTTTAATATTTCTTTTCTTCTGCTAATTTTGAGTTTGGTCTCTTGCTTTTGTAGTTCTTTAACATGTACCATTAGGCTATTTATGGTTATTAGGTTAGTTTTTCCTCTTTTTAAATGTAGATACTTATAATTACAAAATTCCCTCTTAGTACTGCTTTTGCTGTATTCCATAGGTTTTGGTATGTTCTGTTTCTATTATCATTTGTTTCAACAAATTTTTCAATTTCCTTCTTAATTTCTTCATTGACCCACGGGTCATTTCAGGAGCATATTGATTAATTGCTGTGTATTTGTATAGCTTCCAAAATTCCTCTTGTTATTGATTTCTAGTTTTGTTACATTGTGGTCAGAGAAGATGCCTGATATTATTTCAATTTTTTTGAAGTTTTTAAAACCTTGTTTTGTGACTTAACATATGGTTTATCCTTGAGAACTATCCATGTGCTGAGGAAAAGAATGTGTATTCTGCAGCCTTTGGATGAATGCTCTGTAAATATCTATTAGGTCCATTTGTTCTATAGTGCAGTTTAAGCCTGATGTTTCCTTGTTGATCTTCTGTCTAGAAGATCTGTCCATTTGTGAAAGTGGGATGTTAAAGTCTCCAGCTATTACTGTACTGAGGGCTGTCTTTTTACCTCAAATAATGTTTGCTTCTTCGTATATCTGGATGCTCCAGTGTTGGGTGCGTATATAATTGCTATATCCTCTTGCTAAACTGACTCCTTGGTTATTATATAATGACCTTCTTTGTTTCTGCCTTCTTTAGAGACAAAGAAGTTTATTATATAATGATGAAAGAGTCAATTTTTGTTGTTGTTGTTGTTGTTGTTTTTTGAGATGAAGTCTCACTCTTTCACCCAGGCTGGAGTGCAGTAGTGCAATCTTGGCTCACTGCAATCTCTGCCTCCTAGGTTCAAGTGATTCCCCTGCCTCAGCCTCCTGAGTAGCTGGAACAACAGGTGCCCACTACCACACTTGGCTAATTTTTGTATTTTTAGTAGAGACAGGGTTTTCACCATGTTGGCCAGGCTGGTCTCCAACTCCTTATATCAAGTGATCCATCCATCTCAACCTCCCAAAGTGCTGGGATTACAAGCGTGAGCCACTGTGCCTGGCCCATTGTATGTTTTTCAATTTGGGATTACCATAAGGCTTGCAGCTACTGTTTCATAACCCATTATTTCAAACTGATGACAACTTAACACTGATTGCATAAACAAACAAATAAGCAAAAAGAAAACTAACAAAAACTCTACACTTTAACTTCATCCTCCTGCTTTTTAACTTTTTGTTGTTTCTCTTCATGTCTTATTGTACTGTCTGTCATGACAAATTGCTGTAGTTATTATTTTTGATTGGTTCATTGCTTAGTCTTTCTGCTTAAGAGTATTTTGAACACGATAATTACAGTGTTATAATATTCTATGTCTTTCTGTGTGCTATTACCAGTGACTTTTGTCCCTTCATGTGATTTCTTATTGCTCATCAATGTCCTTTTCTTTCAGATGTAAGAATTTCCTTTAACATTTCTTTCTTTCTTTCTTTCTTTTTTCTTTCTTTCCCTTCCTTCCTTCCTTCCTTCCTTCCTTCCTTCCTTCCTTCCTTCCTTCCTTCCTTCCTTCCTTCCTTCCTTCCTTCCTTCCTTCCTTCCTTCCTTCTTTCCTTTCTTTCTTTCTTTCTTTCTTTCTTTCTTTCTTTCTTTCTTTCTTTCTTTCTTTCTTTCTTTCTTTCTTTCTTTCTTTTCTTTCATGAGTCTCCTCTTTGCCCAGGCTTGAGTGCAGTGGCATGATTTCAACTCACTGCAAACTCCGCGTCCCAGGTTCAAGCAATTCTTGTGCCTCAGCCTCTCAAGTAGTTGGGACTACAGGCATGCACCACTACACCCGGCTACTTTTTGTATTTTTAGTAGAGACAGGGTTTCACCATGTTGGTCAGGCTGGTCTCGAACTCCTGGCCTCAAGCAATCCACCTGCCTCAGTCTCCCAAAGTGCTGGGATTACATGCATGAGCCACCACGCCTGGCCTCCTTTAGCATTTCTTATAGAACAGGTCTGGTGTTGATGGAAATCCCTTAGTTTTTGTTTGTCTGAGAAGGTCTTTATTTCCCCTTCATGCTTAAAAGATATTTTTTGCTGAATATACTATTCTAGGGTTAAAGTTTTTTTCCCCTTCAGCATTTAAAATATGTCATGCTAGTTTCTCGTGGCCTATAAGGTTTCCATTGAAAAGTCTGGGGCCAGATGTATTGGAGCTCTATTATATTTTATTTGTGTCTTTTCTCTTGCTGCTTTTAAGATTCTTTCTTTATCTTTGACCTTTGGGAGTCTGATTATTAAATGCCTTGAGGTTGTCTTTTTTGGGTTAAATCTACCTGATGTTCTATAACTTTCTTGTACTTGAATATTGATATCTTCCTCTGGGTTTGGGAAGTTCTTTGTTATTATCCTTTTCAATAAACTTTCTATCCCCATCTCTTCCTCAACCTCCTCTTTTAGGCCAATAGTGATTAGATTTGCCCTTTTAAGGCTATTTTATATATCTTGTAGGCACGCTTCATTGTTTTTCACTCTTTGTTTTTGTCTCCTATGACTATGGAATTTCAAATAGCCTGTCTTCAAGCTCATTAATTCTTTCTTCTGCTTGATTACTTAACGTTATTAAGTGACCCAGATGCATTCTTCAGTATGGCAGTTGCACTTTTCAACACTAGAATTTCATTTCTTTTTAATAATTTCAGTCTCTTTTTAAAATTTATCTGATAGAATTCTGAATTCCTGGCCAGGCGCAGTGGCTCACACCTGTAATCTCAGCACTTTGGGAGGCTGATTACTTGAGGTCAGGAGTTCAAGACCAACCTGGCCAATATGGCAAAACCCCATGTCTACTAAA
The DNA here is from genome assembly GCF_008728515.1 of Papio anubis. Taxonomy (NCBI): domain Eukaryota; kingdom Metazoa; phylum Chordata; class Mammalia; order Primates; family Cercopithecidae; genus Papio; species Papio anubis. The sequence continues at coordinate 98,297,255 of NC_044978.1, forward strand.
AACACAAAAATTAGTTGGGTGTGGTGGCATGCACCTGTAATTCCACCTACTTAGGAGGCTGAGGTGGGAGGATCGCTTGAACCCAGGAGGCAGAGGTTGCAGTGAGCCAAGATCATACCACTGCATTCCAGCCTGGGCGTTCATCTCAAGAACAAACAAAAAAAGAATTCTGAATTTCTGTTCTGTGTTATCTTGGATTTCTTTGAGTTTCCTCAACACAGATATTTTGAATTATCTGTCCGAAAGGTCACATATCTGCTTCTCCAGGATTGGTCCCTGGTTCCTTATTTATTTTGTTTGGTAAGGTCATTTTCTCCTGGATGGCTTTGATGCTTGTAGATGTTCGTTAATGTCTGGGCATTGAAGAGTTAGGCATTTATTGTAGTCTTCACGGTCTGGGCTTATTTGTGCCCATCTTTCTTGGAAAGGCTTTCCAGGTATTTTGAAGGAACTTGGGCCCCAAGTCCAATAATATTATGGTTCTTGCAGACTCATAGAGGCATCGCTTTGGTAGTCATGGATAAGATCTGGAAGAATTCTCTAGATTACTGGGCAGACACTCTTTATTTTTTTCTCTTACTTTTTCACAAACAGAGTCTCTCCCTGACTCTGTGCTGAGTCTCCTGGAAAACTGGAGGTGGAGGGACAAAAGTACCCTCTAGCCACCACCACCAGGACTGTGCTGGCTCAGACCTGAAACCAGCACAGCAGTGGGCCCCACCCAAGGCCCGCTGTAACTACTATCTGGCTACCACCCAACTTCATTCTAGGCCCTAGGGCTCTATGATCAGCACATGGTAAAGCCAGTCTGATTTATGTTCCTCCGTTCAGGGCAGTGAGTTCCTCCAGACCTAGACTGGTCCAGAGATGCTGTCTGAGAGCGAAGGATTGAAGTCAAAAACCTTAGAAATTTACCAGGTATTCTACTCTACTGCAGCAAAGCTGGCACTCAAACCATGAGACAAAGTCCTTCCCACTTTTCTCTCCCTGTGGCCACCACAACCAGCACCCTATGAGGGGTTCTGCCAGGCTACCACTGATGCTTATTTAAAGCCCAAGGGCCCTTTTGTCAGCTTGTGATGAATGCTGCCAGACCTAAGACTCACTCTTCAGAGTAGTGGGTTCCCTTCTGGTCCATGGCAGGTCCAGAAATGCTAACCAAGAGCCTAGGCTTGGACTCGGGGACCTGAAGAGCCTGCTTATTGCTCCACCCCACTGTAGCTGAGCTGGTACCTAAAGTGCAAGACAGAGTCCCTTTTACTTTCCCCCGTTTTTCTCAAACAGCAAGAGTCTTTTCCTATAGCCACCACAGCTGGGAATGTGCTGGGTCACATTGAGCCAGCGTGTCTCAGAGCCCAAGGCCCATACTGTATTATCTGGGTATTGCTGGTGGTTATTCAGGGCCCAGGGGCTCTTTTGTCAGCAGGAGATGAATCCTGCCAGGTCTCCACTGTAAGAGGGCAACACTAATTCAATGTAAAGTCCCCTGGTTGCTGTGCTCTCCCTCTCTCAAGCACAAAGATTTCTCTGCACCACATGGCCACTGCTGGGGGATGAGGAAAGGGCGACAAAAGCACCCTCCCAAGCCACCCCAGCTGGTGTCTCAGTAGGTCCCATGCCTGCCCAGTTCACTGGCTCTGAGCCCAGCTTAGCACTAGGACTTGCCTAGGAATTGCACTCCTTGTGACTTAGGTTGACCCTTAAGTTCACTTAGTGCCCCAGAGCACTCCAGCCCATGGTAATGAGGCTTGCTGGAACTCAAGCTCCCACCCTGGGATGGACAATTTCTCTCTGGCTAGAGTTGGGCCAAATGAATGTCAGCTGAGTAGAACCTGGTTCTGCTTTCCAGTGTAACGGGAGCACTGGGTTCAATGCAAAGCCTCACAATTGCTGCACTCTCCCTCTCCCAAGCACCCAGATTCTCTGTGCCACATGGCTGCTGCTGGGGGATGAAGGAGGGGTGGCATCAGTGCTTCAACCCTGTCTTTCCTGCCCTCTTCAATGTCTCTTTCTGTGATATAAAGTTAAAATCTGGTACTGTGATTGCTCACCTGATTTTTGGTTCTTATGATGGTGCTTTTTGTGTGTAGTTAGTTGTCAAAATTTGGTGTTGCTATGTGGAGGATGAACAGTATAAGTCTCTATCAGCAATCTTGCTCTACCCCATTCTCAGTTAATTTCTCAGACACCAATTAGTGTGTGTAACTGTAGTATGTCCATTACCCAATGTGCACAGCAAATCAGTGTACTGAGACATTGGGCTGCAGCAGAGAAAGAGGTTTAATTGAAGGGCTGCTGAATGAGGAAATGGGAATAAACCTAAAATCCATTTCCCTGAGGAATTTGGGGCTAGGGTTGTTAAGGGTTTTGGAGTTGGCTGAAGTGTGGAGATATTGATTGGTCAAAGAGTGCAGGGTGAAATCATGGGCCAGGGCGATGAAAAAATGTGTTCTCATGCTGATTCAGTTCTGCTGTGGGAGTCTTCAAACTGGTTGGCACTGGAATTCAGAGCCTGCTTAAGTAATTCTTTTTCTTTTTTTTGAGATGGAGTCTTTTTGAGACAGAGTCTCTGTTGCCCAAGCTGGAGTGCAGTGGCCAGATCTCGGCTCACTGCAAGCTCCACCTCCTGGGTTCACGCCATTCTGCTGCCTCAGCCTCCCGAATAGCCAGGACTACAGGTTCCTGCCACCACGCCCGGCTAATTTTTTGTATTTTTTAATAGAGATGGGGTTTCACCATGGTAGCCAGGATGGTCTCAATCTCCCAACCTCGTGATCCACCCACCTCGGCCTCCCAAAGTGCTGCGATTACAGGAGTGAGCCACTGCGCCCGGCCTGCTTAAGTAATTCTTAAGCAAGTCTTATGAATCTAATGTCAGAAATCCTATCTCTAGGAAAAACAGGGCTGTAAATGATCAGTATCTAGTGCTATGTGACTTTGGTCACAGAGAAGTGGGTCAAAATATAGCCTGATTAATGCTTAATTATAGCTATATTTCTGTCCAAAATTCTTATTAACCCTGTGAGAATGGCTTTATTAGTAACCGGTCAGTCAATTCTGTGCTTTCTAGCAATAGCATTGGCTATTTCTACCCACATATAGCCAATGCCTTTTCCTTGCTTCTCTGCTCTTCTATGTGTTGAATTAATTTTAGCTGGGCTGGGAACAGCGACCTTCAGCATAGCTCCAATCACTTCATACTTACCAGGGAAGCTTTTTAAACATTTTATTCCTGGGCTTCACTTTATATGTACATAAGTCAAAGTTTCCGGAGGTGGTGGTCTAAAATCTATATCTTTATCTTCTGAATAATTTTAGGACCATAGTTAGCATTGAAAACCTCTGGCACAGGCTATACAAACAGAAACTCTCTTATCCACCCTCTACTTAACTGGCTTTTCAAATTTGTAAAATGTAAGAAATGAGGCTCACAGCATGTTGCTACCCTTCCTGTATTCTCTAGTGGTAATTATTGCTTAGCGTGTATTCTTTCAGGCCATTTCTAATGTACTTAAATGGATAAATATGTGCTTATTAAAGATATACAGTAGAAAATATGCTATTTAAAAAATGGCATGCCTGATGAATCATTCTGCAACTTACTTTTTACACCTACCAATGGAATTTGGAGATCTTCTCAGATTAGAATACATGCATGGCTCCATCTCATCCTTATTAATAGCTGCCTAGTTTTTCAAAGATGGACATGGCTTATTGAGGTGGTCATTTATTGATGGACATTTTAAGCTTAACATCTCTTCCTATTTCAAACAATGGTTCAATGAATGTGCTTATACGTTTTTCCTTGTGTGCATGGAGGTTAAAATGCAGAGTCACTGAGTGTGCATTTTAAAAATTTCAGTAGAATCTGTCAAATTGCCCTTACAGGTTGCTGCACCAATATATATTCCCACCAGCAGAGCATGAAATACCTATTTTATCCATGGTCTTGCCAATATTTGATAATATCAAATTTGATTATTTATTTATTTGACACAGGGTCTTGCTCTGTCGCCCAGGCTGGAGTACAGTGGTGTGATCACTGCTCACTGCAGCCTCAACCTTCCAGGTTCAAGTGATCCTCCCACCTCAGCTTTCCAAGGAGCTGGGACTACAGGTAGGCACCACTACGTCCAGCTAATTTTCATATTTTTTTGTAGAGATGGGGTTTTGCCATGTTGCCCAGGCTGGTCTCAAACTCCTCAGCTCAAGCGATCTGCCCACCTCAGCCTCCTAAAGCGTTGGGATTACAGGCATAAGCCACCGCATTTGGCCCAAACTTGACTTTCTTTTTCTTGACAATATATCTAAAATGTGTTACTTCATTTTAATAAAAATTTGAACTTTGTCATTTTTAATGAGGCTGTGTTTTTGCATATGTTTATTGGCCATTTCTATTTCCACTTTTTTGAACTGCCTGTTGATGCATTCTTATACATAATTGTGTCAGTAATATCTTTGTTTTTGAAAATTAAACTTTTCTCTTAATTTTTATTTTTAAAAACGTACATTTGGGGCATATGTGATAATTTAATACATTTATATTATTTGTAAAGATCAAATCAGTGTAATTGAGATATCCATTATCTTAAATATTTATCTTTTATTTATGCTAGAAATACTTGTTCTCTTCTAGCTATTTTGAAATATGCAATAAACTATTGTAAGCTATAGTTGGCAAACATAGTCACTGTACTGATCTAGCAAATACTAGGTCCTATTTCTTCTATCAGACTGTATATTTGTACCCATTAACCCACCTTTCTTCATTCCCCTCACCCTTCCTGGCCTCTGATAATGACAAATTTATTTTCATCTTCATGAGATCCACTTTTTAAGCTCCCACATATGAATGAGAACATATGATATTTGCCTTTCTGTGCTTAGCTTTTTTTTTGCTTAACATAGTAACCTCTAGTTTCATCCAGGTTCATATAAATGACAGGATGGATAGATTAACAATATTCCATTGGGTATATATACCACATTTTCTTTATCCATTTGCCCAGTGATGGTACCTGTACTTAAGTTGATTCCATAGTTTGGCTATTGTGAATGGTGCTCCAGTAAACATGAAAGTGCAGACATTTCTTTGACATATTGATTTTTCTTCTTTTGTATATATACCCAGTAGTGAAAATGCTGGATCATATAGCAGTTTTTAGTTATTTGAGGAACCTCTATATAGTTTTCCATAATAGCTGTACTAATTTACATTCTTACCACCAGTGTATGAGTGTCTCTCTTTCTCCACATTCTCAACAGAGTCTGTTATTCCTTGTCTTTTTGATAAAAAACATTTTAACTGGCTTGTGATATCTCATTGTGATTTGATTTGCATTTCTGTGATAATGAGTGATATTGAACAGTTTTTATATACCCGTTGGCTGTATGTATGTATGTTTTTGAGAAATGTCTATTCAGATTGTTTGCCCATTAAAACAATTGAATCATTTGTGTGGGTTTTTTTGTTTGTTTGTTTGTTTTTGTTTTTGTTTTTGCCATTGAGTTGTTTGAGCTCCTGATATATTCTGGTTATTAATTTCTTGTTAGATGGATAGTCATAAATATTTTCTCCCATTCTGTGGGTTGTCTCTTTGCTCTGTTGCTTGTTTCTTTTGCTGTGCAGAAGATTTTTAGCTTGATATAATCTCATTTGTCTATTGTTGCTTTGGTTACCTGTGTTCTTGAGGTCTTACACAAAAATCTTTGCCCAGACCAATATCTTGGAGAGTTTCCCCAATGTTTTCTTCCAGTAGTTTCATGTCTTAGATTTAAGTCTTTAATCTATTTTGATTAGTTCTGTTGTATACAGTAAGAAATAGCAGTCTAGTTTCATTCTTCTGCCTATGGTTGTCCAGTTTTCCCAGCACCATTTATTGAAGAGACTGTCTTTAACCCATTGTATGTTCTTGGTGCCTTGGTCAAAAATGAGTGGGCTGTAAATGCGTGGATTTATATCTAGGTTCCCTATTCTATTCCATTGGTGTTTGTGTCTGTTTTTATCCCAGTACTATGCTGATTTGGTTACTATAGCTTTGTAGTACATTTTGAAGTCAGGTACTGTGATGCCTCCAGCTTTGTTCTCCTCTTTAATTAAAAAAAATTTTAGAGGCAGGATCTTGCTCTGTCACTCTGGCTGGAGTGCAGTGGTGCGATCATGGCTCACGGCAGCCTCGACCTTCTGGGCTGAAATATTCCTCCTGCCTTGGCCTGCCAAAGTGCTGAGATTACAGGTTCAAGCCATCACGCCTGGCCCAGCTTTGGTTTATTTTGCTCACGATTGCTTTGCCTATGTAAGGTTTTTTCTGGTTTCATATAAATTTTAGGATTTTGTTTCTATTTCTGTGAAGAATGTCATTGGTATTTTGATTGAGATTGCATTAGATCTATAAATTGTTTGAGTAGGATTATCATTTTCATAATATTAATGATTTCGATTCATGAGCCTGGAACATCTTTCCATTTCTTATGTCCTCTTCAATTTCTTTCATCAGTACTTTATAGTTTTCCTTATATATGTCCTTAATTTCTATGGATATATTGGTTCCTAGATATTTTATATTCTTTGTAGCCATTGTAAATGAGATTGCTTTTTTGATTTGTTTTTCAGATTGTTATTGCCCACTTACAGTAGCTTATGTAAGTGCTACTAATTTTTGTATGTTGATTTTGTATCCTGAAATTTTACTGACTTTGTTATTTCTAACAACGTTTAAGTGAAGTCTTTAAGTTTTTCTAAGTATAAGATTATATTGGCTAGGCGTGGTGGCTCATGCCTATAATCCTAGCACTTTGGGAGGCCAAAGTGGGTGGATCACTTCAACCCAGGAGTTTGAGACCAGCCTGGGCAACATGGCAAAACCCCATCTCCACAAAAAATACAAAAATTAGCCAGACATAGTGGTGTGTGCCTGTAGTCCCATCTACTCAGGAGGCTGAGGCAGGAGGATTGCTTGAGCCTGGGAGGTTGAGGCTGGAATGCAGTTACACCACTGCACTCCAGCCTGGATGACACAGAGAGGGAGACCCTGTCTCAAAAAAAAAAAAAAAAAAAAAATTATGTCATCTGTGAACCAGACTGATTCGACTTCTTCCTTTCCCATTTGGAAGCCCTTTATTTCTGTCTCTTGCCTAATTGCTCTGGCCAGAATAAAACTCTTTTTAACCGTAGAGAAAACTGAGCAGCCATAGTCTACCAATGAGTTAGGCTTTGGAGATGGTGTGTCCTATGTTCTGAATATTTGCATCCCTCACCAAATCCAAATGTTGAAATCCTCATCCCTAAGGCAATGGTACTAGGCAGTCGAAGCCTTTAGGAGGTGATTATATTACAAAGGTTGAACCCTCATGAGTGAGATTTGTGTCCTTATAAAATAGGCCTGAGACCCCTTACTTCCACCTTGTGAGGACACAGTGAGAAGATTCCCTCCATTAGGAAGGTGGCCCTCAACCAGACACCAAATCTGCTGTTGCCTTGATCTTGGACTTCCCAGCTTCAGAACTGTGAGAAATAAAATTTCTGTTATCTATAAGCGACCTAGTTTATGATATTTTGTGATGGTAGCTTGAGTGAACTAAAACGGTGGGGTATGACATATTTGAGCTTATCAGGATATGCTGCAATACAGTTAAGACTGATTGAATTTGCAACAGTAGGACTGATCCATTGATTACGTGGCCTATTGCAGTATGCAGAAAGACAAAGGGGTAGAATCCCTCACCTTACACCAATTAGTACCGGTCAGGGTTTAGAGCAGGAAAAAAGCTATTTCAATCAGGAAGGAACTTAGCTGAGAAAGTTAGATGCTTATAAAACCATTGAAAGATGGTTTTGAAAGGAGCAAAAATTGGTGACTGTGACTAGGCTTTTGGCTTCAAGGTGATACACTGCCACTTCTGGGGTCCAGAGGTCAGGAAGCCACTGTGGCAGTAGAATAGGCAATGTATTGCCCAGCACTGCCCACACTCATATCTACTGGAGCCCACGTGTGCTCTTGCACCTCCACAGTATGTATGGGCCGGGCTTGGTGGCTCACACCTGTAATCCCAGCACTTTGGGAGGCTGAGGCGGGCTCATCACTTGAGTTCAGGAGTTCGAAACCAGCCTGGCCAACACGGTGAAACCCCATCTCTACTAAATTACAAAAATTAGCTGGGCATGGTGGTGCATGCCTGTAGTCCCAACTACTCAGGAGGCAGAGTTGAGAGAATCGCTTGAAACTGGGAGGTTGCAGTGGCTAGATCACGCCATTGCACTCCAACGTGGGTGACAGAGCGAGACTCGGTCTCAAAAAATAAAAATTAAAAAAAAATAAAGATATGAAGGCCTAAGTGGGTTTTGAGTTTATCTAATTTATTGTTCTCTAATAGACCTAGAGTCTAAAATAAAGAAATAGGATAATTTTTTTTGTATTACTTCTGAAGTGATACAAATGAAATTATGTCTTTCTCAGAGCTTCTACAAGCTATAAAAATTCATAGACTATTTGAAAATAAGCCTTGCCACTAGTCTTATCAAAAACTTCAAAGTGTTTCTACTTCTTTAAAGTGCAATTGGCACATGAAAAGAACCCAGAACTAGAAGATAAAGGGCACAACTGGGTTTTAGCCCTGGCTTTTTTTTTTTTTTTTTTCCTTTCTTTTTTGAGACGGAGTTTCACTCTTGTTGCCCAGGCTAGAGTGCAATGGCATGATCTCAGCTCAAGGCAACCTCCGCCTCCTGATTTCAAGTGATTCTCCTGCCTCTGCCTCCTGAGTAGCTAGGATTACAGGCTCCTGCCACCACACCCAGCTAATTTTTGTGTTTTTGGTAGAGACGGGGTTTCACCATGTTGGCCAGGCTGGTCTTGAACTCTTGACCTCTCAGGTGATCCACCCACCTTGGCCTCCCAAAGTGTTGGGATTACAGGCGTGAGCCACTGCACTGGGCCTCGCCTAGCCCTGGCTTCTTTTCTTACAAGCTATGTGTCCTTGGGCATAAGCTATGTGTCCTTAACCTTTCTGATCTGCAGTTTTCTTTATCTGTAAAGTTGACAGTTGTAAAGATTAAATGAGATAACTTCTGAACAGTGCTTTTCAAACTAGAAAACACTGCAAATATTTGATTATGAGGTAGGTTTGTCCAAGTCCCAACAGCTGTGGGAGGACTGAAAATAAAAGATAAAAATTTTAAACTTTCAATTTTATGTGCTAAAGGAAGATGGCCAGGATGGTGAAGGGTGCAGCAACCTTGTGGTTAGAAATGTGGTTGAAGGAACTAAGACTGTTACTCTGAAGCCTGAACACTGGGGTTGCAGAGGAGAATCAATATTTACAACCTGGCCTGGTGGGAGTCCTACTATATGACCTGGCCTTCAGCAGTGTCAGATATTTAAAAATATTCCAGTTTTATTTAGAAATAAGTTATCACCTCTCCTTGCTCATTTTCCTCTCATCTTAACATTCCCTTAATCTAAAAACCAGGTAGGATGCAGGCTTAGGTCTTCAGATGTCTCAGGCTGATCTCTCTGTGCTTATAGAATCTTTTTAAGGCCAGAGGAGAGGTAGGTGACATCTGGATGTAGTCTCACAACAAAGGTCAACATGCATATCTTGGAAATCTGAAGGAAATGGAACAGGACGAAAATGAAGACACAACTTTGAGGCACATATGGTTTGGAAGGTGTCTAATGGAAGGTCTGGATGCCTCTCAGAATTCTCAGAGGATATACTTTCTAAGGTATAAGTGACTCATGACAGGAGGAGTGGAGAGCTGATGACCAATTTGAAAATTGCTCAGGAATGCGGATTGATGTTTGGAACATCAATTTCCATACTTTATATAGTTTTTACTATTCAATCAAATTAAGATTGATGTTCAGAACATCAATTTCCATACTTTGTATACTTTTTACTATTCAGTCAAATTAAGATTGATGTTTGGAACTCCAGTTTCCACAGCTTCTATTGTTTCTCTTTTCTCACAATAGTCTGTCTTTCTACCTCTTTTTATGTAACCAAGTAAGACACGGTGAGTATAATGAATTTTGAGTTTTCTTTTTTTCCCAGTTGGGAAGATCTGTCAATATTTCATAGGCAAGCAAAAAGAGGCACTAAAATATTAAAATATTTTAGTCACTTCTGAAGATCCAAAGACAGGTTCTTTTTTTGCAAAGCTTTATTCTCTTTTAATGAATTCCTCCTTTTGCTGATTTGTCTTTTCTTTCTTTTTTTTTGAGACAGAGTTTCACTCTATCTCCCAGGCTGGAGTGCAGTCACATGATCTCGGCTCACTGCAAGCTCCACTTCCTGAGTTCAAGCGGTTCTCCTGCCTCTGCTTCCTGAGTAGCTGGGACTACAGGCACACACCACCATGCCCAGCTAACTTCTGCTTTTTTGTAGAAACGGGATTTCACCATGTTGGCCAGGCTGGTCTCGAATGCCTGACCTCAAGTACCTGCCTCGGCCTCCCAAAGCACTGGGATTACAGGCGTGAGTCACCATGCCCAGCCTGATTTGTTTTTTGTGATTACTCAAAGATCAAACAGCTCATACAATGTACGTGAGTCAGTTTTACAGACCTGGCAAGGTAGCCCTTTGGCTTTCCTTCATAGCTGTGAACCTGTAATTAAGTTGTCAAAAATTTTCAGCCTGCTACCTGTTTACAATGTAAACAAGTGATTGCTAGTATGTGAATACAGAATTTTTTTTTTTCTTTTTTTCAGAGGGAGTCTCACTCTGTCGCTCAGGCTGGAGTGCAGTGGTACAATCTCGGCTCACTGCAACCTCCGCCTCTCGGGTTCAAGTGATTCTCCTGCCTCAGTTTCCTGAGTAGCTGGGACTACAGGCATGCACCACCACATCCAGCTAATTTTTTGTATTTTTAGTAGAGACGGGGTTTCACCATGTTAGCCATGTTAGCCAGGCTGGTCTTGAACTCCTGACCTCAAGCAATCCACCTACCTCGGCCTCTTAAAGTGCTGGGATTACAGGCGTGAGCCACCGTGCCTGGCCCGAATACAGAATTTTTGAAACATTTATTTGGCTAAAACAGCATTTTTAAATAAGAAAATGTACAAAAAGAGTTGAGGTTTCATTAGAGACATGAAGCTTTAATTTGAGTTGTAATTTTTGACATAATAAAGAGTGAAGCAAAGTTTTTCAGAGATTTGAGCTATTTCATTGTGCTAATTAACAGGTAGGTGTAATGATTATAGCATCATAATCTACACGGATGTGGTTTCACTAAACAGAAAATATAACATTCACTTTGTATAATTAGAAGTTTACTGTTTTGAGTCCACCTTCTTCCATCTATTTATACTCACAAGTATACCAGGGAAACACTTTCCCCCCAAATGCAGTGGGGTAGATATGAGTTGCTCTACATACTTGAGTGTATGAATTGTCACCTTATCTCTATGTTCTAAATCAAATTATCTCTGATTCTTAATCTTGACTAGCCAAAGCAGTGAGAAAGTCCATTTCAGATATGTTTTGGGAAATTTCCCCCTTTTGTTAGGGTCATGTAAAAATCCAGGTTGAAGACTCTACTTTCAGGTATAATTTCTATGGTTTGTTACTGGAAAAGTTTCTCTACATATGTAGATCACTGGAAATAAGCAGAGGCACAGGGCTCTCTCGAATGAAGCTGGCTTTTGGAATTACTTGGCTGCAACTGTCATTTGCTACTTTAAAATTTTATTAATTATTATTATTATTTTTTTGAGACAGAGTCTCACTCTGTTGCCCAATCTGGAGTGCAGTGGCGTGATCTTGGCTCACTGCAACCTCTGCCTCCCGGGTTCAAGTGATTCTCCTTCCTTAGCCTCCTGAGTAGCTGGGACTACAGGCACGCGCCACCATGCTTGGCTAATTTTTGTGTTTTAATTCTTTGTGTTTTAGAACACTTCATTGTTCGTCTATGGAGAGTTTCATCATGATTCTTCTTTAATTTCTTAATAACTTTTTCTTTCTTTCTTTCTTTCTTTTCTTTTCTTCTTCTTCTTTCTTTTCTTCTTTTCTTTTCTTTCTTTTCTTCTTTTCTTCTTTTTTGTACTGAAAACCGGCTAGGTTAGCCAGGTGGTCTCGAACTTCAACCCTCAAGATCCACCCTGCCCTCAGTCCTCCAAAGTGTTATCCATGGAGCCACTGTGTCTAGCCTGCCATTTCATTGACAATTGTTATTCTCCTTAGAGGGAGAGAAGATAGTTTGAGTGGTTCCTGTTCAAAATAAATAAATAAGCTGGGTGCGGTGGCTCACACCTGTAGTCCCAGCAATTTGGGAGGCCAAGAAGGGCAGAACACCTGAGGTCAGGAGTTTGAGACCAGTCTGGCTAACATGGTGAAACCTCATTTCTACTAAAAATTAGCTGGGCCTGGTGGCACTTGCCTGTAATCCCATCTACTCAGGAGGCTGAGGCAGGAGAATCGCTTGAACCCAGGAGGTGGAGGTTGCAGTGAGCTGAGATCATGCCATTGCATTCTAGCTTGGGCAACAAGAGCAAAACTCAGTCTCAAAATAAAGAAATAAATACAGAAAAAATAATCCAAGTTGGGAAGGGTTATTGTCTTATCCAGCCAGTGGGGCGGGGCCCAATCTTAACTGGAAGCATTGGGTTTCACTGCCGCAGTCTGTTCTGCTACAGGACTTTGCTACTCAGACCGGCCTTCCCTGTCCGTTGGACAGGGATTCTCTGGGCAGGCTCAGGGACACTGTTCCCATGGGCCTCTCCACTGACCACTGCCTCAGCCACAGACACCCTCGCTGTGGTTCCCAAAGTATCTATGTCCTTGGCCTGGCTCTCTGGCTTCCTGCAGCCATCTGTTACTGGTGTTCCATGCGTGCAAACCGTGGGCTTCTATCATGCTCAGAGGCTCCTTCACAACTTTTTCTCTTTCTCTAGTCTTGGAGAAATCTCTCTTTTCTTAAGTTTCAGCATCAGCTTCTTCTCTTTCCCCTTTATAGACTTCTATCTCACCCACCTGCAAAAGAATAAACAGCGTGAGGGCCCCTGTTTTATCAGGCTTGGCAACAACAGCTGTGAGCACACATCTACCCATCCTGGTCCCCCACGTTCACTTAAGTCACCCAGAGTGGAGCAGGAAATCTGGTCTGCCTCGTAGGTATCAGGGAGCAGAAATGTCAGTCCTTACACCACGCCTCCTAAACAGAGATGACAAAACATAAATGAGTAATTGCCCCTCACATCAGTATTATTTTGCATTGCGTCTTTTTTATCAGAATCTGTGCGGGGGGCGGGGGGGGGTTTGTTCCTTTGTTTGAGGTAAGTTCTCTCTCTGTCACCCAGGGTGGAGTACAGTGGCACAATCATGGCTCACTGCAGGTTCCACCTCCTGGTCTCAAGCAACTCTTCTGCCTCAGCCTCCCGAGTAGCTGGGACTATAGGTATGCACCACCACACTTGGCTAATTTTTAGGTTTTTTTGTTTTTTGTTTTTTGTTTTTTGTTTTTTTTGGTAGAGACAGCTTCTCACTGTGTTGCCAAGACTGGTCTTGAACTCCTGAGCTCAAGTGATCCTCCTGCCTCAGCCTCCCAAGGTGCTTTTCCTATTAGATACCCTACATACCTTCCTGCTAGATCAAAAACAGACAAGAATCTACTTTTGATCTAGCAGGAAGGTATGTACAGTATCTAGTAGGAAAAAAGCTGGTTTCAAAGCTGTGAGTCCTACCAGGGGCTGGGAAAAGGTGGAAAGGGGAGAAACTGCTTGACAGGTAAGGGATTTCACTTTGGCGAGAGGAAGATGTTCTTGAACTCCATAGAGGTGATGGTTGTACAACATTGCAAATGTACTCAATGCTACAGAATTGTTTACTTTAAAGTATTAATTTATGTTATCTGAATTTTACCTCAATAACTTATTTAAAAAGAAAAAGGCAATGAGTCCTCATGCTGGTGTCATGGGGTTTATTGGTACGAGAGCACACTGGGCTAAAAAGAGCACCCACCTGTCTCCCCCAGTTAGAAGCTAACTGACCTTGGTCAATTTCCCTAGCCCCAGTTTTCTCATATGTTAACTGGGGATAATAATTCTCAGTCGGCAAGGATGCTGTTAGGGCAAAATTAGGTCATTTGTGAGAAGCACCAGGCACAGTGCCTGGCCCACTGAGGGGGTCACTTCTCCATAGCGCCCGATCCCTGCTTCTTAGGCAGGTGATCTAGATTCTGCCAATGCCTCATGTCTGGCCTGTTGGCTTTGAGGAATGAGTGGAAATGTCGTCAGCTGAGGTTGAAAGAGAAATTATTTTGATAAAGCAGGTGAGAACACTGCTGAATTTGAGATGATTGTGAGCCATAATAGGTCAGAAGCTGGAGTCTGAGACTGGCAGAGATCGCAGTCAGGCTGGACATTGAGATTTCAGTCATCCAGTATGTCACTAGGACCCTGAAAAACGACTTGGCCCAGGGGAGATTGGAGTGAACAGGTAGAGGGCTTGAGGTGAAAGACTGGGGAATATCATTTAAGGGTTAGGTGAATCCTGTGCTCATTAGGGTTATTCAACCCTATCTGTCCCCAGGCTTACCTTGTACACCTCTCTGTCTCTGCTCACTCCATTCTAACTCACTCTGTTCATTCATCTTTCCAGACTTCTATCTACAGAGCTTTTCCAGTCTTGATGTCTGCTTGGTTTGTTTCTCTGCCTCTTGACTCAGTGCTTCATTCTCTGGCTGGTGCACAGATCTACCCATCCTGGTCCCCCATGTTCCTTTCATCCAGCGTGGCATCAAGGAAGTCTGTTCATGATAATGAGGTCCAGTGTGCTCTCATAATTGATCTCCAAAGAGCAGTGCTTTCTAGATTAATTCTCAGCTGGGTCTTGTCTCTTCATACTTCCCTTTTTTTTTTTTTTTTTTTTTTTGAGACAGAGTCTTGTTATGTCACCCAGGCTGGAGTGCAGTGGCGCAATCTTGGCTCATGGCAATCTCAGCCTACCAAGTTCAAGAGATTCTCCTGCCTCAGCTTCCCAATTAGCTGGGATTACAGGCACGTGCCACCATGCCTTGCTAATTTTTGTATTTTTAGTAGAAATGGGGTTTCACCATGTTGACCAGGTTGGCCATGAACTCCTGGCCTCAGGTGATCTGCCTGCCTCAGCCTCCCAAAGTGCTGGGATTACAGGTGTAAGCCACGACACCCAGACTCTTTAAACTTCATTTCTAACATGCCAGGTCCTACCCTCTTCCTTGCTTACCCTGGCACCTGGATTTCCCTGATTTTGAACTGATTATTTGGCTCCTGATTCCTGGCCTTACTTTGTCTTTGTGGATATTTGCTTGTTCTGTCTGTTTTAATTCAGCAAATATTTATTGAGGGTCTACTATGTGGAGGCCCTATTTTAGGATCTAGGAATACAGCAGAAACAAAACAGACCAAAATCCCTATGTTTGTGGAAAGTAAGTGGGAAGAAAAAAAAGCAGGGAAGTGGGATAATGAGTATTGAGGAGTGAGTTACAAGTTTAACTAGGGTGGTCAGGGCATCCTCCCACTGAGAAGTTATCATTCAGGGCAGAGGAAAGAGCCAGTCAAAGGCCTTGAGGCAGGAGCATACCTGGAGTGTTTGGGAGCATCAAGGAGGCCAGGATGGCTACAGCAGAGAAAGTGCTAAGGAAGGCTGTCACGGAGAGATCAGAAGAGTACAGGTGGTGATGAGGACATTGTTTAGGGTCCTGGAAGCCACTGTAAGAAAATTAGCATTTCCTATGAGTGATGGGGAGCCTCTGGAGCATTTTGGGGGTCAGTCTGGCTTTGTGGAGATTCAGTCATCCAGCTTCCTACAGTCCAGTTTCAGGCTTGCCTTCACACTTTTTTTTTGTTTGTTGTTTGGTTTTTATTCATGTCATTGTACCCAGAGAAAATGTTTCGGCTGGACCCTGCTTCAGTTCTACTTCTAATAACTATGCCTCAATTTAATTTATGTGTCACTTGGAAAGTAAATGAAGATGCTATTACTGATTCAATCATTGGTCAAATAAACATATAATTATAAACTTAGAAAAGTGCTATCAAGAAAAATTGCATGAGGGCATACCAAGGAATGCCAAGAATTGCTGGCAACCACCAGAAGCTGGGAGAGTTCAGGAATGATTCTTCCCTAGAGCCTTTGGAGAGAGTGTGGCCCTGCTAACACCTTGACTTCTAGCTCCAGAACTATGAGACAACAAATTTCTGTGGTTTTAAGTCCTTCCACACTCACACGCAGAAGTACATGATGTTTGGCAATGCATCATGGGGAAAGAGACTGGGTTAACAAGGCAGAGTCTGCTTGAGAAAGTACCTCGAAAAAAAGATTTTAATATTTTTTTAAGAGACAGGGTCTCATACCATCACCCAGGTTGGAGTGCAGTGGCATGATCATAGCTCACTGTAGCCTCAACCCCCTGGGTTCAAGCGATCCTCCCACCTCAGCTTCCCAAGTAGCTGGTAACCCAGGTGTGTGTCACCACACCCAGCTAATTTATTAAAAACGAGGTTTGAAGGATGAGTAGGAGTTAGGTGTGAATGGGGTCAGAGGAATATGTTTTTGCCTGTAGACCAGTATCTACAAAGGCCCCAGAGCTGAGAAAAGTGAGGTCAATTCCATTAAATGAAGAAAGGCCAGTGTGAGGTTGAAGCACCAGCGTGGGAAGAGAGGCAAGGATTGAGCATGGAGAGGTGACACCATGTAAACAATTGTGTTTTTAGCATTTGGCAGTGAATCTTTTAGCATTAAATCTGTGAATATGTTTCCTGACTGTGATCGTAAATTTTTTGTGTCAACTTGACTGGGCCATGGGGTGCTCAGCTATTTGGTCCAACTTGATTCTGGGTATGTCTGTGAGGGTGTTTCTGGATGTGATTAACATTTGAATTGTTAGAGTTAGTAAAGCAATGACCCTCCTCCAATATGAGTGGGCCTCCTCCAATCCAGTGAAGGCCTGAATAGAATAAAAGGCTGAGTAAGAAAGGATGCTCTCTCTCTCTGTGCCTGTCTTTGGGCCAAGACATCGGTTGTTTTCTGCCCTTGACCTCAGGCTCAGGCTGGATGTATACCGTCAGCTCTCCTGGATTTGAACTTCTCAGCCTCCATAACTGTGTGAGTCAATTCATTATAATAAACAAATCTCTCTCTCTATCTCTATTTCTCTACATCTCTGTGTCCATACATCCTATTGGGTCTGTCTCTCTGGAGAACCCTGAGTAATCCTGACCAATTGACATAAGCAAACAGAGAGATAATCAATCAAACCATATCAGTATCCTCTCACCCTACATTCAGGCTCTTCCCTTATCCAGACAGCACCTAGATTTTCCTTTGGGGAACCTACTTCTCCCTGCCTAGGGAATTTGTAGTAGTCAAGTACTTTGAGTAGTATTGTGTTAGTCAATTTTGCTTTGCTGAAAAAGAATACCCGAGATTGGGTAATTTATAAAGAAAAGAGGTGTATTTGGCTCCTGGTTCTGCAGGCTGTACAGGCATAACACCAGCAGCTGCTCAGCTTCTGGTGAGGCCTTAGGATGTTTTACTTGAGGCAGAAGGCTGATGGGGAGCAGGTGTGTCACATAGCAAGAAAGGGAACGAGAGAGAGGAGGAGGTACCAGTTTCCTTAAATAACCGGCTCTCATGTGAACTAATAGAGTGAAAACTCATTCATTACCTCAGGGCGGGCACCAAGTCATTCATGAGAGATCCACCCCTATAACCCAAACACCTCCCACCAGACTCCACCCCCGACACTAGGGATCACATTTCAATATGAGACTTGGAGAGAACAAATATCCAAACCATATCAAGTGTGGACTATGCCTCCAGCCGTAAGCATATGCTTTGATTGTCGAAGTCAATCAATATTTTTTGGAGGCTTCATAGTGGTCCCTAGTAATGTCATCTCTTTTCTAACTAGATTCTGAACAATCAGTTGAAAGATAAACCAGGGTAATATGAAGGTCCCAAACAGCACTTTTATTGCCATAGAGGCCAGTTAGAGCACATGGTTCAAATCTGTTAAACAAGTAGACTCAACTCCAAATAATGCAGACCTAGGCACCCAGTCATAGGCCATGATGGACTTTGATAGGTCCTGCTACGTGAATTAACAGAAAAGAACTCCTCTTCTCTGGGAGAAGTTCCCCAAATGGAACGGCAGTTCTGCCTTTCCAAAAGAAAAAACAGAACTGTGTAGAGCATTCTCAGTTTTTACAAAATTATCAATCAGATGGGTTGATACATCTTGCCAGAGCCGAGAGAGGCTAGAGTTACACTAATTGAGACAACTTTAGGCATGAGAAAGAAGCATTCTTCATAAAATATGCTATTTCATATTTTATGCTATTTCACTGAAAATATGCTATTTCACAGTGATTGGTTCAGAGATAAGTAGTCACTCAGGTCTAAGCCCATAGAAATTCCCTATCCTGGCTGGGTACAGTGACTCATACCTGTAATCCTAGCACTTTGGGAGGCCAAGGTAGGAGAAACACTGGAGCCCAGGAGTTCAAGACCAGACTGGGCAACATAGTGAGACAATCTCTACCAAAATTTTAAAAATTATCTGGATGTGGTGGTACCTGCCTGTAGTCCCAGCTACTCAGGAGGCTGAGGAGGGAGGATCATTTAAGCCAGGCAGGCCAAGGCCAAGGCCAGGATTGTACCACTGTACTCTAGCCTGGGTGATAGAGTGAGACCCTGTTAAGAGAAGAAAAAAGAAGAAGAAAGAAAGAAAGAAAGAAAGAAAGAAAGAAAGAAAGAAAGAAAGAAAGAAAGAAAGAAAGAAGGAAGGAAGGAAGGAAGGAAGGAAGGAAGGAAGGAAGGAAGGAAGGAAGGAAGGAAGGAAGGAAGGAAAAAGAAAAAGAGGGAGGGAGGGAGGGAGGGAGGGAGGAAGGAATGAATGAAGGAAGGAAGGAAGGAGCCGGGCATGGTGGCTCATACCTGTAATCCCAGCACTTCGGGAGGCCAATGTGGGCGGATCACCTGAGGTTGGAGGTTTGAGATCAGCCTGACCAACATGGAGAAACCCCGTCTCTATTAAAAGTACAAAATTGGCTGGGCGTGGTGGTGCATGCCTGTAATCCCAGCTTTTTGGGAGGCTGAGGCAGAAGAATCGCCTGAACCTGGGAGGCGGAGGTTGTGGTGAGCCAAGATCACACCATTGCATTCCAGCCTGGGTAACAAGAGTGAAACTCTGTCGAAAGAAAGAAAGAAAGAAAGAAAGAGAGAGAGAGAGAGAGAAAGGGAGGGAGGGAGGAAGAGAGAGAGAGAAAAGAAAGAAAGAAAGAAAGAAAGAAAGAGAGAGAGAGAGAGAAAGAAAGAAAGAAAGAAAGAAAGAAAGAAAGAAAGAAAGAAAGAAAGAAAGAAAGAAAGGAAGGAAGGAAGGAAGGAAGGAAGGAAGGAAGGAAGGAAGGAAGGAAGGAAGGAAGGAAGGAAGGAAGGGAAAGAAAGAGAAAGAAAGAAAGAAAGAAAGAAGAGAAAGAAAGAAAGAAAGAAAGAAAGAAAGAAAGAAAGAAAAGAAAGAGAAAGAGAGAAAGAGAGACAGAGAAGGAAGGAAGGAAGGAAGGAAAGAAGGAAAGAGTAAGGAAGAAAGAAAAAAAGAAAGAAAGATAAAAAGAAAGAAAGAGAGAAAGGAGGGAGGGAGGGAGGGTGCAGAGGGAAGTAGGGAAGGAGGGAAGGAAGGAATTCCCTAGCCTCAGAATTGGTCCAGATTGCCCCAATCAGAATGAAGTGCAAGTGTTTGATAATAGAAAGGGGTCTTTGGAGAGAAGACTTCTTGCTGTAAACACTTTGTTTCCATGAGGTAAGTTAGCCTGAGGAGGAAGCTGACTTGTGGAGGAGAGCAGAGCTGTGAAAAAAAAGGAAATACAGAGTTGGAGTCCTGATCAAAACATGCCTGACATGTTCCTTGGGTTTTTTTTAGTTACATGAACCAATAAATGTTCTTTACCATTTAACCCAGTTTAAATTAGGTTTTCTTTGACTATAACCAAATTTATTCCAATAGATACACTTATACTTCATCT
Organism: Papio anubis; assembly: GCF_008728515.1. Taxonomy (NCBI): domain Eukaryota; kingdom Metazoa; phylum Chordata; class Mammalia; order Primates; family Cercopithecidae; genus Papio; species Papio anubis. The sequence goes on from NC_044978.1 coordinate 98,317,252, forward strand.
GTTTTAAAACTAGACTCAAATCTCATCACCTCTAAGAATGTTTCTATAATCGATCCTATGTACCTTTAGATTGCACTTGCCTGGGGCTGGGAGTTCTGGGTTACCTAGTGTATACTGTAATTTTTTTGGTAATATTATCGCTTATTATTAGTGTTTTCATGGTATATATTTTCCCTTTTTTTCTTTCAGTCTGTGCCCTTAGAATTTCTTGTGAACAGCATATAGTTGAGTCTTGCTTTTGTTAAAATCTAGTTTGACAATTTCCACTGTCATGTTATTCCATTTACATTACATTAGTTATAGATATGATTGGTTTAATGATCCCTATCTGTTCTTTGTTATTCCTTTCTTGCTTGTTTATAAATTAAGTTAAGAAGAAGGAGGAGAAGAAGAGGAGGAAGAGGAAGAGGAGGAAGAAGAAGAAGAGGAAAAAGAGGAAGAAGAGGAAGAGGAGGAAGAGGAGAAAGAATAGGAAGAGGAAGAAGAAGAAGACAGTGGCAGTGGCAGCTGGGTATGGCTGCTTATGTCTGTAATCCCAGCACTTTGGGAGGCTGAGGTTGAAGGATTGTTTGAGGCCAAGAGTTTGAGACCAGCCTGGTCAATACAGCAAGATCCTGTCTCTATTAAAAAAAAAAAAAAGTTGGCCAGGTGCAGTGGCTCACACCTGTAATCCCAGCACTTTGGGAGGCCAAGGCAGACAGATCATGAGGTCAGGAGATGGAGACCATCCTGGCTAACACAGTGAAACCCTGTCTGTACTAAAAATTACAAAAAAAAATATTAGCTGGGTTTGGTGGCAGGTGCCTGTAGTCCCAGCTATTTGGGAGGCTGAGGCAGAAGAATGGTGTGAACTCAGGAGGTGGAGCTTGCAGTGAGCCGAGATCTCTCCACTGCACTCCAGCCTGGGCAACAATGTGAGACTCCATCTCAAAAAAAAAAAAAAAAAAAAGTTAAAAAGAAGTAAAAATTAAGGATTATTCACTATTCTGAATATATCAGTATTATATGTTATATTATACATTATATAAGGGTTATTCAGTATTCATACATATATAAAAGAGATGGGGTTTCACTTTGTTGCCCAGGCTAGTCTCAAACCCCTTGTTTCAAGTGATCTGCCTACCTCAGCCTCCCAAAGTGCTGGAATTATAGACATGAGCCACTGTGCCCAGCCAGTATTCTATTTTATCTTACCTATTGTTTTTCTAGTAATATCTCTCAGTATTTTTTTAGGGGTTACTAAAGATTACAATATGTATCCTTAACTTTTCCTTATTTTATCATTTCATAAACAATATAATAAACTTACTACAGTATAATTTTATTACCCTTCTGCTATTGTGCAAATGTCATGTATTTTTTCATTATCAATTATTTTGCTATTCTATTTGCTTCAAATGGTCAATAGTCTTCTAAAGAAAGTTTCTAAAGAGTACCTTATGTTTTTTCACATCTTTGCCCATTCTGGTGGCCTTCACAGATTCCTGGAAAAAAACTTCCTTGAGTGTTACTCATAATGCTGGGCTTCAAGTGACAATTTTTTTCTGTTTCTGTTTTTATTTAGCTTTCATTTTTAAAGGGTGCATTTAAAGGTATAGATTTCTAGGTTGACAGGTTTTTTTGTTTCTTTGTTTTTTTTTTCCAGATGTCATTCCATCGTTTTCTGGCTTCCATTTTTTTCTCTTAAGAAGTTAACCAACATTCTTATTTTTCTATTCATAAGCATAATAGATCCTTTCCCCTACCCTGGCTTCTTTTAAAATATCTCTAGATATAGCTTTTTTTTTTTTTTTAATCTAGCTTAGTGTTCACTGTGATTATTGGATACATGGGTTCATATCTTTCATCAATTTTAGAAAATTCTTGGCCACTATCTTTTTAAATATTTCTTTTGCCCCAGTTTCTCCTCTGTTCCTGGATTCCAATTACCTATATGCTAGATCTATGGCTTCAATGTGTCCTCCAGAGTTAATGTGTTGAAAACTTAATCCTTGACTGGGCACAGTGCCTCATGCCTGTAATCCCAGCACTTTAGGAGGCCAAGATGGATGGATCACAAGGTCAGGAGTTTGAGACTAGACTGGCCAACATAGTGAAACCCCGTCTCTACTAAAAATACAAAAATTAGCTAGGTGTGGTGGCACATGCGTAGTCCCAACTACTTAGGAGGCTGAGGCAGGAGAATCACTTGAACTGGGAGGCGGAGGTTGCAGTGAGCCAAGACTGTGCCATTGCGCACCAGCCTGAGTGACAGAGTGAGACTGTCTCAAAAAGAAAAAAGAAAACTTAATCCTCAATGCAACAATGTTGAGAGGTGGAGTATTTAAGAAGTGATTAAGTCACAAGGGCAGAGCCCTTACGAATGGACTAATATCATGATCATGGGAGTGGGTTTATTATAGTGAGAGTTAGTTTGTGAGGAAATCAGTTTTAGCCCTCTCGCTCTCTGTCATTCTCATGTATACACTACTCTCTTGCCCTTCCACCTTCTGTCATGAAATAATGCAGCAAGAAGGCCCTCAACTGATGCAAGCCTTTCAACCTTGGACTTCCCAGACTTCAAAAATGTAAGAAATAAATCTCTGTTCTTTATACATTATGCAGTCATGGGTACTCTGTTATAGCAGCATAAAACAGACTAAAAGACAACTCAGTTGCCTAATATTGACTTTTACATCTCTGATTCTTTGTTCCCTGTTTTTGTTTTCCTCATTATTTCATTCTCTCTTCAAATTTGAATAATTTTTACTGACCTATCTCGCAGTTCACTTATTCTTTTTTCTGCTGTATTGATTTGTTATTAAACTTATCCAATCAATACTACATTTTAGATATTGTTATTTTTTCGTTCATTTTCTTATTTTAGCTGAGATTCTCTATCTCTTTACTTGTTTTACTCATCTTTTTATCTAAGTTCTTTAACATATTTGTAATAGTTATTTGAAAATTTTTGTCTGCTAATTCTAACACTAGGGTTACCTATGAGTCTGCTTTTTATTGAGTATTTTTTCTTTTCATTAGGGGTCATATTTCCCCCCCTTTTTACATATTTTGCATTTCTTGTTTTAGACTTCTGTGCGTATATGAGTATTTATAAATAATATTCACCACCAGCACCCTAGGCCGCCCCTGCCCCAAGATGATTCCCTTTCCTCTATCAGGAAGCTGGGTTTGGTTGGGGGTAATTTCTTCAGTCTAATCAGAACTTGGGGTTGCCACTTTAGTTGATTTCAGTTCGATCCACTTCCGGTATTGGATGTCTTAAGCATGATCAGTTTCTTTTCTCTGATAGGGCTTTGAAATTTTAACATCATGAGATCCCTATGCTTTCCAGCCCAGTCATCAGTTTCTTGTTTCATGAGAGTCAAGCACGTAATTTTAACAAGTAAAGTCAGCTGGGTAGGGACTATTGTGATCTGGAGGGCAGGGGGAACCGTAAATCAACTCTATTCTATTGACACTATTCAAGAATTTGAGTCCTGGTTGTCAGATTTTTCTTTTCTTTTCTAAAAGAATCCTGAAATTCAGATCCTTATGTGAATTTCCCATTATTTCATGTTGGCTAATCATTTAAAAATCTTTCAAAGCACAGCTCAGACCTGACAAAATATATCTTTTTCCTTAATTCAGTCCATGGACCACTAGTTCTCAGTCTCCAATGTCATTCAACTTCTTCATATTAGGTAATAAGACCCAAAAAGTGCTTAACCTAACTTAGCTCAGAAAAGACAGCTTACAAAAAATTAGCCAGGCATGGTGGTGCACAACTGTAATCCCAGCTATTTGGGAGGCTGAGGCATGAGAATCGCTTGAACCTGGGAGGCAGAGGTTGTGGTGAGCCGAGATCATGCCACTGCACTCCAGGAGCCTGTTCAACAGAGCAGGACTCTGTATCAAAATAAATAAATTAATTAATTAAATAAATAAAAAATAAATAAATAAAAAGAAAAGAGGACTTCCTGAAGCTAAGAAAAATCAGTTCTTAAAAGTTAATACAATTTTAAATTTGACTGCCAGTTTGTTATAAGACGTTTTAATCAGAGATTTTGCAAAAGTTAGAAAGGACTAGGATCATGCCTGTAATCAGAGCACTTTGGCAGCCTGAGGCAGGTGGATCACTTGAGGTCAGGAGTTTGAAACAAGCCTGGCTAACATGGTAAAACCCCGTCTCTACTAAAAATACAAAAAAATTATCCAGGCGTGGTATCCATTACAGGTGGCACCTGTAATCACAGCTCATTGGAAAGCTGAGGCAGGAGAATTGCTTGAATCTGGGAGGCAGAGGTTGCAGTGAGCCGAGATTGTGCCACTGCACTCCAGCCTGGTTGACAGAGAGTGAGATGCCATCTCAAAAAAAAAAAAAAAAAGAAAGAAAGAAAAAAGAAAGAAAGAAAAGAAAGTATAAAAACCATTCATCCAGTAGAATGAGACATGGTGGATTAACTCTAGAGGACAGTTATGTCTAAGTTAGATTTTCCACTGCAAAGACAGATGTATTAGTATTATCTCCAGATAACTGAGGAAATAGACAAATAAAACAACTCAAATATACAAGTTCTAATGTTTTTATCACACAAACATATACCAATTTTGCCCTGTATTCTTGGAGAAACACAAATATTTTCTCCCTACAACTTGCTTCTGTAGCAATAGGAACTGCCAGAGAATACAGCTATGAGTATGTTTTCCAGGAAAAATTTGTTGTATTTTAAATTGATGATTTTTTCATCTTTTCATGTGAAAGTCTTATTTGCTATTTATAGAGGCCTATTTGTTTTAGCTGCCTACCTGGTTGGAGTGACAAAGAACCAGGTTTTCTTGCTGAAAACTGAACCAAACCATTTTAATACTCCTGCTTCCCTAGACAATCTTTTTCTAAATAAACTTAATCATTGGTGCTGGGTGTTTTATTTTGTAATTAAAGCCTAAAATCATACCTTGTCTTATATTCCTCTTCACATCTATACATATACTCATCCTTTCCTACCTCCCACATGCACAGAACCACAAATTTACAACTGACTGAAATGAATATCTTTTATGATGTGTTTATTTTTCTCTCCAAGCTCTGCAAGAAAAACTGGCTAGAAGCCAGTGACCATTAATAACTCCTTTCTTGCCAAGTAGCTACTGGTATTTGCTCAAAACATATTCATAGCTTGCCACTCTAACAACTTGGAAAGTAGTTTAAAATCACTACCATCCTTTTCCATCCCACAGCAATTTTGCATTTCAATGCTTCACTGAACATTTCAGGAATAATCAACAGGACTCGTATTTTCCTCTTAATTTGTAGGGTAGAACTTTGATTGGTAAGGATGTCAAGTCTTGGAAGCTTTGACTAAATCTCACTTCTTTCTCCTTCTCCTCAATGTGGGCATCCCTAAGATTCTGTCCTTTTCTTGCTCTTAATTTTCTTCCTCAGAGCTCTCACCTCTCCCATGGGATAAATGATTCCTTTCATAAAGATGGTTGGTAGAACTAACATCTTATTATGTTTGTGTTCCTATATGTAACATTGTGTATTTTTTATATAGCATAAAATGTACTATTTTAGCCATTTTAAGCATACATTTCAGTGACATTATTTTGCAAACATCACCACCATCACCCATCTCCAGAACTTTATTATCTTCTCAAACTGAAACTCCATCCCATTAAACAGTAACTCCCCATTCCTTCCTTCTCCAAGCCCCTGGTATCCACCATTCTACTTTTTGTTTCTATAAATGTATTTTATTTTATTTTACTTTATTTATTTACCTTTTTTTGAGATAAGATCTCACTCTGTCGCCCAGGCTGGAGGGCAGTGGTGTGATCTCAGCTCCCTGCAACTTCTGCCTCCTGGATTCAAGCGATTCTCCTGCCTCAGCCTCCCAAGTAGTTGGGATTACAGATGGGTGCCATCACAGCTGGCTAACTTTTGTATTTTTATTTTATTTATTTATTTATTTTTGAGACGGTGTCTCACTCTGTTGCCCAAGCTGGAGTGGAGTGGCATGATCTCAGCTCACTGCAACCTCCACCTTCCAAGTTAAGCGATTCTCCTGCCTCAGCCTCCAGAGTAGTTGGGATTACAGGCACCTGCCAACACACCCTGCTAATTTTTGTATTTTTAGTAGAGATGGGGTTTCACCATGTTGGTCAGGCTGATCTTGAACTCCTGACCTCAAGTGATCTGCACGCCTCAGCCTCCTGAAGTGCTGGGATTACAGGTGTGAGCCACTGTGCCTGGCCAAAGTATATTTTCTAACATCTCATATAAAGACTTCTGTTCTAAGCTCCATCTCCACATTTCCAGCTGTAGTGGATACTTTTCTTAGTTGTGCGATGGCTGATCAATCCTTCTGTATGAAACCCCTACTCCTCAGTAATTCAGGCTTAAGAAATACAAAGTAGCTTTCACTTTTCATCTCTTTCATTGTCATTATTCCAACTTAGACTCTCAATATTTTTACCTCTACCTCCAGTTCATACTGTTCTGTCTTGCTAAACTAAACTTCTTAAAATATCTTCTGGCACTTTCCTTTCAAATACCCTCTAGTTTATTAAATAATTTCTAAAATTCTTAGCTAAATGTCAGAGGCCCTCTTGATCTATTCCTTACTCTCTTAGTTTGTTTGGAATACTATAACAAAATATCTTAGACTGGGTAAATTATAAATAAGAGACATGTATTTCTCCACCATTCCAAAGGCTGGGAAGTCCCAGATCAAGGCACTAGCAGATTTGAGTCTGGTAAAGGCTTACCCTCTGGTTCGTAGATGACATCTCTTTCTGTGTCCTCACACAGTGGAAGGGGCAAACTCTGTGTCCTCACATGGCAGAAGGGCAGAAGTGGGGACAAATGCTGTGCCATCACATGGCAGAAGAGATGGAAAGGCCAGGAAGCTCTCTAATGGTCTCTTTTTAAAGGCCATTATTAATTCCATTCTTTGAGAGTTAATCACTTTCCCAAATGCCCCACCTCTTAATACCACCACAATGAGGATTAATTTTTTTTTTTTTTTTAAGCTGGAGTTTCACTCTTGTTGCCCAGGCTGGAGTACAATGGCACGATCTCAGCTCATTGCAACCTCTGCCTCCCGTTTCAAGCGATTCTCCTACCTCAGCCTCCTGAGTAGCTGGGATTACAGGCATGTGCCACCACGCCTGGCTAATTTTTGTATTTTTAGTAGAGATAGGGGTCTCACCATGTTGGCCAAGCTGGTCATGAAGTCCTGACCTCAAATGATCCGCCTGCCTCAGGCTGGAAAAGTGTTGGGATTACAGGTGTGAGCCACTGCACCCAGCCAAAGATTACATTTTGACATTAATTTTGGAGGGATACAAATATTCAAATGACAGCACTAGCCAACATTTTTAGTTTCCATATCAGTTGATTAATCTCAACAGAGTCAACCATCCACTCCACTCTATCTGTATCTATTAAAATCATTAGATGCCTTGTGTTTTCCTGCCTGAATATCTTGGCAATGCCATTTTCTTTTTTTTTTTTTTTTTGAGACGGAGTCTTGCTCTGTCGCCCGGGTTGGAGTGCAGTGGCCAGATTTCAGCTCACTGCAAGCTCCGCCTCCCGGGTTTACGCCATTCTCCTGCCTCAGCCTCCCGAGTAGCTGGGACTACAGGCGCCCACCACCTCGCCCGGCTAGATTTTTTTGTATTTTTTAGTAGAGACGGGGTTTCACCGTGTTATTCAGGATGGTCTCGATCTCCTGAACTCGTGATCCACCCGTCTCGGCCTCCCAAAGTGCTGGGATTACAGGCTTGAGCCACCGTGCCCGGCAACAATGCCATTTTCTATATCCGGACAGCCTTTCTTTCTCTCTTCACTATCTCCTTCTACACATCTTCCTGTGGATTGCAGCACATACTGATGTTTCTCTTTTCTCTCTTTAGTAATTATTGTAAATCTCTCTTTTACTTCTTAGCAAATAACTGTCTTGGAATTATTTTTCCACTTTTCTATGTCTTAGTTTCCAGCTAGATTGTATATTCCTGGAGTCAGGGACTATGTCATTTACTTATTCATGCTAGTGACTGAGTACCTCTGGAATGTTTTTGGCCCTGTGCTGGGGTTACAAATTGGTTCGTAGTGTGCTCACTGCTTTTCAGTTGCTCACATTTTAGTGGGGATGTAGACACAAAGGCAAATCATTGCATTTCAATATGATAATGGCTTTAGAGGAGCCACAGATGGAAAAAGAATAGCTAACCTTACCTAGGGGAACTGAAAAGGGCTTATACTTGACATTTCCACATTGACCAATGACCCACTAAAGAATCACATAAATTCCTTGTAGGTGATAACTCATGATTTTCACAATTGAGTTTTCTGTCACTCTAGAGAAGCCATTAGTCTTTTCATGCATTTGTCTGAAGTGTTCACATGTGTGGATGTTTTTAAACTACTGATTGTTAGGAAAACTTTTCAGGCCCTAATGAATTAGAATGTTTTCTCACAATTCAAATTTACAATGGGTACATATAGACCCCTACCTTGAAGACGGTGTCCCAGAAGTCAGGAAATTGCTGCAGTACACGGTCTACTTCCCAAGGCCTGGATGATTGGTGAAGGCTGGATGTCTGGAGAGTAAGGTGATAATATTCAAGGCCAGGCACAGTGGTTCATGCCTATAATCCTAGCACTTTGGGTGATTCTCTTGAGCCCAGGAGTTCAAGACCAGCCAGGGCAACATGGTGAAACCTCATCTCTACAAAAAATACGCACACACACAAAATAGCCAGGCATGGTGGCATGTGACTGTGATCCTAGCTACTTGGGAGGTTAAGGTGGGAGGATTGCTTGAAGCCAGGAGTTGGAGGCTGTAGTGAGCTATGATTGTTCCACTGCACTCCAGCCTGAGTGACAGAAAGAGATCCTATCTCAAAAAATAAAAATAAATAAATATAATAAAATAAAAAGAGGTTACTATTCAGGTAACACCCAGTGCTCAAAAGAAAAGATGGTAAAACTTTTAAAGATTATGTTATTTTTGATGGGGGACATATCTTAGTGCATTCCTGCTGCTATAATAAAATACCACAGACTGAGTAATTATAAATATTAGAAATTTATTTCTTCTAGTTGTGGAGATTGGGGAGTCCAAGTTCAAGGCTCAGACACATTTGGTGTCTGGTGGGGACCCACTGTCTGTTTCCAAGACCGCACCTTGTTGCTATATCCTCCAGAGGGGATGAATGCTGTGCTCTTACCTGGTGGAAAGGATTGTAGGACAAAAGAGACTAAGATGCTGTCTTCAACCTTTTTTATAAGAACACTAATCTCATTCCTAATGATGGAGCGCTTATGACTTCATTGCTTCCCCAAAGGCCCCCACCTCTTACTATTCTCACATTGCGTATTAGGTTCCATCATGAATTTTGGAGAAAACACACATTCAAATCATAGCCAAGTGGGAATCTTATAAACAGTTATTTTCATTTATCTTCCCTTCTCATAAGGTCCATACCTCAAAGCCTGCTGGATATCGCTGATTTCATGTGTTAAAGAAGGGAAACCCTTTCCTGCCTCTGAGAACTTTTGCCTAGAGTTTAGTTAATTAGGAAAGGGGAAAAACTAGTGTTGAGACTCTGCCCCTAATGGGATGACATCCTAGCTCTTTAATGCTGCATCTATGATGTTCGTCACCTGTACATCCAGTTAAATGAGATAATTTATTGCTTTATTCAACAGTTACTTGTTGAAGGTCTATTGTCTGCCAGAGGCTCAGAGTAAATCACTATTAGTCCGTTTGTGCTGCTATAACAAAATATCCAAAACTGGGTAATTTATAAACAACAGAAATTTATTTCTTACAGTTCTAGAGGCTGAGAAGTCCAAGATTAAGGTGCTGGCAGGGTCAGTGCCTGGCAAGGGCTGCTCTCTGCTGTAGCATGGTGCCTTGTTGCCGCATCTTCCAGAGGGGGTGAATACCATGTCTGCACATGGTGGAAGGACAAAAAAGGGGCTCTGGAACTCACTTGAGCTTTTTTGTTTTTATTTATTTACTTATTTATCTTTTATTTTATTTTATTTATTTATTTATTTATTTATTTATTTTTGAGATGGAGTCTCGCTGTGTCATCGCCCAGGCTTGAGGGCAGTGGCGCGATCTCGGCTCACTGCAAGCTCCGCCTCTCGGGTTCACGCCATTCTTCTGTCTCAGCCTCCCGAGTAACTGGAACTACAAGTGCCCGCACCACGCCTGGCTAATTTTTTTTGTATTTTTTTGGTAGAGACGGGGTTTCACCGTGTTAGCCAGGATGGTTTCGATCTCCTGACCTCGTGATCCGCCTGCCTCGGCCTCCCAAAGTGCTGGGATTACAGGCGTGAGCCACCGCGCCCAGCTTCACTTGAGCTTTTTTTATAAGGAGATTTATCCTATTCATAGAGTCCTCATGACCTAATCACCTCCCCAAAGCCCCACCTCTTTTTTCTTTCTTTTCTTTTTTTTTTTTTTTTTTTTTTTTTGAGACAGGGTCTCACTCTGTCAACCAGGCTGGAATGCAGTGGCATGATCATGGCTCACCGCAATCTCAAACACAAACAATCCTCTTACCTCAGTTTCCTAAGTAGCTGAGACTACAGATGTGCATCATTATACCTGGCTAATTAAAAAAATTTTTTTTTTTGTAGAGATGGGGAGTCTCACCATGTTGCCCAGGCTGGTCTTGAACTCCTGGGCTCAAGCAATCCTTCCACCTTGGCCTCCCCAAAAATGCTGGAATTACCGGCATGTGCCACCAAGCCTGGCCCAAGCTTGTTGTTATCATCACCTTAGGGGTTAAGTTCCAACATGAATTTTGGAGGGACACATACATTCAAACCATAGCAATCACAGAAATGGTGTTTACCTTTTTGGAGCTGATAATCTAGTGGAGGACACAGATAAAATAGTCACAAACAAGAATTAATTAGGAACAGTGATAGGCTTTATCAAGGAAGCACAAATGTCAGCAACAGAGAAAAATTAGGTAGGACTCTCTGTGTTTGCTCAGAGAAGTGTATTCCAAGGAGGTGACATTTAAGTTGGCAGAAAGATGAGGAAGAGCCAGGTGGCCTTAGAGTAGAGGGAGTGTCCCAGGAAAAAGAGAAGTATGTGTATGAGAGGGTCCCAGGATGGGGCGACAGGGAGAGAGGAGGGCTGGAGAGCACTAATCCCATCTAACTGGCAGGGATATGACATGGGAGTTAAAGAGTACAGACAAGGAACCAGACTTCCCGGGTTCAAGTCTCCATTCTCCCTCTGCTAACACTGTGATTTCATGTAAGTTTCGGGTTCCATTCCTCAGTTTTCTCACCTATAAAATGGAGGTTAAACATAATACTTGTCTCATAGGGTTTCAGGAGAAGCCATAAACCCACATTTTTACATGAACTCTCAATTTTTAAATTTTTAAATTTTGGTCACTTATTTTGGAAAGATTTTGTTTTTTTAAATGAGTAAATTGGCCAGGCCCAGTGGCTCATGCCTATAATCTCAGCACTTTGGGAGGCAGAGGCTGGTGGATCCCTTGAGTTCAAGAGTTCAAGACTAGCCTGAGTGGCCAAGCACAGTGGCTCAGGCCTGTAAGCCTTTGGGAAGCTAAGGTGGGCAGATCATGAGGTCAGGACCCGCCTGGCCAGCATGGTGAAACCCCATCTCTACTAAAGATACAAAAAATTAGCCAGGCATGGTGGCATGCACCTGTAATCCCAGCTACTCGGGAGGCTTGAACCCGGGGCAACATGGCAAGACTCCGTTTCAAAAACAAAAAAAAAAATTAGCCTGGGTGACATGGCGAAATCCCGTCTCTACAAAAAATACAGAAATTAGCCAGGTGTGGTGGCATGTGCCTGTGGCTGCAGCTACTTGGGAGGATGAGGTGGGAGGATTGCTTGAGCTGGAAAGGTTGAGGCTGCAGTAAGCTATGATGGTGCCACTGCACCCAACCTGGGTAACAGAGTGAGACCCTGCCTTGAAAAAAACAAAAACAAAAACAAAAAAACCTAAACTGGGTATTTAACTCCATTTGTGAACTCCTTATGACATGGGGGTCACTAGTTTACAGTCTTTTATTTGGGGCCTCATATGGCACATAGTTTGGACTTTTCCCCTCAAGTTTTATGGGAATTCATTGAGGTGACATAGTCTGACCTATGTTTTAAAGATGATGTGACTGCAGACCAGAAAGTAGATTAGAGAGGGCAACGGGGAAGCAGTAAGACTGTTAAGACTTGGATGCAATTTCTAGAATGACCCTAGAATGCTTTAATGACCCAGTTCAGCTGTTTAGTTACTTCCTTTTCTTTGCTGCCACCCCCAAATTCCCATTAGTCCAGAGTCATTCTGAGACTTTCTTAAGGCTTCATCCATTTACATTTGGAAGCCCCTGCCCATATTATCTATGTATTTGTTCATTCATCCATTCATTCAACAGACACTTATTATTTTTCTCTGTGCCAGGTACTGTTCTAAGCACTTCACATTTACTTCCCACAGTCTTCTAGAGGTAGGTACTACTATTATCCCTCTTTTTTTTTTCTTTCTGAGACAGAGTCTTACTCTGTCACCCAGGCTGGAGTGCAGTGGCACAATATCAGCTCATTACAACCACTATCTCCCAGGTTCAAGTGATTCTCCTGCCTTAGCCTCCCGAGCAGCGGGGACTGCAGGCATGTGCCATCATTCCAGGCTAATTTTTGTATTTTTAGTAAAGATGGGGTTTCACTATGTTGTCCAGGCTGGTCTTGAACTCCTGACCTCGTGATTCGCCCGCCTCGGCCTCCCAAAGTGCTGGGGTTACAGGCGTGAACCACCACGCCAGGCCTATTATCCCATTTTACAGGTGTCTTGTCCCAGTCAACACTACTAGAATGAGGAAGAGCTTTTAACTGGGCGGTGTGACTCCAGAGTCTGATTAGAGTTTGCCTTTCATTGTGATCTTTTGCTGCCATGGCATCCTGCATTAAATAAAAGTACACATAAGTCTGTTAGGGAAAAATGGTGGGGATTGCTTTGACTTTGCCTTTGAAAATATTTATTCCTGAATCTTACTAAATTTATGGCAGACCTTGAGCTTCTCAACAATCACCATGCATAATACGATTTCTCAACAATTCACCATGCATAATACAAAAATCTTGCAATTCAAAAAATCTAACCTACAACTGATTTTCAAATGTAGTGAAATGTTTATGAACACTAATTAACAGTATGCTGCGTGAAGTGGCTCACGCCTGTAATCCCAACACTTTGGGAGGCCGAGGCAAGAGAATTGCTTGAGCTCAGGAGTTCAAGACCTGCCTGCACAACATAGCAAGACTTTGTTCTCTACAAAAAAATTAAAAAATTAGCCAGATGTGGTGGCATGCACCTGTAGTTCTAGCTACTAGGGAAGCTGAGGTGGGAAGATTGCTTGAACTCGGGAGGTGGAGGCTGCCGTCAGCTGTGATTGTACCACTGCACTGCATCCTGGGTGACAGAGTGAGACCCTGTCTCTTAAAAAAATAAAAATAGGTCAGGCTCGGTGGCTTATGCCTGTAATCCTAGCACTTTGGGAGGCTGAGACAAGTGGATAACAAGGTCAGGAGTTCGAGACCAGCCTGGTCAATATGGTGAAACCCCGTCTCTACTAAAAATACAAAACTTAGCCAGGCATGGTGGTGGGCGTCTGTAGTCCCAACTACTCGGGAGGCTGAGGCAGGAGAATCGCTTGAACCCAGGAGGCAGAGGTTGGGGTGAGCCAAGATTGCGCCACTGCACTCCAGCCTGGGCAACAGAGCGAGACTCTGTCTCTAAATAAATAAATAAATAAAAATTAATAGTGGCCGGGTGTGGTGGCTCACACCTGTAATCCCAGCACTTTGGGGGGTCAAGGAGGGTGCATCACCTGAGGTCAGGAGTTCGAGACCAGCTTGGCCAACATGGAGAAACCCTTTCTCTACTAAAAATACAAAAATTAGCCAGACGAGGTGGTGGGTGCTTGTAATCTCAGCTACTTGGGAGGCTGAGGCAGGAGAATTGCTTGAACTGGGGAGACAGAGGTTGCAGTGAGCTGAGATTGTGCCACTGCACTCAGCCTGGGTGACAGAGCCAGATTCTGTCTCAAAAAATAAAAAATAAAATAAAATAAATTAATAAGTGCGTGACAGGGACATAATGCAATGTGTTGTAGACATTTAATTAACCATTTATTAATTTTGATTTTGCCAATTAAAATTTGTTTCCATGTCTTAAATTACTTCCATGAACCCTGGAACCCCTAAATGTCTAAAGTCCTGACCTCAGTGGCCTGAGGGATGGGCTGGCCTCGTAGCGCTCCCAGTCTCTATCCTCCACCTCTGATCCTTTCCTGTCTGTATCTGGGATCCTGGCCCCTACTGGTTCAGGCCTTACTGGCTGAAACCCTTCTGTAAATCCCTGCGCAGAACTGAGCTCCTGCTGCTTTGCTTTCCTCTTGCCAGTCCTGCCGTAGGGCACTGGAGTTTTGCCCTGCAGATCCGGGGACTGAGTTCCACATCCCCTGGCCTGCTCACCTGCCCTCTGTGTAGTTTCTGCAGCTGAATTCCCTCTCATTTAGCCTAAGTGGATTGGAAGTCACAGGAGCTGACCATTTCCGAACAAAGCCCTGAGAGCCAAATCTGTTGTGTTTCTTGGACATTGTGCCAGCCCAGTCAGCACCTCATTAGGCAGCTCTGTCGTGCCAGCCTCCATTCCACCCTGGAACTCAGGGTAGGTGATGGGTCCACTTTGTTGGTTTTTCTGCCTTTTCTCCCACTGTCTCTGATGGACCTTCTGGATACTGAGTAGCACTTGCTTTACATCTGCTTATGTGATTATTTGATTATTTATGTCTTCCTTGTTATTCAGAAGTTCTGCAAAGGTGGGGCCCAACACTGATTTTGCACAGCATTGTATCCCAGAATCCAACAGTGCCAGGCACTTAGATGGTGCTCCGCATGTTTTTATCGAATAGATTAATGACACTGAGGTGCATTTTCTATTTACCCTTCCTGTTCTGTTCCCTTTTTTTCTCTCCCCTTTTTCATTTTTTCCTAGTTCCTCTAATCTCTTGGCTTCTTCAAATTCTTGATCTTTTTATCTGATAAAAGATGGTTCTCCTTTCCCTGTTCATGTATTTTGAATCAAGAGACTCTTACTTCCCCCTTCCATCTTCATTTTCAAATGTGTGGTCATACAATGCTGTTCCAAATATATATATCTGGAAGACCAAGTTAAAGGCTCAGACAGATTTGGTGTCGTATAGGGACTCTGTCTCTGTTTTCCAAGATGTTGCTTGGAAACAGCAGCTTTGTTGCTACATCCTCCAGAGGGAATGAACACTATGTTCTCACGTGGTGGAAGTGATGGTAGACAAAAGATACTAGGCTGCTCTCTTCAATTTTCTTTTGGGGGGGACAGAGTCTCCCTCCGTCACCCAGGCTAAAGTCTGAAGTGCAGTGGTGTGATCTTGGCTCACTGCAACCTCCGCCTCCCAGGTTCAAGAGATTCTCCTGGCTCAGCCTCCCAAGTAGCTGGGATTACAGGTGCCCGCCACCACACCGGGCTAATTTTTGTATTTTTAGTAGAGACAGGGTTTCACCATGTTGGCCAGGCTGGTCTCCAACTCCTGACCTCAAGTGATCCGCCTGCCTCCACCTCCCAAAGTGCTGAGACTACAGGTGCAAGCCACCGTGCCCAGCCACCATTTTTTCTTTTTAATAAGAACAATAATCGCATTCATAAGGATGGATATGGCCCGGTGCAGGGGTGCATACCTATAATCCCAGCTACTCAGGAGGCTGAGGCTGAAGGATCATTTGAACCCAGTAGTTGGAGACCCAGCCTGAGCAACTAAGCAAGAACCTGTCTCAAAATAACAGCACAAAGAACAAGCGGCAGCTTCAGCAAATGGAATTATAAGGTGGATGTATATACTCTCAAACACCATAACATTGAAAAAAGAATCAGAGGAAAAAGAAAACTAAACTCTGTACTGGAAAAAAAGGCAGTAGGTAGTATTTTTCAAATGTCTCGACATTCTAAGAAGTCTCTCAACAGTTAATAAATATGTTTTTCTTTGGAAACTGCCTGTGAAATATTTTCACATTTAAGATTTGTTTTGGTTATTAAGCTTATGTAACATGCCAAGGCAGAAATTAAGTTAGAAAATTCTTGTCACAGTTGGATATGACAACAACCCATTAGTCTAGACCTTAAAATGAAACTATGTAATACAGTAATTTTTTTTTTTTTTGAGACAGGGTCTTGCTCTGTCATCCAGGCTGGAGTGCAGCATGCAATGTCAGTTCACTGCAACCTCTGCCTCCTGGGCTCAAACCATCCTCTCACCTCAGCCTCCTGAGTAGCTGGGACTACAAGCGCATGCCACCACACCCAGCGAATTTTTTTTTTTTTTTTTATGTTTTGTTGACACAGGGTCTGGCTATATTGCCTGGGCTGTTTTCTAACTCCTGGGCTCAAATGATCCTCCTGCTTCGACCTCTCAAAGTGTTGTGATTACATGCGTGAGCCACCACGCTCCACCCATAATCAATATTTCTAATTTCTATGATGCTTGTCATCTGCAGCCCTCCAGTGACCAGCAAACACAAATAGTCTGATTTTCCTGTGGGTGAATGCATTTCCTAACACCCGGTAGCCAAGCTTACTCTCATCCCCATGAGACAGGAAGGGAAGTACATGCTTAGATCAAGACACTTTCTATCTTGCAAGAAAAGAAATGGGTGCTAAAAGGTCAAGTGGCCTGACAGCATTTCCTAGAGAAATGCATGGGGTGTGGGGAACTCTGAGTAGAGCCCAGATTTTTCTTCTGGGAATCATTAGCTCTGAGGAATTAAGGGAAAGGTGAAATCAGTTTGTCCTATGTTGAAAAGTTTAGTAATCTTTCAACCCACATATCATACTGGACTATTTCCTACTTTTTTTTCTTTTCTTTTCTTTTTTTTTTTTTTTTTTTGAGACAGAGTTGAGCTCTTGTTGCCCAGGCTGGAGTGCAATGGCATGATATTGGCTCACCACAACTTCCACCTCCCAGGTTCAAGCGATTCACCTGCCTCAGCCTCCCGAGTAGCTGGGATTACAGGCATGTGCCACCACACTTGGCTAATGTTTTGTATTTTCAGTAGAGACAGGGTTTCTCCATGTTGGTCAGGCTGGTTTCGAACTCCCGACCTCAGGTGATCCGCCCACCTTGGCCTCCCAAAGTGCTGAAATTACAGACGTGAGCCAATGCGCCAGGCCTTTCTTCTTTTCTTTTCTTTTCTTTTCTTTTCTTTTCTTTTCTTTTCTTTTCCCCTTCCCTTCCCTTCCCTTCCCTTCCCTTTCTCTCTCTCTCTCTCTTTCTTTCTTTCTTTCTTTCTTTCTTTCTTTCTTTCTTTCTTTCTTTCTTTCTTTCTTTCTTTCTTTCTTTCTTTCTTTCTTTCATTTTTGAAACAGTCTCCCTTTGTCACCCAGGCCGGAGTACAGTGGTATGATCTCTGCTCATTGCAACCTCTGCCTCCTGGGATCAAGAGATCCTCCTGCCTCTGCCTCCTGAGCAGCTGGGGCTACAGGCATGCACCACCACGCTGGCTAATTTTTTGTATTTTTAGTGGAAACAGGGTTTCACCATGTTAGCCAGACTGGTCTCAAACTCCTGACCTCAGGTGATCTGCCCCTCTCAGCCTCCTAAAGTGCTGGGATTACAGGTGTGAGCCATGGCGCCCAGCCAGTTACCTACTCTTTTATACCATTAGGATATAAACCAAGACGGATCGGATCGGACCGTCACTAAAGATAAATCAATCGGTCGATCTCGGCGGCTTGCGGCAGCGGCGACACGCTTGCCGTCAGAAAACTTGCGGGCGAGATGGAAAAAAGATGGAACAAAATGATTATGAAGTTGTATTTCAGTTGTGATAGTCAAAACCATTATTCTTTTTATTTCCTTTTCCTTTTTCTTCTTTACAACATGAGAACAACTTCACAAGAAAAAATGTGAAATCACAATTGATAGATACATATGGCTTTCTCCCATCTAGTTTTGGCAGGACATCCAATGATTCCTTTGTTCTAAAAAATTATTTAAAATCATAGATGATAAAAATAAATGGAAAAACATTCCATGCTCATGGATTGCAAGAATTAATATCATTTGAATGGCCATACTACCGAAAGCAATCTACAGATTCAACACTATTCCTATCAAACTACCAATGTCATTTTCACAGAATTAGAAAAAAACTAACCTAGAATTCTTTTTTTTTTTTTTGAGACAGAGTCTTGCTCAATGCAATGGTGTAATGTCAGGTCACTGCAACCTCCACCTCCTAGGCTCAAGCAATTCTTCTGCCTTAGCCTCCCAAGTAACTAGGATTATAGGCACCCACCAACATGCCCAGCTAATTTTTGTATTTTTAGTAGAGACAGAGTTTCACTATGTTGGCCAGGCTGGTCTCAAACTCCTGACTTCAGGTGATCCACCTACCTTGGTCTCTGAGGCTGAGGCACACTTACAGGCGTGAGCCACTGTGCCCAGCCCTAAAATTCATATGTAGCCAAAATAGATAAAAGAAAAAAAAAGTTTGAATAGTTGCAGCAATCCTAAGCAAAAAGAACAAAGCCAGAGACATCACATTATCCAACTTCAAATTATACTATAAGGTTAAAAATAACCAAAACAGCATGATACTGGTATTAAAACAGACACACAGACCAATGGAACAGAATGAAAACCCCAGAAATAAAGCTGCATAGCTACAACCATCTGATCTTTGATAAAGTTGACAAAAACAACAATGGGGAGAGGATTCTCTATTTAATAAAATAAAAGGTGCTGGAATTACTGGCTAGCCATATGCAGAAGAATGAAACTGGATCCCTCCCTTTCACCATATACAAAAATTAACTCAAGATGGATTTAAAATTTTTTTTTTTTTTTTTTTTTTTTGAGACGGAGTCTCGCTCTGTCGCCCAGGCTGGAGTGCAGTGGCCGGACCTCAGCTCACTGCAAGCTCCGCCTCCCGGGTTCCCGCCATTCTCCTGCCTCAGCCTCCCGAGTAGCTGGGACCACAGGCGCCCACCTCTGCGCCCGGCTAATTTTTTGTATTTTTTAGTAGAGACGGGGTTTCACCGTGTTAGCCAGGATGGTCTCGATCTCCTGACCTCGTGATCCACCCGTCTCGGCCTCCCAAAGTGCTGATTTAAAATTTAAGTGTAATACCTCAAACTATAAAAATCCCAGAAGAAAACCTAAGAAATACCATTCTGGACATTGGCCTTAGCAAAGAATTTTTGACTAAGTCCTCAAAAGCAATTGCAATAAAAAAAATTGACAAGTGGAGCCTAACCAAACTAAAAAGGTTTTGCACAGCAAAGAAACTATCAACAGACTAAACAGATAACCCACAGAATGGGAGAAAATTTTTGCAAACTATGCATTTGACAAAAGTATAATATCCAGAATCTGTGAGGAACTTAACAAGCAAAAACCAAATAACCCCATTAAAAAATGAGCAAAGAACATGAACAGATACTTCTCAGAAGAAGACATACAAGTGGCCAACAAACATATGAAAAAATGCTCAAAACTACTAATCTTCAGAGAAATGCAAATCAAAACCACAATAAGATACCATCTTATACCAGTTAGAGTGGTTACTATTAAAAAGACTAAAAATAACATGCTGGCTGGTTGCAGCGGCTCACACCTGTAATCCTAGCACTTTGGGAGGCTGAGTGAGGCAGGTGGATCATCTGAGGTTGGGAGTTTGAAACCACCTGACCAACATGGAGAAACCATGTAAACACTAAAAATAACAAAATTAGCCAGGCGTGGTGGCACATGCCTGTAATCCCAGCTACTAGGGAGGCTGAAGCAGGAGAATCGCTTGAATCAGGGAGGCAGAGGTTGTGGTGAGCCGACATCACGACATTGCACTTCAGCCTGGGCAACAGGAGCGAAACTCGGTCTCAAAAAATATAAAATAACAGATGCTGGAGAGGCTGTGGAGAAAAGGGAATGCTTATATACTGAAGGTGGGAATGTAAATTGGTTCAGCCTCTATGGAAAGCAGTTTGAAGATATCTCAAAGAACTAAAAACAGAACTACCATTCCATCCATTACAGATCTACCCAATCTCATTACTGGGTATAAACCCAAAAGAGAATAAATTGTTCTACCAAAAAGACACATGCACTTGTATGTTCATTACAGCACTATTCACAATAGCAAAGACATGGAATCAACCTAGATACCTATCAGTAGTGGACTGGATAAAGAAAATGTGATACACATAGAGCATGGAATACAACACAGCCATAAAAACGAATGAAATCATGTCCTTTGTAGCAACATGGATGCAGATGGAGGCCCATGATCCTAAGGAAGTTAACACAAGAACAGAAAACCAAATACTGCCTGTTTTCACTTTAAATGGGAGCTAAACATTGGGTAGATAAGGACATAAAGATGGGAACAGTAGACACTGACAACTGCTACAAGAAGGAGAGATGGAGAGAGGCAAGGCCTGGAAAATGACCTATAGGAGACTATGCTCACTACCTGGGTGATGGGACCATCTGTACCCCAAACCTCAGTGTCATGCAATGTATCAAGTAAGAAACCTACACATGTATCCCCTGAACATAAAATAAAAGTTGAAAAAATTATTTGTGTTGCGTTTCCTCAAAAGAAAGAAGCAGTTAACCAGTCTGGGTCATCGGAGAGTGCCTCTCCTACCCAGTGGAAGAAAATCCTTTTGCTCGGCTGGGGCACAATTGTTAGCTGACAGGTACAGAAACTGAAGGGGGCATCTGGACATTGCATTCTCTTATTTCATTCTTGCGCTTTGCCCATATTAACCAACTACCTAGACCTTCACTGCATACCACGCGGACTGTGAATGGCTGCCTTTCACTTGCTTTGTTGTTAAGTCATATTAATATATGTGTATCAAGTTTCTAGAAAATAATGTCTTTGCAGTATCGGGAATATGATGAAGTCAATGGCACTGTCCCTACCCTAGTGAGATTTGAATGGGCATAGAGAAATGTGCTCTTTCTCTTCAAGGCATGCAACTTGACTTCCCCTTTCCTTCTCTTTGTTTGAATTCTTGTAGTTGCAAAGGCCAGAAAAACTCTTACTATTAATAAAATTTCCCAGAGCAAAATGGGGAACTCTACTGGCTTTTCACACAGACCAGTTTGCACACGGCCGGATTTCGGGATTCAATTATGTCACTGAGTCAGGTCCATCTCTTGGCTAGAATTTCCCTCATGTACACTTTAGTCTCTGGAAGGTCCTTGTCAGAAAGGTGAAGGCCAGCAGAACTTCACCTAATCTTCACAACTTGCATCCAGCAACAACAACAAAAAATACCTCTTTTCTGGTCCCTTCAGCAATAGTTGTGGGATTGGTTCAGAGTGGGTCTGATTGGGTGGGTGCCATTCCTGAATCAGTCACTGTGGCTAAGGGAAGAGATGCTCTGATTGGTCTGGTCTTAGTTAGCAGTCAACAAAAGGAGCTGAGAATGTGGTTGACCCCACTCACTCAGCTACAGGGACTGACAATGGGCAGTGGGTTCCCAAGAGAAAGGAGGGACACCTATACTTAACTCCAAGAAGAGTGAATGAACACTGGCCAGGCTATGTGAACCAATATCCACATTATCCCATAACATGAATCTTCTGAATCTCTTCATTCAGAAGAATAAGGGAGACTAAGGAGGCAGAGGGATGATGAGATCAACCAGGTTGAGGCTGGATACTTGACCAACCCCAGTATCATTTTATCCTAAGGACTAACTGAACCAAGTACTAAGTAGACTGTCCACTTTTCTGTTTCTTTTCTGTTTATCTTTGTCATATCACAAGTTAGAATTCTTACAAATCCTTAAGAAAGCTGCTCCTTACAATGTACACAGGGTTTTGCTATATTATTGTTTAAATGTTGAAAAGGGTTTCTTTTTTCATCCCTCATTGCATTTTGGCTTTTCATAGTGTGCAATTTTGCTGCATTTATAATCATTATGTACTTTGTTTCGGGAGAATGCATTTTGTCATAAAAGCTCTTCACACAGCAAGAGGAATGATCAGCTTCGTGATCAATATCCAAGGACAACCTGGTTTTTTTTCCTCCCCAAAAATATTTAAAATAAGTTGTAAAACTGTATGTACAGAAATTGAAAAAAGAAACTGAAATCAATTTGATTTTTTAATCAAGAAATAATTAATTTGTGTAAGACAATATTCAAATATTATTTTTAAAAGGCTGGATGTATTTCTTTCCCTTTCCTTTCACAAAGTTGCCATTTAAATCTAGCTTTGTTTGTGATATAATAATGCAGAGCTTGTGCACAAAGTGTGACAAAACTAACAGAAAGACTTTCTTATGAATAGGAAAAATGAATGTTTTTTTAATTTAAAGGAAACTGTATTTAAAATTCAATTTTTGGAAAATATAATAAAGTCAAATATAAATATTGTGAACAGATGTTTCTTAAGAAGCTTCTGAAATGAATAGTCACCATCTGGAACCATTTACAAGGAGAAGAAGGTAAGCACGCACCTGTTTCTTTCTTTAAAAAGATGTAATCTTTGTCCCAAATTATAAAGAAGTATGGCAGTTACCATAAAAATGTAATATTCAATTTGTCAAACTGTTTAGAAAAACATTGATAAGAATGTAGATGGTTTAGAAAAGTGTGCTTCTAAAAGGCTTAATCTGTTTTCAGATTTCTTTGCTTATAATTTTTTAAAGATAAAACTCTTTGAAATGGATGCACGTTGTAAGTTTCAAAAAACATGCACAAAACCTCAATAGACACTATCACTGCTGCTGCCACCACTATCATCGAAGGTATCCATTTGCCCATTATTACATTTTAGATACTCCACAACAAAAATTGAACTCATATACTTCTTCTAGTTAATGTGATTGATCGCATTAGAGGCTCTAATTAATGCCCTCCCTGTATCCATGCCCTTTGCAACATGGTATTGCAGCAGCTCTCATCAAAAAATGGAGTTTTGATTGGGCATGGTGGCTCACGCCTGTAATCCTAGCACTTTAGGAGGCTGAGGCCAGTGGATATCCTGAGGTCAGGAGTTAGAGACCAGCCTGGGCAACATGTCAAAACCCCATCTCTACTAAAGACACAAAAATTAGCTAGGCATGGTGGCAGGCGCCTATAATCCCAAATGCTCAGGAGGCTGAGGCAGGAGAATCACTTGAACCTGGGGGATGGAGGTTGCAGTAAGCCAATATAGTGCCACTTCACTCCAGCCTGAGGGAAAGAGTGAAACTCTATCTCAAAAAAAAAAAAAAAAAAAAAAAAAAAATGGAGTCTTGTTGCCCATCCTTTGCATCTGGTCTGAACTTGTAACTTGCTTTGACCAAGAGAATACAGGAGAAGAAACAGCATGCCAATTCCGAGACTAGCTCTCAAGAGGTTTTGTACTTTCTCATTCTCCCTCGTGGAGCCTTGCTACTGCCAATGTAAATAACTTGGACTATTCTGCTGGAGGAGGAGAGATGACATGGGAGAGAGTCTTGCAAAGGCCATCTTAGAGCAGTAAGACAGCCAGCCAAGATCAGCAGAGCCTTACTTAGCTGTTTGCCTGAAGCAGGAAGATTTTAATTTCTCCCTGCCTTAGGATTGACAGAGGGTGATACAAAAGTTGCTTAAAGATTTTGGGAACTTCTGGCTACTGTCCTTGAACTTTAGGGAGGTAGGCACAGTTGCAGGGACATAGTGCAAAAGAGAAGATACTGGGATTTATAGATAGATCTTGATTTGCAGATTGGAGGCTGTAAATAAACAAAATAGGAACAACTCATGGGGTTTGTACAGAAATACAATTAACTTATTGAGGAGGATAATCTATTTTAAATAATTTTGGCATTTTTTAATATAATAACAAATGAGGCTAATCTCTTTATCAAAACCCATCCTTCCTAAAAATGAATTCTTCTTGTTCAATAGTTAGCTCCACATGCTATATGTTCTTTTAAAATACTCAACTAATTTATCTGTAAGTAAATTCTATTTGTTTCCTAGCGAAGTCATCTTACTTAGAATACTTTTACCAAAACTGAATTAATTGAGTTGTATTAACTCCGTTAGTAAATTTATCTGAAAGCTCTTGAAACAAAATTTCAAAGAGTGAAGCAACGAAGAGTTACTTTTTGCCTGGCATGGTGGCTCACCCCTATAATCCCAGAACTTTGAGAGGCTGAGGCAGGTAGATCATGAGGTCAGGAGTTCCACACCAGTTTGGCCAACATGGCGAAACCCTGTCTCTACTAAAAATACAAAAATTAGCCTGGTGTGGTGGCAGGTGCCTGTAATCCCAGCTACTTGGGAGGTTGAGGCAGGAGAATCGCTTGAACCCAGAAGGTGGAGGTTGCAGTGAGACAAGATCATGCCATTGTACTCCAGCCTGGGTGACAAGAGCAAGACTCTGTCTCAAAAAAAAAAAAAAAAAAAAAAAAGAAAGAAAGAAAGAAAGAAAAAGAAAAGTTACTTTTCATATTGGTAATGATCATTTATTGGTTACTTCCCTGGCATCCGTCTTCCATTTTCCCTTTATCTTTACCCCACAATGTCTTTCCCTCATTCTTGGTCATGTGATTTGGGTGGAAACAACTTTACTCCAAATGACAGGGGTGGGCTCTGATTGGTCTGGGGTAATATACTGCACAGTCAGAGATAACAAGACACAAGGAGATGTTTGTTGGCCTTCTGTTGTGGAAAAGCTGGGCAATTTCCCTGCATAGTGTGAGAACTAGAATTAAGGAAGTCCCTCCCTTCCTTCCTTCCTTCCTTCCTTCCTTCCTTCCTTCCTTCCTTCCTTCCTTCCTTCCTTTCTCTTTCTCTCTCTTTCTTTCTTTCTTCTTTTTTTTGACTGTGTCTTGCTATATCACCCAGGCTGGAGTGCAGTGGGATGATCTCGGCTCACTGCAGCCTCCACCTCCGGATTCAGCGATCCTCCTGCCTCAGCCTCCTGAGAGCTGGGATTACAGGCCGCACCACCCGCCCAGCTAATGTGTTTATTTTTTAGTAGAGATGGAATTTCACCATGTTGTAGGCTGGTCTTGAACTCCTGACCTCCAGGTGATCCACCCACCTTGACGCACTTAAAAGTGCTGGGATTGGGTGTGAACCACCAGGCCCAGCCAGAAGTCATTTTTTTCTATGAGCAGAGGGAGGAGATCCTAGAGTTGCCGAGAGCCACAAAGTGGAGTCCTGGGGAGTAAAGGCAGACCATAGAAGGCAGAAAGAGACATATAGAAAAATGGGTCATGCAAACATTATTGAACCGCTAGATGCAGCTCTGCCTGGGGTAACATTGCCTCTGGGTTTTTAAGCTGATGTGGCCAATAATGTCTGTTATTATTTAAACCAAAGTTTTTCCTCACTTGCAAGTGAAAGATCACTGAAACAATCTGTGCCTCTTGGTTTCAACTTTGCCTCAAGCGCACCTAGTTCCAGGCCATCTTTCCTCTTGCCTGGACTGCCTCTCTTAACTTCACAGGCTATCTCCAAGTCTGTGCCTTCTGATCTCTACTTCCCTGCTGGTTAAAATCTCTCTCTTTTTTTTTGGAGACAGAGTTTATGACTCTGCCACCCAGGCTGGAGTGCAGTGGTGCAAGCTGTGTTCCTTTACCTTCACCTCCCAGGTTCAAGTGATTATCCTGCCTCAGCCTCCTGAGTAGCTAGGATTACAGGCAATGCCACCACGCCCAGCTAATTTTTTGTATTTTTAGTAGAGACAGGGTTTCACCATATTGGTCAGGCTGGTCAGACTCCTGACCTCGTGATCTGCCCACCTCGGCCTCCCAAAGTGCTGGGATTACAGTGAGCCACCACACCAGCCCATGGGTTAATATCTCTTTTTTTTTTTTTTTTTTTTTTTTTTTTGAGACAGAGTCTGGCTCTGTACCCCAGGCTGGAGTGCAGTGGCGCCAATCTCGGCTCACTGCAAGCTCCGCCTCCCGGGTTCCAGCCATTCCTGCCTCAGCCTCCCGGTAGCTGGGACTACGAAGTAGCCCACAGCAGCCCGGCTAATTTTTTTTTGTATTTTTAATAGAGAGGCGGGGTTTCACGGTGAATCTCGATCTCCTGACCTTGTGATCCGCCCGCCTCGGCCTCCCCAAAGTGCTGGGATTACAGGCGTGAGCCGCGGCTTGGCGGGTTAATATCTCTTAAGCACATCTACAATCGCGGCCCTTGCTGGGATACCTTCGGTGGGTCTCCAGTGCCGACTGGACTGTACTAAAACAAACATTGTCTTTTGACATTCCAGGCCCACCTTCACGTGTCCCAGCCATTCTCCTTAAGGCTTTCCATGATCTCCATTCAATGTTGGTAAGTCCAGAAGAATTTCTTTTCACTTTTTCTTTGAGATGGAGTTTCATTCTTGTTGCCCAGGCTGGAGTGCAGTGGCGATCTGGCTCGCAGCCTCCGCCTCCAGGTCCTGCCTCGACGCTTCCTGAGTAGCTGGGATTACAGGCGTAAGCCACCATATCTGGCTAATTTTGTAATTTTAGTAGAGGCGGGGTTTCCTCCCATGTTGGTCAGGCTGGTTTAGAACTCCGACCTCAGATGATCTGCCTGCCTCGGCCTCCCAAAGTGCTGGGATTACAGGCGTGAGCCGCAGCCCAACCCACTTTTCTTATTTGACAGCTCATTAATTCGACGCGTGCAGTGGCTCTCTGCTAAGACATTCTCTTCCTAGTGTCTGTAATACAGCACTCAGATTGTTCTTCTCTACTCAAACATTAAAATGTTGGACTTTTTCAGGTTTATATTCTAGTATTGTTGCTTTCTTCTGAGTCCACACATATCACATTTCTGGATATCTCTCATCTACTCCTATGACTTAAATTCCCCTTTTTGTCTTATCTTTCTTTTATTTTCTTTCCTTCCTTCCTTCCTTCCTTCCTTCCTTCCCTTCCTTCCTTCCTTCCTTCCTTCCTTCCTTCCTTCCTTCCTCCCTCCCTCCCTCCCTCCCTCTCTCTCTCTCTCTCTTTCTTTCTTTCTTTTTGAGACCAAGTTTCACTCTTGTCACCCAGGTTGGAGTGCAGTGGCGTAATCTGAGATCACTGCAACCTCTGCCTCCCCAGTTCAAGCAATTCTCCTGCCTCAGCCTCCCGAGTAGCTGGGATTACAGGTGCATGCCACCATGCCCAGCTAATTTTTGTATTTTTAGTAGAGATGGGTTTTCACCATGTTGGCCAGGCTGGTCTCGAATTTCTGACCTCAAGTGATCTGTCCACCTTGGCCTTCCAAAGTGCTGGGATTACAGGCATGAGCCATCGCATTCACTTTATTATATTATTATTATTATTATTATTATTATTATTATTATTATTTTGAGACAGAGTTTTGCTCCTGTTGCCCAGGCTGGAGTGCAGTGGCACAATCTCAGATCGCTGCAACCTCTGCCCCCCACGTTCAAGAGATTCTCCTGCCTCAGCCTCCTGAGTAGCTGGGATTACAGGTGCCTGCCACCTCCTGAGTAGCTGGGATTACAGGTGCCTGCCACCACACCCAGCTAATTTTTTATATTTTTAGTAGAGAAGGGGTTTGATCATGTTGGCCAGGCTGGTCTCGAACTCCAGACCTTAGGTGATCTGCCTGCCTTGGCCTCCCAAAGTGCTGGGATTGCAGGCATGAGCCACCATGCCCAGTCTTTCTTTAAAGATGAGGCCTCACTATATTGCTCAGGCTGGTCTCAAACTCCTGAGCTCAAGTGATCCTCTTGCCCCTTGGCTTCTAGAGTCACTGGGACTGCAAGGTGCACCACCACACCACCACACCTGGCAAAAATACCTTTTAAATGCCAATGACTCCTAAATCCAAGGCTCCAGCTGAGACTTCTCCTCTAAGTTTCAAGTACCAACATCCATTTTTTCCATTGGACATCTTCATCTCAGCTTTTCCACGTTACCCTTTCCTACTCCCATAGTTATCACCACCTACCTAGGTGCTCATGCCAGAAATTTTGCTGGCCTCTTGCACCTTTTTAATTCTTCAAATCTAATCAAACATTAAATCCTCTCAATTCTACCTGCTAAACATCTCTGGTCTTTGTTACTTCTCTCTGTTACCTACTGTCACCCTCTAGGAAAAGCCAAAAATCACCTGTCCTGAACTATTCAATAGTCTCCTAACTCGTTTCCCAACTCCCACAACCTTTCAACATTTACTGGGAGGCCTAATTAAAAATACTAAACACAAACTGGGCTGGACGCAGTGACTCACGCCTATATTTACTTTTTTAAAATTTAAATTTAATTTCTTTTATTTTTTTAAACAGAATCTCACTCTGTCACCCAGGCTGGAGTGCAGTGGTGTGATCTTGGCTCACTGCAGCCTGTCTCCCAGGTTCAAGTGCTTCTCCTGCCTCAGCATCTTGAGTAGCTGGGATTACAGGCACACACCACCACCCCTGGCTAATTTTTGTATTGTTAGCAGATATGGGATTTCGCCATGTTTAACAAGCTGGTCTCAAACTCCTGGCTTCAAGTGATCTTCCTGCCTTGGCCTCCCAAAGTGCTGAGATTACAGGCATGAGCCACCATAAAATACTTTAAAAAAATTTTAAAATACAGAAGGAGTCTCACTATGTTGCCCAGACTGGTCTCAATCTCCTGGACTCAAGCAATCCTCCCATCTTGACCTCCCAAAGTGCTGGGATTACAGCTGTGAGCCATTGTGCCAGCTTCATATCTATAATCCCAGCACTTTGGAGACTGAAGTGGGAGGATTGCTTAAGGCCAGGAGTTCAAGACTAGCTTGGGCAACATAGCTAGACCTCGTTTCTACAAAAACAAAAAATTAGCCAGGTGTGGTGGTACATGCCTATCTTCCTAGCTACTCAGGAGGCTGAGGTGGGACGATCACTGGAGCCTAGGAATTTGAGGCTGCAGTAAGCTATGATTGCCGCCACTGCACTCCAGGCTGAGCAACAGAGTGAGACCCTGTCTCTTAAAAATAAATAAATAAAATAAACACAAATTCTGTCTTTCCTTTTTAAAATGTCATGCTTACATGTGTGTGAAGATTGAAAATAAATTTAAAAGGAAGGTAAATGTTTTGCATAAAATAAATTTCTCAAAGTATATTCCTAGCTTGTGAAATAAAAAAGTGTATACAGATGCTCCCTTTAAAATAATATTTTAAAACCATTATTTAAATAAGTTTCTTACAAAGGAGTATATTTGAGAAAGCAAAGAAGTAAAAACCCTGAAACCTCTTAGCATGTTTCTATCTTTGCATCTATTTGCTACAGTGGAGAGAATTGCTGACAAAAAAAAAGTTAGGTACTATAGGTCATGTAAATAGGCAGTTGCTAATGACAATGTTACAAGTTAAAAATTTGAATTATAAACATTGAATTAATTTTCATTGCATGTATTTTCTTTTGATAAGATCCTTTTAAATGTAGTCTAAATTTTAATTTATTGCACTTAAAAATAAAATCAATGCCATTGATTAAAAGAAAATGTGGGCCGATTGTTAATTCAGCCTTTGTGTTTGGGGTAAATTGAGTCAGAACCTCCTAGCACCTAAAGTTTTCTTAGGTGGTAAAGGGAAATTCTTCGAAACCTTTATTAACTTTTCCTAGCCACATGAACATGTTCAAAAAGCTACAGTTAGAAAGCTATGCTAACAAAGAAGAATACAGGGCCCAAACTCAAACTGATTGTACTGTGCAGTTCATTCAGTAAATAGTCATTTCCTACATTAATCAGTTATCAGAGCTTTAGGAGATATGCCAAATACAGATAATTAGTTTTTGAAAACTTAGTACATAATAACTGCATTTAAGGCCAAAAAGATACTATACATAATTTTAGGTATTTGTGAACTTAATAATTAATACTGTTCATAGCATTATGATACATGCCCTGCATGTGCTATCTCATTTAATCTTCCCAACAATTCAATGTGATATGTACTATCATTCTCTATTCCCTTTATATAACCGAGGCAATTGAGGCTCAGAGTGGTTAAGTAACTTGACTATAGCCACACAGCTAGGGGGAGCTAGAATTACGGGCCATGGAGCTGGGTGTGGTGGTGGGTGCCTATACTCCCAGATGGGAGGATCCCTTGAGCCCAGAAGCTTGAGGGCATCCAAGCCATGTTTTCTGACTCTGAAGCCAGTAGATTTAGTCACAATGGTGTACTACTTCTCTTTAGATTATGAATTTGAATATTCCTATCCTGATAAGGTGTGGAAATGATAATACCAATTTCTGATTATACAATAACGAAAAGCTGAATCTGATGCCATATTTAATTTTTTAAATTTCTCACAGGAAATATATTTTTCTCACAGAGAGAGTTTTAGCAATCAAAAAACAGTTCTTTCTTCCGGGAAATGGGTGGACTTCTCTTATCTCAGGACACTTGGTGGCTATCAGTATCAACTTCATTTCCCAATACTTGTTTTAGAGTAATTTAAATTCTATTTATGCTGATAAGCCCTGCCCATCTCCCTATCAGTTACAGGATGGGACTTCTGGGAGGCAGGCTCTGTCTGATGGGGAGACGCCAGTGGGGATTTGCCTGGGGGAAGAGGAAATATGTGCACCTTAAGCAGAGAATTGAGAAAACTAGAGTCCAGCTCACTGCAACAGTTTGTTTGTTTGTTTGTTTCTTGAGACAGGGTCTCACTCTGTTACCCAGGCTGGAGTGTGGTGGTGTAGTCATGGTTCACTGTAGTCCTGGCCTCCCTGGCTCAAGCAATCCTCTCGCCTCAGCCTCACAAGTAGCTGGGACTACAGGCACGCAACACCATACCCGGCTAATTTTTGTATTTTTGGGGTTTCTCCATGTTGCCCAGGCTGTTCTCAAACTCCTGAGCTCAAGAAGTCCTCCTGCCTCAGCTTCTCAAAATGCTCAACAGTTATTAAATAAAGGTGGAGCATCCCTGGCCTGAAAATCCAAAATCTGCAATGCTTCGGAATTTGAAAACTTTTGAGCACCGACATGATGCCACAAGTGGAAATTCCACACATGACCTCATGAGACAGGTAGCACAGATTATTTAAAATATTGTATAAAATTACCTTCAGGCTATGTGTAGAAGATGCAAATGAAACATAAATGAACTTTGTGTTTAGACGTGGGTCCCCTCCCCAAGGTATCTCATTATGTATATTCCAAAATCTGAAAAAATTCCAAAATCTGAAAAAATTCCAAATTCAAAACACTTTAGGCCAGTCGGGGTGGCTCACCCCTGTAATCCCAGCACTTTGGGAGGCCGAGGCGGGCAGATCACCTGAGATCAGGAGTTCGAGACCAGCCCGGCCAATGTGGTGAAACTCCATCTCTACTAAAAATACAAAAATTAGCCAGGTGTGGTAGCACACATCTGTAATCCCAAGTACTCGGGAGGCTGAGGTAGGAGAATAGCTTGAACCTGGGAGGTGGAGGTTGCAGTGAGCTGAGATTGTGCCACTGCATTCCAGCCTGAGTGACAGAGTGAGACTCCATCTCAAAAACAAAAACAAAAACAACAACAACAAAACCCCACTCCGGTACCAAGCATTTTGGATAAGGGAATAAGGGACACTCTACCCGTTCCTGTCATGTGTTAGGCACTGTGCTCCCCACTTTTATTTGGTAATATTATTGGCTTTTACAGTTGAGGAAACTGAGGCCCAGAAAGGTGTGACAGCCACAGTCACAGTAGTGCAGAACCCTGATGTGTCTGATTTTATCCAACACCCTGCTCCGCAGCACTGTCGGGTGAAGGCATGCACAGAGGCTGGAATCCAGCACTCACTGCCTGTTCAGAGTCCCAGGACAGGCAACTCCGAGCTAGCACTGTGAGGGCTGTGAGAAACAGGGGACATTGCCGCCTGTCTTTCAGGACAATGCAGTCTCGCTTCCTCTGGGATCAAGTCCAACAATTATTTCACTTCCCAATCTCCTCTCCCAGTTTATTAACACACTCAAGTTTTCTTTATCAAAACAAAACAAAACAAAACAAACCCTAAAAAATAAAAAATAATAAAAAAAAACCTTTCCTTGACCTTGCTACACCTGGAAGCAATCCACTTATCTTCAGCTTTCCCTTGCTCCACCTCTCTTAAAAGGGGTTTACACCAAGGCGAGGCACCGTGGCTCACGCCTGTAATCCCAGCATTTTGGGAGGCCAAGGTGGGCAGATTACTTGAGGCCAGGAGTTTGAGACCAGCCTGGCCAACATGGCGAAATGCCATCTCTACTAAAAATACAAGAATGAGCCAGGCATGGTGGCGCACGCTTGTAATCCCAGCTACTAAGGAGGCTGAGGCAGGAGAATCACTTGAACTTGGGTATTGGAGGTTGCACTGCACTCCAGCCTGGGTCACAGAGCAGACTCTGTCTAAAAAAAAAGGTAGGGCTGGGGGTGGGGTGGTTACATCAGCTGCCATGGGTAGGGTGGCCTTGGGTTACCCAGGATATAGGAGTTTCCTGAAATGTATGACTTTCTGTGCTAAAAAGGGGACAGTCCTAGACGCATTCGGACAGTTGGTGACCGTAATACCAAGAGGATCCTCTGCTCACTCTGGGCTTATGTTCAGATTTAACCCTAGAAATCTACCTTTCTTCTCCATCCACTGAAACCAACACTAACACCCAAACTCAGTGGGTTTTGTTGTGTTTTCTTAGTTCTGCAGTATTTGACTGGTGAACTTTTCCTTCTTGAAATTCCTTGGTTTCTTTCTTTACCCTCAGTAGCCCCACAACATTATAATTTTATTTCTTCTAGGCCAGGCATGGTGGCTCACGCCTGTAATCCCAGCATTTTGGGAGGTTGAGGCAGGTGGATCACTTGAGGTCAGAAGTTCAAGACCAGCCTGGCCAATATGGCAAAACCCCACCTCTACTAAAAATACAAAAATTGGCCGGGTATGGTGGGGTGCTTCTGTAATGGGTATGGTGTACAGTATGGCCAGGTATGGTGGGGTGTTTCTGTGCTACTCAGGAGGCTGAGACACGATAATTACTTGAACTTGGGAGGTAAAGGTTGCAATAAGCCGAGATCACACCACTGCACTCTAGCCTGGATGAAAAAGTGAGACTCTTATCTCAATAAATAAATAAATAAGCAAATAAAATATATAAGCCAGGCGCGGTGGCTCACGCCTGTAATCTCAGCCCTTTGGGAGGCCAAGGTGGACGGATCACGAGGTCAGGAGCTCGAGGGCAGCCTGACCAATATGGTGAAACCCCGTCTCTACTAAAAATACAAAAAAAAAATTAGACAGGCATGGTGGCACACGCCTGTAGTCCCACCTACTCAGGAGGCTGAGACAGGAGAATCACTTGAACCCAGGAGAGGGAGGTTGCAGTGAGCCAAGATTGCGCCACTGCATTCCAGCCTGGGCAACAGAGCAAGACTCCGTCCCAAAAAAATAAAAATAAAAATGAAATAAAATAAAAATAAATATATAATTTTCTTTCTCCTAACAACTGCTTCTCTGTCTCTTTCATTGACTCCTTTGACTACCAAATTCTGACATCAAACTACATGGGATCAGGCGGATCTGGGTTCAAGTTCTGGTTCTTTACTTGTGAGTTCTGTGAAGACGACAAGTTATTTAATTCCCCTGAACCTTAGCTTTCTGGTCTGCAATACTGAGATAACAACACTTACTTACACTGTACCATAACGAGTGGGAGAGAAATATTTAGAATATTTAAGGCAGCTGTTGGAAGAAAGCAAGTCTCATTAAAAGGAAGTTATAGTTACGACTGTGGTTCATCATATCTTAGGGTTTCAACTTTCATTTCCATGCAACTTGACAGACTGCAGCCTCAAGTGCCCTTTCTACTTCTATGACCTAATTTCTAACTACTGCCTTTCCCAGGTTGTCTTCCAGGTCTATCAGTGAAAAATATTAGGGGACGAGGTGGCTGGCGTCTCTAATCCCAGCACTTTGGGAGGCCAAGGTGGAAGGATCGCTTGAGCTCAGGAGTTTGAGATTAGCCTGGGCAACATAATGAGACCTCATCTCTACAAAAAATTAAAAAATTAGCCAGGCATGGTGGCATACACCTGTTATTCCATGTACTCAGGTGGATAGGAGGATCGCATGAGACCAGGAAGTTGAGGCTGCAGTGAGCTGTGATCATGCCACTGCACTCCAGTATGGGTGACAGAGTGAGTTCTCATCTCAAAAACCAATTTAAAAAATTAAAATTAAAAATATTTAAGGCCAAGCGCAGTGGTTCACACCTGTGATCCCTGCATTTTGGGAGGCCAAGGCGGGTGAATCACTTGAGGTCAGGAGTTCCAGACTAGTCTGGCCAACATGGCGAAACCTCGTCTCTACTAAAAATGCAAAAAATTAGCTGGGTGTGGTGGTATGCACCTGTAATCTCAGCTACTTGGGAGGCTGAGGCAGGAGAATTGCTTGAACCCAGGAGGTGGAGGTTACAATGAGCCAAGATGGCGCCACTGAACTTCTAGCCTGGGCAACAGAGCAAAACTCTGTCTCAAAAACAAACAAAAAAAAAACAATTTAAGGCCAGGTGCGGTGGCTCACACCCATAATCCCAGTATTCTGGGAGGCCGAGGTGAGTGGATCACGAGGTCAGGAGTTCGAGATCAGCCTGGTCAACATGGTGAAACCCCGTCTCTACTAAAAATACAAAAAGTTAGCCAGGCATGGTGGTACCTGCCTGTAATCCCAGCTACTCAGGAGGCTGAGGCAGGAGAATTGCTTGAACCCAGGAAGTAGAGGTTGCAGTGAGCCAAGATCATGCCATTGAACTCCAGCCCAGGAGACAGAGCAAGACTCCGTCTCGAGAAAAAAACAAAAAACAAAAAAACCCCAACAATTTCAGACCAAAGCCATCATCTTCCCCTGAAACCAAATCTAAGAAACAGTGTCTCCTGCTAGGTAACAAGATTCTCAGGAATCAGGTTGAAACACTCCTGGCTAGCTTTGACTCATTCTCTGATTCTCCTCTCTCCCCATCCACATCTAATCAGTTCCAAATCTGACTTATTTTCTATGGCATGTTTGTGGATTTTCCTTCCTTTTATTGTGATTCTCAGTGCCACTGTTCTCCCCACTTCTGCCCACCCCCTAACCTCCGGCTCCCATCTCAGTGTCCCATAAGCTCGTACTTGGGCTATTCCAGTAGTCTTTTTATTGACTCCTCAACCCACAAGATCTTTTGTGCCTGCTTCTGCCAGATTAATTTCCTAAGGCAAGACTCAAAAAGACCTTCAGAAACAAATAAGGCACAAACTCATTAGTCCGACTTTCAAAGCTAAAGGTTCAAGACTTTTGAAAATGACTTAGCCCACATCATTTGATTGCTTAATAAGTGCTTCTTGAGTGTTCAGATTCAAGCAATTCCTTGAGAAATACTATGATTATTTCCTCAATTCAAATCATGATTGGCTGATCATGCCTGTAATCCCAATACTTTGGGAGGCCAAGACAGGGAGGACTGTTTAAGGCCAGGAGTTCAAGACCAGTCTTGACAACACAGTGAGACCCCCATCTCCATAAACAATAAAAATTAGTCAGGTGCGGTGGTGTACCTATAGACCCTGTTACTCTGGAGGCTGAGGCAGGAGGATAGCTTGAGCCCAAAATTTTGAGGCTACAGTGAGCCATGATTGCACCACTGCACTCCAGCCTTAGTGGCAGACTGTCTCCAAAACATTAAAAAAATCAGGATTTTGTCCCCACCTCCAACAACATTCCTGTTTGCAAGTTCACCTGTAACCTTACACTCCCAAATCCAATGCTACTCTTTTTTTTTTTTTTAAGATGGAGCCTCGCTCTGTCACCCAGGCTGGAGTGCAGTGGTGTGATCTCAGCTCACTGCAACCTCCGCTTCCCAGGTTCAAGAGATTCTCCTGCCTCAGCCTCCTAAGTAGCTGGGATTACAGGTTGGAGCCACCATGCCTGGCTAATTTTTGTATTTTTAGTACAGATGGGGTTTCAACATGTTGGCCAGACTGGTCAGATGATCCGCATGCCTTGGCCTCTCAAAGTGCTGGGATTACAGGCATGAGCCACTGCAGCCAGCCCCAGTGCTACTCTTCTTTGCATTCATGCTATCCCGACTCTTGGCTGTAGGGCCTCACCCTCCTTTACACATTTCCTCTCCTCTGCCACAAGGAATGGATCAAGAATGGTTCCAAAGTATTTGGTCTGAGCAACCAGAAGAATGGAGGTCCGAATATGGGAAGGAATGAGCTGGAAATATAAAAATGGGATGCTTGATTGAGGCTATAGAAAAAGGCTTAAGAAAATGTTAAGAAAGACAAAATCTAGAGAAGGCCATGGGAGTGTATGGTTAAGATAGGGTAGAGACAAAATATTAAAGGTGAGGAGATTAAGGAAATGAGCCGCGTGTGGTAGTACATCCCTGCGGTCCCAGCTACTCCAGGGGCTGAGGTAGGAGGATCCCTTGAACCCAGGAGTTCAAACCCAGGAGTGTGAGGCCAGTCTGGACAACATAACCAAGCTTCCACCTCTAAGAAAAAAAAAAAAAAAAAAAAAGAAAGAAAAGAAAAGAAAAAATGAGGCTGGAGGCTGGGTCCAGTGGCTCACACCTGTAATCCCAGCACTTTGGGAGGCTGAGGCAGGCAGATCAGTCAAGGTCAGGAGTTTGAGACCAGCCTGGCCAACATGGTGAAACTCTCTCTCTACCAAAAAATACAAAAATTAGTTGGGCATGGTGGCATGCACCTGTGGTCCCAGCTACTTGGGAGGCTGAGGCAGGAGGATCACTTGAGCCCAGAGGTGTGCAGTGAGCTGAGATTGCCCCGCTGCACACCAGCCTGGGTGACACAGCAAGACTCCATCTCAAATAAATAAATAGACCAGCTGTGTGGCTCATGCCTGTAATCCCAACACTTTGGGAGGCTGAGCTGGTGGATCACCTGAGGTCAAGAGTTCGAGACCAGCCTTGCTAACATGGAGAAACCCCATGTCTACTAAAAATGCAAAAATTAGCCAGGCATGGTAGCAGGCACCTGTAGTCACAGCTACTCGGAAGACTGAGGCAGGAGAATCAGTTGGACCCAGGAGGCAGAGATTGCAGTGAGCCAAAATCACACCACTGCACTCCAGCCTAAGTGACACAGCGAGACTCCATCATCAGAATATTAATAAAAAAAGATGAAATTAATATTAACATTGTTAGTTTCTCATCTTCACAACCCATTCAAGTTTTGCCACTTAGGTCAAAAGGATTCAATTCCAAATCGGCATTATGTTTAGTTTATCATGTTCCTTTAATCTACTCCATTATAGAAAGTTTCCTTGGTCAGTGCCTCTGCCAGGTGGCCAACCGTCTGAGAAGTGAGGAGCGCCTCTGCCTGGCTGCCGCCTCATCTGGGAAGTGAGGAGCGCCTCTGCCTGGCCGCCAACTGACTGGGATGTGAGGAGCGCCTCTGCCCGGTCGCCAACCGTCTGGGAAGTGAGGAGCGCCTCTGCCAGGCCACCCCATATGGGAAGTGAGGAGCACCTCTGCCTGGCCGCCCCACCGGTCTGGGAAGTAAGGAACGCCTCTGCCTGGCCGCTGTGCAACCTTCCAAGTGTGAAGTGACAGCCTTGCGTGTGAGCATTTCTCTCTTCCCCAAGTTTGCATTTTCGACATTAAAGTTTACTTTTTAATTAAAAGTTTTAAATTGTAGAAAAAATATATATATATTTATAGAATATATATATATAAAGGTTCCTTGGTCTTCTATTGACTTTTATGGCCCTGATAGTTTTGAAGCTTGTAGTTAGCTTATTTTGTAAAATGCCCTTCAATTTGGGTTTTTCTGATATTTCCTTGTGATTAGATTCATGTAGCAGGATGATCACAGAAGCAATGTCATGTACTTCTCATTGTATGGTATCAGATGGTGCACAATTTCAATTTGTCCCATTACTGATGTCAAAACACAAAATCATTAGTTTAGTTATAGACCTAATTGGCTTTTATTTGGAATTTATGAGTTGAGATAGCCTCTATTCTACAAAATGGAAGAATAGATTGGCAGGGGGCAATAGAGAAGTGGATTTTGTAAGGTGAGAACAAGGAAACAGAACAATAGAAACGAAGCTGATTGGCCAATGTTAAGTTACTTCAGGTTACTTTTTTTCTTTTTTCTTTTCTTTTCTTTTCTTTTCTTTTTTTTTTTTTTTGAGACAAAATCTCACTCTATAGCCCAGGCTGGAGTGCAGTGGCATGATCTTGGCTCACTGCAACCTCCTCCTCCTGGGTTCCAGCGATTCTTGTGCCTCAGCCTCCCCAGTAGCTGGGACTACAGGTGTGTGCCACCACACCTGGGTAATTTTTGCATTTTTAGTAGAGATGGGGTTTCGCCATGTTGGCCAGGCTGGTCTCAAACTCCTGGTCTCAAACAATACACCCACCTCAGCTTCCCAAAGTGCTGAAATTACAGGTGTGAGCCACCACACCCGGTCCAGGTTACCTTTTTGCAAGGGTTAAAGCAGAGGGAACTTCCTTATCGTGCTG
This sequence comes from Papio anubis, assembly GCF_008728515.1. Classification (NCBI taxonomy): domain Eukaryota; kingdom Metazoa; phylum Chordata; class Mammalia; order Primates; family Cercopithecidae; genus Papio; species Papio anubis. The sequence continues at coordinate 98,355,747 of NC_044978.1, forward strand.
GATGAAACTGGCCTGTTTAGGGATTTGGCTATTTTTCCTCCTGATTTCTTGGAAGGTCAGATAAACAACTTAGTTCTGGCTTGGTTTAACTCCATTTTGGTCTGTTGGGCCTAGGGTAGGAGCCCAGTCTAAACAATGCCCTCCTATTAAGTTTTATTTAATTAACACTGATGATGTTCATTTTGTATAATTTTTTTTAAACACACTCTAAGAAACCAGAATAATGTTGTTGTTTTAGAGATAAGGTTTTGCTCTGTCACTCAGTCTAGAGTCTAGTGACATGATCGCAGTTCACTGCAGGCTCAAACTCTTGGGCTCAAGCAATGATGGTGTTCAGCTGGATCACATGATTACTGTGGTGTCTGCCAGCTTCTTCACTGTAAAGATACTCTCTTTTCCTTTATAATGAATAACTGTGTAAATCTCCCATCCCTTCAAACTCTTAATTTACTCATGTTTTAATGTACATCTGCATGGGCTCATGATCTTTATTTTAGCAAATAGATTATAATTTGTTACTATCATTATTTATTTAATGTTCAAATCCTGACCACACTGGCCAGGGGAAGCCCATTCAAGTTCACTTCCGTGTCCTTTGACAGACCCTCATCACTGTTGGGATACTGTCTTGATTTCTAGTACAAGATGTTCCAAGCTCATCGTGTGCATTCTCAGTCCTAACTCTAGAATCAGCCAGCTCTCCAAGAAGTCCTCATTCCTTTTAGTGAAAAACAATATTTAGAAACCAGATCTGAGCACTAGGTGTGTTCACTGCTCTTCGGGTGTTGCTGCTCTCAGCACACGGAGCTAGGGAATAGAAATATATATGCATATATACACATTTAAAACTATATTATTCATTGATCTCTATGTATGAAAAACTTTAAGTTTTCACCAAAGCATCTAATTCTAGTTCAACAGTTTAGAATTTATCCTAGTTTTCTCCCTTTCCATAGAGACTTGACTCTCATTATCCTTATCACATTCATTTATTTGATCAATCTTCTGGAGTACAGCTAATCTCCCATCTCATTCTCCCATGTGACAGGCTTTCTCTCCTGTTTGAGCCCTGACTCCCCATGCCAGAGACTGCCCTGCTGCATGGACAACCTGCTCACCTCTCCTGGGCACTGACATTCCACATCCCTTCACCTGGCATCCCACTTATGCATCCTGCCCAGGCTCTGCTTCCTCATGCTGGGCCACTGTGGATTCCTCTCTCTCCCAACTATGGAGGTCTACCATGCTCAATTTACCTAAAAAATAGAGGGAAAGGGAGAAGAGAGAAGGGAGGAAGCAGTGTAAGGAAAGTGAGAAGTGGAAGGCAGATGAAGGAGGGAGGGGAGGGAATAGAAGTGGGGTGCGTAGAAGGAGAAAGGAAGAAAGGAGGAAGAGGAGGGAAAAGAAAGAGAATGAAGAGGGAGGGAAGGGTCAAGAGAAGGGTGGAAGAGAGGAAAGGTGAGGAAAATTGTGTAATTTTTTATCTCTTTAAAAAAGGCAATGGCTAGGCTCGGCGTGGTGGCTCATGCCTGTAATCCCAGTACTTTGGGAGGCCAAGACAGGTGGATCACTTGAAGTTAAGAGTTCGAGTTCAACATGGTGAAACACTGTCACTACTAAAAATACAAAAATTAGCTGGGCGTGGTGGCGCATGCCTGTAGTCCCAGCTACTCGAAAGGCTGAGGGAGGAGTGTCACTTGAACTAGGAAGGTGGAGGTTTCAGTGAGCCGAGATTGGGCCACCGCACTCCAGCCTAGGGGTGACAGAGCTAGACTCTGTCTCAAAAAAAAAAAAAAAAAAAGGCAATGTCCAAGTGCAGTGGCTCGTGCCTATAATCCCAGCACATTGGGAGGTCAAGGTGGGAAGATCATATGAGTTTGAGACCAGCTTGGGCAACATAGTGAGATCCTGTCTCTACAAAAAAAAAAAAAAAAAAATGTTTAATTAGACAAACATGGTGGCATGGGCTTTAGTCCCAGCTAATTGGGAAGCTGAGGTGTGAGGATGCCTTGAGCTCGGGAGGTTGAGGCTGCAGTGAGCCATGTGGGACACTGTACTCTAGCCTGGGTGATAAAGTGAGAGTCTGTCTCAATCAATCAACCAATCAATAAAAATTAAGGCAAAAGCAAATATGGTAAAATGTTAAAGTTTTTTTTTTTTTTTTGAGACTGTTTCTTGCTCTGTCGCCCAGGCTGGAGTGCAGTGGTGCGATCTCGGCTCACTACAACATCTACCCCCTGGGTTCAAGCAATTTTCCTGCCTCAGCCTCCTGAGTAGCTGGGATTACAGGCACACACCACCATGCCCGGCTAATTTTTTTGTATTTTTAGTAGAGACGGGGTTTCACCGTGTTAGCCAGGATGGTCTTGATCTCCTGACCTCGTGATCCGCCCGCCTCGGCCTCCCAAAGTGTTGGGATTACAGGTGTGAGCCACCGCGCCCGACCAAAATGTTAAGTTTTGACAAAGCCTGAGTAATGGCTAAATGAGTGTTTGGTGTTTTTTTTTTTTTTCTTTTTTTCTTTCTTTCTTTCTTTTTTTTTTTTTTTGTATTGTCTGTGGTTTGCTTTTCAAACTGTGTGTGAAAAAGTTTCCTTCTTCTTGAATTATTTCCATTCCATTATGGACTGATATCCTTGTAAATATACTAAAAATGAATAACTAGAAAAGTGAAATAGCAAACCAAAGACATGTAAAACATAGACTCTCCAATTTTTATTATTAGATTCAACAGACATAAGATTATTCTGTGAAAGTGCTCTGAAATTTTCTAAATGCATTCTCTCAATTTCTTCATTTCTCCATTGACCAATAGTAAGAGTCATGAGAAGCACTGTCTGCTAGCAACCCCCAGTTTGAGTAACACTGTAGTCTAGATTTTTTCATGCTCAACATATGACTTTTAAAAATAAGATAAAAAACAGGTCAGGTGTGGTGGCTCACACCTGTAGTCCCAGCACTGTGGGAGGCCGAGGTGAACAGATCACGAGGTCAGGAGTTCAAGACCAGCCTGGCCAAGATGCTGAAATCCCATCTCTACTAAAAATACAAAAATTAGCCAGGGGTGGTGGTGGGTGCCTGTAATCCCACCTACTCAGGAGGCTGAGGCAGGAGAACTGCTTGAACCCCAGAGGCGGAGTTTGCAGTGAGCCAAGATGGTATCACCGCATTCCAGCCTGGGCCATAGAGTGAGACTCTGTCTCAACAACAACAACAACAACAACAAAAGATAAAAAACAAAGACTAAGAGCCTGGATTCTACTTTGAAAAGTCACACCTATGTTCATGAATTTGTGGGTGACTAGATGAGGCCTTCTGTAGGCATTCATTCCATTGCCAAAGCATCCTGCCAAAATAATGGTGTTTAGGGACTGGTAAGTTGCCCTGACCTTGACTTCCTGGAATCTAGGGATGAAAGAAAGGAGAGAGAGAGTAGACTGGGAGAACCAAAGGGACAGAAGCCAAGGCAGACAGAAGCCCATTAGAAGGCTCCTTACAGAATACAAAAACTTCTAAGCAGAGAGAGGAGATGAGCAGGCCGTTGTAAAGAGATTACTTTTTAAAAACTGTGTCTGTGTTTCTGGATCTTCCCCAGACAAGGCAGTCTCCTTTCCAGTCATTCCCAGTCCATGAGCCTGAGTAACTTGGAGTGTTGGCAGCTGCTCTGAAAGCCTTTGGCTCCACTTTTTGCAGACAGTGACTACCCCCTGAGAGCCTTGTCTCCTGTCATCCATGTGGAGATTCTGCAGTCCCCGTTGTTCTGGGATCCTGTAAACAAAATCACAGTGGAAGAGGGGAGATAAGGAACAGATGTGACCAGCACATCTGAAATACAAAACAAAGCACAACAGAAAACAAGGGTGCTGCACAGGTTTTTCCATAGTGGGGATCAGGTTTCTACGGGGTTTGACTTTGCTTTGGCACAGGGCACTCTGAGTGGGTAGTGAGCGTGCTCAGCACAGGAAGAAACGGGCTCTCTGCGGTGTTCATTTTGAAGGTTTATGTTTTTAGAGCAGCCATTTTGATTTGAAAAATGTGTCAGCTTAATGCCCTCTCCCCAGGGGCCTAAAAGGCCATTTCTTTAAGTGTGAATTTCCCAGCAAAATATTTACTAGATTTTTGGGCTTTTTTTTTTTTTTTTAAGTACAGTTACCTGGAATTTTCCCTAGTACTTACAAGTGGTTTTTTCTTTAAATGAACCCTTTAGCTCAGTCGTGTGGAAAATATTATTCTTTATATTTCCTCTGCTGGAAGGCTTTAGGTTGCATTTTCCTTCCCCCGATGGCATTTTTATTCATGCTTGACAAGTCACTTTGACAGGTGGCCCTGGGAATTCTCTAGAGGCCAGGATGAGGTCTGGATACCATTCCTGGGTGGTCTGAGAGCAGGGTATTTAAAGCTAACTTTTCACATTCTGGGTCTGGAATCGTTTCTGAATCCATTCCTCAGAGCTCTGCTGCTTGTTCTATGAGACTTCTCCTTCCAGTGCATGAATTGGGATTTTGGCTGCATGTGCTCATTAAGAAAACCCATGTCACTTGTCACAAGCGTAAAAAGAGTGTTTCAAATGTTCCTGGAAAACTTTCAGCTGGTCCACATCCATGCCTAGGTCCTTCTTATAATTTCCCATATTCCTCCCTGCCCGGGTTGTCCTTCGGAGTTATTTCTGAGGCAGAATGACTGCCACGGGTCAGCCAGTCAGACTGGCTGCCTGTAGGTGATGGGTAAAGTCATTGATGTGGATGATTAACTGACATTGGGGAAGGGGCTCGGGGATGAGGGAGGTGTTCCTAGGCTGGATTTCTATTAATATGGCCAAGACACAAGATTTATAACAACCCTTCAAGGATTTAATACCCTTTTGTGAATATGATTCCAGAGGATCTTATTAATACAGAGGCTCATTCTGAAGCGAAGAAACTCAATAGACGTAAAAAAGCAGAGGGGGAAAAAACCTAGCCTTTATTCCCAAACATTTACTTAGGATGGATTTTCTTTTTCTTTCTTTTTTTTTTTTTGAGATGATGTCTCGCTTTTCCACCTAGGCTGGAGTGCAGTGGCATGATCTCAGCTCACTGCAACCTCCGCCTCCCGGGTTCAGGCAATTCTCTGCCTCAGCCTCCCGAGTATCTGGGATTACAGGCACCCGCCACCACGCCTGGCTAAGTTTTATATTTTCAGTAGAGATGGGGTTTCACCATCTTAGCCAGGCTGGTCTCGAACTCCTCACCTCAGGTGATCCACTCGCCTTGGCCTCCCAAAGTGTTGGGATTATAGGCGTGAGCCATCGCGCCTGGCTAGGATGGAATTTTTTTTTTATGAAGCCCCATTCACATGTAATTTCTTAAATGTTTTGAGCTTATTTATCCTAATTATTTTTTATCTTCTATTTTTTAATTGACAAATAAAAATTGTATGTATTTATGGTATACAACATAATGTTTTGAAATTTGGAGTGTCTAAATCAAGCTAATTAGCATATGCATTACATTACGTTATTTATTATAATTTTTAATTACAAAAAAATGTTTGATGTCATCAGTATGGCTATGAACATACATAAGTAAGCACTTTGAGACTGTTCTGAGATCTTCAGGATTTTTTTTCTTTCCTTCCTTCCTTCCTTCCTTCCTTCCTTCCTTCCTTCCTTCCTTCCCTCCCTCCCTCCCTCCCTCCCTCCCTGATGGAGTCTCACTCTGTTGCCCAGGCTAGAGTGCAATGGTGCAATCTCGGCTCACTGCAACCTCCGCCTCCCAGGTCTGAGTGATTCTCTTGCTTCAGCCTGCCAAGTAGCTGGGACTACAAATACCTGCTGCCATGCCTGGCTGATTTTTGTATTTTTAGTAGAGACAGGGTTTCACCATCTTGGCCAGGCTGGTCTTGAACTCCTGACCTCAAGTGATCCACCTGCCTCAGCCTCCCAAAATGCTGGGATTACAGGCATGAGACATTCTGTTTTTTCCTTTCTCATCTATTTTGTGAAAGAAGGTAGTCTTAAAGCTATGGCACTGGGCAACACTGACCTCAGGGGATTAAGGAATATTAACCTGCATTCAAAACAATATCACTCTTCTTTAAAATAAATAAATAAATAAATTGAAACAGGGTCTCACTCTGTTGCCCAGTTTGGAGTGCAGTGGCATGATCATGACTCACTGCAGCCTAGACCTCCAGGGCTCAAACAATTCTCCCACCTCAGCCTCCCGAGTAGTTGGGATTACAGGCGTGTGCCACCATGCCCAGCCAATTTTTGTTTTTTGTTTTTGTCTTTTTAAATTTTTTTAGTAGAGACAGGGTTTTGCCATGTTGCCAAACGGGTCTTAAACACTTAGGCCTAAGCAATCCACCACCTCGGCCTCCCAAATTGCTGGGATTACAGGCGTGTCTGGCCACAGTATGACTCTTAAGGGAATGAAAAGACAAGACTGGAAGAAATTATTTGTAAAACATGTATCTGATAAAGAATTTAGGCCAGGCTCAGTGGCTCATGCCTGTAATCCCAGCACTTTGGGAGGCCAAGGTGGGTGGATCATGAGGTCAGGAGTTCAAGACCAGCCTGGCCAAGATGCTGAAACCCCATCTCTACTAAAAATACAAAAATTAGCCAGGCATATTGATGGGTGTCTATAATCCCAGCTGCTCAGGAGGCTGAGGCAGAAGAATTGTTTGAACCCGGGAGGTGGAGGTTGCAGTGAGCCGAGATGGTGCCACTGCACTCCAGTCTTGGCGACAGAGCAAGATTCCGTCTCAAAACATATACATATACATACACATACACATATACATATACATATACATATACATAGAATGTAGATACATATACTTAGAATGAGCAAGACTCTGTCTCAAAACATATACATATACATATACATATACTTAGAATGGTAAAAATATATTTAAAAAAACACTGATACCACCAAATGCTGGGTGAGGATGTGGAGCACCAGGAACTCTCATTCATTCCTGGTTGTAAATGCACAATGGTACAACCATTTTGGAGGACAGTCTGGCAGTTTCTTACAAAGTTAAACGTTCTTACTACATGATCTAGCAATTGTGCTCCTGGGTTTTTACCCAAATGAATTAAAAACTTATGTCTACTCAAAAAGTTGCACATTGATATTCATAGCAGCTTTATTCATAATTGCCCCAAACTGGAAACAATCAAGATGTCCTTTTAGAGATCAATGAGTAAATTGTAGTACATCCTTAAAATGGAATGTTATGCGGTGATAAAAAAGAAATGAGCTATCAACTCATGAAAAGACATGAAGGAAACTCAAATGCATATTTCTAAAAGTAGCTAGTCTGTAAAGGTTACTTTATGATTCCACGTATATGACATTCTGGAGAAGGAAAATCTTTGAGGCAGTACAAAGATCAGTGGTTGCCAGGGGTTGGAGAGGAGGGAGGGAGGAGTGGATGGGTGAAGCATCACGGTTACAATGGTGGATATGTGATGGTATGCATTTGTCAAAACCCATAGAACTGTACAACACAAAGAGTGAATCCTAATATAAACTATGGCCTTTGCCGAGTGTTGTGGCTTACACCTGTAATTTCAGCATTTTGGGAGGCTGAGGCAGGAGGATTACTTGAGGTCAGGAGTTTGAGACCAGCCTAGCCAACACGGTGAAACCCTGTCTCTACTAAAAATACAAAAATTAGTCAGGCATGGTGGCACACACCTGTAATCCCAGCTAGTCGGGAGACTGAGGCAGGAGAATTGCTTGAGCCCGGAGGTGGAGGTTACAGTGAGCCGAGATCGCACCACTGCACTCCAGGCTGGGTGACAGAGTGAGACTCCATTTAAAAAAAACAAACAACAACAACAAAAAAAAACTATGGCCTTTGTTAATAACAATATGTTCATATTGGTTCATCAATTGTAACAAATGTACCACATTAATTCAAGACATTGATGATAAGGAAAACTAGGGGAGATGGGAGTATATGGAAACTCTTTGTACTATCTGCTCAATTTTTATGTAAACCTAAAACTGCTCTAAAAAGTAAAGTGTAATAATTTTTTTAAAAAGAGACTTAAAATGATCAGCTTTCATGATGAAAGGAAACTCTATCTTCTACTATATCTCATATCTTTGCTGGTTCCTCAAGGGCCCTGGTCTAGCTTGTTCACCATTATATCCGCAATGACACATAGATGCTCAATAAAGACTGCTTAATCAGTATATTCAAAAGGCTTAGCCATTAAAACCTGCTCTTGGCTGGGAGCGGTGGCTCATGCCTGTAATCCTAACACTTTGGGAGGCTGAGGTGGGTGGATCGCTTGAGGTCAGGCGTTTAAGACCAGACTGGCCAACATGGTGAAACACCATCTCTACAAAAAAAATACAGAAATTAGCCAGCAGTCTAATTTCTGGTGGCAGAAATTAGTGGTGGCAGTCACCTGTGGTCCCAGCTATTTGGGAGGCTGAGGTGGGAGGATCGCTTGTACCTGAGAGGTTGAGGCTGCAGTGAGCCGTGATAACACCGTGATCAACCTGGGTGACAAAGTGAGATCCTATCTCAAATAACAACAACAACAACACTTTTGTTCTCATCATTTTATACTCTGTTTGAACAGACAGAGCTTGACCAAGCACAAACCACTGTATTAATAGTTATTATGTATGGAACATTTAATGTGTATCAGCCATTTTTCTAGAACCTTGACATGAAGTACTTAATAATTCATTTACTCCTCATAAGAACCCCATGAAATGGTACTTGTTTTCCAGATAAGGAAACTTGGCCATAAAGAGTTTAAATAGGCCGGGTGCAGTGGCTCACACTTGTAATCCCAACACTTTGGGAGTCTGAAGCAGGTTGATCACTTGAGATCCGGAGTTCGAGACCAACCTGGCCAACATGGTGAAACCCCATCTCTACTTAAAAACACACAGACACACATACACAACAAAAATTAGCCAAGTGTGGTAGTGCGCGCCTGTAATCCCAGCTACTTGGTAAGCTAAGGCACGAGACTCGCTTGAGCCTGGGAGGCAGAGGTTGCCATGAGCTGAGGTCACGCCACTGCCACTCTAGCCTGGTTGACAAGACTCTGTCTCCAAAAAAAAAAAAAAAAACAAAGAGTTTAAATAACTTGTTCAAGGTTACAGAATCTGTGAGTTACAGAGACAGGATTCAAACCCAGAGAGTCTAGCTCCAGAGGCCACACTCTTTGACAACTCACTACAATAAAGCTGTGAGAATAAAGATGTGCACCTCCTCACTTAAGGAGATTTCAGTATAGGATAGTGAGGCATGAAGACTAGACTACTGTGCAGAGGGCTGATCTCTGTCCTCTGAAGGGCTCACTCAGCACAGCTCTAACGGATACACCTCAGCGGGGTGGCTTGTTTTATCTACATCCTGAGCCTAGTTTTTCCTTCAGACACTATCACAGTTGACATTACTTACTGATTGTTTCTTCTGTGTTTATCATTTCCCCCAATTAGACTCAAACCCCTTCAGGTCAGGGATGACTTCTTATAATTGGCTCTCTTCCTGCATGGTGAATGGTTGTCTTAGTCAGTTCAGGTTGCTATAATAAAATACCTTAGACAGGGTAATTTATAAACAACAGAAATTTATTTTTCACAGTTCTAGAGGCTGAGAAGTCCAAGATCAAGGCACTGGCAGGATCCTTGTCTGGTGAGGGCTGCTGTCTGCTTCCAAGATGGCACTTGTTGCTCTGTCCTTACATAGTGGAAGGACAAAAGACCCAGGCAGCTTTCTGAAACCTTTTCTATAAGGGTATTAATCATATTCATGAGGGCTCCATCCTTATGGCCTCCTCACCTCCTAAAGTCTTTAGCTCTTAATACTATCACATTGGCAAATAAGTTTTGACATATGAATTTTGGGGGACATATTCAGACCCTAGTAGTGGTTAATAAATACTTTTGGATTGATTCACTGTTGGAATGACACTGAGTAAGAGAACAAATTCAAGTCCAGTTTTGAATAAAAATAGAATTCAAAAGTTATTGGGTTTGTGTTTGTTTCTTAGGATGTTTGGTAGCAGATTTCCGCTTTATTTACATTTGGTTAACTGTGAAATCATAGTGTTTGATGTTAGCCATACCTTTGATAGCCCATTAGGGGGCAAATGCTTGTGTAAACCATTCATACAAAAGCAGAGAGGGGTCCCGACTGGATCCCAGAGTTAAGGGGTCAGGAATCACCAGACTTAGTAGAAGGGGTCAATCTTCGGGGAGTTGGAGAGCTATGTTTTAGCCTAATATTGTTACTGGCACTGTGTCTGGGGTAGGTCATTTAACTTCTCTAAGTCTGTTTTCCCATCCATGACATGAAAGGTCACTTTTCTGGTGGGGGTGGACAGAGTCTCGCTCTGTCGCTCAGGATGGAGTGCAGTGGTGTGATCTCAGCTCACTGCAACCTCTGCCTCCCTGGTTCAAGCGATTCTCCTGCCTCAGCCTCCCGAGTAGCTGGGATTACAGGCACAAGTCATCATACCTGGCTAGTTTTTGTATTTGTGTAGAGATGGGGTTTCACCATGTTGGGCAGGCTGGTCTTGAACTCCTGACCTCAGGTGATCCACCCGCCCTGGCTTCCCAGTGTTGGGATTACAGGTGTGAGCCACTGCACCCGGCCAACATGAAGATAATTTTACTTGCCCTGCCTACTTCACAGGCTTTTTGTGTCAACTGAGATTTTGGTAAGTAAAAGATCAGGATGTTATGTAAATTGAGAGAGAACATGATAGTAAAGGATAGTGATTAAATATTTTGTACTTCATTTGACACTAATTCTGCATTAGAAGCTTATTGTTTGAAATGGGGCATTGGCATAAATCATTTTTTTGGTGTTGTAGGATATGTTAAGAGCTTCTGGAAGAGGGTTTTGGTCATCTGGGTTAGCTGTTGAAGAACACCAAGTGAATGTCCTCTTTTCTCTCTAAATAAATTTCCCTCTGCTGGACATGGTGGCTCATGCCTGTAATCCCAGCACTTTGGGAGGCAGAGATGGGAGGATTGCTTGAGGCCAGGAGTTTGAGACCAGCCTGGGCAACATAAGGAGACCCCCATCTCTACAAAAAATGAAAAGAAAAATTAGCTGGGCTTCGTAGCACACATCTGTGGTCTCAGCTACTTGGGAAGCTGAGGTGGGAGGATCGCTTGAGTCCAGGAGGTCAAGGCTGCAGTGAGCCGTGATTGCACCACTGCACTCCAGCATGGGTGAAGAGGAAGACTTGTCACAAAAAATAAATAAATTAATTAATTAAATTAAATAACATATATAAAACATCCAGCCCAGTGTCTCGCATGTAGTAAGAGTTCACTGGTTGTTGTTGTTTCACATGACAGCCGTGTTAGGGTTATTTGCATGTATGCCAGTCAGTCCTATTTGGTTATAAGTCCCCTGGGGGCAGGCTCTGAGTGTGCTCATCTTTGTCTTTCTTCTTCTGGAACTGAGAACTCCCTGAAGGCAGAGACCATTTCTTTTCCTTTTTTTTTTTTTTTTTTTTTTTTGAGAAGGAGTCTTGCTCTGTCACCCAGGCTGGAGTACAGTGGCGCCATCTCAGGTCACTGCAACCTCCACCTCCCGAGTTCAAGTGATTCTCCTGCCTCAGCCTCCCTAGTAGCTGGGATAACAGGCATTTGCTGACATGCCCGGCTAATTTTTGTATTTTTAGTAGAAATGGGGTTTCACCATGTTGGCCAGGCTGGTCTTGAACACCTGACCTCAAGTGATCTGGCCGCTTCAGCCTCCCAAAGTGCTGGGATTACAGGCATAAACCACTGCACCCAGCCCATTTCTTATTCTTGTAGACATTGTTCTTAGCAAATGGCAGGCACATGATAAGCAACATAGAAACTAGGTTGAAGGAGTGAATGAATGAAGGAGTAAATGAATGGACGGAAACCACACAAAAATGAAGCGAATGGAAACCCAGGAATAGAGTGTGATTCCATATGCCTGTTATTTTTGCTTGAAGTTAATTCTCAGATCTCTGCTGGGATCTTGGCTGACATGCATTTGCTGGAGTTGACTGGATTATATAATTGCTGTTTTCTGTCTCTACTGTGATTATGACTCAAACAGTGGATACATTTACGGTGCTACATAAATAATAATTATTTTAATTATGGTTTGACCTGTACAACATATTCTAGCAACGTAGCTGACTGTGCATTTGTGTATGTGCCCCTCTGAGAGTCCTGGAGAAGACTCCTATTATGAGGGTACAAAGGAATCTCCCCTCTATGCACATGGTAATTTTACAATTATAACATGGAGAAGTACAATACCACTGTAATTATAGCAAGTTTTCAGAACAAAATGGCTTTGAAATAATATATAATCTAACTGTATTGTACATGTGTAGTATAAAGTTTAATTTGCTTAACAATGTTTTATTTTTGGTGCCAGGAAAAAATGGGTGTATGGCCATTTTTCAGGCTTCCTATAAGAGTACGAAAGTGACTTATAAATTTTAAGTGAGACTTAAGCAACATGATTTGTGTAACATGCTTAACTAAGTGCCCAGCATGTAGTAAGCGCTCAATAAGTATTAGGTAACTGAACTTAACTGACAACAAGGATAAAAAAAAATAGGTATAATTTGGCCATAGTGTATCTAAGTAAGCGTTCGATATAAATGATGGTGTCTCTGCATTTTAAAAATGATCCCAGGGAACTCGGATTTGGTCCACATGGCACCTGTAGACCCTCATCAATTCAGTGAACTTTTTTTTTAATCCCACTTGTAGTGCATAGGGGACCATGCTAGACACTGGAGGGGTTGAAGAATGGTTTAGGCCCATGGGGTCCATGGGTAGGACACAAAGATAAATATGATAATAACTGCTGCTATGAAACTGACAATGTAGTGAAAGAGAAAAGATAGTCATGGAATAATAGAACCCTCACTGAGCACTTAGTACATGCCAGGCAGTGCTCTATGATTTTACTCAGGAAAAATCATTTAATCTTCATACAGATGAGGAAACTGAGGCATAGAGAGTTAAATAGGGTGTTACAGATAAGAAGCAGGTGAGATTCCAACTCAGGCTGTCTGATCAGAGTCTACACTCTTGACTGCTACATTATGGTTTCCCCTTTACACCTCACACCTTTAGTGTGCAAATAGCAGTGATATGAATATAATTTGCAGAGAGGGGTTAGAGAACTACCGTGGGAACATTACAGCCAAGATATTGGGACTACTTCTCTGAGGAGTGGCATTGAGTAAGAAAGAACAGCTGCTTAGAGGTTTTAACTGACAATCCCCATTTCCACCAAGTCTGGGGTAGACTACTCCTATGGGTCCCACATCAACTATAATTACCCCTATTGGAGCCCTAAGTACATTTTACTGCAATTGCCTGTTTATCTGTCTCTTTGGCCATTAAATATATAAGCTCTTTGACCTGCTTGGACATATTTGTATCCTGAGCATCCAGGAGACCCTCAAGAGTTCACTGAGGGCTGGGCAGAGGGCCTTGCACCTTTAATCCCAGCACTTTGGGAGGCCCGGGTGGGAGGACCTCAAGCCCAGAAGTTTGAGGCTACAGTGAGAAATGATCATGCCACTGCACTCCAGCCTCGATGACATAATGAAACCTTGTCTCTTAAGAAAAAAAATTACTGATATGACCTGTCACCTTTTTTTCCCCTGAAATTAGATATTTTACACAATAAAATGAATAGATTTAATTTAAAAGACCAGATGCCTTGCAGAAATGCGCATTTAAATAGCGCTAAGATGTGCTGAGCATGTAACTCAGGATTTGAAACAGTTTTGTGGCTAAAAATCGGTAGGATTATTGGAGCAAAAAGTAAACCTTTTAAATGCATACGTCATGGAGGATGAATGTTTCCCAATTATCTGGAAAGTTAATATGGCATTTTAAATGAAAATAACAATAAATCCTGCTCCTGCTGTCATTTGAACGCTCTGTGCTTTGCTATTCTATTCACACATAGAGGATGTTCAGCCTTTCCAGTCCAGTAGGAAATACATAGCCGTAGTTGTCAGATGGGTGCTATTTAATTGAGCAGACAATAGAGGGAAACCAGGTTCACACAAGAGAGGATGACCATACTTCAGAAATGAACAAAATTAACAGTTTATGATAATTAATGTATTCTCAAATTCCTTCCCAGGAATACTGTTTTTCACGTTATCAAATTCTGTCTCCATTGTTATTGAAACGTTAGAATATTAGAAGCATATTCTTTCTCACACCAAAGTTACTGGCTTCAGGATATGAGCCAGCTGGTTTCTAAGGGCTCTGTCTTCTGGAAAACATTAGGGTGCTTTTTGGAGGCATGGAGGGCTATTTGTTTATTTTTAAAAATTCATTTCCTAGGCCAGGTGTGATGGCTCGCACCTGGAATTGCAGCACTTCGGGAGGCTGACGTGAGTGGATCATCTGACGTCAGGAGTTCGAGACCAGCCAGTCTGAAGTGGGAGAATCCCTTGAATTTGGGAGGTGGAGGTTGCAGTGAGCCTTGAGCCCACCACTGCACTCCAGCCCCAGCAACAGGGTTAAGACTCTGTCGAAAACAAACAAACAAACAAACAAACAAACAAAAAATGTATTTCCTAGAAGACCCAAACCCTCCCCCAGGACTTAAGCCACATTCTCCTTCTTCAAGAACCCTCTTTGGGTTCCCCTCTGACGCTTTTTTCTCGAGGCTCCTGGCTCACAGACAAGCTCTGAGCTGCCTGTCTATGCATTGCTTGGTCTGCCACTCAGACCCTCGCCAAGTCCACTTTCGGCCATGTTTTCCATGTATCTTCAGTGAGTGTCAAAATTCCATACCCAAAGGTGATATTTGACATTATTTTGGCTGGGCATGGTGGCTCATGTAATCCCAGCACTTTAGGAAGGTGAGGAGGAAGGATCGCCTGAGGTCAGGAGTTTGAGACCAGCCTGGATGACATAGTGAGACTCCTGTTTCTACAAAAAATTAAAATTAAAATTAAATGGGCATGATCATTCATGCCCATAGTTCTAACTACTAGAGAAGCTAAGGCAAGAGGATCGCCTGAGCCCAGGAGGTTAAGGCTGTAGCAAGCCATGATCACACCATTGCACTCCAGCTTGGGCGACAGAGCAAGACCCTATCTCAAAATGGGTCAATGTACACATTGTCTGAAATACACTGGATTCATTCATTCTTTCTTTCAAAAAACATTTGTTGAATGCCCAGTATATGCCAAGCACTGTCTGGCAGGCACAGACACTAGAGTGGCTTATGAAGTAATGAGGCTCCTTGTTTTCATGAACTTTATACTCTAAAGAGAGGAACAAACAAATAAACCAAGAGATCAATATGTACCTATAAACTGTGGGTCAGTGCCATGTGGTAGTCCTATGATGAGAATAAGAACAGGAAGGAGGGGTCAAGGACTTCCCTCCTAAGGACAGATATTAAATCTGAGATAGGAGGGGTAGGGAGGAAGGCTAGCGAAGAGGTGGGAAAGAAGGTGGATGGAGGAAAGTTTTCCAGGCAGAGGAAAGCAGTCTGCAGATCCAGATGTGGGAAAGAGCTTGATAGATCTTAAGAAGGAAAAGACCATTGTAGAAAGGAAAAAGAGTGGTATGAGATGACATTGGAGAAGGTAGGCAGAGCCACATTTAGATGTCTGGGTTTTGTTTTAAATTCAATGGGAAGCCACTGATGGCCACTAAGTAGGAGGTGACATTAATCAGATTTACGAAAGAGCATGCTGCCCATGAGAATGGCTAAGATTAAAAAAACATCAAATCTTGGCAAAATACAGAGCAAATGGAACATTCATATCTTTCCAGTAAGAGTATACATTGGTATAAGTACTTGGGAAATTGGCAATATCTACTTAAGTATGCATACCCCATGCCCAACAATTTCATTCCTAGGTATATTTCAACAGAAATGCATACATACACTCACCAGAAGAAAGGCATGAGAATGCTCATCGCAATATTACTCATAATAGTCAAAAGCTGAAAATTACTCAAGTATCCATCAAGAGTAGAATGGGTAAATAAATTGTGGTAAATTCATACAATGAAATACTTCCCAGGAATAAGACTAAACAATCTGCAACTATAAGCCACAACATGGATGAATTTCATCAACAAAATGTTGAATAAAAGATGCCAGGTACAGAAGAGGATGCATGGGATGATTCTACTACATAACGTTTTAAAGCAGGAAAAAGCAATCTTATGGTGTTAGAAGTAAAGATAGTGGTTCCCCAACCCACATGCTCATCAATGACAGACTGAATAAAGAAAATGTGGTACATATACACCATGAAATACTATGCAGCCATAAAAAAGGGTGAGTTCATGTCCTTTGCAGGGACATGGATGAAGCTGGAAATCATCATTCTCAGCAAACTACCACAGGAACAGAAAACCAAACACCGCATGTTCTGAACACATGGACACAGGGAGGGGAACATCACACACCAGGGCCTGTTGGGGTGTGGGGAGCTAGGGGAGGGATAGCATTAGGAGAAATACCCAATGTAGATGACGGGTTGATGGGTGCAGCAAACCACCATGGCACGTGTATACCTATGTAACAAACCTGCACGTTCTGCACATGTATTCCAGAACTTAAAGTATAATAATAATAAAAAGAGAGTGGTTCCCTTGGAAGGAGGTAGCATGGAAGGGGCATGAGTGGATGTCTGGGATGCTGGTCATGTCTTATGTATTGATCTGGCATTGGTGACATGAGTATCCTCTTTTACGTAAAACCACTGAGTTATACAATATACGTTATATTTCATTAACCTACATATAACTTGCATAAAAAATAAGACTTTTTTTTTTTTTTTTTGAGATGGAGTTTCACTCTTGTTGCCCAGGCTGGAGTGCAATGGCGCAATCTCGGCTCACTGCAACCTCCACCTACTGGGTTCAAGCGATTCTCCTGCCTCAGCCTCCCGAGTAGCTGAGATTACAGGCATGCACCACCACGACCAGATAATTTTTGTATTTTTAGTAGATACAGTGTTTCAACATGTTGGTCAGGCTGGCCTTGAACTCCTGATCTCAGGTGATCCATCCGCCTCGGCCTTCCAAAGTGCTGGGATTACAGGCATGAGCCACCACACCAGGCCAAAAATAAGACTTTATGTTTTAATAAGGGTACCCTGATTGCTGTGTGGAGAATGAATTGACAAAGGCAGGAGTTGATGTAGGTAAGCAACTGGAAGGTGATTCCTGGAGAGAGGAACCTCTTGAGATTAGATTGACGCCGTGGAGCAACAGAGGAGTGGACAGACTTGAGAGACTCTTGGAAGGTAAAAATCAATAAAACTTGCCATTGACCAGGCACGGTGGCTCACGCCTGTAGTCCCAGCACTTTGGGAGGTCAAAGTAGGTGGATTGTTTGAGGTCAGGAGTTCGAGACCAGCCTGACCAACATGGTGAAGCCCGGTCTCTACTAAAAATACAAAAATTAGCCAGGCATGGTGGTGCACACCTGTAATCCCAGCTACTTGGGAGGCTGAGGCAGGAGAATTGCTTGAAGCCAGGAGGTGGCAGTTGCAATGAGCCAAGATCATGCCGTTGTACTCTAGCCTGGGCCACAGAGTGATAATCCACCTCACACAAAAAATTAAAAATTAAAAAAAATTAAAGCTTGCTATTGGCCTGAATGGGAGTTAAGAGAAAAGGAAGAACAAAGTAGACTACTAGATCTGGGGCCTGGGCTACTGAGTGGTGGTGTTATTATTTGAGACAGGAAAGTCTAGGGGAGAATCAAGCTTGGGTGAAAATCTACAGTTCAGGACTCAAGGCTTCCCATCACGTCTATTGGTGCAAGGCTGATTTTAGAGGAAATGGAGAAAATCAAAATGACTCAGGACACCTATAGCTTTGCCAGCTTTGACAAGGACTCTCTGGACAAAAAGAGGGAACATTCACATTCAAAAGAATTTTCTTCCTAGGATTTCACAGTCTCTCCTCCAACTCTTCTCCACTCCTTTAGCTCTGGATCTGACAAGCAAACTCCTGCCACCAGAAAAGTGATGAGGATATCCTTGCATTCCTCTCTCTTGGCCAGAAAGTGGAACATTCCCATGTCTTCTTTTTAGGTCAGGGAGTGTTGCAATTAAAGAAAAGACTTTTCCTAGGATAAGAAGGAAAGGAAACAAAAGTACTAGCCAGAGAACACAAAGTGGACGGAAAACGAAGAGTGTTTTCTGAGCTGCCCAGGTTCTGACCCAAACAACACAATGTTGAAAGAGCTGCGATGCTGGAGCTGCAGGGTGCAGGTGGGGGTGTCTGGGGCAAGGCAGGAGAGGGCATCGGGGATCCTGTATTATATGGTAGGCATGGTAGGCTCTGCAGAGGATTCTGGCACTCAAGCTTATAGTCATTGAACACCTTTGAATAGCACAGTGTGGTTCGCATTTCAGAAGGATCATTATGGTAGGACTGTGGGGGGTGAGGAGAAGAGGTAAAGATTGGAGTTGGGAGATGTAGTTAAGAGGCTGTGACCATAGTCTGGACAAGGGAAGGCAAGGACTTGAACTAAGGCCCTGGAGGCAAGAAGGAATGAAAGAAAGACCTGGTGCCAAGAATGATTTGGGAGGTCAGTCTGGAGATTTCCCAGTTCAGGGAACTGGGCAGATTCTCATGGGGAGGGGGATGGGTTAGTCAAGGACAATGTCCAGGCTGAAGGGACCCTTGGAACTGTGACATCGACAACTGAGATAATACAGGACAAGAAGGAGATTTACAGGAGCTTGAATAGGATTTGTTGACTCCTGTGATCTGGTGAGAATCTAAATCCTGTCTTGCAAAAGTTGTCATTGTTCTGGTCAATCGATGCCCCACCCAGGCACTGAGTCACTGGTTCCATGCATTTGTGCATATGCTAATTTGTTCATAAACTTCTGGGAAATTACTTTCTATTTCTTATCTCCTCGCTGTTTCTTCCTGGTCACCAAGTACTCAGCCTTGCATGTAGAAGATACTGTATCCAAATTACCTTTTGAATTTAGTGGCATTTATACAGTGTGAACCATGATGCTAGGAAAAAGACACAGGAGACCAGTTGTGGTGGCTCACGCCTATAATCCCAGCACTTTGAGAAGTGGAGGCTGGCAGACTGCTTGAGCTCAGGAGCTAGAGACCAGCCTGGGCAACATGGCCAGACCCCATGTCTTCAAAAAACAGAAAAATTAACCAGGTGTAGTGGCACACGCCTGTGGTCCAACTACCCAAGAGGCTGAGGTTGGAGGATTGCTTGAGCCCGGGGGCTTGAGGCTGCAGTAAACTGTGATTGTGCCACTGCACTCCAGCCTGGGTGACAGAGCGAGACCTGTCTCAAAAAGAAAAAAAAATAAAAAGACAAAGGAACACTAAAAAGACAAAGGAACACTAAAGCCCACCCCATTTAGATGAAAAGAGAAAAAGAATGTTTTCCTTTGAGTTCTTTGGTTAGCAACTCTGTCCCCATTATGTGCACATAAATTATTTCAAATGGCAAAGAGCACAATGATGTTTGAGATATCATTGCTGGGAGCCAGGAGGGTCCCTGTTCTTTCCTTATCTGAGTATGACAGTAGCTTGAGTAAATCAGTGACCTCTCCTACTCAGTTTCTTTTTTTCTTTTTCTTTTCTTTCTTTTTTTTTTTGGAGACAGAGTCTTGCTCCATCACCAGGCTGGAGTGCCCTCTGGGCTCACTGCAACCTCTGCCTCTCAGGTTCAAGCGATTCTCATGCCTCAGTCTCTTGAGTAGCTAGGATTACAGGTGTGCACCACCATGCCTGGATAATTTTTTTTTTTTTTTTAATTTTTTAGTAGAGATAGAGTTTCACCATGTTGGCCAGGCTAGTCTTGAACTCCTGGCTTCAAGTGATCTGCCCACCTCAGCCTCCCAAAGTACTGGGACCACAGGCATGAGCCAGTATGCCTGGCCTTCTACTCAGTTTCTGTGTGCAAATGGTGATAAATCACTGCCCTTTCTTTCCGTGGCTGTGAGGATCATCAAATAAGCTCATATATTCAGATATGCTTTGGAAGGAGTAAAATGGCATTGGAAATACCGGGCCATATAAAATGGAATAGCAAAACTAAACTGAAAGGAAATGACCTGTATACTTCTATTGGTCCATCGGGATTTTGGAAGTATCAGGGTAATTGAAATGTTTATTTTTCATTCAACTTTCAGGTAAAATGTAGACCCAGCGGGTGTTTATCCTCTAGGTGGTGTGTGTGATTGCACGTGTGACACAAGGATGAGGTACTTGTCACACAGCTTTAGAATGAAACTTGAAAAGGTTACAGAGAGGGCTGTGAATTTTAAGCTGTGCTCCAAGATGGAGTACTAAGCAGCGCCTATCAGAAAAGCTCTTCCTTCGTCCTCCGGGTGGGGTGAAAAGGGAACTCTTGAATCTCCAATCCCACTTTCTCAGGTTCTATTAGTGGCTTTAGTGAAAGCAAACAGGACTCAGACAGGCAGATAAGATAACCACTATCTGAAGTGTGAGCCTGCAGTTTTAAATTGCCTATTATTTGGAAATACTTTCAGTCTCATTTGGATGCTAAGGGCAAAACTTAAATCTATGACACATAGCCCTAGACAACTTGTTTATTAAATGTGCAGAATAAAGATTTGATGCAAACTTCTATGGCAATAAACTAGGTTCATGGGTGGGTATTAGGTTAAACCAAACGAATTGCTGACATTCAAGGGATTTTTGGCTGCAACAGTTACATAGGCCAGAACTGCCTAATCTAATCCAGATTCTGTCACTGGCAAATTCGAATCACCCACAGGAATCTTTGACAGAATTTATATTAGTCATTCCTTACTTTTTGTGTGTGTGATAGTCTGGTATGTCTCTAATTGTCTCAAAGAGTATTGAAATATACCTTAAATCAAGTTTACTTTCATGTATCTTTATAAATAAAAATATGTCATTGCACTCTTATTTAGTACAATGTGTGTTAATGTTAGAGAATAAACACAAATCTTGGAAATCATCATGATCATGCCTGAATTTGACCAGAATAGAGGCAGGCATTAAATCTGAATTAGCAATATCTTGTGTGTGTGTGTGTGTGTGTGTGTGTGTGTCTGTGTGTGTGTGTGTGTGGTGCTACTGGTGGCTGTAGCAACATAACCACAAATACATGAATCTTGTAGTTGGATAAATCATTTTGATTCAGCCAACCTTTATTTTCTCAAGTGAACAAAATGCGGCTTTCCACAATAACAATAATATCAGGTTTTTCACAGGGCTGATAGGATAGTATTTGATAATAAATATTTTCTATAATGAATGTTTGTTTTAGAATGTTGTTTTTATGGAAAAACCTCAGAAAGTTAAATCTTTTAATTCCACGATGAAGACTAGTCTGTCAAAATACTGTTTTTGTGATAATAAATGCAAAACCTACTATGCCATTTCTTACCAGCAGCCAAGTTTTTTTTTTTTTTAATGTTTGAGAATTTCAGCAGTTGATGCAAAGTGGACATTATGAGCCACGGATCTATGTTACAGGAGTCAATTTTAGACATTTAATTTGAGTGGAATTTAAGTTTAGCTCCTCCCTTATCTCTTTGAAGTTGCTGGAGCCCTGTTGCATTTTAAATCTACTCAAAAGTGCCTATAGGAGCAAGACCCGGATGGAGTTCACGGCCATCAGGTCGCAGCCACTGATGGAGTTCACGGCCAACCCTCTCCCCACTCCTGTCCCTATGCATTTGTTCATGCAGTTCCCTCTAGAAGAAACACACCTCTGGTCGTTTTTCTCTCTCTCTTTCTCTCTTTTTCTTTCTCTTTCTTTTTTTTTTTGAGACAGAGTCTCACTCTGTCGCCCAGTCTGGAGTGCAGTGAAACGATCTCGGCTCACTGCAACTTCCATCTCCCAGGTTCAAGCGATTCTTGTGCCTCAACCTCCCGAGTAGCTGGGACTACAGCCATGCGACACCACGCCCGGCTAATTTTTATATATTTAGTAGAGACAGGGTTTTTCCATGTTGCCCAGGGTGGTCTCGAACTCCTAGCCTCAAGTGATTCGCCTGTCTCGGCCTCCCAAAGTGGTGGGAATACAGACGTGAGCCACCGCGCTCGGCCCGTTCTTCTTCTTCTTCTTCTTTTTTTTTTTTTTTTCAAGCGATTCTCCTGCCTCAGCTTCCCGAGTAGCTGGGATTACAGGCACGCGCCAGCACGCCCAGTTAATTTTTGTATTTTTAATAGAGACGAGGTTTCACCATGTTGGCCAGGATGGTCTCGAACTTCTGATCTCGTGGTCCTTCCACCTCGGCCTCGCAAAGTGCTGGGGTAACAGGCATGAGCCACCGCCCCAGGCCCGGTTCTTCTTACTCTTAAAGGCAGCCCAGACAGCAGCCCAAGAAGCCCCCCGCCCCGCCCCCCCAAACCTTAGTTTGCGTAAAGCGCCTCGATTCCGTGTGGTCATGGCTTTATATTTGTTCCTCTTCCAGTTGAAATAACTTGTGCGCCTATATAGGGCCTGGCCCGCGGTGGAATGGTTGCGGCTGCAGCTGGAATCGCATCACTTCCTCCTCCCCTCCCCCAGCACTGACACACGAGCCCCAGTGTCCTGAGGATGACTCCAAACAGCGTCGGGCCTTCAAGTGGAACCTCAGGCTTGTTGAGGAGTGGCCTGGAACTGCACCAGATTTCAGGGGTGCCTGGGGAGGCTTAGAGATGGGAGACGCCCTGACTTGGTTCCTTTCCAGAACATTTGGGAACACTTGGCTTGGTTTCAGGCACCAAAATGAGGACTCGCCCACGGTGGACTTAGTTCTGAGGTGGCCTCTTGCTCCCTCTAGTGGTTTAGAAATCACAGCCCTGCAGGAGGGTCAAAAACGGGTCCGGTTTTTCTCCGAGGAGGAATCCTCATTAACCATTTAGACATCTACTGCACAGTGAAGTCAATTCATGAATACGTTTCTGAGCAATCCAATAATTAACCAAATGCACACACAATAAGGACTTTGGACCGTCTTGTGGGATCCTTGGAGGACCTTGGATTCATTTTATAATGCAAACCTAACATGCTGTTAAGTACCCAAGGAATAATTGAAAATATGCTTTAATCAAAGCCAATCACCCTGTCATTGTCAGCCTGTGAAACATTAGCTCATGGAGCGGGATGACAGCACGCAGTTCTCTTATCGCTCCAAGATAACTCCACCAGGATGACAGAGAAGCATCAGATTTGGAGATGTCACTAGTCTGGAGTCTCAGTTACATTCAAATTTCATGATAGCCTATCCTTGGGGAACTGAATTGTCTCTTTTGAACAAAGACAATTTCCTAGTTGGGTGAGTTCAGTCATTTTGTGATTCAATATCAGATCATTACAGTTCCTTTGGGACATAAAAACTATCGTTTCTAGAGACAGAGGAGTGTACTTTGCTATGTATGTTCCTGCCCTATACATACACTTCTTATGCGACATGTATTTTCTGAATGACTTAAAAATAATAGCTGAATGTGGCATCTTTCTTCAGAATTGCACGAAGCTTTAAATATCACCTACTGTGGGGTGCAGCGGCGCATGCCTGTAATCCCAGCACTGGGGAGGTTGTAGTGGGAGAATTAGGCTTGATTTTCAGAGTTTGAAACCAGCCTGGGCGACATAGGGAGACACTGTCTCAATTATAAATAAATAAATCATCTCCTCAGGGAAGATTTCCTGAGGCACCAGACCAGCCTGGGCTTCCCACAGTGACGATGGCCTCCCACAGCACTGCCTGACCACAGAGCACTGGTCGTGCCTGCCATTTAATCAGGGCCTGGTTTGTTTTCCGTCTGTCTCCTCTGTCCAAAGCTGAGCTCCATGGTTGTTTGTCCATGACAGCATCCCAGGGTCTAGCACAGTGCCTGGTATAGGCGGTGCTGAATAAATATTTGTCAACTGATACAATCTAGCGGGGGTAAATGCTGAGGAGACAGACTGCAGAGGTGAGCTGGTGCTGATTTTTTTTTTTTTTTTTTTTGAGACAGAGTCTCACTCTGTCACCCAGGCTGGAGTGCAGTGGTGCCATCTCAGCTCACTGCAACCTCCGCTTCCCAGGCTCAAGTGATTCTCCTGCCTCAGGCTCCCAAATCGCTGGGATTGCAGGGGGCCACCATACCTGGCTAATTTTTGTATTTTTAGTAGAGATGGGGTTTCACCATGTTGACCAGGCTGGTCTCGAGCTCCTGACCTCAGGTAATCCACCTGCCTCAGCCTGCCAAAGTACTAGGATTACAGGCGTGAGCCACCGTGCCTGGCCTGATTCTTATCTTAGGGCTGTGAGGGAACCCTTCATTCAAATTATGAGCAGAAAAAAATACCTTATTAAAGGCTCAGGATAGTGAGATGCAGGGCTGAGATTAGCATCCAGGTGGCCAGTGCACATCTGCAACCACAGTGCAGCGAGAGAAACCCAGAATTCTCCCACTCAACTCCCAAGTCAAGCAGGAATCACCATCCCCTGGCTCGTGGAGCTGCATTTCTTTGCCAAGGGCCTGACGCAAACTGTCCTAAGCTCTGGGGGATGGTTTACCAGCAGGACTGTCCTATTATCTTAACATGTGTAGGATGTTTACCTTTCCAAAGGCATTTTTTTTTTTTAAAAAAAAAAAACAGACTGGAGTGCAGTGACATGATCTCAGCTCACTGCAGCCTCAGCCTCCCGGGCTCAAGAGATCCTCCTGCCTCAGCCTCCTGGGTAGCAGAGATGGCAGGTACATGCCACCACACCCAGCTAATTTCTCTACTTGTAGGTGAAATGGGGTTTCATCATGTTGGCCAGGCTGGTCTTGAACTCTTGACCTCAAGTGAGCCACCCTCCCTGGCCTCCTAAAGTACTGGGATTACAGGTGTGAGCCACCGTGCCTGGCCTCTAAAGGCATATTTTTAAAGCACTGAAAATTAAACAATAACATAAATACCTGGAAGCTCTGGAGGCAGCAAAGACAGAGGCCAAAAGTGTGCAGACTGTAAGAATAGAATAAAGAGTAAGGGTAAGACTATAAAGAGGAATGAAAATATGAGGCCAGGTGAAAAGATAGGGAAAAGAGAATGAATGTGCTCCTTCTTGTGTCCTTCAGCTTTCCTTCAGTATCACTGACTATCCGAAGAGAAATTTAGTTAAACAGGCAGCATGTATGAATTGAATGCTGGGAAAGAAACACATAAATTTAAAATCCCACAGGAAAATTATAAATGTGAGCAGGTCAGCAGGGAGGCAACCAGCCTTGGTAGGCCTCCTGGGATATCATGTAGCTGAGTGTGTGTATTCAGCCCCGCTATATCCCAGGTTTCATTTTTGAGTGAGGGTGATTGTATCTGGAGTTAGAATGAGTGAACCCTTTTTGACTTTATTAGGTAGGATTGTTAAGGTTGGCTATAAATAATAGAAAAAAAAAAATCAAAATAAGTGGCTTAACAAGAGAGAGAGAGAAGGTAGAATTTTAGGCCAGGCACTGGCCTACATTTGTGGCTCATGCCTGTTATCCAAGCACTTTGGGAGGCCAGTGCAGGAGACCAGGAGGTCGAGGCTGCAGTGAACCATGATTTCACCAAGGCACTTCAGCCTGGGCAAGAGAGTGAAACCTGGTCTCAAAAAAAAAAAAAAAAAAAAAAGAGGCTGGGTGCAGTCGCTCACACCTGTAATCCCAGCACTTTGGGAGGCCAAGGTGGGTGGATCACCTGAGGTCAGGTGTTCGAGACCAGCCTGACCAACGTGGAGAAACCCCATCTCTACTAAAAATATTAAAAAAAAAAAAAAAAATTAGCCAGGCATGGTGATGCATGCCTGTAATCTCAACTACTCGGGAGGCTGAGGCAGGAGACTCGCTTGAACCCAGAAGGCGGAGGTTGCAGTGAGCCGAGATTGCGCCATTGTACTCCAGCCTGGGCGACAAGAGCAAAACTCCATCTCAAAAAAAAGAGAGAGACAATTTTCTCTCTGTTCGCGTGGCTGACTCGCAAGGGCGCCACAGAAAGACAAGAAGCCCAAGAAGTCAACCTGGAAGTTTAATTTGGACCTTACTCATCCAGTAGAAGATGGAATTTTTGATTCTGGAAATTTTGAACAATTTCTATGGGAGAAGGTTAAAGTCAATGACAAAACTGGATATCTCGGGAATGTTGTTCACACTGAATGCTTCAAGAATAAAATCACATTCTTTCTCAGAAACAGTTCTCTAAAAGGTATTTGAAATACCTTACCAAGAAATACCTTAAGAAGAGCAATCTTCATGATTGGCTTCGAGTGGTTGCATCTGACAGAAGACTTACGAACTTCATTACTTCCAGATTAGTCAAGAAGATGAATCAGAGTTGGAGGACTAGGCAAAGGCTTCCCTTGTAGGGCTTTGCTTATTAACAAAATAAATGAAGTATATGTGAGAAATACCAAGAAATTGGCTTTTAGTTTATCACTGAATAAGAAAAAAATTGCACTCTTTAAAAAAAAGAGACAATTTTCTTTCTGCTACATTTTCAAGAAAGCAGGAGGAAGATTATCAGGCTTTGTTTGGGGCTTAAGGGTGAGGGATCTTCTACTTGATAGTACCACAGTGCACAGTTTCCCTTTTCAAGGTGGCCTTGTTGTCTAAGTTGGCTGCTGAGGCCCCACTCACACACCTGCTTTCTATTCAGCACAAAAGACCAGACTGAGAAGGATGCATCCTTTATTTTAAAAGCGCTTTTTAGCAGTTGTACTCACAACTCGTGCTTACGTCCTGTTGGCTGGAACTTTTCTTCATGACACATTGACCTGCAAAAAAGTTGGTGAAAGTAAAACTTCTGTTCCAGGGCGGGGGCAGGGGTGGGGTGGGGAATAAACTGAAATTAAAAATCAAGGACTCTATTACTGAGAAGGAAAGGAGAATGATTATTGGAGGACAATATGCAATATGCAGTCTTCATCACTGGAATCGAACATATATTTTTTTGTTCCTGAAACTGAGTCCTGCCTCACTCTCTCCAGGGCATGGTGAGGGGCGGGAGTGGTAGCTGGTAGAAAGCTAGTGTCCTTGAGACAAGGATTGGCTTTAATCCTGCTTTGGGTTTTTGGGTGATCTGAAATCCAAATGTGGACACAAATGTCTATTTTTGTGTTTGTCTTTGAGACAGGGTCTCACTCCGTCACCCAGGCTGGAGTGCAGTGGTGCGATCTTGGCTCACTGCAGCCTTGACCTTCTGGGCTTGGGTGATTCTCCCACCTCAGCCACCCAGGTAGCTGGGACTACAGGCGCCCGTCACCATGCCCAGCTAATTTTTTGTATTGTTAGTAGAGATGTGGTTTCACTATGTCACCCAGGCTGGTCTCGAACGCCTGGACTCAAGCAATCCACTCGCCTCAGCCTCTCCGAGTGCTGAGATTATAGGCATGAGCCACCGCACCCGGCCAAAAGTCTATTTAAGAGCACAAATGAGGGAAAAATAATCTAGCTTTGCCAATTATATTATCACTAAAGCTCTTACGTTGTTGTAAAAAGTCACCAGACATGTTGTATAATGTCACTTCTTCCTTCCTTCCTTTTTCTTTCTTCTTTCCTTTCTTTTTTTCTTTCCTCCCTCCTTCCTTCCCTCCTTCCTTCTCTCTGTCTCTCTCTCTCTCTCCCCCCTCCTCTCTCTCTCTTTAGAGACAGGGTCTTACTCTGTCACCCAGAGCTGGAGTGCAGTGGTGTGATCATAGCTTACTGCAGCCTTGAACTCCTGGGCTTAAGCCTCCTCCCACTTCAGCTTCCCAAATAATGTTGAATTTAGACAATAAGTTTACATAAGTCTTTAAATTCAACAACTCTCATCCTGTGGATTCAGAGACAACAGCTGACTATCCAGGAGATAAAGATTCCTGGCTGTTCCTTTTCACTATCTTCTTTGCTTATTGGAAAATGCTGGAGTTACCCCAAATTCTGTCCTGTTTTTTTTTTTCTCTCATTTTAATCCTTCTTGAGTTTTTTCCAATTTGTCATGTTTAAAAGTGGACTCATCTTTTCTTTTCTTTTCTTTTTTTTTTTTTTTTTGAGACAAAGTTTCGCTTTTATTGCCCAGGCTGGAGTGCAAAGGCGCGATTTTGGCTCACCGCAACCTCTGCCTCCGGGGTTCAAGATATTCTCCTGCCTCAGCCTCCCAAGTAACTGGGATTACAGGCTACTGGCTGATTTTGTATTTTTAGTAGAGACGGGGTTTCTCCATGTTGGTCAGGCTGGTCCAACTCCCGACCTCAGGTCATCCGCCTGCCTTGGTCTCCCAAAGTGCTGGGATTACAGGCATGAGCCACCATGCCCGGCCGATCCTTTCCTTTCTAACCTTGTTCCTGGTTGTCCACCTACTGAGTAGACAGCACCAGCCATGGCCTCAGCCAGGTACCCCACTCTCCCTCACAGTTCACATTTAGCCAGTGAGTGCTAGGCTTTCTACTTCTTTCTCTCTAATTCACTTTTCACTTTCTCCAAGCTCCTGCCATCCGCCAGGAACAGGGAAGCATCCTCTCTTGTTTGATTACAGCAGGAGCCTCCCTATCTCCTCAGATCATCCAGGCTGATCTCGCTAAAAGTTCAACTCTGCTCCTGTCTTGCCCCTCTTTAAACCAGATTCTTCCATAGAATTAAGCCCAGGTTCTTTTGTCAATTGTTTTCCTTTTTATTAATAATAATAATAATAATTATTATTATTTTTGAGATTGAGTCTCGCTCTGCTGCCCAGGCTGGAGTGCAGTGGTGCGATCTCGGCTCACCGCAGCCTCCGCCTCCTGGATTCAAGTGATTCTCCTGCCTCAGCCTCCTGAGTAGCTGGGACTACGGGCACACGCCACCATGCCCGACGAATTTTTGTATTTTTAGTAAAGACAGGGTTTCACTGTTGGCCAGGCTGGTCTTGAACTCTTGACCTCGTGATCTCCCCACCTCAGACTCCCAAAGTGCTGGGATTACAGGTGTGAGCCACCATCCAGCCTTATTAATTTATTTTTTAGAGATGGTGTCTTGCTCTGTCTCCCAGGCTGGAGCGCAGTGGTGTGATCATAGCTTACCTCAGCCTCGAACTCTTGGGCTCATGCAATCCTCCTGCCTCAGCCTCTGGACCAGCTGGGAATACAGGTGTGTACCACCACACCTGGTCAATTTTTAATTTTTTTGTAGAGATGGAGTCTCACTATGTTGTCCAGGCTGGTTTTGAACTCCTGACCTGCAGAGATGGGAGGATCGATGGAGCCTTCCATCTCTGACTTTTAACATGGTCTAGAAGGCCTCCATGAGCTCCATCTCACCTCTTTTTTGCTCCTTCCCTGCGGACCTTTACAAGGTGCAGCCATTCCAAACTCCTTTCACTTCTGATTATCTCATGTTCTCTCTCACCTCCCGGCCCATGCAATGAGGTTGCTCCCCAACTACATTCTTACTCCTCTTAGATTTGCAGAGAAGCCTTCCCTGAAAGAAGCCCTCTCCCACCTCCCAGATTGGGTTAGGCTCCTCCTGTGCGCTGACTTCATTGTCTCCCTCCAACATTGCTTAGAACGCTAAGTTGCAACTTCATGTCTAATTGATTGCTCCACTAGTCCATAAAATCTAGGAGGAAAGGGCTGTATCCTCAGCCCTTGACACACGGCCTTGTACATCTTAAGTTTGCATATGAACCACTAGGACAACCCTATAGGTTGTGCATGATTATTCCAATTGTTGTCATTGCTGTTATTTTAAATAAAGATGGGGGCTCACTATGTTGCCCAGGCTGGTCTTAAACTCCTGGGCTCAGGTGATCCTCCCACCTTGGCCTCCTAAAGTGTTAGGGTTACAGTCGTGAGCCACCTTGCCTGGTCAATTATCCCCCTTTTAATAGATGCGCAGAGAGTCGAGGTTCCACTGGTTTTCCACTGCAGTGTCTCTGCTGAAGACTTAAAAAAAAAAAAAAAAAAAAAAAAAATCACAGGGCTGTGCTGGACTGCTGGAACTTCCAGAGGACAAGGCCCTCTCTTCAGTGAGGCTGATCTCCACAGAGCCAGCCCTCCTTCCCCTCCCAGCCACAGCTGTGTGTTGGAAAGCTGGAGGCCTGGGCCCCTAATAAAGAGCAGACCTCCCAATCTCCTCGTTCCCTCCCCCTCCCCTCACATGGTTTTTCAAATTAAAAGCAACTAAAAGGAAAGACCTAAGGAGCAGGAGAGGGCGGAGGCACAACAACATGTTTAAACCGAGGAAGGGGGCTCTCTCGCGAGGGAAGTGGTATCCAAAAGCCAGATCCAGAGGGTTCCAGTCCTACCAGTCTGTCCCAGCCTCTAAGGAGTGTATGGCCCACCAGGCTGGACTGGACCAGGAAACAAGTTCTTGTCCTCAGGTCCGTAAACAAGCTGTGGTGTTAGGAACCCTCTGCTTCTACTTCTCCTTGGAGAGCGAGCCCCTCAAACCCAGAAGAGAGGCTGCACCTTGAGATCCAGCCAACAACCACAGAGAAGAGGAGGTGGGTGCGGAGTCCTGGGGAGGGTAACTTTCACCTCAAGCTGCACAGACCCATCTCGATCTTTTTGTAGAATTCCTCCTTTTTCAAGACTTGTGCCGTTCTGAATTCTGAGCGTGCAAAGAGACTCCTTAGAGCTAGCTTACAAGCCTCAGCTGGGGCAGACCCGAGGCCAGGGCGTCCCTCTCTCTGCGAGGATCCCTCACATCCGTGCGTCGCCTCCACTACCTCCGGGCAAAGGACCCTTCCCCCCAGGGAGGGGGCTATTCCAGATGCAGCCAAGGATTAAAGGGGGTGAGGGAAGGAGCAGTTCGCACCATTTTCTTTTGTAAACCACCAAACGGGCCCTTCGTTTTCAAACTGTGAAGCCAGAAACATCCCCTGTTCCCTTGCCCCGCCCATCACCATTTGAAAAAAATAATTCACAAGTTTAAACGTGATTTTCACAACTAACGGCTTTGATAACTGTTACATTCGTAAGGCTTCTAGAGCAAACGGACTTGAATTCTTCGAGGAAAGTACAATTGGGGGTGGGGCTGGGGAGCAGAGGAGGAGAAGACACAAAAAGCCAACTCAGCGGGAAGCGCCCTCAAAGCCAAAGGTGTGGCGCTCGGAGCTGCGGCCGCCCTCGCCCGGGAGTTGGGGCCGGGAGAACGGGCCCTGGAGGCAGGGCAAGGCACGGCGAGATTTTGCTTTTGTTTTTAGTGACCGTTTTGATCTGGTTGTAAAAAGTTTACGAGGCCCTCTTTTTGAAGGTGAGCTCATCGACTGCACCTTTTTATGCCCTTGCTCCCAATTTCATGTCGCCTGCTGGCGTAGATGCGCAAGGCCGAGGACAGAACTGTCACAGTCCCTGCCCTTTTCTCCTAACTTCCCGGCCCGGCTCAATTCGGGAATTGAGCCTCCTTCCTCTCCGCACGCAGCCTCCCCGACTCCCCGTTTGGGGAGAAAACCCACATGCTTAACCCCTTGATAATCCCTTAAGGAAAAAACAAAACAAAAAACCCCAAGAGGCTGAAAATTAGAATCCGGGCGCGGGTTGAGATCTGCGCAGAGCTGCCCAGGCCGGTGCAGGTCGCTCCTCTCCGGGTACACGTGATGGCCTGGTACCCTCCTCCCACCTCCCGCACGGCGCCCAGTCAGAAGCACAGGAAGGGGAGAAAAGACCCGCAGCCCGCCTCAGGAGGGCAAGCTTTCTGGCCTCCTGCGGTTCCGGGGCCATCCCGGACCCAGGGCGTCGAGGGACCAGTCTGGAAGGATCTTAGAACAAACATTGGGAGAACGCGGCAAGAACTCGCCCCGCCTTCACCCGACGCTCCGGACTGACTGCCGGGCGCAGACCCGACTTCTCCCGAACCAGCCTCGTACCAGCCTTAGAAGGCGGAAAACAGGATTCAAACCCGCCTATGAGCAGTGGTAGGGGCGGGGGCTGTAGGGGCAGGACTCGGTTTAAGGAACCAACCGCCTCGGTTCGAGGGTCTCCTGTCCGGAGGTTGCTCCTGACCCCTGGGTTTATTTTGTTTTGCAGAGTAGGCAGATGTTGACCTCTCTTCTTTGCACAGTCTCTCCGCGAAATCTTCCCCCAACCATTTGCTTTCTTGCGCCACCCCCCACCGGGGCACTATCCCCGGAGTCAGCTCCTCAGGCCTTTAAACCTTCCAGAATGTCACACATGGAAACCTTTAACAAATGTTTGTTAATGGTCATAACAAAGGCATCATTCAAATTAGGCAGGTAATTACTACCAGAAGGACAACTGGGTGCTCGCTTGCTCATCCATTGCTTTCTGCTTTAAACTCCTGAGGAGTCGCTGCCTGGAGCCACTCCCGCCCGGGCTGCTTTTCGGGCCCCATTAAACGGCTCTGAAATGAACTGTGAAGTTACCATTTGTGGGCGGAGAGCGCTGGGGCCCTGCGGACGGAAGACCCTGGCTTGACCGGGCTAGCAGTGTCGCCGAAACAAAGTAGTCCTTCTGGGTAGGCTCTCTGTCTCGCCTCCTACCCTCTGGGGCAACTCGCCTAAAAACCCAGTTCTCAACTTAACAGCAAGAAGCCCAGCAGCCGCGTTTGCCTTTTATTCCGCACTCTGATTTTTGGGGGGAATCGTTTGTCCCGCTCATTTTCTACAAACATTACGGTATCCTGTTAGCATTCCGAACAAGGGGCTGTTCATATATTTGCCTTCAATGATTTCCTGAAGGAACATGTGGAAGTAATAGCGAGCTGTGCAGTCACCCGAGCTGAAGATGCACGAGAGCAGGTCGCGTAGAAGAGCTGGGGCAATGGGGCCCCCAGCGCAGCCCCAGGCGCCCTATTTCCGAGGCTGATACCCCAAGATCCTGTCCTAATTAGACACAGCACCGCGCCCGTTGGAGTACTTCTCTGTGACTCTCCTCTGTCCACTGCACTGTGTCCACCCTCCTGGTGAAGGAGGAGACGGCTGTTGGACGTGCCAGTCCCAACCTGGCCACCTTGGCCATTTTCAGAGTGCTTGTGTGGGGGTGGGGTTGAGGGAGAAGGATGAAGGATGACCCCCAACCCCAACAAGATAATTCAAAAATCAGAGAGCGAGAAAGGTGAACGCGCTCCCATCCCCCGCTGTCGCTGGGAAGCCCCACTCTGCCCAGGTCTGGTTTCTGGAGCATCAGCGCCCCCTTTCCCTCGCCGGCAGGATCGTTTCCTCCCGACACTGGCCTCGCGCCTTGGGCGCAGGGTTTGGGGCTCAGCTGTCAACTCCGAAGCATTCGTAGGGTTCGACCCACTCGGCGGGAGGGAACGGAGGAAGAATCAAAAGGCACCCTCTCCCACGACGCGGAGGCGGCGGGACGATTCCCCAAACGCCCAAGCTTGAACTTTTTTGTATGCGGAGTTAGAAGCCAGGACAACCTCGCCCAGATAACCCCCAAAACAAAGGCACGACCAGATAAGTGACTTAAAGGGAGTAAAGGTCGTTCTATCGGAGAACGTTCCAAACCTACACAGACCCTCTTTTCTTTGTACCCTATTTCAGACTCCACCCAGTCTTGCGCGCGCACACACACACACACACACACACACACACACCCACCCCCCACACAAAACAAAAACCCATCGTTGTCATATTGGACTCAACAGTTTGCCTAATCCCATTAAAGAACTAGCAACTATATAGCCCTTAGCCCTTCCCCTAAAAGACCCTTAGTTCAAAACCGCGCAACCGCTTGGAGATTTCTCCCGAGGGCCCTATTTCTAGTTGGGCCGAGTTTGTAGAAGGGACGTTTCTTGATTCTAGATTTATATTCTCTCTGGGT
Organism: Papio anubis; assembly: GCF_008728515.1. Lineage (NCBI taxonomy): Eukaryota > Metazoa > Chordata > Mammalia > Primates > Cercopithecidae > Papio > Papio anubis. The sequence continues at coordinate 98,389,449 of NC_044978.1, forward strand.
ATTAAATGCAATTTTGTATGTTCCTTTTCTTGTTTTCAAAGAGAACATAAAACTATAGCAGTCTAAGAAAATAACCCCAAAATGGGGAGGCAAACTCATTCTGGAAATGATGGGCTGTTTGTAGTTTCACAAAACCGCTTTCCCGGCAGAGCACCAACACCTCCCCCTTCCACCCCCCCATCCCATCTGGTCGGCTTCTCCCCGCCCCCCAGTTGTTGTCGAAGTCTGGGGGTTGGGACTGGACCCCCTGATTGCGTAAGAGCAAAAAGCGAAGGCGCAATCTGGAGACTGGGAGATTCGGAGCGCAGGGGAGTTTGAGCGAAACTTTTATTTTGAAGAGACCAAGGTTGGGGGGGGGGGGCTTATTTCCTGACAGCTATTTACTTAGAGCAAATGATTAGTTTTAGAAGGATGGACTATAACATTGAATCAATTACAAAACGCGGTTTTTGAGCCCGTTACTGTTGGAGCTACAGGGAGAGAAACAGAGGAGGAGACTACAAGAGATCATTGGAGGCCGTGGACACACTCTTTACTCCATGTGTGGGACATTCATTGCGGAATAACATAGGAGAAGGTAAGGAAGAAGAAAAAATGATTTTTTGTTTATAAGAGAAGTCCCTGATCAGACTCTGGGACTGGAGAAAGCGAAGTAACTTCAAACTTTGGGCGACAAGAAAAAAAAATGGAGCTGGATTCCAAATGTGTGTCCAGAGAGCAATTTTTTTTTTTTTTTTCGGAATAAACTTCACTTGGGGATGGGTGGGAGATAACCATAGAATTAGAAAGTCTAGGGATTTTTTTTTAAACACACATTTTCCAGACCTATTTTTAAAAAACAATGTTTTTCTAACAACCCTATGGCCTCCCAAAGAAATTGTTTAGGCTTACATTTTTGAGGTTTCTTTTGGGAGTGGGGGTGGTGTTCATGAATACTGGGCCGAACACCAAGGAACTGGGGGTGGAGGCAGAGGTGTTTGCCCTCTTCTTGGCAGTGAGTCCTGGAAGGCGACAGGTTTTAAATGAGTGTTTTCATTCCTCGCCTGCGGTTTGGCGGGACAGCGCTGCAGCCCATGGTGTGGAGCGCGGCTGGGGGACCAGGGGAGGTGGGGAGAGGGGAGCGCGGAGCGGGGCGCGGGAAGGGGTTGCTGGTCGCAGGAGGCGGGCAGGGCTCGGCTGGAGACCGGACCTCCGTGCTGGCCTGCAGCACATGGAGCCGGTCGAATGCGCGTAATTACTGGACGGCGCTGCTCTGGGTGAGAGTCCGGGCCAGATTTGGCGCAGCTGTGACGCGGCTGCGGGACAAGCAGAGGGGCGCGGGCGTGGGCAAGGGTTTGGGGCGCTCTGGAGGGGTTTGTCGGGTCAGTGAGGTGCCAGGGAGAGCGGGTGCCTGCTCGGCTGTACGCTCGGGTTGCACGCCCTAGCGCGGGGGCGACAGCGGCGGCGCGGGCGGGCGGTCTGGAATAATGACAAACACATTTGGCCCTGAGTGAAGAAGTCGATGTCGCCTCGCATTCCAGCAACTGGGATTTGAGGAATTTCGAACCGCACACCAAGGGGTCCTCATTGTGCGCCGTGGCCCCCGCCCCCGCCCGTCTCCCCGCGCCCCCTCCTCGGTGGAACCGTTTCTGCATTGCCCGGGGCTCTGCTGCCGCTCAGTTCTGGCCTCAGGCAGGAAGAGAGGAAAGGTCTCCAGGAAAGTGTCGAACTTCTTGTGAGTAAGTTAGGGACCACTTGGAACTGGGGAAATTTGTTTGCAGGTAAGAGAAAGGTGGGAGGTAAACCACATTCTCCCTCCGGGCAACTGAGCCCTGGGCACCCCCTACCCGGCGCCCCTCTCCGCGCGGGGGTGCACGGCACTTGCCGTCTGCGCTCGCCCAGCGCTGCTCGGTCCTCTCTAGTCGCCCTTTTTCTCCATTCTTCTCCCTGCCGGGTTCAGAGCCGTCTGTGCGTACTTCTCCTTCCTCTGCTGTCTACCCCCATGGAAACAAGGTTTATACACGATTAACTCCGCCCGGCTGCGTCCGGGAAGCGGGCTGCGTCCGTTTGACTCTGAATATGTGGGATCAGCTGTTCTATTCCGAGAGGGTGACGGCCAGGTCGGAGCGACAAGGAGTGTGGCCCGACCCGAGTCCGGTTGCCGGAGGAAGCCAGGAGCCGGGGCCGGGCCAGGTGTGCGGGAACTGCCGGTGACCTGGCCTCGCGTCTTGGTCGGGAGGGACTTGCTGCCCAGGCCGGCTGTCCGTTGTGCATCCCTCCTGCAGCCAGAGGGCCGGTCCCGCACTTCGCTCCCCCAGTTCTGCTAAGACCTCAGGATGTGCGCAAAGAGTGCCTGGAAGAACCTGCCACTCACTCCATCTCCCTGGGTGGGAGGCAAGCATGGATGGGACCCCTATCAGGTCCCGACCGCCCCACGTCCGAAAAGCCCCGGGCTGGGCGGTGTGGGAAATGGCTTTTTGGCTCCGAGGCCGAATTGCTCAATGTTTTGGACCGACTCGCCTCGCCGCGGTCGCTCCTGACCAGAACTAGACAGATTTTTGGAGCAGGGAGAGGCATCCAAGGCAAACGAGGCACGACAATCCTCCGCAGTGCATCTCACCCGACAAACATCCCGCAGCCACAGAAGGGGAGGAAGGGGTCCCGGGCGTGCGCACCTCACCAGCCGCCGCGCTGTCCCACCCCCGACCCCTAATCTGGTCAATCTGGACCCCCGCACTGCCGAATTGCATCCCCTCCCTCTTCTCCCTCTCTCCTCGGCCTCCTCCTTTCCACAATCCTCACTATGAGGAGGCCCTGCCTCGCCTTCCCGACAGGCGCGAGGCCGAGCAGCCTCGCTTTGACGCACAGGTCAGGCCCTACTTCGGAGCTTGCACAGTTTTGGGTTGAGCCAAGTGCAGCTGGACCTCGTTCACAAGAGTGAGGAGGAACGAGAGTGGGGGGACGCCAAGAATGAACCCGTCATTAGCCCCCGGTGCCCTGGCTCTTGTTTAAATCCTTAGATCGAGAGGGACTTGAAGGAGAGCCCAGGCTCCCAGCTCTCCGCCCCTGGGCCAGTTTCCTCTCGGGACGCGGACTGAGGAGGGATGCAGGGGGAGGGGCATTGGGCTGGGCTTTCCAGCTGCAAACACGTCTGGCGCCGAGGCGGGCCCATTTTGTGCCTCCTGGGGACAGACCGTGGGCGGCGCGCAGCGGCGGGACGCATTTTGGGGACGTGGTGGCCAGCGCCTTCCTGCAGACCCCGCAGGGAAGGACTCCCTCCGACCTCCGGGGAGCTGCGACCAGGTTATACGTTGCTGGTGGAAAAGTGGCAATTCTAGGAAAAGAGCTAAAAGCCTGATCAGTGACCGAAAGGTGTGGGTCTCAGGGTCCCCCTGGTCTAACTCGCCGGGTCCACCCGCAGTATCAGCCTTGGGGCGGCAGATAATCTTTCGGTCTCGCCTGGGGCGCAAGATACAGGATCGGGGCAAATGGCTTCTCCCAACTTCGCCCTAGTTCAGTTTCTGCCAGATGGTTGTCGTTTGCTGAAGTGGCTCGGCGGCATTTCCTTTTGTTTTAAACTGATCAGTGAGTGAACCCGGGATGGGCTGAAAAAGTAGATTGTAGGAGGGAATAATGGGAACCCCGACTTGGGGCGCCTCCTTCCCTGCCTCCTGCTGCAGTTTCTCGGCCCCCGCGAAAGGGTAGCTACAAGCGCGGGTGGGCGCGGACTCGTCAGGGGGCAGAGGCGGCTAAGGCGCGTGTCGGGCAAGCTGGCACCAGAGGGCACTTTTTTTTTTTGGACAGAGTCTCACTCTGTCGCCCAGGCTGGAGTGCAGTGGTGCGATCTCGGCTCACTGCAACCTCCCCCTCCCGGGTTCAAGCGATTCTCCTGCCTCAGCCTCCCAAGTAACTGGGATTACAGGTGCCCGCCACCACGCCAGGCTAATTTTTGTATTTTTAGTAGAGACGGTATCACCATGTTGGCCAGGCTGGTGTCGAACTCCTGACCTCAGGTGATCCGCCCACCTCGGCCTCCCAAAGTGCTGGGATTACAGGCGTGAGCCACCGCGCCGGGCCAGGAACAGTTCTTAAATGCCGAGGGGGCGCAGGCTAGCTCTCTCCAGCATTCCATGTGAGCCGCTACCCACTGCCGGGCGGCTCTCGTGCCCATAGGAGGCGCTGGCGAGCGTCTGTAACCCTAAACCCCTCGGCCCCTTTTCCCCCACCCGCCCGGCCTCTCTTCCCGCTCTCCCCCCTCTCCCCACACCCTGCCCGGCCCCCTCTCGGGTCTCAGTTGAAAACAATGCAAACGCCGAGCTTTGTGCCTGGGGCGCGGCGGCCTTTGCAGCTCTGAGGTACAGAGTGCGGCGCGCACGGACGCAGGTCCAGGGAGCGGCTGGGCATCGCCACCAACCCCGGGACAACCGAGCCGCCGAGGGCGTGGTGGAGGCGGGAGGGCGAGCCGACCGCGCAGTGTTCCTCTGGATCCCGGGGTCAGAAACCGGACGGTGGCTGGGGCTGGACTGTCCGAGCGCAGAGCCTCCCGGGTGAAGTCTGCGCGCAGCACTCCCGGCAGCGCTGTCGGGGACCAGGAGCCTGTGCTGTGGGCTAGCGGGCCGGCGAGCCGGGTAAGATTCGCGGGGCTATCGCGCCCTCTAGTGGGCTCTGGGGGCGCATCCCGCTTTCCCTAGCCCCGGGCGGTCGGCGACAGGATCTCAGTGGAGCGCGGCGCTGGAACCCCGGGGGCCCGGAGCGGAGGCTAACCTGGGTCACCTTTCCTTTCCTCCGGGCCGCCAGTGGACGCCTCGCAGGCTCTGTGTGGGCCCAGAAAGCGCCAGGTGGACGAGAGGGGGCCGAGGTCGCTGGGTTTGGATTGAGAATGGAGCGTCCTTTTAGTTCAATGTGGGAGAAGCAGGGGAGGATGGAGGAGGATGGGTCCCGTGCGTTCTCGGGGGACAGGCGCCGTCTTCTGCGTTCCAGCCCCTCGCCAGCTCCCTTTCCCCTCGGGCGGCCTGTTGCTGTTTGTTTGTTATACGACCCTGCGTTATTGTGCAACGGGAACAGTCGTTTCTAATGCGCCCGCGGTTCCCGGGCTGCGCTGCCGTCGCGGCCTTCGCCGGGCTAGTTTATGAGGGGCAGCGGTGTCGCGCGGACAGATAGGGCAGCGCAGCCTGGGAACGGCGTCGCGGCCAAGGCGGTCCCCCGCCCCGAGGGGGCGGAAATGCTGAGGTGTCGAGAGCGTGGGTTTCACAGAACCCGAGTAGCGAGTCCGGCTGAGTCTCTGCGGCCTGGCCCGGCAGCGTCGTCTTCCCGGCTCCCGAAGCCCCGCTGTCCCAGCGCACCCGCTCCCAGTGATGGGGATGGTGATGGGGACGATGGGGAGATGTCCGCCTACCCCGAATTCTTCTGGGGTCCCGAGGAGATTTAGCCATTTTCAACAGCAGTTTTCGTATTTCTGCTCAAACCCCGCGGGCTTTCAACTGAGGTCGCCACGAAAGCTAAAAGTACAGCCTAAGGAAGGGGGAGACTGGAAGTTAAGATTTGGGATAGTGGAGCTCAGAATTCCTGGCAGACGCGTCTGTGTCGCAACCCCTGGACGCACGTCCTTCGACCAACACTGCCATCTGCTGGCCACTGGCAAGAACTAATGGGCTTTGCGGAGACTCCAAGCTAGTACTGGCATTAGGAGGTGCTTTTTTTTGTTTTATTTATTTATTTATTTATTTATTTATTTATTTATTTATTTATTGCTCTGTAGGACCGTAATAGGTGACTGATTTTCTTTTCCTGTGAGGCTACAAGAATTGCTGGAAGACAGCATTTTTATTTCGTGGAAATTTGTGTTGTGTTTCGCCTTGGTTATTAATGCTTTGCATTTACATAGTGAACATATTATCAGAGCAGGCCTGTGAGGAAGGTAGTGGGGGGTATTGGTGTTCCCGTTTATGAGTGAGGAGACCTAAGTCGGGGCCTTGGTGACCTCAAGATAAGGTTGTGCCATTAGGAGTCACACCCGTTTGGTGACATTCAAAAGGATATGTCATTTTATTCTCCCGTGGTTAAATATCTGGTGAAAGGAGAGCACCCATGTTTATGAGCCCAGATTGTCCCATAAAACGCTCCTGTGTAAAAACACTCCAGCCTCCTCCCGTTACTGGAATGTCTGATGGAGCTCCGGGAGATCAAAACAACAAAACAGGCTCTGGTAGGGTGCAGAGGTCCTGGTAAACACACCCTCTGCTGGAAAACAGGGAGAAGTTTCCATCAGTGTAGACCTGCACTTGGGTTGCCTGGGCTGAAGTTAGGAGACTGCGTAGAAAAAGGAAGATGTGTAATTTTCACAGTTAGAATTAACTTAGGAGAGCTGAAATTAGCTGAACCTCGGAAATCTGAATCTTGAAGTCACCAGTGGCTTTGGGATTATGAGAGAGTCTCCTGTGGTCTTTAATCATGTGAGGGTGGGGTGAAATTAAATATTCAGTGGTTCTGCAATGGGATGCACTGTGCAATTGGTGATTGAGAAGCAAGCTCTCTGGCTTTAGGAGAAGAATGTCTTGCTCTTAGTCCTTCTGGAAATAGAGCCTTGCATTGCCTGCTGTCTCTTTACACTGCCTGGGGTTATACAGTCGTGTTCAATGGCTCTTTAGTGCTGTTTTAAGGGCAGGAGATGGCACCCTGTTAAACAGAAAGGATAGTAGCTGCCAAAGCATTTGTTTCTCTGTTTCTGTGACTGTATATGTTGGCTCATCTTTGAATGGTCTTTATAGCCACACCAGGCTGGAGGTAACAGGGTCATGGGAGTGGACTGCTGGTGTAGGCTGAATCACAGTTCAGATCCATGTCTCCAGGAGGCAGGAGGTGCAGGGCAAGTCATGTCGCTTCTGGGGCATCCATCACTTTCTTAGTTAAGGAGAAGTTGAAGGAGCTGATCTAAAATATCTTGGGAGTCTGCAGAAAGTTTTGAAAATTAAAGCACTTTCAATTAAAACTCTATAATTTAGTCCTTAAAATAATGCCACAAGGCAAGCAACCAGTCAGGCCTTACTAGTGCTTCCTAGAAGAAGAGACTGAGGCTCAGAGAGTTGGACAGAGTGTCAGATTTGGGATCAGTGGCTAGTCCAATGTGATTTCCATCCTTTCTTCTGAGAGAAAGCATAAGAAGGCCAAGAGGATGGGGGAAAAGCACAAGTCACCTGCCTTGGAGTCAACAGGGCAGGGATCTCTTTCTCAGTTTGTTTCTCTAAGTTATGGCAAATGCTTTTTGAGCTGTGATTATTGAAGATGGGGGCCGAAGTTCAACATGTAGTTGGCATGAGGGAAGTAATCATGATTGAAGAAAAGATTTGGTTGAAATCCATCGTTCTTCTCTGCAAAGGGGGCTGTTCTCATGGATTCTTAGTAGTGCCATGTTTCTCAGAATTTGTAGCTTCAATTACTTATATTTGCACACCTGACTTTAGATGAGCACTGGAATAGCAGTTACTAATTAAGGACGAGCATTTAGAGTAGAAAAAGTGGCAGGAACAGCCAGATTCACTCCCAGAGAGCCTCACTACAGGTCTGATAGGTGAGGAAAGTCCCCATCTTTCCCATTTTTCTTCATTACCTCCCTGTGGGGCAAGCACTGCCATTATTCATGAGTCACCTGTCTGAGTTATAGATAAGTAATGACATGAAACTTCACAAACACGCTGAGCACAGTGGCTCACGCCTGTAATCCCCGCACTTTGGGAAGCCGAGGCGGGTGAATTGTTAATGCTTTGCATTTACATAGTGAACATATTATCAGAGCAGGCCTGTGAGGAAGGTAGTGGGGGGTATTGGTGTTCTCGTTTCTGAGTGAGGACACCTATGTCGGGGTCTTGGTGACCTCAAGCCGAATGCTCAAACTGCTACTGCTACTCCTAAGGTTGTGCCATTAGGAGTCACACTCGTATGCTGACATTCAAAAGGATATGTCATTTTATTCTCCCGTGGTTAAATATCTGGTGAAAGGAGAGCAGACATCTGGTGAAAGGAGACCAACATATACAGTTACAGAAACAGAGAAACAAATGCTTTTGCAGCTACTATCCTTTCTCTTTAACAGGGTGCCATCGAGACCAGCCTGGCCAACATGGTGAAACCCTGTCTGTACTAAAAATACAATAAATTAGCTGGCCATGGTGGTGGGCACCTGTAGTACCAGCTACTCGGGAGGCTGAGACAGGAGAATCGCTTGAACTTGGGAGGCAGAGGTTGCAATGAGCTGAGATCACGCCACTGCACTCCAGCCCAGGCGACAGTGCGAGACTCTATCTAAAAAAAATAAGAAAAGAAAAAAAAGAAACTTCGCAAACAGGCCTAGATTTCTACCCAGGGAACCACTGTTATTGGAGACGGGAGTTTGGAATCTTAAGCAACAAACGTGTTTATTCTCTTGCTTCCTGATGGCTTGCTCAGAGGGCCTGTTTCCATTGCCTACTTTTTTTGAGACGGAATCTTGCTCTGTCACCTAGGCTAGAGTGCAGTGGCAAGATCTTGGCTCACTGCAACTTCTGCCTACTGGGTTGAAGCCATTCTCCTGCCTCAGCCTCCTGAGTAGCTGGCATTATAGGTACCTGCCTCCATGCCTGGCTCCTTTTTTTTAATTTTTAGTAGAGATGGGATTTCACCTTGTTGGCCAGGATGGTCTCGAACTCCTGGCCTCAAGGGATCTGCCCGCCTCAGCCTTCCAAAGTGTTGGGATTACAGGCATGAGCCAATAACGCCTGGCCTCATTGGCCACTTTATATGTCAGTAAATAATCTTTCCTGGCAGAGGGTCCACTGTATCTGGAGGCACTGAAGGAAATCTGGGAGTGTCTGGCGAGGGCAAAGCACTGCTTAGAGCTTGCACAGGAAAAGCAGTGAGCCCTTCTTTTAAGCTCAAGAATGCTTTAAAGATGCATCTTTGGCAAGTCTTGCCAAAGAAATATGGGATCTAAATGTGATAAAACCAAAGACATCAAGCTGGCTCTGGAGGCCTTCTTTGAAGTTTGCTGAGTGGATTGTCAGTGGGAGGCTGGTATTTACATGTACAAACACACAAGTGTGCGTTACTGCTAATTGTGGTAAATCAGGCTGGTCAGCCTGGCTCTGGGGCCCACTGTGCCTGCCACCGCAGCAGTATGGAAGCCCTGCATCCCAGACACATGTCAGCATCCTCAGAGGCCATCAGCCAGCCAGCATTGTGTGAATTGCATTTGGGTTCACAGCACTGTAATTGTGTTTCTCCTGCTATGGTGAGCAAAGGAGGAAAATGGAAGGAGGAAGTGTAATTTGCCCTAGGAAATAGTCAGGCAGGCGGCACACAGGGGTGGGATATGGCTAAAACACTGACCTTCCCTTGAGAGAGACCATATGGTGAAGTGGAGAGGGCATAGCCTTTGTATCACACAGACCTTGTGTTCGAATCCTGGCTCTGTCACTGGCTGTGTGACTTTGGGTCATTTGCAAAACCTCTCTGAGCCTCAACTGCCACTTCTTAAAATCAACTCTAAGTAATCTCTAAGGGTTATTCTTCACAAACACAGCATGTACATGCAAACTTTGGCTTAGTAAATAATGGTTTCTCATTCTCTTATTTTGTTTTCTACGTACCCCACTCCCCTTCCTGTTAGGAGCCTTCCACCTTTTACTCTGTGTTTTCTTCCTTTCTTATTTTCCTGGTGGCATTCAATAAAGCAGAAATCTGATTTCTGCAAAGCAGGCCACCTTACAGGAGAAATGCATGATTAGGCACCACCAAAAACTTTGTTTAGGCTATTATCTTCTGGATCCTCTCCAACCAAACTAAACTCAACTAGGGATAAACACAGCAATACAGGAATACATTGAATTTCTCTCTTACTCTCTCTTTTTTTAAACTAGTTTACTCAGGAATCACATGCACACATATTTTAGCTTCCAAAGTCAATGATGGAACACATTGAGTCCCATTAGGCTCACTCCATTGTATGAGTTAGCATCAGAGGAGTTCTTACCAGAGTGTCTTCATCTTGAATAGGGCCTAGGTAAGAAGAGGATGAGACCTGCTGGGCTGCATTCCCAGGAGATTAGGCATTTGTAGTCACAGAAGAGATAGGAGTTGGAACAGGAGTTGATAGATACAGGTCATAAAGACCCCAGTAATAAAACAGTTGCAGGCCAGGTCTGATGGCTCATTCCAGTAATCCCAGTACTTTGGGAGGCCAAGGCAGGAAGATTGCTTAAGCCCAGGATTTCAAGACGAGCCTGGACAACATAGTGAGACCTTGTCTCTACAAACAATAATTTTAAAAACATGAGCTGGGCATGATGGTGCAGGCCTATAGTCCCAGCTACTGGTCTGAGGGGTGGTTGGGGGTGCAGACTGAGGTGGGAGGATAGAGGCTGCAGAGAGCTGAGATCAGGCCACTGCACTCCAGCCTGGGTGATAGAATGATACCCTGTCTCAAAAATAAATAAATAAATAAGCCAGCAAAACCAGGATGCAGTGAAGAAGCTGGCCAAAACCCGCCAAAACGAAGATGGTGATGAAAGTTACCTCTGGTCATCCCTACTGCTTATTATACACTAATTATAATGCATTGCCATGCTAAAAGACACTCCCACCGGTGCCATGGCAGTTTACAAATGCCATAGCAATGACCAAAGATACTCTGTACGGTCTAAAAAGGGGAGGAACCCTCAGTCCTGGGAATTACCTGCCCCTTTCAGGGAAAACTCGTGAATCTTCTACTGCTTGTTGAGCATACAATCAAGAAATAACTATAGGTATACTCACTCAAGCAGCCATGCAGTTGCTGTACCCATGGAGTAGCCACTTTTTTAGTCCTTTACTTTCTTAATATATTTGCTGTTATTTTACTCTTTGGCTTGCTCTTGAATTCCTTCCTGCATGAAGCCAAGAACCTTTGTGACCTCCCAGGTCGAACCCCAATTTTGAGGTTCACCCTATGACATCTTTTCTGGTGACCAATGACGGGACAATGGTGACCTCCCATTGACTTTAAATTAAGACTGATTGGCATTGTGTGGGCTTCACTAGTGGGTGAGTCTCTCCTTGCCCAGATTCAGCTTGCTAACATTTTTTTCCCTTCAAATTGGCTCCTTTGTCCTTTCTAATGTTCTTTATTTTGGACAGATGGGAAAGTGGCTGTGAGGCCTCTGGCTTAGCAGCCTGATAGCGGCCTCCTGTTGTCTGGTTGCCCCAGATGGGAGCATGCCTGGCTGGTCACATCTTTTGCAACCCACCTTGTCATCCCTTCTCTGAGACCTTTTCTCTTTAGTTTCTTTTTAAAAAAATTTTTAAATTAATTAATTAATTAATTTTTAGAGATAGCATCTTGCTCTATTGTCCAGGCTGGAGTGCAGTGGCATAATCATGGCTCACTGCAGCCTGGACCTCACAGGCTCAAGTGATCCTTCCACCTCAGCTCCTGAGTAGCTGGGACTATAAGGCACGCACCACCACACCTGGCTAAATTTTGTGGGTTTTGTTTGTAGAGACAGGGTTTTGCCATGCTGCCCAGACTGGTCTTGAACTCCTGGGCTCAAACGATCTGCCTGCCTCAGCTTCTCAAAGTACTGGGATTATAGGCATGAGCCACTACACCTGGCCTGTCTTTAGTTTCTAATGACTGGCTGTTTGACTTCTCTGCTCTTCGGGCTGATATGCTTATTTCATGTTTGTTGTCTTTGCCTTGGCTATTTGGCAATTGTTTAAGGCAGGACACTTGTTTGTGAGAGTTCTCCTGTTGTGTTGACCCTGGGACACCAGAGTCATCGTTCTGTAGCTCCAATTATGTTAGGTCTCATACTTTTGGGGTTCACTACTGGCCATCCCCCAGATGCTCTGGGGTTTTTGGCATTTGGTTGGGGACCCTTGTTAGCTGATTCTCCAGGTTTTGTGGCATTTGGATGCTCCAGGGTGTTTGGCACTGGCATTCCCCTCTAGCATTGTGGGTTAGAGTCCCACCCAAGGGGAATCTTAGTCTTGCCTTTTCTTGTTTTCTACTCTAAAATTATCATTTTCTGTAAAAGCATTTTCTTATTGTCACTTCATTTAATTTTTTGCTCCAGGAGGTGGGAATTTGCAGGGGAAAATAATTGGACTCTCCCTACACTTAGAAAAACTTCTGTGTCTGTTGAGATCCTTGTTAGACAAAGGGACAGTGGTGAGTCCCAAAGGACTCATCACTAGGGTGCCTTTTAGGCAATTGGAGCAAATTCAAATTAGCAAACAAAGTTTAGCTATTTGGATAAGTACCAGTTTTGTCAGGGAAATAATTTGGGTTCAGCTATCTTTTATAAAATAGTGCATTTGTGTTTCTACATTATGGCTAGAGCTCAAAGATAAAAGCTATTGGATCTATGTTTGTGTGTGTGTATAAATGTCTAGATGTGTTTATGTGTATGTACATTTATTGTGTTATATATTGTGTCTACAGGGTACCAAATTGGCTTATAAATAAAAGAGTGCTCATAAAAAAAGTAAATAAGTCCAAGCATTTCTCAAGCTCACGTAACTTAAGTTTGCTAAAATTTAGAGTTACTAAAAATTCATATATAACTCTGTATAAATGTGCCAAAGAAGATATGCTCTTAGTGAAAATAAATTCTTTTTGGCCAATTCAGATGTCATTTATTTGTGGGGTTTAAAATACGAGTTTAGAAAGAAAATAAAAACAAGTAGAAAGAAATAAAAAACAATAAGTAGTGGAGAGAGATGTGAGGAGAGTTATGAATATGAAGATGTATTTTGGTCAGGAAGGTTATAAATAAATTTTATGAGAAAGGATCTTATATGATAAATTCTTGTCCTAGGATAGAATGACTGATTGTTTAGAGAAAGGAAATACAGGACAAATCAGAAAGCCCAAGCATGTTGTAGATGACCTGTGTAAGTCATGGTAAAGTTTATAAAAGAGAATTAATTAAAATTTAGATGTAATTAGCCATAACTGAAAGGAAATTAATTAATTAATTAATTAATTTTGAGAAGAAGTTTTGCTTTTGTTGCCCATGCTGGATGCAATGGCATGATCTTGGTTCACTGCAACCTCCGCCTTCTGGATTCAAGTGATTCTTCTGTCTCAGTCTCCTGAGTAGCCAGGATTATAGGCATGCACCACCATGCTTGGCTAATTTTGTATTTTCAGTAGAGATGGGGTTTCATCATGTTGGTCAGGCTGGTCTTGAACTCCTGACCTCAAGTGATCCACCCACCTCGGCCTCCCAAAGTGCTGGGATTACAGGCGTGAGCCAACTCATATGCCCCGCCAGGAAATTTATTTATAATAGTCTATCTAAATTTTGGTGCCCTATGTTAAAACAAGTTTGTCTTAAAGTATTGGTTGGCTTTCAGTAAGATTGCAAGAAATACTGACTTTTAATTCTAGAATCTGTTTCCTTTGAAGGCCTCTCAGATTTATATCTGTTCCTTTTCCCTTGAAAAAGTATATCCTTTGTAAGCTCAAAACTGACTTCCCTAGACTCCTTTTACGAAAAGCAATACAGTGCTTGTTTCAGGCTGTGGCTCAATAGCTAAGCCTTTGTTCTTTCATGGTGGTGGCCTGGGTTCAGTTCCTGGCTTAGGGAATGAGAGATTTCCAGTTTGCTACTTCTGGGACTTTTGTCATTTATTCTTTTTGTCTGCACTGACAGCTTCTGATTTTTTCATTTGAATTTTTTTTTTTTTCTGTGAGCTACCTTAGGGGTAATGCTGGGTCTTGTAAAAATTGCTTGTCATCTTTTTGGAGACACCTCTTGTGTCCATGGTTAAGTTATAACCTTGGTTAAGGCCTGTTGGTTTCACTGGGGAAAATACCTTTAAAAAAAGGCTTAAAAGCCAGAGTTGTTGGCTATTTGTCCTGGCTAGAGTCTGGTATTAAGGGATTTAAAAGGATTTTTTAAAAGGACCTCTATAATTAAAAGTCAGCTTAATTAAAAATGGATATTCCATATTCATATATATATACACACACACATATATGTGTATATATATATATATTTGAAAGAGCTTTATGATTTTTTTCTTCTTGGATCTTATTTTTTTAAGAGAAAGTTTTTTGTGTGTGTTTGTTATCTGTTTTTCTTCTCAGTGGTCTGAATTATTTCTCCATTCTGTCTTTTTGCCCCCTTTAATGCCCATATTAGAGGACCTGAGATAATTTCTGACAGCCTGGGACTCCTTGGGAGGAAACAGAAGCTGTCACAGACCTCATTTTGGGAGAAACCTCTGTTTTCTTCATGGAACCCCCAGAACTGTAAGCAGACAGGACCCTTCAGAATCCAAGGCTCTGCTCTGTTTTACCTCACATTACCTGACCTTTGTGACTTTTGGGGGCATCAGAAATTACTTTGCATTGTGAGAGAACCTTTAGCATTGGTGTGTATTACCTAGGTAGGATGTATACTTTTAGGGATGGCAGTTACTTACATGAGTGGTTATTACTACAGGCCAATACTTACTTCTTTTCACATTTAAATGAAAAAAAGCATGCTCTTGGGCATCCACCTGTGAATGGAGGATGGGCTGATTTGCTTTAGGTTGGCCACCAGCCTTTGGGGAACATCCTTGCAGTGAAATGCTTGGTGAAAGCATTGCACTGTCTGGTCGCATAGTGTTCCATTTTGGGGGATCCAGTATTTGGTATAAATATGGGATTCTCGATTTTTGGAGATCTGTTTGGCCTTCCAGCTGTGCCTCCTTATTTGGACCTAGAAGCTGCATGCTTGAAGGAAAAACTTAAAAACTGACAAATGAAAAAAAAATCCTACAACTACTGGATATTTATATGTGTTCTGTGTATTTAAATGTGTTCTGTGTGTGATATTTATATAAAAGAGCTCTAATTCATTGGTTTAAAGAAAAATAAGTGCTTAAATCAAATATATTGTCAGAAAAATGGCAACTTTAAAGCCTTTGAGTTCAAGTGACTTTAGTAATCTTTGGGAAATAAAGATAGTGTTAAAGATCATTGATAAAATAAAAATGTCTTCAAAATTTCGACATGTGGTCTAAATTAGGCAGGTTTGATACTGTTTTCTACTAAACAACATAAACTGCTTCTCTGAGTTTTGGTAATTGTTCAATTTACCTGCTTTGGAACATTAGATGCTAGGTAAGGCCTGGGGACTGTGGAGTTAACCATGTCAGGTTTTTAATCAAAACTAAAAGTTACTAAGAGTTAACACTGTAACATATGTACCTGAGATTACCGGAGAAACAGTTTTACATACAAGATATGTAAGGAAAGTAAAATGTGTTTTTGGTAAAAGATTATAGGAAGGCATGGGAGTACAGTTTTTTGTTTTGTTTTTGTTTTGCTTACTTTAGTGGATTAAAGGATTGTTTTAAGTTGAATAGGAAAAAGCTGAAGTATGAGCAAGTTGTGAAAGGTATATGAAAGATTAACATTGTAAAAGAAATTCTGTGTGTAAACATTGGCTAAAGTTAAAGGGATATTATTATTATTATTTTTGTAAGTTAAACATTAGGATTAAAAAGCACGGCAGAGTTTTCTAGAGCACTGATCTGCTCTGTAACAGAAAATTGTAAAGGGTTATAAAAGGTTTATGAGAATCTTACCTTATGGTCAAACTGATTAAGATTGGGAAGATTTGTCTATAAAGTTTTATTAAGAATTGGGTTTAATATTAATAGTACACTAATGCAAAGGTGAAATTTGGCTTTCTCTCTTGAATAAGATTTTCATGTGATATTACAAGATAATGAAAGATTTTTGTTTGATTTTTAAATAAACTATAGGAAAAATAAGGGCGAAAAAAAGTGACAGATCATTTGGAAACCCAAGTCTGCCCTATATCAATGAGTAAACGTTTTTACCTTTTTGAAATCTTTGAGTTATCATTTTGGTTAAATAAATGCTTTATGGTGACCTGGGATTCTATTTTGTAATATCACTGTTTAAACCTTTTATATTTGATGAATGTTCCAAAATGAAATTCTAAAGTAAGTCTTTTTCTGATCCGATTAGTCTTTCTAGATATCAGGTCCCCTAAAATCCAAAAGTGACATATTTGGCTTATTTGGTGTATTAAAATCATACAAGAAGCACTGTCAAATATAAAATACTATTTGGCTTTCTTTGGGCTATACTTATATAAATGTGTTATTGGTATGTGTTCCAAAATTATGCAAAACTCCTATAATTCTGTTATGACTTAGTGTACATTATCAGTCATAATTATAGTTCTTATGTTACATTATTGTGTGCTACAGAGGTAACCAAATTTCTTTGTCAATTGCATATTTAATTGGCTGTCCTAAGACTTTTGTCACCCACAGACAATTGTTGTCTTGTTTTTAATCCTTTTCAAAAGGTGGTTTATAATCAGCTATAGGACTCTGATGGGTACTCTAAAATGCAAGCCTCTGATAACTTTTAAAATTGTGCCATTGGCTGGGCATGGTGGCTCACACCTGTAATCCCAGAACTTTGGGAGGCCAAGGCAGGTAGATCACTTGAGGTCAGGAGTTCGAGACCAGCCTGGCCAGCATGGTGAAATGCCATCTCTACTGAAAATACAAAAGTCAGCCAGGCATGGTGGCTCACACCTGTAATCCCAGCAATTTTGGAGACTCAGACAGGCAGATCACTTGAGGTCAGGAGTTCGAGACCAGCCTGGCCAGCACGGTGAAATGCCATCTCTATTAAAAATACAAAAATCAGCCAGGCATGGTGTCATGCACCTGCAATCCCAGTTACTTGGGAGGCTGAGGCAGGAGAATCGCTTGAACCTGGGAGGCAGAGGTTGCAGTGAGCCGAGATCGCACCATTGCACTCCAGCCTGGGCGACAAGAGGGAAACTCCATCTCAGGGGGAAAAAGAAAAAGAAAAAGAAAATTGTGCCATTGAAATAGAAAAGAAAACACAAAAAAACTTCCAGGATTCTCATAGAAACTTAACATATTCATAAGGAATGTGGCCCAATATCAGGCAAAACAAGAGTTAATAGCATGGACTAAACTAATAAAAGATCAAAACAATCTTTTTATGACTTTTTGCTTAAAACATTGCTGATCCTTTCTGTTTTCGTTTTCAGAGTCAAGAAAACTTTTCCTTTGGAAAGTATTAACTGCTTTTAACAATTGAATAAAGTATACTACTGTAGACAAAATTTGGAGCATGTCTTTCTTTTTACCTGATTTCTCCAGAATTTGAAAACTATTTGGGAGTATTCTTAACTAATATCAATACAGTTATTTACATAAGTGCAGTAAGAATCTTTTCTTTTGTAACAGGACACAATTAAAGAAACTGCTTATTTTTTGAAGGCTTTGACTAGAATGGTGTGCTTTCAGATACAAACAGACTGCTTTAAGGGATCAAAGTTGACTTACAGAGCCAATAAAAGCTACTTGGGAAAACTGACCTCATTCCTTGTCTATGCAGTCTCTGTATGGGGTTCCTGACCTGTGGTAAGTGAAAATGTCACTTTCTGACAGGCCCAGGAGTCCCAAGTTATCTTGGGACATCAAGAAGAAAGGAATGCACCCAACTTATACAGACATTTTCAGGCACAGATAAATCTGTGGCTGACTCAAGGCTTTAAGAAGCCTAATTTGAGATTCTTTATAAATTAAAGTTCCATCAAAACCAATTTTAAAAAGAGCCTATGTGGCAAATAATTATTTTTGCTGCACTTTATATAAATAATCAGGCCAAATATAATAAGATTAAAACTTTATGGCAAACAAATTGGTCCCACTGTGATTTGTCTTTGGTAAAAATGGAAGCTAGAGAGAGAAGTTGTTTCAAAAACTGTGATACACCAGTTATTAGATTCTAGTCTCATCTGTTGTTTTTGAGTTTCTTCTGCAATTTAGACAGACCCTGCTTATTCCTGAGAATCAACCAGTGATGTATGGCTGTTGCTCAGAAGAAATAAGAGGGATGGCTAATGTAAAGATCTGGATCGGTATTCTAATTCTGGGCATGTATTGGAATTGGCTAGTGACCACATATCAGCTTGCTTTTAACAATTACCCAGTTCATGGAAAGCCTTCTTATTTAGTTTACTTGGGATAATTGTGCTGATTTTGCTTTACTGTTGTGGAATATATTGCTGTTGTCCTCTTTGTGTGGGAATGCAGGATAAACTTACTTAACATTTTCTTAAATTGAACACTTATTAATCTTCCAGATTTCACTTTTGTCAGAACTCAGAGTTATGATTTGCCCTCACTATACTGACAACAGGCTCTGGTAGGGTGCAGAGATCCTGGTAAACACACCCTCTGCTGGAAAACAGGGAGAAGTTTCCATCAGTGTAAACCTGCACTTGGGTTGCCTGGGCTGCAGTTAGGAGACTGAGTAGAACATTTGCTGCAGAGAAAAAAGAAGATGTGTAATTTTCACAGTTAGAATTAACTTAGGAGAGCTGAAATTAACTGAGTCTTGGAAATCTGAATCTTGAAGTCACCAGTGACTTTTGGGACTGTAAGAGAGTCTCCTGTGATCTTTAATCATGTGAGGGTGGGGTGAAATTAAATATTCAGTGGTTCTGCAATGGGATGCACTGTGCAATTGGTGATTGAGAAGCAAGCTCTCTGGCTTTAGGATAAGAATGTCTTGCTCTTAGTCCTTCTGGAAATGGAGCCTTGCATTGCCTGCTGTCTGTTTACACTACCTTTGCACATTGCCTTTGGTTATAGAGTCATGCCCAATGGCTCTTTACTTCTGTTTTAAGGGCAGGAGATGGCACCCTGTTAAAGAGAAAGGATAGTAGCTGCAAAAGCATTTGTTTCTCTGTTTCTGTGACTGTTTATATTGGCTTATCTTTGAATGGTCTTTATAGCCACACCAGGCTGGAGGTAACAGGGTCATGGGAGTGGACTGCTGATGTGGGCTGAATCACAGTTCAGATCCATGTCTCCAGGAGGTAGGAAGTGCAGGGCAAGTCATATGGCTTCTGGGGCATCCGTCACTTTCTTAGTTAAGGAGAAGTTGAAGGAGCTGATCTAAAATATCTTGGGAGTCTGCAGAAAAAGTAGTGAAAACCAAAGCACTTTACATTAAACTCCGTACTTTAGTCCTTACAGTAATGCCACAGCGCAAGCAACCAGTCAGGCCTTACTAGTGCTTCCTAGAAGAAGAGACTGAGGTTCAGAGAGTTGGACAGAGTGTCAGATTTGGGATCAGTGGCTAGTCCAATGTGATTTCCATCCTTTCTTCTGAGAGAAAGCATAAGAAGGCCAAGAGGGTGGGGGAAAAGCACAAGTCACCTGCCTGAGAGTCAACAGGGCAGGGATCTCTTTCTCAGTTTGCTTCTCTAAGTTATGGCAAATGCTTTTTGAGCTGTGATTATTGAAGATGGGGGCTGAAGTTCAACACGTAGTTGGCGTGAGAGAAGTAATTATGATTGAAGAAAAGATTTAGATGAAATCCATTGTTCTTTCCTGTAAAGGGGTTGTTATCCCTGATTCTTTTTTTTTTTCTCTCTCTCTTTTTTCGATGGAGTCTTGCTCTGTCGCCCAGGCTGGAGTGCAGTGGTGTGATCATGGCTCACTGCAACCTCTGCCTCCTGGGTTCAAGTGATTCTCATGCCACAGCCTTTCCAGTAGCTGGGACTACAAGAGTGTGCCACCACGCCTGGCTAATGTTTGTATTTTTAGTAGAGACGGGGTTTCACCATGTTGGCCAGGCTGATCTTGAACTCCTGATCTCAAGTGATTCACCTACCTTGGCCTCCCAAAGTGCTGGAGTTACAGGAGTGAGCCATTGCACCTGACCTATTCTCACTGATTGTTATAGTGCCATGTTTCGCAGAATTTGTAGCTTCAATTACTTATATTTGTGCACCTGACTTTTAGGTGAGCTCCGGAATAGCAGTTACTAATTAAGAATGAGCATTTAGAGTAGAAAAAGTGGCAGGAACAGCAAGACTCACTCCCAGAGAGCCTCACACAGGTCTAATAGGTGAGGAAAGTCCCCATCTTTCCCATTTTTCTTCATTACCTCCCTGTGGGGCAAGCACTGCCATTATTCGTGAGTCAACTGTCTGAGTTATAGATAAGTAATGACATGAAATTTCACAGACAGGTCTAGATTTCTACCCAGGGAACCACCGTTATCAGAGAAGGGAGTTTGGAATCTTAAGCAGCAAACACATGTTGATTCTAAGTATTTGCCTCCCGATGGCTTGCTCAGAGGGCCTGTTTTCATTGCCCACTTTATATGTCAGTAAATAATCTTCCCTGGCAGTGGGTCCACCGTGTCTGGATGCACACAAGGAAATCTGGTGGGATCTGGCTGGGGAAAAACACTCCTCAGAAGTTTTGCAGGAAAAGCAGTGAGCCCTTCTTTTAAGCTTGAGAATGCTTTAAAGGTGCATCATTGGCAAGAGTTGCCAAAGAAATACGGGATCTAAATGTGATAAAACCCACGACATCAAGCTGGCTCTGGAGGTCTCCTTTGAAGTTTGCTGAGTGGATTGTCAGTGGGAGGCTGATATTTACATGTACAAACACACAAGCGTTACTGCTAATTGTGGTAAATCAGGCTGGCCAGCCTGGCTCTGGGGCTGCCACCGCAGCAGTGTGAAAGCCCTGCATCCCAGGCACATGCCAGGCTCCTCAGAAGTGATCAGCCAGCCAGCATTGTGTGAATTGCATTTGGGTTCACAGTACTATAATTGTGCTTCTCCTGCTATGAGGTGCAGAGAAGGAAAATGGGAGGGAGGGATGTCTAATTTGCCCTAGGAAGTTGTGGGGGAGGGACACGCACGGGGGCGGGACATGGCTAAAACACCGACCTTCCCTTGAGAGAGACCATATGGTGAAGTGGAGAGGACACAGCTTTTGCATCAGACAGGTCTTATATTAGAATTTTGGCTCTGACACCAGCTGTGTGACCTTGGGTCATTTGCAAAACCTCTCTGAGCCTCAACTGCCACTTCTTAAAATCAACTCTAAGTAACCACGGGGTTATTCTTCACAAACACAGCATGCACATGCAAACTTTGGCTTATTAAATAATGGTTTCTTTTTGTTCTATCTACTCCACCCCCCTTCCCATTAGAAGCTTGCTACCTTTCACTCTGTTTTCTTCCTCTTGTATTTTCCTGGTGGCATTCAATAAAGCGGGATTCTGATTCCTGCAATGTAGGCCACCTTAGAGCAAAATACACGATCAGGCACCACCAAATTAGGCTATTATGTACTGGATCCTGTCTAACCAAACCAAACCCAACTCAGGCTAAATACAGGAATACATGAAAACATTGAATTTCTCCCCTTTACTTTTTTTTTTTTTTTTTGAGACGGAGTCTCGCTGTGTCGCCCAGACTGGAGTGCAGTGGCGCCATCTCGGCTCACTGCAAGCTCCGCCTCCCGGGTTCATGCCATTCTCCTGCCTCAGCCTCCCGCCACCACGCCCAGCTAA
Organism: Papio anubis; assembly: GCF_008728515.1. Taxonomy (NCBI): domain Eukaryota; kingdom Metazoa; phylum Chordata; class Mammalia; order Primates; family Cercopithecidae; genus Papio; species Papio anubis. The sequence continues at coordinate 98,410,840 of NC_044978.1, forward strand.
TTTTTTGTATTTTTAGTGGAGACAGGGTTTCACCGTGTTAGCCAGGATGGTCTCGAGCTCTTGACCTCGTGATCTGCCCGCCTCGGCCTCCTAAGTGCTGAGATTATAGGCGTGAGCCACCGCTCCTGGCCCTCCTTTTTTTTCAAAAAAAACCAAAAAAACAAAAAAACAACAGGAGGTTGAGGCAGGAGGATGGCGTGAACCTGGGAGGCAGAGCTTGCAGTGAGTCGAGATCCTGTCACTGCACTCCAACCTGGGTGACAGAGTGAGACTCTGTCTTAAAAAAAAAACCCAAAACAACAACAACAACAACAATAAACAGTTTATTCAGTAATTACGTATACGTATTTTAGCTTCCAAAGTCAGTGATGGAACAAACTGAGTCCCATTAGGCCCACTCCATTGCATGAGTTAGCATCAGAGGAGGTCAAACCAGAGTGACATCATCTTGAATATGGGCTAGGTGAGAAGAGGATGAGGCCTTCTGGGCTGCATTCCCAGGAGGTTAGGCATTCGTAGTCACAAGATGAGATAGGAGGTGGGTAGGAATGGTTTCACAAGATACAGGTCATAAAGACCAGGATGCAGGCTGGGTGTGGTGCCTTATGCCTATAATGCCAGTACTTTGGGAGGCCAAAGCAGGAGGATTGCTTAATCCTAGGAGTTCAAGAGCAGCCTGGGCAACATAGTGAGACCTTATCTCTACAAATAATTTTTATTTTTTGAAATGGAGTCTTGCTCTGTCACCCAGACTGGAGTGCATGTTGGCTCACTGCAACCTCCACTTCGTGGGTTCAAGCAATTCTCCTGTCTCAGCCTCCTGAGTAGCTGGAATTACAGGCGCACACCACCACACCCGGCTAATTTTTTTGTGTTTTTAGTAGAGATGGGGTTTCACCATGTTGGCCAGGCTGGTCTTGAACTCACCTCAGGTGATCTGCCTGCCTTGGCCTCCCAAAGTGCTGGGATTACAGGCATGAGCCACCATGCCCAGCCTCTACAAATAATTTTTTTTTTTTTTGAGATGGAGTCTCAGTCTGTCGCCCAGACTGGAGTGCAATGGCGCAATCTCCGCTCACTGCAGCCTCCACCTCCCTGGTTCAAGCGCTTTTCCTTACAAGTAATTTTTTAAAAATGAGCTGGGTGTGGTGGTTTCACAAGATACAGGTCATAAAGACCCCAGGATGTGGGCCAGGTGTGGTGGCTTATGCCTGTAATCCCAGTACTTTGGGAGGCCAAGGCAGGAGGATTGCTTAAGCCTAGGAGTTCAAGACCAGCCTGGATAACATAGTGAGACCTCATCTCTACAAATAATTTTTAAAAAATGAGCTGGGTGTGGTGGTGCAGGCCTGTAGTCCCAGCTCTTGGGCTGGACGTAGGGGTCAACTCAGGTGGGAGGATTGCTTGAGCCCAAGAGTTCAAGGATACAAATGAGCTATGATTGTGCCAGTACACTCCAGCCTGGACAACAGTGCAAGACCCTGTTTCATAAATAAATTAAAAAACCCCCAAAACCCAGGATGCAATGAAGAAGGAAGCCCAAACCCACCAAAACCAAGATGGCGATGAAGGTGACCTCTGGTCATCCTCACTACCCATTATATGCTAATTATAATGCATTAGCATGCTAAAAGATACCATCAGCACCACGACAGTTTGCAAATGTCATATCAATGACAGGAAGTTACCATATATGGTGGAAAAAGGAAGGAACCTTCATTTCTGGGAATTTCCTCCCTGTTTCTGGGAAAACTCATGAATAATGCACCCTTTGTTTAGCATAAAATCAAGAAATAACCATAAGTATATTCAGTTAAGCAGCTCATGTGGCTGCTCTGCCTATGGAGTAGCCACCCTTTTTGATTCCTTTACTTTCGTAATAAATTTGCTTGAATTCCTTCCTGGGTAAAGCCAAGAACCCATGTGGCCTCCCACGGTGATCTTCAATTTTGGGATTCACCCTGTGACTTTAGGAGCAACTTAGGGATCCAGTACATCCCAGGCCAAGACTAACGTGATGATTTTCGGGGGGTTATGTTAAAACTGGGGGCCCTGCGCAGGACCCTTATTGTGGCTTCTTCAGTCAAGAACTTACTGGCCCCAGCCCCTACAAGTTCATTCACAGTTCCTTCTCACTGACTTCACCAGTGACCACTACCAGTGACTTCAAAGGAGAAATGACGGGGGAGATAAAATAAAGTGAATGGGGAAGAGATAAAGAAGAGAGGTCTTTTCACGGTGTGCCAGAATAGTCCCTTACAGTGGTTTTACCGCAGGGCAGCATGGGCCCCCTTTTAATTTCTTTCTCTCTTTTAATTTTCTTTTCCCTTCCCTCCTTTCTTCTTTCCCACTTTTTGCCTTATTTGTGTCTTATGGATGGTCAATTTCCATCCTTTCTCTACTTCTTCATTCCCAGATTTGGCTGTAGAAAATTAGAAAGTTCTTGAACTTGGTTTGCACAGGTGCGTTTACCTTAACATGAAAATGAATGATCAGCCTCCTGTTAATTTTATCCTAGAGTCTACTGCATCCTTCCTACCCCCTGCACAGGAATTTAGTCACACTTATCTCTCCCACCTTCACTTTCTCTGTTCCTCCTCCTTTCATGCCTGTACCTGGTTTTCCATGCCCTGTGTAGCCTGGCTTGGGATCCAGCAGGTTCTCCGAGGGTTCCTGCGAGAACCCGGGCTGGGTGCCCAGGTCTGAGCCTGGTATGTGCCTCAGTATCACAAAGGCCTCCTGTAAATGACCTCCATTGTTGAAAGTTACAGAAATTCTAGGTCAAAATGGCACTTAAATATTAAGGTATTTACTCCCACCCAAGCAACTTTTCTAAAAGTTGTAGAGGGTGTTACCTCTTTATTAATCGAAACGTGAAAATCAGCTCTAGTTTGGAAGCTGAGAAAATATATATATATATGTATTTATTTCTTTGTTGTTCTAATTCTTGATATAAAGGTTTAAAGGACCATTGAAAGCTGCAGGCAATCACAGAAGGTTTTGGCTTCAGGCAGCTCCCGCCATGATCTTGGGGCTCCATTGATTCTTTCATCTTTCAGGCGTCTTACTGTTTGAACCTTGAATTTTAACCTGGGACATGTTTGACTAAAATGATGCTGTTAATATTTTCTATTGTGCAAAACACAAAGAGAACTAGGCTCCAGGATTATTTCTATTTGCTAATGCTGTTTCTGTTGACTTTTGACTTTTCTAGTTTCCCAGAGCTATGGGGACTTCCCATCCGGCGTTCCTGGTCTTAGGCTGTCTTCTCACAGGTACGGAGCCCAGTCCTCTCTGAGTTCCTTGTTTGGGTGTCTTGTTTTCTAAGCTTTGTGCTCCATGGGTTTATTACCAGTACTCCACATGCACCGTCCAAAAGAATGAAATGAAATAGAAAACTACAGGACGTTATCCAGAATGACCACAAACCTTCAGTTCCCTTTGCTGTATTGCACTTACTCCATTTCAAAAGGAATGCTCTCCAGTGGCAGTTTTAGTAATATATATAATGTTGGCATTGAAATGTTGTTAGTAATAATGTCTAAATTTACTTACTACTCTCTTCCTTTTCCTAGGACAAGGCTTCTATTAGAGCTAGATTAGATAAATTCAGGAATGGTCAACTGTGGGAGGTGGCACATCTGTTGTCCCAGCTCCTTGAGCAGCCAAGGTGGGAGGATCCCTTAAGGCAAGGAGTTCCAGGTTGCAGTGCACTGTGATTATGCCTGTGACTAGCCACCACACTCCAGCCTGGGCACCATAGCAAGACCTCATTTAAAAAAAAATGTTCAAAGAAAATAAATAATAGAAAATTCTTGCCCAAGAAATCATACCTGTCTTAAATCATAACTCTCCTGATGAAAGATGCTTACATTGCTTCCAAATCTCAGAGTCACCTTTACCTTCTCTAGGAATCAAATTGATAGATAAATAAATGTTTGGTTCTTGGAAAATCTTAAAAACTTTCCCACCAAAAGGATGCCATTGGGGTAATTCGTTGATGTATTGGACTTCCTTAGTTTTCCTCCAGATATTTATGCACTGCAGATGTTTGCCATGGAACCAGTGCTCTTCCATTCTGAGGAGTTAGCTCAGCCCGTTAGTGTCTTTGTCTTACTCATTTGGATATGGTAGAATTGAGCAAGACCAGAGATTTAACAGATGTAAGCTCCACTAAGTATACCCCATCTACAGAGTAACAGGTGATCCAGATGTGCTTACAAATCCTACCTTCACAAGCTTCAGGAATTATAGTGGTCATATATTGAAGTTGGGTGGGAGTCTCACATCAGGCTCCAAGGGAGATTACAAATCATTAATTAATAATTAAGTCAAAATATCTCTTCTATCAGTCTTGGGTTTCTTGTTTTCTAAGTTCTGTGCTCCATGGGTTTATTATCTGTGCTCTGCATACACAGTCCAAAAGAGTGAAAAGAAGTAGAAAACTACAGGACGTTATCCAGAATGACCACAAACCTTCAATTCCTTTGCTATATCACATTTACTCTATTTCAAAAGGAGTAAGTTCAGTTTCAGTCTAAATAAGCGAGACTGAAATTTGAGGTTCAAAGATGAACTGAGAGTTTTCACTCGGGTTTTACTTACCAATTGTGAATTAAAATCCATATCATCTGGCACCACTGCACTCCAGTCTGGGTGACAGAGCAAGACTCCATCTCATAAAAACAAATAAATATATAAACAAATAAATAAATCCACATCATCCTGCTTTGGCCCTGGAAGTCATGAGGGGGAGACAGCATGCCCAAGGGCTATAAAAAATGGAAAATGTGGAACTCTTGAGCACAGATGTGCTTTGTGTTTTGTTCAGTCCATATCCTTGCCTCTGTTCTCATTCCATGTGTTTTGTTTTGTTTTGTTTTGTTTTTTTGAGACAAGGTCTCTCGCTCTATTGCCCAGGCTGGAGTGCAGAGGCTCACTGCAGCCTCAATCTCCTGGGCTCCAGTGATCCTCTTACCTCAGCCTTTGGAGTAGCTGGGACTACAGGTGTGCACCAGCACACCTGGCTAATTTTTTTATTTTTTATTTTTTGTGGAGACCAGGTCTCACTATGTTGCCCAGGCTGGTCTCAAACTCCTGAACTCAAGCGATCCTCCCACTTCCACCTCCCAAAGTGCAGGGATTACAGACATGAGCCGCTGCACCCCAGCCTCATCTCATTTTAACTAAGGGAAACCTCTGCTGACTGTGAACCATAAAGAACCCATATGTGCCTGAGCCTGTGCCATCTTGGGATATTTTATGGTTACACCTAAGAGTCTGAAATATGGAATTGGAATCAGACATCCTCTGTCCATTTGAGTGTTTGGAGGAGTGAATCTAGTGGGGCTTGGTGGAGCTATCTGGAACATTTGCTGCTCTCAGCAGATGCGGTGGCTGTTATAATGGGGGACCTTTCATGGGCATCCAGGCTAACGGATTTTTGTGTAGAAATGGTCATTGTTCATCTAAGCTGCTACTGTTGCTTCTCTCAGTTCCCGGGATGAGACCGTCCTTTCTGGTTGCATCCTATTCAGAGCGTGTTTCCTTTTGCAGGGCTGAGCCTAATCCTCTGCCAGCTTTCGTTACCCTCTATCCTTCCAAATGAAAATGAAAAGGTTGTGCAGCTGAATTCATCCTTTTCTCTGAGATGCTTTGGGGAGAGTGAAGTGAGCTGGCAGTACCCCATGTCTGAAGAAGAGAACTCTGATGTGGAAATCAGAAATGAAGAAAACAACAGTGGCCTTTTTGTGACAGTCTTGGAAGTGAGCAGTGCCTCGGCGGCCCACACAGGGCTGTACACTTGCTATTACAACCACACTCAGACAGAAGAGAATGAGCTTGAAGGCAGGCACATTTACATCTATGTGCCAGGTGAGTGGGATGGGTCCCCAGGACCGAGCTTCTTCTCTTCCTGTCTTTCCTGTTAAATGTCCTAAGGTTTTAAACATATATATAAATAATTAATATTTATTGCAGGAAGTTTGAAAGATGTAAGCGAACACACAGAAATAAAAATCATTTGTAATATTATCAAGAAATATTCATTGTTAGCGTTTCAGAGCTGTATTAAGTTTGGAAAGTCATCTTTGTTATGACATGTCCTGTATTGGTACTGTATAAACAATCTGAAATATACTCATCTCTATTTAGTTCATTCAAGTTGCACACATACTCACAGTGTGTCCAGCACTGGGCTACGTGTTGAGTATACAAAAATTAATAGGTAAGCCTGGTCTTGGAGTTGCTGATAGTTCATTATAATATCTTCCAAATAAACACTCGATTTTTCAGATTCACTATCAATATACATTTATTCTGAGAGTTGGAAGGTATTTTCTTTTTCCTTTTAAAAAGTTATATATATATATTTTGAAACAGGGTCTCACTCTGTTGCCCAGGCTGGAATGCAGTGGCATGATCATGGCTTACTGCAACCTCAACTCCCCTGGTTCAAGCGATCCTCCCACTTCAGCCTCCCAAGTAGCTGGGATTACAGGCATGCACCACCACGCCTGGCTAATTTTTATATTAAAAAAATTTTTTTGTGTGTGTATTTTCATTTGAGACAGGGGTTTCACCATATTGACCAGGCTGGTCTTGAACTCCTGACCTTAAGTAATCTATCTGCTTCGGCCTCCCAAAATGCTGGGATTACAGGCGTGAGCCACTATGCCGAAATTTTTGTATTTTTTTTGTAGAGATAGGGTTTCACTGTGTGGCCCAGGCTGGTCTCGAACTCCTGGGCTCAAGTGAGCCCCACCCACCTCAGCCTTCCAAAGTTCTGGGGTTACAGGCGTGAGCCACTGGGCCCGGCCTACTCCTACATTTTAATTAAAAGGACAAAGGATTGAACACAAGTGGTGGCAATTTCAGTATGCAGTTGGGTAAATTAAAAAGGACTGTGGCTAGAATCCTTGGTTTTAGAACAAAACAGAAACCGCTTAGGATTCTTGCCATCCTTGCTGTTTTGGGATAGGTCGAGGAAGGGGGTTCTCACAGAAGTGTGTCTTCCTACCTTTCTGCCTTTTCTTTTTCAGTTTTTAATGGGCTCCTCTTCCTACCCTCTGTAACTATGGGTGTCCCCAGGGACCTAGACCCTCTTTACTTCTTTCATGATACTCTTATTCATATGAGCCTTCCTTCTTAACAATTAAGGAAAAAATAAACAACTTTGTTTTGAAAAGGGAAGACATTTAGAATGTCACCCCAACTTCATTCACACTTAGATTCCTTCAGGAAAATCCTCTAGGTGTGGAGGGATTTTCCCCTGCTGTGAAGAGAATGGTAGGATCGTGAATATGTTAAAGGCACACAAGTTCCTGAAGTTTTAATCCGTGTAAGATTGTCCAAAAATTCTTCTTGTTCCCTATCTTTTTCCAGCACAGACGCCATCCAAGTAGCCCCTGCATCGCTGTCTGACAGAGATCTTTTTATTTCACAATAATGGAGATTTAGGGGCCTTTTCTGCAGCTAATGTTTGAGACTCTTAGAACTTCTTACCACCGTAGCTTAAGTAGCTGTTTTTCTTTTGTAAAGGAAATTCTCAGGCTCCTTCTCCTTCTCCTTCTTTAAATTTTATGTATTTCTCAAAGGATTACTTTTTAACAAACACATTTCTGTGCTACTTTTCAATCGTACTGACTACAGGTGATAAGAGTTTTTTGAAAGTATTTCATAATAAAACTAGAAATATTTTTTCCTGTTTTGAACAGAGTTGGACTCTATTAAATATTTTATTGTTCATTTTTGTTTTTAGTTGTTTAAATTTTGATTTAGATTCCTGGTTAGTATTTATTTATTTATTTGTAGAGACAGGGTCTCTCTATGTTGCCCAGCCTGGTCTCAAACTCCTGAACACAAGCAACCCTCCCACCTTGGCTTCCCAAAGTGCTGGGATTAAAGGCATGAGCCACAACTCTTATCCAGTATTAATATTTATCATCAGTATTATTCCATCAGGAGACAGGCAATTTGATATTATTCACACTTAAAAATCACTTTGTAGCTGTCATGATAACTAATGCCAGTGGGGCAATTCTTCTGGATATATGTGTAAAGGTGAACTTCATACCTAATATCAATACTGCCAGTGGGATAGTGTTTCTGGATTTATGTGTAAAGGTGAAATTAATGTCTAATGGAGTCTTCATTCTTTTTTAAACCACAGACCCAGATGTAGCCTTTGTACCTCTAGGAATGACGGATTATTTAGTCATCGTGGAGGACGATGATTCTGCCATCATACCTTGTCGCACAACTGATCCTGAGACTCCTGTAACTTTACACAACAGTGAGGGGGTGGTACCTGCCTCCTACAACAGCAGACAGGGCTTTAATGGGACCTTCACTGTAGGGCCCTATATCTGTGAGGCCACCGTCAAAGGAAAGAAGTTCCAGACCATCCCATTTAACGTTTATGCTTTAAAAGGTACTCGTATCATCTCCTTCCTTCTTTAAATAAGAGTAACAGGCATAATCATCAGGTGCATGTATGATTTTTTTTTTTTAAATCATCATCACTGGTGATCCTAAATTCTGATTTGGGGATTTAGGACCCCAGCTAATACAGTGTCAGGGTGACCTCTATGGCTATAATAATAAGCTTAAAATTACTAAAGGCTAAAGCTTGATTACTCATGCAAGATTTCATGTTTCATCAGTTGACTTCAAAATACTGTAAGGAATTCTTTTCTTACATAAGCCTCTTACTTTCATTCACATTCCTGACTACGGAGGCCCTAAAACAAGCATACACCGCGGGGGTTAGATTCCTAGATTAATTTAGTAACTTAAGGAAAATGATTTCAATTCTGAAGAAAGTAGTTGTAGACTTCAGCCCTTTGATGTCCACAGTTAGTACGCTTGGGGAAGTATAATACATGCTGAGGTCAACAGATATTTCCTGACCACTATTCTATGTGGAGGAATGGGTAGCAGCAAGAGTACACTGTTTTAAAATCAGAGCACAGCTAATTTTGTGCCAGGCACTGTGCTGGGTTCTGGGAAAGTACTGAGAATAACTGAGGAGCAGAGTGGAAGAGAAGAAGAGAAGAAAAAATTGGATAGAAACAAAGTGTCTAGAGCAGTGTGGATCATCAAAGGTTGGTTGATTAAATGAATAAGTATGTCAGTCAAGGTGATTGTAGACGAGTATAACCATAACTAACGCGCTGCTGAGGAATGCGGTGTTCTGTTTGATTGGAATTTATTTTTATTGTTATTATTTTATAATTCTGTATTATAACTATACACCTAATTGTTGTACACCATCTCAAAATCAAGCCTTGTGAGATTTTCTAAATTTTATCTTGATCAGGGCTTTTATTCATAATTGGTTCACAAATTATTTTTCAGGGTTTTCTTAAAAAAACAAAAAACAACACCAGCACCCAAACTTTATAAGATCCTTACTATCCTATGGATTTTTAGGCCCTTGTATTTGTTCTTTTTTATAGCAACATCAGAGCTGGATCTAGAAATGGAAGCTCTTAAAACCGTGTATAAGTCAGGGGAAACGATTGTGGTCACCTGTGCTGTTTTTAACAATGAGGTGGTTGACCTTCAGTGGACTTACCCTGGAGAAGTGGTAGGTACCCTCAAAATGTGCAATGGCTTGGAGCAGAGCAGCAGGGCTCAGAAGCCCTGCATTTGTGCTGGGTCTGTCACTGATGGGCACATCACTGAGTTTCTCTAGACCTTAGCTTCCCACCTCTATGATGAACACATTTGATTAAAAAGCCTTTAGGGCTCCTTGATCAATGGGCGAGTTTGAAACGACAGTTGCTGGACCAGGGCCTTCAGAATACATAAAGAGTGTGCACTAAGCCTTCTTTCTCAGAAGTCAGACAGAAATAGGAAGGTTCTCTGGCTACAAAATATCAACCAAAAAATTAGAAGAGCAAAAAAACCGCTGGATTTTACTATTGCAGAGAGTCATTAATTATCATTGTCTTGGCTTCTGTGCTCCTGACGGTTGATTCATCGGATAGTGTTTATTGCCTGCACTCCTTCCTCTTCTGCCTTGTTGACACTGAGGAGAGTGTGTCTTCCTGTTCCACCTCCTATGTGCCTGACCTTTGCATGGCTCACGTTCAGTGAACAGTCACTATGTAATCATTCAACAAAGGTTTAATGATGTTTTACTCAATCTCAAGCACCGTACCAGAAGCTGGTCCAATATTGCCGGATGAAGGGAGGAGGGGAGATGGAAGTGGGGAAAGGGAGCCACCATGCTGCCTCTTGGTCACTGGAGATTTACACAGAGTCTCAGTCATTCGAATGCATTGTCACTAAGTAAGAGAGGCATGTGTAAGAGGCTATGAATGCCCAAATGCAGGAATGACTAACATTCTTATGGAGAACAAAAACCAGATATATATATTTCTTCCCTCTTCTCCTGACTTGTAAATTTCTGCTCCCTGTTCTTTTAGGCATTTGACAGCTTTCTGTCCTTCTAGCCATTGATCTCCCTCCTTATATACATTTCTCTCTCCCATGCATTTGCCACTGCTTTTCATTCGTCCTGGAGCATCTGATTGGAAGGTGGGCATTTTCACTGTTGCCTCATAAACTTCACACGGTGAAGGGACATTTACAGTCCAACAAATGTACATCTTCCCTGAAATATGGAGTGATTTGGTTCTTCTGTTCACACTTGATTGCCATTAATCCCTAACACATAAACACTGCTTTTTATTTATAGGATACAGTATTTTTTTCCCAAACCAAAGTACATGCTATTTGGCTTACAAATATATAATCAAAGTATTGTTTCATACAATATGGTTTTTTCTGATTGTAAAAGTAATGCAGGTTTAATGCAGAAACTTTGTAAAATATGGAGAGACAAAGGAAAGGCTACTTCCCAGAGCGTCGCTGTTTATATTTTAGGGAGATAAAACTTTTATTTTTTATTTGTCTTTCTTTCGTTTTTTTTTCTTCTTCTTCTCCTTTTTTTTTTTTTTTTGTAGAGATGAGGGTCTCACTACATTGCCAAGGCTGGTCTCGAATTCCTGGACTTAAGTGATCCTCCTACCTTGGCCTTTCAAAGTGTTGGGATTACACATGTGAGCCTCTGAGATTGACTGAGATAAAGTTTTTAAATATTTCTTATCCATAGATAAACATTGAATAATTAATAGGTGTTATTCTTTAAACAGTAGTTTGTTACATTCTTTATCCTTCAGCAGTATAGCACAAACACCTTATATGTGTCATTAACTATCCTTTTAAAAAATTGGCTGGGTGTGGTAGCTCATGCCTGTAATCCCAATACTTTGGGAGGCCGAGGCAGGAGGGTCACTTGAGGCCAGGAGTTTGAGATCAGCCTGGGCAATGTATCGAGACTCCGTCTCTACAAAAATGTTTTAAAAATTAGCCAGGCGTGGTGGCATGAGCCTGTAGCCTCAGCTACTCTGGAGACCAAGGTAGGAGGATCGCTTGAGCTCAGGAGGTTGAGGCTTCAGTGAGCCATGATTGTGCCACTGCACTCCAGCCTGGGCAGCAGAGCGAGATTCTGTCTCTAGAAAAATTAAAAACAAAATAAAAAATCTCATGATTTTCTAAGCAGCTAGCTTTTTTTCTTTAGGTTTTATCTTTTAGAGCAGTTTTAGGTTTACAGCAAAATTGAGTGAGAGGTACAGAGATTTCCCATGTGTTTCCTGCTCCCACACATGCATAGCCTCCCCGCTTGTCAACATCCCTGCCATCCATTTGCTACAACTGATGAACCTCCATTGACACATCGTATCACCCAGAGTCCATAGTCTACCTTAGAGTTCACTCCTAGGAGCGAGCTTTTTAAAAGTCGGTTTTCTTCCCCTTTTGCTGTAGAAAGGCAAAGGCATCACAATGCTGGAAGAAATCAAAGTCCCATCCATCAAATTGGTGTACACTTTGACGGTCCCCGAGGCCACGGTGAAAGACAGTGGAGATTACGAATGTGCTGCCCGCCAGGCTACCAGGGAGGTCAAAGAAATGAAGAGAGTCACTATTTCTGTCCATGGTACATTCCGCTTTCTAAAATGTCAGTCGTCCATGCTGCTCGGGATCCATATGTGGTAATCTTTATTTAATGGAAACTCTTCCCTGTACAGAGAAAGGGTTCATTGAAATCAAACCCACCTTTAGCCAGTTGGAAGCTGTCAACCTGCATGAAGTCAAACATTTTGTCGTAGAGGTGCAGGCCTACCCACCTCCCAGGATATCCTGGCTGAAAAACAATCTGACTCTGATTGAAAACCTCACGGAGATCACCACTGATGTGGAAAAGATTCAGGAAATAAGGTAAAGTATGCCTTTTTTTAGTGTGTATACTGCCCAAGTATGCCTTTTTTTAGTGTGCATCAGAGGTGGACTGAGGTTTGTGTGTGTCTTACAACCCAGACCCAAAGTCATTCTAGAAAATGTAGCAATCTGAGTTCAGAGATGCTTGAAATCACATCCCTCTAATGATAACATTGCAGTATGGTATTAGTATGCTGGTAAGTATGTAATGAGAAGATGGGAAGAAAGAACTAAAAGCTCTGGCTCCTGGGGAAAGACAGGTCACTGTATTCAGCTAGGGTGGAAGAAAGGAAGTAAAATTGGACTCACCAGGATTGAATAGATTGAATACATTCCCTGATGTTCATCATCCATATTGCAAGTAGACATGTATGGTGATTACACCCATGAGGTAGTTATCACATCACCTTACGTGAAAGTTAACATCATAGGCTTAATCTGGAACCCATTTGCCCTAACTGAGGACTCCACAGGAAAGAAGAGTAGAGCCTGGCTGACTTTAGTCAGGAAAGAGATGTGCAGTGAATCACTTGGATCCCTGCCTTTTAATCACAATGGTCGATTGCTCTCATCTCTTAACTGGTGGTGGTGATTTGAGTGAGTCACCCTCAGCCACAGTTTCCTGATCTACAATGTAGGGTAAACAATACCTTATGTCCTTCGAGGCAAGGAATTGGATCAGATGATATCATGGGGCTTCTTGAGGTTTTAAGCTGTGATTAGAACCCAAGAGTCAGAAGGTACATCTTGCAGCACCCAGCTAACCAGCCCTATACTTTTGTCAGAAATCATCTCAGAAAGACAAAGTCAGTCCTCTATTTCAAGCCTTCAGGAGGAGGAAGAACAGAGCCTTTCTCATCAGTTCAGTTCACCTCATGATTTGCTTTCTTCTTTCTGAACTAAATTCCACGTGTAATTGAGAAGCAGTCTGAGAAAATGGAATTTTACAACCTCTATAGAATAGTAAAGGAAAAATGAAGTGGGGTACTGAATCTGGTAGGCTTTCTGTTGACACAAAATGAAGGTGCACAACAAGGAGGGCAGCTTTCCATAAGGAACTTCCATGAGGCTGTGCAGCCAGAGAGGAGTAGGGTAACACTGGTACAGCTAACACCTCCAACACATGTGTGAGCATTGTCTGCAAGCCATAATCCACAGCAATGGCAGGACAGGCTTGCCAACTGAGTGGTTCTGGAAAGCTGCGTTTTCCTTTCAGTGATTCAAGGATCCTTCAGTGTGTATTTTTTAGTTCCTATTATGAACCAGTGAATATAAAGATGAACATGGTAGGTGGGGGATCTGGCTTCCTGGAGCTTAAAACTAGTGGACCCACTGGTTTTCTTGGCTGAAGAAGTGTAGACAACAAACAGCAGAGGATAATTTGGTAATCAGCATCCCAGTGTGCCCTAGGGGACTCTCTAAGGAAATCCAGTCCTGGAACACGCCCAGTATGGTTCAGCCTGCTCTCTTCATAGGTCTGAGTGCCCCAGCATTTGCAAAGTGTTTTGCAGCCTATGAAATCCTTTCACACATACAATCTCCTTTAATTAACTCTCACAACGACTCTGTGCTATATGTACAATTATCACGTTTTACACACAAGGAAACTGAGGCATGGAGAATTGTCATCACACCCAGCCTATAACTTTTTTTTTAAATAGGTGATAGAATCCCATGCTTGAAAAATAATCAAACATAAAGAGAGTGCATTGTAAGAAGCCTTACTGTACTCCTGTCCCCAACTGCCCAATTCTCCCCTCCTTCCCACAGGGAAACACCTTTATTAGTTTAATTAGGTTCTTAGGAAACCTTCCAGAGTTTCTTTAAGCAAAATACAAGCAAGTAGGAATGTCATATCCTGTGGACCTCTCCATACCAATATGTAGAAAGTGTCCTTATTCTGTCCTCCAATGGTATTCCATTGTTTTACTGAACCACCTAAATGATGGATATTTAGGGGAAGCAAATATTTTTTTTAAAAAGGTAAAAATCAAAGGGTTTGTTTTGTTTTGTTTTGTTTTTTTAAAGAAAAGCTGGTAGGCTGTGTTTATTCTTTCAGAAGTCAGACCCTGGCTGAACTGATAGCTCTTGGAGATGACCACTGCTCATCTCTGAATGTCTGATTTTCTCTTGTAAGAATTGTGTGTATGATCCAGACCTTCAGTACGTGCACTGAATATTGAGAATTCCAGAAGAGATGATATGGACAAGGAAAAAAAGATGACTTTAGTTTTTACAGTAAAAATAAAACTTAAATTGAATAGTACAATTGCTTAAACAATTGGAACTTACTTAGCTACTGCTTGTTGAAACAAAATCCTTTTTTTAAAAGGTATCGAAGCAAATTAAAGCTTATCCGTGCTAAGGAAGAAGACAGTGGCCATTATACTATTGTAGCTCAAAATGAAGATGATGTGAAGAGCTATACTTTTGAACTGTTAACTCAAGGTATGTAAAGGGAATATAAAGATAATGCTAGCTCTGTAGATGAGTGTCTTCCAAGGAAAGCCTAGCACCTTCCTCCTGGGTCATGGAAGAAAAGCAACACTTAGGGGAGAAGCAGTGTCTGCAGATGTCACATATTAGGGATACCTCTGCTGGACTTAGGAATTCAGGTATTTCTTGGAGGTTCTGGGTTACTCTAGAGTTGGCGGGGAATCCCTAGGCTCCACTAGCTTTTTTTATTTTTGTAGAGATGGGCTCTTGCCATGTTGCTCAGGCTGGTCTCCTGAGTTCAAGCTGTCTTCCCACCTTGGCCTCTTAAAGTACTGGGATTACAGGTGTGAGCCACTGCACCTGGCCTCCACCAGCTTGCTTAGCACCTGCTTCTCAATCTGAGAAGAGAGAAGTGATACTTTTTGGTCCGGATGATCTTAGATTGTTCTGGAGAGTTTTGCTACAAGTTTTCCTTATAGACATTGTACACCAGTCCCTACTAGAATGGAGTGCCCAAGTCTGTTTACATTCAGGCTCAGCACCTATCCCCAGTCCCAGCCATGTGCCAGGTGCCGTCTGAGGTGCATTCATGTGATCCTCACAGTAAAACCTGTGATACAAGCATCACCGTATACCTAATTTATTTGACCACAGATTTAGGAACGAATCTTTAAAACCTAATAACATACCACAGATGCATTTTGGTAAATGCTGCTTTAGATTATACTTTAGCCGAATCCATTAGTTGAATCCTAAGCTATAATATAATTTTAAGAACTTCCTTGCCTTTCAAGCCAAATAACCAAGGGACTTTCTCCCTCCCTCCCTCTTTCCCTCCCTCCCTCCCTCCCTCTCTTCCTTCCTTCCTTCCTTCCTTCCCTCCCTCCCTTGTTCTCTCTTTTCCTTTCCTTTCTCTCCTTCCTTCCCTCTTCCCTGACTCTCTCTTTTCTTTTCCCTTCTCATCTTTCTTCTCACCATGTTGCCCAGGCTTGCCTCAAACTCCTGGGCTCAAGTGACTCTTTTCTACCTCAGCCTACCAAGTAGCTGGGGTTACATGTGTGAGACATCACAACCATGGACTCTTCACTTTCTTCACTCCAGGTTAAAAACATCACAGGGATAAATCTCAAAACACCAAAACTGTGAAAATGCTGCTAATCATGTGGGTCTGTCTAAATTGGAGTGTTACTTGTACAACTGGTTTCAGCCCCTCTGGAGTGGTTTGAATGCCACATGGATGAGTTGTGAACTCATATTCCACTTTGTAGTCCCATATGTTCTGGGACACGAACTCTTCCATTCTGACTTCTTTCTGCCTCTTGCAGTTCCTTCATCCATTCTGGACTTGGTCGATGATCACCATGGCTCAACTGGGGGACAGACGGTGAGGTGCACAGCTGAAGGCATGCCGCTTCCTGATATTGAGTGGATGATATGCAAGGATATTAAGAAGTATGGAAAACAGATGTATCTTCTTCCTTTGTGGTCAGAAGCTTTCTCCCTTGACACAAATGATGTCAAATACATTTTACTTACTGACTATAAGATAGGGTTTTGGGTATGATAGCTTCAGGGTGTGTATCTTTTGTCACAAATAGCTGTAAGGAGAAGGTCCATGGCTTTCATTAGACCTTCAAAGTGTCTCCAATCTAAAAAAAAGAGTGAATTTTAAGAACCACTGTCCTAAGAAGATTTTTACTACCCTGGCTCACATACCTTATTTGGTGAACTTTGTTTGGTGGTCGGACTGCATGTAAACATAAATGTGACTGCTTAGTCCCTTATCTGCCCACCTGCTGTTTGGTGGGTTAATTCGCCAGTGCCTCCTCCTTCCTCCCAGTTCTCAGCCTTCTTAAATGGGCATGTGAGCGGTGTGTTTACACTTCATCCCTGGTAACTGGTTGTGTTCAGAAGCCTCAGTTGTTTTTTCCTCTAGACAGAGACTCCTCATCTTAACTTCTCCTAGGGCTAAGGATGGACTTGGATGTTGGCTGGAGTTTCTAGTAGATTCCAGTGTGGAGCAGGAATCTAGCTCTTATAACTCAATCAGAGGATCATCGCAACCCTAGTGACACCTTAGGGGCTCTTCCCAGAGTGGGTGTTGAGAAGGAAGGGTTCCAGGCCTTTTTGAAGGTGTGGGAGATTGAGATCATTAAATATGGTTGAAATTGAACTGTTCACTTTGCTCATGGTTCAAGATTGGGGAATGGTAGTCATATTTTATTAAACTTGTTTATCTCTGCCTGCTATGTAAACACTTTCAGTTCATGTGTGAATTATGCCCTCTTTAGCACATGCAGACAAGTTTTAATGTTCATCTGCATGTAAAATAAATCAGTGTGTAGTGCCCCAAAATATAGACAAGATCCCAACACCTTGCCATCTTAGAGTGTTCCCTTGGCTCCACTCATTGCCATGACTCTCAGGAATTGGCCCTATACTTAGGCCCTTTTTCTCTCTAGATGTAATAATGAAACTTCCTGGACGATTTTGGCCAACAATGTCTCAAACATCATCACGGAGATCCACCCCCGAGACAGGAGTACCGTGGAGGGCCTTGTGACTTTTGCCAAAGTGGAAGAGACCATTGCGGTGAGATGCCTGGCTAAGAATCTCCTTGGAGCTGAGAACCGAGAGCTGAAGCTGGTGGCTCCCAGTGAGTTCCTCAACAGTCAGGACAACTCATCAGCTGAGCCCCATTTCCCCCAGGCGGAACTTTGAATCCCAAATAGGAGTCATACAGAAATGAAGGTCCCAAGGCAGAAATTCAGTTATGAATGCTCTTAAAGGCAGGCATGTGGACTTTGCTTTATTTTGTTTTGTGTTTTGAGACAGAGTCTTGCTCTGTTGCCCAGGCTGGAGTGCAGTGGCACAATATTGGCTCACTGCAACCTCTACCTACGACTTTGTTTTAGATTCAGATCCAAAACAGCATTTTGCAGAGGCTCCTCAACATTTTGCTTGTCTAATAATATAGCTACAGTTTCTACTTTGAATGTCTGTGTATGTGGATACAGTGTGGGGAAGAAGGATCTTCTGTCTCATTGCTCCTTAAAAGATGGATGAAGCCAAAAGCAGTATAAGCAAAATGCAATTTACAAAATAAGCTTTATAATAAAGCATATGAAGTAGAAGTGTCTGCCCATATAGTAGCTGTCAATTGCATTTATCCATCTTTATTGTTCCTATTCAAATTCTGTCCACAAGGTTACTGTTGGAGCAACTTTGGAGAAAATACTGAGTTCTCCTGATTGAATTTTGTCCCCTTCTTGTATAAGGAAAGAGTTGATGTAGTTTCCTGGGTGTAGATAGTTTGAGAGATGGTACTTCCTATCCCTAAAATGAACCAGACAGCCCTCACATTTCCCCACCAGCAGTGAGAGATTCCTGGCTCAGACACAGCCACACTACCTTGCTGCCCCCATGCATGTCTGCCAGGAAACTTTTCATTGTACCTCTCTCTCTTGTCACGTAGCCCTGCGTTCTGAACTCACGGTGGCTGCTGCAGTCCTGGTGCTGCTGGTGATTGTGATCATCTCACTCATTGTCCTGGTTGTCATTTGGAAACAGGTAGATACTTTCTCATAAAACTAAAGATCTTTGAAGCCAATGAGAACAAGAACAGCAACCTGGCTCAGTGCTTGGCACAGAGAAGGAGCTTAGTAATTATATGTGGAGTGAACGTTGTTGGACTCTACTGTGTCCAGTCACTGTGCAGCTTCATTGAAGCTCTGGTGCACTGGGACTTTGGTAATTCACCAGTTACCTGTCCTGGTCATTTATAGAAACCGAGGTATGAAATTCGCTGGAGGGTCATTGAATCAATCAGCCCAGATGGACATGAATATATTTATGTGGACCCAATGCAGCTGCCTTACGACTCGAGATGGGAGTTTCCAAGAGATGGACTAGTGCTTGGTAAGTTCCATGGGGTGACCTCCCAAGACTCCCTTTTCCCTTGCACACAGCTTTACAATTTATAGGCCTTGGCAGAATAGAGACCTGAGCTTGTGCTTAGTAAGAACTAGGCAATAGAAATTTGCTTTCAGAAATACATTTCTGTCTTGACAATGAGTTAATTGGATCACTGCAATGATTTTTTAAAATCTCGTTCCATAACAAATTATAGTTAAGGAAAATTTTACAAAGGGAGAAGAGAATATGAAGAGGGCTGGCAAAGATACCCACCAAAATTGCTTTGCTTTAGAAATGACACGAATTGAAAATGAGATGAATTTCTGTGACTAAAAATGAGCAGATGAGAAATGAATGAGGACAACCACAAAATGTGTTTTGATTCAGTACGTTTTAAAGATGCATTAGATACTCCTTTTTATATATTTGGAATATGGAATATAAAAATATAGGTACATTTTAAGGCAAAATATGTAAAAATAAGCAAGCCAACTTACCACAAGCATTTCAAATATTTCAATCCTGGGCTGAGACCAAGAATATGAAGCTTTAGTCCAAGGCAGTATTTCTTTTTTTTAAATCACACTCCTAATGAATGAAAGCAAGACAAAGGCAAATGAAAGTAAAGGTAGAGGCTGTGTTATGATGAATGATCTAACAGTATATATGTTAAAGAATGCCAAATGCAGGTTTTAATTACTTACCTGTCTCATTCCAAAATACAGAAGTCTGCTTGGAGAGTTACTTAAACTGAAATCAAGCAAGGCAGCAGAGTGAAATCACCTTTCCAAAAGTTGCAACTGAGGAAATTATGACAGTGAATGAGATATGATCTAACCAACTCCATTTTGCTTTAGCCTCCAAGTTGTCAGTAGACACTGATTTGAGTAATAGCAGAATAGTAGAATAGTAGAAATTCCCCAGTTTCAGAGACACTGATTTGAGTAATAGTAGAATAGTAGAAATTTGCCAAACCAGTCTTCATGACTGGGAACTAGACTGACTTTGAGTAACTAGCAGAATTAGCTAGAATAGTAGAAATCCCCCAGTTTCAGAGACACTGATTTGAGTAATAGTAGAATAGTAGAAATTCCTCAGTTTCAGAGACACTGATTTGAGTAATAGCAGTAATAGTAGAATAGGTCTCCTGTACAGCCACCTCTGTGTGAATTAAACCCTTTCTCTATCGCAATTCCCCTGCCTTGATAAATTGGCTCTGTCTAGGCAGCGGGCAAGGAGAACTCATGGGGCGGTTATAAGAGCTGCTCCCAATTTCATATATTTATATCTGAGCTTTCTTTATTTTCCTGCCTATTTCCCAAAAAGGGATGAGGAGCTTAGGGAGTTAAAAAGTAGTAAAATATGGGGAAAGGGGCATAATTCCCATTATACTGAGAGGCATTGCTGGTGAAGCAATACCTTTCCAGGTACAATTTCCAGTAACACAGACATGCAGTAAGAGTCAGTGTTGGCTGTTAGTGTCTTTCATGAGCCAAGTCTTTCCTGGGCTTGGCTATCCGCGGTGAGACTGACACCCTAGGAAATGTTTCTCTGAGACTGTGAGCCCTTTCAGGGTGGGACAACAGCTTCAGTGTCTTTACGTAAATCTCCTCCCAACATGAAGCTAATTGCTGTGCTCTCGGGCGTGCTTAGCTCTTGGTGGAGTGGCTTTCCTAATAAATAGAGAGCAGTGAGCCCAGCCTGAAGTTTTTACTTAGTCACTCCTTGGAATCAGTGATATTTTGAATCCTGAAGTATTTCCAGTGGCTAATAATTTATTAAGACAAAAGATGCCCCTGTTTGCATATGGAAAACAGAAGGGGAGAGAACCAGGGGGTATGGGTGAGAGCCTCCAAAGGCAGAGGATCCCAGGGGCTGGCCCAGCACGGAGCTGGTAGACAGCATGCTCACACCAGGGAGGGCTGCACCCTCCTTTCTCCCGTCTGTGTTTTCTTTCCCCTGCAAATGTTATTTGACAAAAGCAATTATGCTAATTTCCTTCCCTGTGGGCTCAAGTCCGTTTTTGACACGATGACTTGGAGGAGTCATTATGCTTATTCCAAACAGGAAAGACACCCGCCCAGCTGTCCACCCACAGAGAGCTGGCTACGGTGCAGAAAGCTGAGGTGGCGGCTGGAGTTTTTGGGTGTTAATGATTCTGCCTGCCCACAGGTCGGGTCTTGGGGTCTGGAGCATTTGGGAAGGTGGTTGAAGGAACAGCCTATGGATTAAGCCGGTCCCAACCTGTCATGAAAGTTGCAGTGAAGATGCTAAAACGTAAGTGCTCCTTCCTGGGGATTTTTTGAGCACGGGGATATTAAAGGAATTTCTCAAAATCATACAGCTAGTAAATAAGACATTTAGGTCCTGATTCTTTTGACTCCAGGTTTTATGTGTATTTAGACAATTTTGTCAATTAGGTTTATTTAGATTGCTCTTGCTGCCCATATGTTGGAAAATTAAGAGCTTGTTATTTCCAGACTTCATTTTGCTAGAAAGACCAGGGATTAGTTATTAGCATTGAGGCCAAGTAGCCGTCTACTTCATTTAGACGTTTGGTAAATAGAATGATATCCAATCACAGGATTAGCCATGTTCTTGGTTTTTTTCTGAGCACGGGAAGTTGGTAGCTCAGCTGGACTGATGTGTGATTTATTCCTTCAACAGCCACGGCCAGATCCAGTGAAAAACAAGCTCTCATGTCTGAACTGAAGATAATGACTCACCTGGGGCCACATTTGAACATTGTAAACTTGCTGGGAGCCTGTACCAAGTCAGGTGGGCTCACTGACCTGGAGTGAGGGTTTTCATTGGACACATGTGGTTCTGAAAACTGTTCATTCAGGCTTAAATCCTCCACTCTCCATCCCCACACATGCCAGGGAATAGAAGTCCCTTGAATGGAGCTGACCAGTCCCTTGAATTGATGGAAGCTCATTGTTTTTTGAGCAAAATCTGTTGCCAGTCCAGTCATAGCCATTCATGGCTCTTTTTTTAAAAAAAAACAAAAAAACAAAAAAACACTTATTTGGTATCTTGTTTTTTTCTGCCCCATATGGTCTGCAGGATAATTCATGACTTTTCTGTTCTTCATTTTCATACCCATCTCCTAACGATTTTTGTCTCCATAGGCCCCATTTACATCATCACAGAGTACTGCTTCTACGGAGATTTGGTCAACTATTTGCATAAGAATAGGGATAGCTTCCTGAGCCGCCACCCAGAGAAGCCAAAGAAAGAGCTGGATATCTTTGGGTTGAACCCTGCTGATGACAGCACACGGAGGTGGGTGCAAAGAGAGACGTTGCTGTCTATCATTATCTTACAGGCATCACAAATGGAAAGACCCATGTCCTGATAGATTCCATGTCTGCAGGTTCAGTGCCCAAGGTAGCAAGACTTAGAGTCAAACCATCCTGCCCAGTTGACTATTCCGTGATCATGCAGAGAGATTCATGATGTCTACAGGTGTTTTGGACATGGGAAGGCTTTGCTGATAGGTTTGAATGAGAGTGAGAGTTAGAATGATTCTGGGAGCTCTTCTGCTATTTACATGTGATCCATTTAGACCTATAAAATGCAGCTCTGGCCAGGGATGCTTGAGTTCTGGAACCTTGCGAGAACCGTCTGTGGATCTCCAAGCTCGAGGTCCTTGCTGAACCTGGACCTATAAATGACGCCAATGACAGTGATCCCTGCTGCAGAAACCTACAAGTGGCTGTAAAGAGCTCTGTAGATAGGAAGTTCTGTAATATCACAATAAATTACTACTTAGTGGACACCAAATGGGTGCTAAATTGATTGGGTAGAAGGAATTATATGCCCAAGCCACATGGCCACATGGCTCCGGTTCCAAGGCCTGTGAGTTGAAAAACTGAGAAAGAATAATGACAGACTTAATGTAGTGAATTCTTCAAACTTTAAGTGTAATGGACTTACAGATCCATGGGAGCACAGCCCCACTGTCTTAGATGAGGCTCTACAGGATGTGCGGGCTCCTGCTAAAGATGCGCAGGGAACTGGCTGTGAAACCAAGTGGACAGTAATCATCATGGCAACTGACATTTGTGGAGTCCTTTGTATGTGCCAGGTGCCATGACAAATATTCCTCCAGTCTTTCCCGTCTTTGTCAGTGGGATTCATTCTACGTCTTCTGAAAAGTGCTTTCGTGATCCCCCAGATCAAGTCATTTTCCTTACAGGCTATTGAAACCATTCTTCCTTCACAGCACATCTGAGTTTGAGTTGATCTGTGTATTTATTTTGTTTGTTATGTTTCTTTTTTCCCCTGTTTAAAAAAATTTTTTATTTCCATAGGTTTTGGGGGAACAAGTGGTATTTGGTTACATGAGTAAATTCTTTGGTGGTGATTTGTGAGATTTTGGTGCACCCATCACTGGAGCAGTATACACTGAACCCAATATGTAGTCTTTTATCCCTCACCCACCTCTCTTTTCCCGAGTCCCCAAGCCCATTGTGTCCTTCTTACACCTTTGTGTCCTCATAGCTTAGCTCCCACTTATGAGTGAGAACATACGATGTTTGGTTTTCCATTTCTGAGTTACTTCACTTAGAATAATAGTCTCCAGTCCCATCCAGGTTGCTGTGAATGCCATTAATTCATTCCTTTTAATAGCTGAGTAGTGTGTGTGTGTATATATATATATATATATACCTATACATACATATGTATAGATACACTGCAGTTTCTTTATCCACTCCTTGATTGATGGGCATTTGGGGTTGGTTCCACATTTTTTCAATTGTGAATTGTGCTGCTATAAACATGTGTGTGCAAGTATCTTTTTCGTATGACTTCCTTTCCTCTGGTAGACATCCAGTAGTGGAATTGCTGTGGTGCATGTATTTCTGTGACTATTTGATTAATGCTCATCTCCTTGACTAGATCACCTCATGTGAAGGGTGTGGATTGGTTTTGCTTTTACCTGGTTAGCTCCCATGCCTACCTCAGTACCTGGCACGTTGTAGGTCCCCCAAAATCATCATCTACTGAAAGTGGAATGACCACTTCAGAAGGGCACCCTGGGTAAGATTTCTCTTTCTGTTTTTACAGCTATGTTATTTTATCTTTTGAAAACAATGGTGACTACATGGACATGAAGCAGGCTGATACTACACAGTATGTCCCCATGCTAGAAAGGAAAGAGGTTTCTAAATATTCCGACATCCAGAGATCACTGTATGATCGTCCAGCCTCATATAAGAAGAAGTCTATGTTAGGTAAAAGTATCTATACTCACTCTGGGTATTGGGACTGTGCAGTGGTTTATTATGATACTTAAAGTATTTAGGGGGGAAGTGTATAGGGATGGTAAGTGAACCTGGCAGCCCACGTGGTCTCTAAATTCAGGTCTGCACAGCCAGTTCTGTGACATATTTCCAGGTTTGTGGCCTGTAAACTGAAAATAATAAAAGCCGACAATGTAACAAATTTTTTAAACTTTAAATGTAACAGTTTTAAAGAATTTTCCTGGTATGTTCCTGCAGTAAATATTTTTTAAAAAATAATTACTTATTCTGATATAATGAACTTCCTTTTTTGTTGTTAACATGTCTTTCTTTTTTAATGAAAATATGGTGATTGATACTGTTTTTAATGCCCTTACTTGGCAGTAATGTAATACCCCTACAAGTTGGCAGTCTTACGTTGGTTCCTCACACCATTTTTTTTCCTTAAGTTTTAGAAGTCTCTGATGTCTATGAGTTCAGTAACCCTTGCTTTTACTTTTTCTAACATTCAGTTTGTGATAGGGACTCTAGAGTAGATAATTTGCAGTTACATTTTCTGGACAAGTGTTTCTGGTGAATGTTTTTTGAAGGTGGGTCTATCTGTGTTTGAAGCACACGAATATATGGCAGGGTTAAATTGATTTATAAACTCCAGGGAGTCTAGCTGATGCCCAGACCAGATGGACCACTTCACATCTGCTCAGGGTGGTTCCTCCAGAGCCCTGGACTGGTCAGAGACATGAGGTTGGAAGTCTGACATTGGCTTGTCCTGTGAGCTTGTCTTTTTGGGTCTGAGCCCTCCCATTAGTCAATGCAAAAAAGTGTTGAGCTGCCATGGACACTGTTTTGGAAATTATTGATGTGCTCTGAATGTTTTCAGGGTTCTTAAGTGAAAGGTACAATCCGTTAAAAAAAGGAATTTGTTTGTTTTGCAAAGCTCAGTACACAATATTTTCCATTTCTGCAGTTCCAAGTTCCATTCACTTCTCATTGCCAAATGGGTGAACTTCCAAGCGCTTTTAAAAGATTAGCCAGTGAGAGTTATCGGAACCAGTACTTCCTCTCCCCTCCCATATTGTTAAAAATAGTTTACATTGCTTCCCAGGCTGGGCTGGTGGAGTTGGCACAAAATGTCAGAGGAACCTGAGTCACGCTCAGGCCCAAGCCCTTTTGGCAGGCAGACCACTGCTTTCTGGCCTTCCGTGGCTATCTGAAAAAAATGTGAATGGCTAGAGCTACTCTTCACTTGCCTGAACATTTTCAAAAAGAATTGAGAACTTCTGGATTAAATTGCCTTCTTCCTCGAAAACCCTGGGACCCTTCCAGATGGGACTAACTGGGGAAAGTGGACAAGTTACAAACAAAGAAACTCAAAGCAAAGTCATTGGCACTGATCTCTAAGATGCTATCACATGTGATTGGTGTTTGATTTTATTAACAAACTATAAGCAAAGTACTACAAAGGTGGCTTTAAAAAGAAAATAAAGCAATTCCTTAGAAGCTACTTTTTCGTGTAGCTTGTATATGTGCTCCTTGTATTTCATCATGGAAGATTTTAGTGTGTGTTTATGTGTATGTGTGTTTTAAAGGTAGCTGAGATGATTTGCTAACTATGGTTGAAAAAAAGAAATTTAGGAGGCAAACAAAATAATTGTGTGAGATTTGTCTTTGTGGCTATCTGTGTGTGTGTTTTGTGTGTGTGTGTGTGTGTGTATGTCTGTGTGTGTTTTAGGCTGTTCTTTTATTGCTATAAAGAAATCCTAGAGACTGGGTAATTTATAAGGGAAATAAGTTTAATTAGTTCATGATTCTGCGGCCTTTACAGGAATCATGATGCTGGTAGATCTGCTCGGTTTCTGGGGAGGCCTCATGAAGCTTCCAGTCATGGCAGAAGGCAAAGTGGTGCAGGCACATTACATGGCCAGAGCAAGAGCAAGCGAGACAGAGAAAGAGAGAGGCGCCACACACTTTTAAACAGTCAGATCTTACAAGAAGTCACTTACTATTTGCAAGGACAGCACCAAAAGGATGGTGCTAAATCGTTCATAAGAAACCTGTCCCCATGATCCATTCATCTCCCACCAGTCCCTACCTCCAATACTGGAGATTACAATTCAACATAAGATTTGGGCGGGGACACATATTCAAACTATATCATATTGACCCTGGACCCTCCCAAATCTCATGTCCTTCTCACATTTCAAAATACAATCATCCTTCCTCAACAGTCCCCTCAAGCCTTAACTCATTCCAGCATCAACTCAAAGTGCAAAGTCTTATCTGACCAAGGCAAGTCCCTTCCACCTATGAGCCTGTAAAATAAAAAACAAGTTATTTACTTCTAAGATACAATGGGGTTATAGGCCTTGGGTCAACATTCCCATTCCCAAAGGGAGAAATCGGCCAAAAGAAAAGGGCTACAAGCCCCACAGAAGTTCAAAACTCAGCAGTGCTGAAAGCTCCAAATAAACTCCATTGACTCCGTATCCCATATCCAGAGCACACTGGTGCAAAGGGTGGAGCTCTTGGGAGGGGTGGAACTCCCTGTGGCTTTACAGGGTTCAGCCCCTGCAGCTGCTCTCAGGGGCTGGTGTCAAGTGCTTGGGGTTTTTCCAGGTGCAGAGTGCAAGTTGTTGGTGGATATATTATTCATGGAGGATGGTTGCGCTCTCTTCATAGCTCCACTAGGCAGTGCCCCGGTGGAGACTCTGTGTGGGGTCTTCAACCCCACATTTCCCCTCTGCACTGACTTAGTAGAAGTTCTCTATGAGGGCTCCACTCCTACAGCATGCTTCTGTCTGGGCACCCTGGTTTTTTTAATATATCCTTTGAAATCTAGGCAGAGGCTCCCAAGCCTCGACTTTTGCACTCTGTGCACCCACAGACTAACACCACATGGGAGCTGCCAAGGTTTATGGCTGTCACAAGCTGAAGCAGCAGCCCAAGCTGCACTCGGACTCCTTTGA
Source organism: Papio anubis (assembly GCF_008728515.1). Classification (NCBI taxonomy): domain Eukaryota; kingdom Metazoa; phylum Chordata; class Mammalia; order Primates; family Cercopithecidae; genus Papio; species Papio anubis. The sequence continues at coordinate 98,437,694 of NC_044978.1, forward strand.
CCCATGGCTGGAGCTGGCGTCATAGGGATGCAGGGAGCAGTGTGTCAAGGCTGCACAGGGCAGTGGACCCTGGGCCTGGCCTATGAAACCATTTTTCTCTCCTAGGCCTCTGGGCCTGTGATGCGAGGGGCTGCCATGAAGGTCTCTGAAATGCCTTCAAGGCCCTTTTCTCATTGTTTTGGCAATCAGCCTTTGCCTCCTTTTTAGTTATGCAAATTTCTCTAGCAAGTGGTTGCCCAGCATCCCTCTTTAATTCTCTCCCAAAAAAGCTTTTACTTTCTCTGTCACATGGTCAAGCTACAGTTTCCAACCTTTTGTGCTCTGCTTCCCTTTTATTTTTTTTATTTTTTATTTTTTTAAGAGATGGGGTCTCGCTGTGTTGTCTGGGCTAGTTCAAACTCCTGGACTCAAGCAATTCTCTCACCTCAGTCTCCCAAAGTGTTGGGATTACAGGTGTGAGCCACTGCGCCTAGCTTCTGCTTCTTTGTAAATGTAAGTTTCAACTTCAAGTCGTTTCTTTGCTTTTGCATCTGAGTGTAGGCTATTGGAAGCAGGCAGGCCATGTCTTGAATACTGCTGCTTAGAAATTTCTTCCACCAGATATCCTAGGTCATCACTCTCAAGTTCAAAATTCCACATATTCCTAGGGCATGGACATAATGTGGCCAAGTTCTTTGCTGAGGCCTAACAAGGGTGACCTTTACTCCAGTTCCCGATAAATTCTTCATTTTCATCCGAGACCTTGGCAGCCTGGATTTAATTGTCCATATCATTTTCAGCATTTTGGTCACAAGCATTTAACCAGTCTCTAAGAAGTTCCAAACTTTCCTTCATCTTCCTGTCTTTTTCTGAGCCCTCTAAACTCTTCTAATCTCTGCCTGTTACCCAGTTATCTTTACAGCAATTTCCCATTCCTTGATCCCAATTTTCTCTATTAGGCTGTTTTTGCATTGCTATAGAGAAATACCTGAGACTGAGTAATTTATAAAGAAAAGAGGTTTCATTGGCACATGGTTCTGCAGGCTATACAGGCATTTGCTTCTGGGGAGGCCTCAGGAAGCTTCCAATCATGGTGGAAGGTAAAGGGGGAGCAGGCATATCACATGGCCAGAGCAGGAGCAAATAGAGAGAGAGAGTGAGAGAGAAGGGGGGAGAGAGAGAGAGAGAGAGAGAGAGAGAGAGAGAGAGAGAGAGAGGTGCCACACAGTTTTAAACAGGCAGATCATGCAAAAAGTCACTCACTTTTGCAAGGATATCACCAAGGGGATGGTGCTAAACCATTCATGAGAAATTCACCCCTGTGATCCAGTCACCTCCCACCAGGCCCCACCTCCAATACTGGGGATTACACTTCAACATGAGATTTGGGTGGGGAAACATATCCAAACTATATCATTTTGTGTGTGTGTGTATAATTTTTAAACCAGATATATGTTTCCTTCCTTCCTTCCTTCCTTCCTTCCTTCCTTCCTTCCTTCCCTCCCTCCCTCCCTCTCTCCTTTCTTTCTTTCTTTCTTTCTTTCTTTCTCTTTCTTTCTTTCTTTCTTTCTTTCTTTCTTTCTTTCTTTCTTTCTTTCTTTCTTTCTTTCTTTCTTTCTTTTTCTTTCTTTCGTTTTCTTTCCTTTCGTTTTCTTTCCTTTCTTTCCTTTCTTTCTCTTTCTTTCTCTTTCTTTTCTTTCTTTTTTCTTGACAGAGTCTCACTCTGTCACCCAGGCTGGAGTGCAGTGGTGTGATCTTGGCTGACTGCAACTCACTGCAACCTCCTCCTCCCTGGTTCAAGCAATTCCCCTGCCTCAGCCTCTCTAGTAGCTGGGATTACAGGTACATGCCACCATGCCTAGCTGCTTTTTTTGTATTATTAGCAGAGACAGAGTTTCACCACGTAGGCCAGACTGGTTCGAACTTCTGACCTCAGGCAATCCACCCTCCTCGGCCTCCAAAAGTGCTGGGATTATAGGCATGAGCCACCATGCCTGGCCTATATATCTATTTTCTAAGATAGAACCTTCGCATAGTGATATTCACCTGTGAGATCTAAACATTCTACAAGAAAATTAAGAAAATATGTTTGGATGTGTTCTTTGGGCATGCCTCTGCAACTTGATGATTTCCTGCTGCCTGCCAGCACCAATACATTTAATTTCTTTTCTGCAGACTCAGAAGTCAAAAACCTCCTTTCAGATGATAACTCAGAAGGCCTTACTTTGTTGGATTTGTTGAGCTTCACCTATCAAGTTGCCCGAGGAATGGAGTTTTTGGCTTCAAAAAATGTAAGTTCAAGGAACAGAGACCTTTTCAGACCCAGCCACAGATTTCAGAGTGAGTGGAGTGTGGAAGGAGATGCTAGGAGATAGATCTTGGAAAGGCCATTAATAACAGGGGCCTCTTACTTACCTGTCTCTCTCCTTCATCCCCTACACAGGGCAGGGAGTCCGAAATCAGACGTCTACTCTTCTCTAGAGCTTTCTCTCTGTTGGGAGTGGGTGGAGTGAGAACCTGGGAGAAGGCCAGCCCTTTATATCCAGGCAGGCAGCTCCAAGTACCACCATGGATCGGGGATTGGCCAGTCTTGCAGGGGTGATGCTGGTTCAGCCACAGATGGCTTGACCCTGAGTCATTTCTTCCTTTTCCGTGCAGTGTGTCCACCGGGATCTGGCTGCTCGCAACGTCCTCCTGGCACAAGGAAAAATTGTGAAGATCTGTGACTTTGGCCTGGCCAGAGACATCATGCATGATTCGAACTATGTGTCGAAAGGCAGTGTACGTCCTCACTTCCCTCAGTGGGCATGCTCGCCATCCTTCACTTTAATCTCTGAAGTCAGGTGTTGCTTCTAGAGATTCGGTGCCTGTTTTTAAAAACATCAATACACTACAAGGGGTCAGTACACAGCCTCGCCAGCAGATTGCCCAGGTGTGAGTGCCAGCTCCACCACTTACTTGATTTGGATTCGGGGCTAGATACTCGACTGTTCTGCCCCTCTATCTCCCTGACTGTAGTGGGAGGTGATAATAGTACCTATTTGCCGAGTTGCTATGGGGATTAAATCAATGAATTCATGTAAAGTGCTTAGGACAGTGCCTGGCATATAGAAACAGCATTCAATAACTGTTAGCTATTTTATTTATTTATTTTCTATTTTTTTTTTTGGAGACAGAGTCTCACTCTGTCACCCAGGCTGGAGAACAGTGGCGCAATCTTGGCTCACTGCAAACTTCTGCCTCCCAGGTTGAAGCGATTCTCCTGCCTCAGCCTCCTGAGTAGCTGGGATTACAGGCATGCACCACCATGCTCAGCTAATTTTTGTATTTTTAGTAGAGACAGGGTTTTGCCATGTTTGCCAGGCTGGTCTCGAACTCCTGGCCTCAAGTGATCTGCCTGCCTCAGCTTCCCAAAGTGTTGGGATGACAGGTGTGAGCCACTGCACCTGGCAAGTGTTAGCTATTAATATGTCAATTGCGTGTATGCATGGACAAGCATGCATTCCCAAGAATGATGTCTCTATATTTTAAGCTTTTATCAGATTTTCAAAAGCCATCTGTGACCCCTAAAATATTGAAACCATTTGGGTTTATATATCTTGGAGGCACAGTTTCCTTAAAGATATTCATTTTGTTGTCTACTTGGACCACTCTCCCCATTCCTTCCACTTCTCAGCAGATGACACAGCTCCCTGTAGGGATACATCTGCTCCCTGTAGGTACAATTCCAAATCACCTCAGTGCACTGGACGTGAGACAGCTCATGGCAGCTGCTGCTTCCACCTAGGGAAAGACATGGCCTGCATCCATGCTGTGTGTGATTCATGTACTCATGTGGCCATGATAGCTGTAATCGGCTCATAGATCACTGGATCTGTTCTTAATTTTGTTCCCAGGAATATCTAAATAGAGGAAACAGGTCCCTTCAGGGCTTACACCTTTTGGGTGAAAATTCAGGATTAGTGTTTTTGGATATTATTCCTTTGGAGGACATAAAAGGCAATATTGATCATTCATCATTCATCTAGTATTTGTTGAACACCTACTATGTGCTAGGCACTGAGAGTTCAGCAATGAACAAAACACATATAAGAGACACTCAAATGGGACAAGATAATTAGCACAAGTTATTAAGAGCCCAGAGGGAACCCTTTTCCATTTCCACTGCTGTAGATCATCAGTGAGTAGACATGGGTTTAACTCTCTCCCTCCTTTCTTGCAGACCTTTCTGCCCGTGAAGTGGATGGCTCCTGAGAGCATCTTTGACAACCTCTACACCACACTGAGTGATGTCTGGTCTTACGGCATTCTGCTCTGGGAGATCTTTTCCCTTGGTATGGGCCTGACATTGCTGCTTGTTTGGGCTGTTCTGAAACACCGCTGGAAGGAAAATGTGTTCTTTCAAGCCCCAGCATGTATACAGTGTTAAGATAACCTGGTGTGAGGCCAGTACCCTTCAGCTGCCTCATACCACACGTTGTGCCTTATTGTGTCTGAGATAGGCCCATGCAGGTGGAAATGGGGTCTTTGTTGGGGGTTGCATCTCACTCCTGACCTCTGCGCCTCCTCTCCTTTGGGCTATGGCAGAGTGACTTCCTCCCATTGGAAGTAGTCCCAATGACATTTGCATCCCAGCTGCTTTTTCATTTTGGGCTTTGGGTCACATGGGTACACCCTTGGAGAGTGGGCCCTCCGTCACCTGGTGGTGATTGATGATTAAGTGAAAAGGGATATGTGGAGGGAAGGGCAGGGCTCTCATTCCTGGTTGTCATTGGCCAGTCTTGACAACCCAGGTGGTGAACAACCCAGGTGCCCTGGGCTGCCCGGTGAGGTCCCTAAGAGAAGGATCAGCCATAACCCTGACATCTGGATGGTTCATCTGGGGAGATGAGACTTACACACTTAGGATAAACAGTGTGGTACTGATTTAAAATTGCAATTCGAATCTTGAGTAAAGAGAAGGGAGTCCTGGAATAGTGTGGGAAGGCTTCAGAGAGGGAACTTAACTTGACCTGGCATTGGCTTTGAATATGTGAAATGTTTCATGGATTTATCTGTGATCAGGATGTAATAGGAAAGTGTGTCTTCCTGCCCCGTCTCCCTTTTCATCCTAGTTCTCCCTCCATAGATGATCACAGTGGATCATCCCCCAGTGGTTTAATGGAGTCTCGTACTCCCTTAAAAGCAGAGAGGCCCCCACTTTGATTTTTGCTTTAGCGATTTGAACATACCTGGTGAAAAAGACTCTCTGAGTTTTAATGATTCAGAATTTCTCCTTGCTTTTCTAGTTCATTTTGTCTGTGTTGATCCAATAGTCATACACATTGAAAAACACTTGAATGCTTGTTTCTAAAGATGTAGAATTTTTTTGATGGTACTTGGACTTGACCAACCTGGAGTCCTAATTAAATTTAAGATTTGAGCTGGTCTCTGAAGTCAAGGAGATGATGACACTGAATTTTCTTGAAAAAAAAAACAGTGTTTCAAGGCTATAGGATCTGAAAGGTGTTCTAACGGTGTTCTATCATGCCAAGTGTTTCAACAATGCACTGAGCATTTGTTAGTCCTGGTGTTTATTGTTTGGCTTGTAGGTGGTACTCCTTACCCTGGCATGATGGTGGATTCTACTTTCTACAATAAGATCAAGAGTGGGTACCGGATGGCCAAGCCTGACCATGCTACCAGTGAAGTGTGAGCTTCTTCCCCATCCCGGGGGCCTGTGTTCACACTCTGTGGGTCTAGGGGGAGGGAGGGGCCCTGAGACTTCCCCCCTGTGCCCACTCTTGAGTTCTGTCCCTCAGCTACGAGATCATGGTGAAATGCTGGAACAGTGAGCCAGAGAAGAGACCCTCCTTTTACCACCTGAGTGAGATTGTGGAGAATCTGCTGCCTGGACAATATAAAAAGGTGTGTTTGGATCTGTGGGTGGAAAGGTGTGGATAAAGCTGAAAGTTATACCAGTGAGCTGTGCTGTTTGGCATTTCTAGAGGAGCATTTTCAAGAGAGGCAAAAGATTGTGTGATCCAGTTGCTGGGCTTCATGGCGGTGCTCCACAAGACCCTAGTAGCAATGATGAATGAAAACCCTCTCCTTCCCACGGGCCTTTCCTTTCATCTTAAATGTGCAGCACCTACTCTTCTCCAGATGTTTGAGTATCAGAAGTTAGTGTGCAGTTAGAAGACTCAGGGAATCCATGGCCATTACATCGCTAATTTGAATGCACTTAAATCCATGCAAAATTGGCTTTTACCAGCTAACTGGAAAGAAGAACCTCAGCTGTTATCTGTGGCACCAGCTGGTTTTTGTGGAATAGGAAGCATTGTTCAGAGGAACAAATGTAATTTCATGGAACCAAGCAGGATATGTAAATGAATAAAACAACTTTCTGCTGAGGTGTTGAGAGGAAAACTCAGACATAAACTCAGTTTCTTAGATTCAGATTAGTCCCTGTGTAGACTTTTTATACTTATCATTTTTCTTCCTTTTTCTCAAGGAGGAACAGCATTAGGAGATTGTGTGCTAAACTGCAAATTAAGCACTTCTGTCTGTTAATTATCTCACTGCCCACTACAACTTTCACAGTTGAGGCAGTGAGGCAGTGAGGAGGCAGAAGGAAATTAACCCTCAGTTGGTCAAAGAGACTGATTGGTGGAAATGTGTTGGTGGGAAGAGATTGAAGCTATTGTTGAAAATAGGGTCTGTTCACATCCAATGTTAGACCTCTCCAATGTTTAAGGATCATGAAGGCTTTGGGTATTATCCCCCCAATAGAAGTCCTCACTGCCTCTCTATGGGACCCATCCAAGCCCTGGAAAGGCAATGTGATGAGGACTAGAAGGGTTATCGGTTGTAGCTACTGACTTGGAGAAGGGGCCACTGGTATCTTAGCACCTACTGGCAGAAGCTCTTTACCATTGGTGGCCACTTCTTCATGTTCTACGTCTCTGGGGATAGTTGACATGACTCTCCTTCAACTAAGTCCCACATCTTCTAGATAGTTTGGAAATATGTACAGTTAAATAATAGTAAGTTCTGAGTGTCTCTATTCATTTTTGAGGTTTGGTCATTAAAACTTGATTAAATATGTTCAATGAATGTTTATAGAGTTATGAAAAAATTCACCTGGACTTCCTGAAGAGTGACCATCCTGCTGTGGCACGCATGCGTGTGGACTCAGACAATGCATACATTGGTGTCACCTACAAAAATGAGGAAGACAAGCTGAAGGACTGGGAGGGTGGTCTGGATGAGCAGAGACTGAGCGCTGACAGCGGCTACATCATTCCTCTGCCTGACATTGACCCTGTCCCTGAGGAGGAGGACCTGGGCAAGAGGAACAGACACAGGTAGCTGTGGGGGCAGCGTCAGTGTCTCACCTTTCCCCTCCCCCACAGACCATGAAGGAGAGGACCTGATAATGGTGCACTCCTGGGTAGTAAATCTGTACTTGGGGGCAAGTTGCAGAATCCTCAGGAGGTCGGTGTGGTTTTGAAAATGCTTCCCAGATGATTCTAATATGTTCCCCCTGGGGCTGGGAGAGGGGTGTGCATGTAGTGGGGAGAGGGTCATGCTTCTCTGGTGGAGAATCTTTGAGCTAAGTTCTCAGGTAATTTGATCAAATTGATACAGAACTGTGATTATTGAGATCATATAAGCCTCTCCTGCCATTGTCTTAAATAGTCATTGAACTAGGGAAAAAGTGGAGAGAGGCGGGACTGGGTCCTTTGATGCTATACCCTACCTGTGAATTGGAATCACCTGCAGAGATTTAAAAACTATTGATATACAAGCCTCACCCAAAACAACAAATTAGAATCCCTGGGGGTGGTGGCCAACTGCTCCCTGGCTAATTTGATTCTTCTTTCTTTTAAATTTTATATTCTGGAAGATTTCTAACATGTGCACAATTCACATAGTACAGTGAGCTGTTCAGTATCCATCACCCAGCTTCAATGACTATGCACTCTGCCAGCCTGGATGCATGCATGGCCATGTCTGTCTCTCCTCAGCCTCCTCTGGATTGTTTAGAAGCAAATCCTAGACACCATATCATTTCACCCATAAATATTCTAGTGTGTGTCTCTTAAAGATAAGGGCTCTATTTTAAAGAATAGCAACAGTTATTAAAAAGTTATTAAAAATAACTACAATGCCATTATCTCACCCAAAACAGGGACAATAAATCGTTAAGGCATCAGACAGCCAGTTAAAGTTCAAATTATCTCACAAATATTATTGTACTCCATTAAAAAGTGGGCAGAGGACATGAGCAGACACTTTTCAAAAGAAGACATACATGCAGCCAACAAGCATACGAAAAAATGCTCAACATCACTGATCACTAGAGAAATGCAAATCAGAACCATGATGAGATACCATCTCACACCAGTCAGAATGGTTATTATTAAAAAGTCAAAAAATAACAGATGCTGGTGAAGTTGTGGAGAAAAGGGGATGCTTATACACTGCTCGCTGGAGTGCAGATTTCTAAGAACTTTTTTTTTGTTTTTTTTGAGACGGAGTCAAAGAACTTTTTTTTTTTTTTTTTTTGAGATGGAGTCTTGCTTTGTCACCCGGGCTGGAGTGGATTGGTGAGATCTCCGCTCACTGCAAGCTCCACCTCCCGGGTTCACACCATTCTCCTGCCTCAGCCTCCCGAGTAGCTGGAACTACAGGCGCCTGCTACCACGCCTGGCTAATTTTTTGTATTTTTAGTAGAGACAGGGTTTCACCGTGTTGGCCAGGATGGTCTCGATCTCCTGACCTTGTGATCCACCCGCCTTGGCCTCCCAAAGTGCTGGGATTACAGGCTTGAGCTACTGCGTCCGGCCTCAAAGAACTTTTAGCAGAATTACCTTTTGACGCAGCAATCCCATTATTGGGTGTATAACCAAAGGAATATAAATCATTCTACCATAAAGACATGCATATGTATGTTCAGTGCAACACTGTTCACAATAGCAAAGACATGTAATTATCCTAAATGCCCATTGACAGTAGATTAGATAAAGAACATCTGGCACATATACACCATGGAATACTGTGCATCGATGAAAAAGAACAAGATCTGAGATATCATCTCCCACCAGTCAGAATGGCTATTATTTAAAAGTCAAAAATCAACCAATGGTGGTGAGGTTTTGGAGAAAAAGAAACACTTTTACAATGTTAGTTGGAGTGTAAATTAGTTCAACCACTGTGGAAGACTGTGTGGCAATTCCCCCAAAGACCTAGAGGCAGAAATACTGTTTGACCCATCAATCTCGTTACTGGGTATATACCCAGAGGTGACAGAGGTATATAAATCATTCTATTACAAGGACACGTGCACATGTATGTTCACTGCTGCACTGTTCACAATAGCAAAATTGTGGAGTCAACCTAATGCCCATCAATGATAGACTGGGTAAAGAAAATATGGTACATATACACCATGGAACACTATGCAGTCATAAAAAAGAATGAGATCATGTCCTTTGCAGATGGAGCTGGAAGCCGTTATCCTCAGCAAACTAATACAGGAACAGAAAACCAAACACCGCATGTTCTCGCTTATCAGTGGGAGCTGAACAATGAGGACACATGGACACATGGAGGGAAACAACACACACTGGGGCCTTTCAGGGGTTGGGGGTTAGGTGGAGCATCAGGAAGAATAGCTAAAGGATGGGTGATGGGATGATCTGTGCAGCAAACCACCATGACACATGTTTACCTATGTAACAAACCTGCACAACCTGCACATGTACTCTTGAACTTAAGAAGTGGAAAATACAAAAATGAAATAAAAAAAAGAACAAGATCATGTCCTTTGCAGCAACATGTACGGAGCCGGAGGTCATTATCCTGATTACATCCTTGTAGTGTCCTTCTCAGGTGCTTCTGTCCTCTCTATGTGTTGCAAACTGGTAGTTAGTCTAGGAACTTAACCTGACTCAGGTTAGATCTTTGGCAAACATGCTTCAAAGATGGTTCTGTGTGCTTCTGTCAGGAGGTTTGCACTGTCCAGTTGTCTGCCTTTTGTAACATTAGCAGTCATTGGATGATCATTACCTAGATTTTCTTTCTTTCTTTTTTTTTTTTTTTTTTTTTTTTTTTGAGAATCTCGCTCTGTCACCCAGGCTGGAGTACAGTGGTGCAATCTCGGCTGACTGCAACTTCTGCCTCCTGGGTTCAAGCCATTCTTGTACCTCCGCCTCCTAAGTAGCTGGGATTACAGGCACATGCCACCATGCCCAGCTACTTTTTGTATTTTTAGTAGAGATGGGGTTTCACCATGTTGGCCAGCCTAGTTTTGAACTCCTGACCTCAAGAGATCCACTGGCCTCGGCCTCCCAAAGTGCTAGCATTATAGGCGTGAACCACCTCGCCTGGCCTAGATTCTTTAACTCAGCACCAAGGTGGAGCTAATGCCCAGGCAGGACTGAGAATCACTAGTTCACGTGGTTGGATGGAGGAGACTATGCCCCAGTTCTCTGCTCTCTTTGCATGGCCCTTGGACAGAGGTAGGAGAAGGTGATGATAGTGGCCCCTCGTTCAAGGTCCAAGTTGCTTGTGTGTGTGTGTGTTTTTCCCTCTTTCCCATAAGAGCATTATTTTGAAGGCTTATGACTATGACCTTTGTTAACCAATTTAGGTATAATATGTAGACAGCCCTTGTTTATTTGTATGAACTGGGTAATTTTAAAAGTATGGCTTTTCTATTTTGTTTTAGAATATGTTATGTGATTTGAAGATGGGACAAAGTGGCCTATCAGTCTTTGGTTTTTTATTATGCTTTGCTCAGGCCAGTTTTTATAATGTGTTTATATCCCTTGAGCAAACGGTGTTCCTCCAAGTTTTAGGGGTCTGTGGTGGAACTTCACAGGGGTCGGGGAAGGCTGAGCAGGGAATCTAGGGCTCTCTGTCTCAGATCTTTTCTCAATTTGGTTACTTTGTATTTGTGGGCTCTGAATAATATTTGAGTTGTAAGAGGGTTCTGCTTTTATATAAAGTTAGAAAGTCACATTGAAATAAATAACATGAGAAAGGTGCCCAGAAATTTTCTAGGGCTACACCAGGCTGAGCTGCAGAATTTGACACACCAGGAATTGAACTTTCCCAGTTGAAGTTCAAGTTCAAGTTAAGTAACTTGTGTAGCATCACACAGCTAGTAAGTGGGGGGACCATTCCAGACCTAAGGCTTTCTGACTCCAGAACTCCCCTTTCAGCCACTGTTCCAGTACGTAAGGAGCCATCACCTGGGCCTTCAAGATGGGATGGGGGCTGCGGGCATTGGATGTCAAGAGAGAGGGGAAGAGGGCATTCCAGGCAAGTGGCATGAGATCCTGAGAACACAGTCTGGATGCCCAGGAGGCTTCCGGGAGAGCACCTGATGGGCCTGGCTGCAGCTTGCAGCTGACTTCACCCCCTGCTCTACCTTCCCGGGCCTTTGGATCAGGCATTGCTTATTTTCTCTTCCATTAGGATTGAGTAGGGCAAGTAGAAATTGTTGCAGCTTGTCAGCAACTTTGGTGAAAGACCTGGCAGAAAAGCAGGAAAGCTGAAGTGTAAAAATGATGGGTGGACCTTGGTTTTCTATGTGGCCTACCACAGCATGTCAGGCCTGGGGGCAGAATCTTGCCATACCGTACAGCCCAGATTTGAATGCCAAAGGCTTTCCTTTGTCTCTAGGGGGCCACAGTCTAGTTCTAGTTCTTTGCGGGAGTTGTAATCTTTGCTCTTCTCTCCCTTCTCCAGCTCGCAGACCTCTGAAGAGAGTGCCATTGAGACGGGTTCCAGCAGTTCCACCTTCATCAAGAGAGAGGACGAGACCATTGAAGACATCGACATGATGGACGACATCGGCATAGACTCTTCAGACCTGGTGGAAGACAGCTTCCTGTAACTGGCAGATTCGGGGGGTTCCTTCCACTTCTGGGGCCACCTCTGGATCCCGTTCAGAAAACCACTTTATTGCAATGCGGAGGTTGAGAGGAGGACTTGGTTGATGTCTAAAGAGAAGTTCCCAGCCAAGGGCCTCAGGGGGCTTTCTAAATATGAATGAATGGGATATTTTGAAATGAACTTTTTCAGTAGCATCTCAGCGTTGTGTGAAGTTTGGAGATAGATGGACAGGGGAATAATAGGCCACAGAAGGTGAACTTTGTGCTTCAAGAACATTGGTGAGAGTCCAATGGACACAATTTATACTGCGACAAAACTTCAGCATTGTAATTATGTAAATAACTCTAACCAAGGCTATGTTTAGATTGTATTAACTATCTTCTTTGGACTTCTGAAGAGACCACTCAATCCATCCATGTACTTCCCTCTTGAAACCTGGTATCAGCTGCTGTTGAACTTTTTAAAGAAGTGCATGAAAAACCACTTTTGAACCTTAAAGGGTACTGGTACTATAACATTTTGCTAGTTTTTTTTAGTGTTAAAGAGATAAAGAATAACAATTAACCAACTATGTTTAATAGATTTGGGGCATTTAGAAGCCTGGCAACTCATTTTCATATTGTAATCTACATTTATAATAATACTACTGTTATCAGTAATGCTAAATGTGTAATATGTAACATGATTTCCCTCCAGAGAAAGCACAATTTAAAACAATCCTTACTAAGTAGGTGACAAGTTTGACAGTTTTTGACATTTATATTAAATAACATGTTTCTCTATAAAGTATGGTAATAGCTGTAGTGAATTAAATTTAGTTGAGCATAGAGAACAAAGTAAAAGTAGTGTTGTCCAGGAAGTCAGAATTTTTAACTGTACTGAATAGGTTCCCCAATCCATTGTATTAAAAACAATTAACTGCCCTCTGAAATAATGGGATTAGAAGCAAACAAAACTTTTTTTTTTTTTTTTTTTGAGACAGAGTCTTGCTCAGTCACCCAGGCTGGAGTGCGGTGTCGAGATCTTGGCTCACTGCAAGCTCCGCCTCCCGGGATTCACGCCATTCTCCTGCCTCAACCTCCCGAGTAGCTGGGACTACAGGCGCCCGCCACCACGCCCGGCTAATTTTTTTCTATTTTTAGTAGAGACGGGGTTTCACCATGTTAGCCAGGATGGTCTTGATCTCCTGACCTCGTGATCCACCCATCTCGGCCTCCCAAAGTGCTGGGATTACAGGAAACAAGACTCTTAAGTCTTAAAAGTTCTCAATGTAGAGGCATAAACCTGTGCTGAACATAACTTCTCATGTATATTACCCAATGGAAAATATAATGATCAGCAAAAAGACTGGATTTGCAGACGTTTTTTGTTTTTTCTTTATGCCTGGTGAAAGCTTTGATGACCCCAATATATGCATTTTTTGAATCTATGAACCTGAAAAGGGTCAGAAGGATGCTCAGACATCAGCCTCCTTCTTTCACCCCTTACCCCAAAGAGAAAGAGTTTGAAACTCGAGACCATAAAGGTATTCTTTAGTGGAGGCTGGATGTGCATTAGCCTGGATCCTCAGTTCTCAAATGTGCATGGCAGCCGGGATGACTGGATCCTGGGTTTCCATCCCTGAGATTCTGAAGTATGAAGTCTGAGGGAAACCAGAATCTGTATTTTTCTAAACTCCCTGGCTGTTCTGATCTGCCAGTTTTCAGAAACACTGACTTAGGTTTCAGGAAGTTGCCATGGGAAACAAATAATTTGAACTTTGGAACAGGGTTGGAATTCAACCATGCAGGAAGCCTACTATTTAAATCCTTGGCTTCAGGTTAGTGACATTTAATGCCATCTAGCTAGTAATTGCGATCTTAATTTAACTTTCCAGTCTTAGCTGAGGCTGAGAAAGCTAAAGTTTGGTTTTGACAGGTTTTCCAAAAGTAAAGACGCTACTTCCTACCGTATGGGGGAGATGAACTTGCCCCGTCTCCCATCTTCTGCCTCCCACTCCATTCCCCGCCAAGGAAAGGCATGTACAACAATTATGCAATTCAGTGTTCCAAGTCTCTGTGTAACCAGCTCAGTGTTTTGGTGGAAAAAACATTTTAAGTTTTACTGATAATTTGAGGTTAGATGGGAGGATCAATTGTCACATCTATCCACACTGTCAAACAGGTTGGTGTGAGTTCATTGGCATTCTTTGCAATAGCGCTTAATTGCTGATACCATATGAATGAAACATGGGCTGTGATTACTGCAATCACTGTATGTGCTATTGGCAGGTGATGTTTTGGAAGATGTAGAAGCAATAACAAAGTACTTGACTACCTACTGGTGTAATCTCAATGCAAGTCCCAACTTTCTTATCCACCTTTTTCATAGTAAGTGCCAAGACTGAGCCAGATTGGCCAATTAAAAACGAAAACCTGACTAGGTTCTGTAGAGCCAATTAGACTTGAAATACATTTGTGTTTCTAGAATCACAGCTCAAGCATTCTGTTTATCGCTCACTCTCCCTTGTACAGCCTTATTTTGTTGGTGCTTTGCATTTTGATATTGCCGTGAGCCTTGCATGACATCATGAGACTGGATGAAACTTCTCAGTCCAGCAGTTTCCAGTCCTAACAAATGCTCCCACCTGAATTTGTATATGACTGCATTTTTGTGTGTGTGTGTTTTCAACAAATTCCAGATTTGTTTCCTTTTTGGCCTCCTGCAAAGTCTCCAGAAGAAAATTTGCCAATCTTTCCTACTTTCTATTTTTATGATGACAATCAAAGCTGGCCTGAGAAACACAATTTGTGACTTTTTAAATGATCAGTGATGTCCTTAAAATGTGGTCTGCCAATCTGTACAAAATGGTCCTATTTTTGTGAAGAGGGACGTAAGATAAAATGATGTTATACATCAATATGTATATATGTATTTCTATATAGACTTGGAGAATACTGCCAAAACATTTATGACAAGCTGTATCACTGCCTTTGTTTATATTTTTTTAACTGTGATAATCCCCACAGGCACATTAACTGTTGCACTTTTGAATGTCCAAAATTTATATTTTAGAAATAATAAAGAGAAAGATACTTACATGTTCCCAAAACAACAGTGTGGTGAATGTGTGAGAAGAACTAACTTGATAGGGTCTACCAATACAAAATGTATTATGAATGCCCCTGTTCATGTTTTTGTTTTAAAATGTGTAAATGAAGATCTTTATATTTCAATAAATGATATATAATTTAAAGTTATGCTAAGGTTCCAGCATTTTTGTTTTTAGTTTAATCATAAGAATTAAAGCAATCCTGTTCAATTTACTTTCTTAGCAACATTTGCAGGACTCTATATTAGGCCTTTTTTTTTTTTTCTTTTTTTTCTGAGATGGAGTTTTGCTCTTTTCATCTAGGCTGGAGTGCAGTGGTGCAATCTCAGGTCACTGCAACTTCTGCCTCCTGAGTTTAAGCAGTTCTCCTGCCTCAGCCTCCCCAGTAGCTGGTATTATAGGTACCTGCCACCATGACCGGCTTATTTTTGTATTTTTAGTAGGGATGAGGTTTCATCATGTTGGCCAGGCTGGTCTCAAACTCCTGACCTTAGGTGGTCTGCCTGCCTCAGCCTCCCAAAGTGCTGGGATTACAGCCGTGAACCACCATGCCTGGCCTATGTTAGGCTTTTGATGAACCAATAGAACATCTGAGGTTTAAGACATTATATGAGCTAGATTGTTCTACAACACAGTATTTGACTTAAAGATGATTGTAACTTGACTCATCTTTGATCTCATCATTTTTTTTATTGTTTGTCTTTATCCTGTGGTGTTTTCTTCCCCTGCATGAGGAATACAGGACTGCATTTACTCTGTACAACATTCAACTTTCGTAAATGCGTAGGAGGTAAAATGTTAATTTTTTCACCGTGTCTTCTTCCGTCTCCCTGTCCTGTTTCCAAGAGGCAGTGCTGTACCACTTGGTGTTTCTTTTAACCTTCTAGTTCCCTTTCTATGCATCTGTGTATATATATTCCTCCAATACACACATCTCTACGTTTGCTTCATATCTACCTAAATGGGATCTCACTTCATGTAATCCTTTGTAATGTTCTTTTTTCCTTTTCTTTTTAAAACTATTTATCAAAGCAGTTTTAGATGTGCAGCAAAATTGAGTAGAAGGTACAGAGATTTCCCATGTGTCCCCTGCCCCCACACCCACAAAGCCTCCCCATCACTAACATTCTCCACATTTGCTACAGCTGATGAACCTACATTGCCACATCATCACCCATAGCACAGTCCACAGTTCTGTTTTTTTTAATGCTGTTTTAGCGATCTCTGTGAAAAGTATATAGAGGCAGACTGCCCTCATTTTTATTAGCTTCATAGGATCCCATTATGTAAAAGTACCATAATTTATGCAATCATGTTCCTAAAAATGGATTTATAGTTTCCAGTTCTTTGCTATTAAAATGATTTCATGAACATCTTTGCAACATACATATTTGCACACAGTATGTGTTTTGTAGAATGGATTTCTACAAATGAAATTGCTAGGCCAAAGGGTGTGCAGAAATTAATTGATGTTGAGCTCAAGTCTTCAGACAGGATTGCTACATAAGTTCTTGAGCGTCTGCACATGAATCACTGGCTTTGCACATTACATGCAGTTTTCTAGTCTCCTCTGCCCCACATTGCCCAGGAATCATAGTCTTATGGTCTTCAAAACAGGATTGGAAGAAACACAATGTGGTAACTATGAGAGAATGTGGGTTTTGTGTTCTGAAGCATACTGAAGCAAGTGACTTTAGGAATTTTAAAAATGGTACAACTCACCTTATTTTGAGCTCACGGACAACGAAAATTGATTATGTTGTTAATAATCAGAATATAGCACCCTATTCCAACATAACTCCTTATCCAAATTCAAATAGCCTGCAGCTGGAAGCATACTTCTTTGGAGTTAAACCTCCAAGGAGGGATTCAGAAGATCATAGCGTATGAGACGCAGGACTAGATTGCAGCTCAGGACAGAGCAGCATGCAGAGGCTTACATTGTGAATTTTAGCTCCAGATTGATTGCAAGGACAAACCAGCAATCCTGAGAGGACCCATAGACCCTCTGATGGAAGTGGACTTCTCCTGCAGGACCGGGGAGACACCCCAAATACTGTGAGTGCCCCAACTGCGGAACTGGGATAGGGAGACCCTCCTTTACCAAATGCACAGTCCCACTGGAGAAGCTGAAGGTTTGCTTGCAGAAGTTTCCTACTTTACTGGAGCTGAGTTAAGTTAGAGAGCCGAGCAAAATACAGGGGTAGAGGAAGCAGCAGAAAGGCCCTGGGAGCTTGCTGGGTCCCCAAGCAGCCCATTCCTGCCTGGCACCACAGGGATCCATAGGGAGGGTGGACAGAGGAGCAAGGGGTAAAACTCTACAGGGAGAAGGAAATCTCGAACTGAACTTTGCAACAATTTGAACGGGGCAAGAAGGCTCCTGGCCGGAATTCAGGGGAGGCTGCAAATCGGTGTGTGCAGACTTCACAGGCAGGGGAATAGCTAAAGCCCTTTTCTCTCCCAGCTGGGTGGAGGATAGCCTCAGGCAAGTTTTCAAGCCCATCTTGCCCTCTGCCTGGAAACAGACTCAGGGCTGTGGGGGGAGGGGCATGGTGGGAGTGAGACAAGCCCTTCGGTTTGCTGGGGAGCTGGGTGAGGCTTGTGGCTGCCGGCTTTCCCCCACTTCTGTGACAACCTGCATGACTCAGCGGAGACAGCCATAATCCTCCTAGGTATACAACTCCAGTGACCTGGGAATCTTACCCCCATCCCCCAACAGCAGCCTCAGCAAGACCTGCCCAAGGAGAGTGTGAGCTCAGACATGCCTAGCCCCGCCCCCATCTGATGGTCCTTCCCTATCCACCCTGGTAGCATAAGACAAAGGGCGTATAATCTTGGGAGTTCTAGGGCTCTGCCCTCCGCTGGTTCCTCTCCACACTACTATAGCTGATGCTTCCTGGAAAGTACCGCCTTCTGGCAGGAGGTCAAGCAGCACAAAGATAAAGCATTGAACCACCAAAACTAAGGACCCTCATGAGTCCATTGCACTGTCCACGACCTCCACCAAAACAAGCACTGGTATCCATGGCTGAGAGACCTACAGACAGTTCACATCACAGGACTCTGTGCAGACAACCCCCAGTACCAGTCCGGAGCTGGGTAGACTAACTGGGTGGCTAGACCCAGAAGAAAGAAAACAATCACACAATCACTGCAGTTTAGCTCACAGGAAGCCACATCCATAGGAAAAGTGGGAGAGTACTACATCAAAGGAATACCCCGTGGGACAAAAGAATCTGAACAACAGCCTTCAGCCCTATACCTTCCTGCTGACAGAGCCTACCCAAATGAGAAGGAACCAGAAAACCAACCCTGGTAATATGACAACACAAGGCTCTTCAACACCCTCCGAAAATCACACTAGTTCACCAGCAATGGATCCAAACCAAGAAGAAATCTCTGATTTACTTGAAAAAGAATTCAAGAAGTTAGTTATTAAGCTTATCAGGGAGGGACCAGAAGAAGGTGAAGCCCAATGCAAAGAAATCTAAAAAATTATATAAGAAGTGAAGAGAGAAATACTCATGGAAATAGATAGCTTAAGGAAAAAACAATAAAAAAATTCAGGAAACTTTGGACAGACTTTTAGAAATGTGAAATGCTCTGGAAAGTCTCAGCAATAAAATTGAACAACTAGAAGAACGAATTTTAGGGCTCAAAGACAAGGTCTTCAGATTAACCCAATCCAACAAACACAAAGAAAAAAGAATAAGATGCAACCGTAAAAAAGGATGAGTTCATGTCCTTTGCAGGGACATGGATGAAGCCGGAAACCATCATTTTAAGCAAATATCAGGAGGACAGAAAACCAAACACTACATGTTCTCACTCACAGATGGGAGTTGAATAACAAGAGCACATGGACACAGGGCAGGGAACATCACACACTGGGGCCTGTCAGGGTGTTAGGGGCCAGGGAAGGGATAGCATTAGGAGAAACACCTAATGTAAATGATGAGTTGATGGGTGCAGCAAACCAACACGGCACATGTATACCTATGTAACAAACCTGCATGTTGTGCACATGTACCCTAGAACTTAAAGTGTAATAATAAAAAAAAGAAAAAAGAATAAGAAAATATGAACAAAGCCTCCAAAAAATCTGGGATTGTGTTAAACAACCAAATCTAAGAATAATTGGTGTTCCTGAGGAAGAAGACAATTCTAAAAGCTTAGAAAACATATTTGGGGGAATAATGGAGGAAAACATCCCTGGCCTTGTGAGATACTAGACAGCCATATACAAGAAGCACAAAGAACATCTGGGAAATTCACTGCAAAAAGATCTTCACCTAGGCACATTATCATCAGGTTATCCAAAATTAAGACCAAGGAAAGAATCTTAATAGCAGTGAGACAGAAGCACAGAGGAAAACCTATCAGATTAACAGCAGATTTCTCAGCAGAAGCCCTACAAGCTAGAAGGGATTGGGGCCATATCTTCAGCCTCCTCAAACAAAACATTTTATCAGCCAAGAATTTTGGATCCAGCAAAACCAAGCATCATATATGAAGGGAAGATACAGTTGTTTTCAGACAAATAAATGCTGAGAGAATTCACCATTATCAAACTACCACTACAAGAACTGCTAAAAGGAGCCCTAAATTTTGAAACAAATCCTGGAAACACATCAAAACAGAACGTCTTTAAATAATAAACCACATAGGACCTGTAAACAAAAATACAATTTAAAAAGCAAAAACAACAAACAAAAAACCAAAGCACACAGGCAACAAAGAGCATGATGAAAGCAACAGTACCTCACATTTCAATACTAACATTGAATGTAAATGGCCTAAATGCTCTACTTAAAAGATACAGAACCACAGAGTGGGTAAGAACTCACCAACTAACTATCTACTGCCTTCAAGAGACTCCCCTGACACATAAGGACTTACGCAGAATTAAAGTAAAAGGATGGAAAGAGGCATTTTGTGCAAATGGACACCAAAAGCAAGGAGGGGTAGCTATTCTTATATCAGGAAAAAAAAAAACCACACACTTTAAAGCAACAGCAGTTAAAAGAGACAAAGAGGGACGTTATATAATGGTAAAAGGCCTTGTCCAACAGGAAAATATCACAATTCTAAACATATGCACCTAACACTGGAGATCCCAAACTTACAAAACAATTACTAACAGACCTAAGAAATGAGATAGACAGCAACACAATAATAGTGGGAGACTTCAATACTCCACTGACAGCACTCGACAGGTCATTAAGACAGAAAGTCAACAAAGAAACAATGGATTTAAACTATACTTTGGAACAAATGGATCTAAGAGATATGTAGAAAACATTTCATCCAACAGCCGCAGAATACACATTTTATTCAACAGTGCATGAAACTTTCTCCAAGATAGACCATATGATAGGCCATAAAAAAAGCCTCAATATATTTAAGAAAATTGAAATTATATCAAGTACTCTCTCAGACCACAGTGGAATAAAACTGGAAATCAACTCTAAAAGGAACCTTCAAAACCATTCAAATACATGGAAATTAAATAACCTGCTCCTGAACGAGCATTGGGTCAAAAATAAAATCAAGATGGAAATTTTTAAAATTATTTGAACTGAACGCCAATAATGACACAACCTATCAAAACCTCTAGGATACAGCAAAGGTGGTGCCAAGAGGAAAGTTCATAGCTGTAAATGCCTATATCAAAAAGTTTGAAAGAGCACAAATAGACAATCTAAAGCCACACTTCAAGGAACCAGAGAAACAGGAACAAACCAAACCTAAACTCAGTATAAGAAGGAAATAACCAAGATCAGAGCAGAACTAAATGAAATTATAACAAAAAAGGATAAATGAAACAAAAAGCTGATCCTTTGAGAAGATAAATGATATACACCATTAGCAAGATTAACCAAGAACAGAAGAGAGAAAATCCAAATAACCTCACTAAGAAACAAAACAGGAGATATTATAACTGACACCACTGAAATACAAAAGATCATTTGAGGCTACTATGAGCACCTTTATGCACATAAACTAGAAAACCTAGAAGAGATGGATAAATTCCTGGAAAAATACAACCCTTCTGGCTTAAATGAGGAAGAATTAGATACCCTGAACAGACCAATAACAAGTAGCGAGATTGAAATGGTAATTAAGAAATTATAAACCAAAAAAAGTCCAGGACCAGACGGATTCACAGCAGAATTCTACCAGACATTCAAAGAAGAATTGGTATCAATCCTTTTGACATTATTCCACAAGATAGAGAAAGAAGGAACTGGAACCTTCCCTAATTCATTTTATGAAGTCAACATCACCCTAATACCAAAACCAGGGAGGACGCAACAACAACACCACCACCAAAAAAAAAGAAAAAAAAAAGAACTACAGACGGATATCCTTGATGAACACAGATGCTAAAATCCTTAACAAAATACTAGCTAACTGAATCCAACAACATAAAAAAGATAATCCACCATGATCAAGTGGGTTTCATACCAGGGATGCAGGGATGGTTTAACATATGCAAGTCAATAAATGTGATACACCACATAAACAGAATTAAAAACAAAAATCACATCATCCTGTCAATACATGCAGAAAAAGCATTTGAGAAAATCCAGTATTGCTTTATAATGAAAACTCTCAGCAAAATTGGCATACAGGGGACACACCTTAATGTAATAAAAGCCATCTATGACAAACCCATATCCAACATAATACTGAATGAGGAAAAGTTGAAAGCATTCCCTCTGAGTACTGGAAAAAGACAAGGATGCCCACTCTCACCACTCCTTTTCAACATAGTTCTAGAAGTCCTAGCCAGAGCAGTAAGATAAGAGAAAAAAATAAAGGGCATCCAAACAGGTAAAGAGGAAGTCAAACTGTTACTCTTTGCTGATGATATGATCATTTATCTGGAAAACCCTAAGTAAGGACTCCTCCAAAAAGCTCCTAGAACTGATAAAAGAATTCAGCAAAGTTTCTGGATACAAGATTAATGTACACAAATCAGTAACTCTTCCATACACCAACAGCGACCAAGTGGAGAATCACATCAAGAACTCAATCCCTTTTATAATAGCTGAAAAAAAGTACTCAGGAATATACCTAATAAGTAGCCAAAAGACTTCACAAGGAAAACTACAAAACACTGCTGGGAAAGAAATCATAGATGACACAAACAAATGGAAACACATCCCATGCTCATGGATGGGCAGAATCAATATTGTGAAAATGACCATACTGCCAAAAGCAATCTACAAATTCAAAGCAACCCCCATCATAATACCACCATCATTCTTCACAGAATTAGAAAAAACAATTCTAAAAATCATATGGAACCAAAAAAGAGCCCACATAGCCAAAGCAAGACCAAGCAAAAAACAAATCTGGAGGCATAACACTACTTGATTTCCAACTACCCTATAAGCCCATAGTCACCAAAACGGTGTGGTACTGTTATAAAAATAGGCACATAGACCAATGGAACAGAATAGAGAACCCAGAAATAAACCCAAATACTTACAGCCAACTGATCTTTGACAAAGCAAACAAAAATATAAAGTGGGGAAAGGACACCCTTTTCAACAAATGGTGCTGTGATAATTGGCTAGTCACATGTAGAAGAATAAAACTGGATCCTCATCTCTCACCTTATACAAAAATCAACTCAAGATGGATTAAGGACTTAAACCTAAGAGCTGAAACTATAAAAATTCTAGAAGATAACATTGGAAAATCCCTCCAGACATTGGCTTAGGCAAGGATTTCATGACCAAGAACCGAAAAGCAAATGCAATAAAAACAAAGATAAATAGCTGGGACCTAATTAAACTAAAGAGCTTTTGCATGGCAAAAAGAACAGTCAGCAGAATAAACAGACAACCCGCAGACTGGGAGAAAATCTTCACAAGCTATACAACTGGCAAAGGACTAATATCCAGAATCTACAACCAACTCAAAGAAATCAGTAAGAAAAAAACAATCAAAAAGTGGGCTGAGGGCATGAAGAGACAATTCTCGAAAGAAGATACACAAATGGCCAACAAACATATGAAAAAATGCTCAGAATCACTAATGATCAGGGAAATGCAAATCAAAACCACAATGCGATACCATTTTACTCCTGCAAGAATGGCTATAATAAAAAAATCAGAAAATAGTAGATGTTGGCGTGAATCCCATGAACAGGGAACACTTCAACACTGCTGGCAGGAATGTAAACTAGTACAGCCACCATGGAAAACAGTGTGGAGATTTTTTTTTTTTTTTTTTTTTTTTTGAGACAGAGTCTCACTCTGTCACCCAAGCTGGAGTGCAGTGGTGTGATCATGGCTCACTGCAACCTCTGCCTCCTGGGTTCAAATGATTCCCCTGCCTCAGCCTCCTGAGTAGCTGGGACCACAGGCGCCTGCTGCCATGCCCAAGTAATTTTTGTATTTTTAGTAGAGATGAGTTTCATCATGTTGGCCAGACTGGTCTCAAACTTCCTGACCTCAGGTAATCCACCCACCTTGGCCTCCCAAAGTGCTGTCATTACAAGTGTGAGCCACTGTACCCAGCTGAGATTCCCTAAAGAACTAAAAGCAGAACTACCATTTGATCCCACAATCCCACTAGTGGGTGTCTATTCAGGGGAAAAGAAGTCATTATTCAAAAAAGATACTTGCATACACATGTTTATAGCAGCAAAATTTACAGTTGCAGAATTGTGGAACCAACCCAAATGCCCACCAATCAATGAGTGGATAAAGAAACTGATATATGTATATATATGCATATATATATTATATATATATATATATGCATATATATATATATATATATATGAAGGAATACTACACAGCCATAAAAAGGAATGAATTAACAGCAATTGCAGTGACCTGGATGAGACTGGAGACTATTATTCTAAGTGATGTAACTCAAGAATGGAAAACCAAACATCATGTGTTCTCACTGATATGTGGGAGCTAAGCTATGAGAATGCAAAGGCGTAAGAACTTTGGGGACTTTGGGGGAGATGTGGGAGGGGCCGAGGGTGAAAAGACTATAAATACGGTGCAGTGTATACTTCTCGGGTGATGGATACACCAAAATCTCACAAATCACTACTAAAGAACTTAATCATGTAATCAAATACCACTGGTACCCCAATAACTTATGGAAAAATAAAAAATAAAATAAAATAAAATAAAAACCTCCAAGGAACTGGCTGTAGGTGGGATATTGGCTATATCTCAGTTCCAGCTCCAGGAAGAAGACAGATCATTGGGAGCAAGAACCATGCTGATTAAACAATAGCTGCTTAATATGGTAGCAACACAGGTTACTCCAAACTTGCTTGGATAGTTTTGTCCTTTTAAAATGTACAGTTCTACTTCTTTTTTTTTTTTTTTTTTTTTTTTTGAGACGGAGTCTTGCTCTGTTGCCCAGGCTGGAGTGCAGTGGCCGGATCTCAGCTCACTGCAAGCTCCGCCTCCCGGGTTCACGCCATTCTCCTGCCTCAGCCTCCCGAGTAGCTGGGACTACAGGCGTCCGCCACATCGCCCAGCTAGTTTTTTTTGTATTTTTTAGTAGAGACGGGGTTTCACCGTGTTAGCCAGGATAGTCTCTGGATCTCCTGACCTCGCGGATCCACCCGCCTCGCCTCCCAAAGTGCTGGGATTACAGGCTTGAGCCACCGCGCCCGGCCTCAGTTCTACTTCTTAATACAATGCAGACAACTCCATCTACTTTATACTTTAGTCATAATAAAATAGAAATGATCTTTTTTTTTTTTTTTTTTTTTTTTTTTGAGACGGAGTCTTACTCTGTCACCAGGCTGGAGTGCAGTGGCCGATCTCAGCTCTCACTGCAGCCCGGCCCCGGTTTCATTTATTCTTGCCTCAGCCTCCCGAGAAGCTGGGACTACAGGCTCACCACCTCGGCTAGTTTTTTATTTTAGTAGAGACGGGTTTCACTGTGTTAGCTGCTAGGATGGTCTCGATCTCCTGACCTCGTGATCCCGCCTCTCGCTGGCCCTTCGCCTCCCAAAGTTGGGATTACAGGCTTGAGCCATCATGCCTGCCACTTTTAATACTTAGAATATTTAAAACTTGTTCAAAGATTCTTTCACATTTACTTCTTTTGATTCTTAAAATGGCTTAATGGCTTTTTTTTTTTATTCTTACAAAAGAAGGTGGAAGACATTTTATAGACGAGGAAACCAAGATAGCACAAGACAAATGACTTTTTAAAAATCGTATAACTGAATACTGACAGCACTAGGATTAGAAACTGCAAATATACCAATGCCTGTGTCATTTACACTACAACAAACCATGGGAAAAGGAAGAGGTACAGAAAAATATCTGCCCTCAGAAGTAGGTTGCTTGCTTCTTGAGATATTTCAAAAGACAAGTGATGAGCTAGTCAGCCTGTGGAACTATTCTACATGTTTATAATCAGAACAATTTCTTTTCTGAAATACACCAGTTCTAATAATGGATATTATGATTTTAATAGCTATGTGCTTCACAAAATGCAGTTCAGGAAAATGGCTGAGAATATCTGAATCCATCATAAACTAGGCAATTTTCCCTGGGATAACAGTGATAGAAATGCTTCATTATCTCTCATTCTAAATACATGTAAGGATTAAATCCAACTACATTGTTATAGCAAAATTAATATACTGCATTTAGAACAGACACAATTTTTCACTCCCTCCCATTAAGATATATGTGAAAATACATATGTGGCTTTAATTAGCAGATTATAACATTCTGTTCCACGCAGTTAGATACATAGCACCTGTGTCCTAAAGAATAATGAATATATTCTCCAAAATCTATTCGTCTGTGAGTAAGGTTTCCATCACCCACACTTTCGTTTACATATAAGTGATGGAGACATCAAGGACACATGGTCTCACATGGCAGAGGGAGCATATTTGCTCCCTGTTTCTGGTTTATAGGCTAATTGGAATTTTAAAAAGATTTGCCACATTATGCTGGCAGATGGTATTTTGCTTTATCATTATTCATGGGTATTAATGACTTCCCTCTGGAGCATGTGTATCCTGTCTATTTTGAATTTCATTACATTTCATGCTGACTGCTTCGAATAGAATCGGATCCAGTATTTTCTGTGTGGTGTTTGAGCTGTAGATTGTGTGATTGGTCAAAGTTTTAGACTTGATTAAGAATTAAGTAACTCTTTGAAATAAAGAAATCCTTTTTGGTCACTTTCCTGAGTGTTCCATCAGACTTCTCATTTTGTTCAGCTTGCTATCTCACAGGGTTGCATATAATATCAGATGTATATGAAGGCAATTCCAGAGTAGATGCATCTTTCATTAGCCTGAGATTATTAGACATCCTTTCTTTCTTCCTAGAAAGACTAGGATTTGGTTTCCTAAAAGGAGAAAATGCATGAGAACGTGCTGTCATAATCCAGCCACAGAAAGTCACTTTTAATTAATTCCTTCAACAAATATTTATTAGAGAACAGCCTCCTCTTCGTTTAGTTGATCTCTGAAATGCCTAAATGTGACAGCTGGTACAGTTGATTTCAACCAGCTAATTACCTGAGGGAAACACTACACCATAGAGAAGAAAATTGTGATAGGTGGAGGCCACAGTCCTTCCTTAGAGTGAAAAACAAGAAAGCCAATGCAGTAGGATAAAGAATAAAGCTTACTGGAACCTTCTCATAAAACTGAAGCATTCCTGCAACCAGAGAACACAAAGTATGATTGCAGAATTTGAGAACAGGGAACTAAGTAAGGCTAGTGTAACCAGACCTGGTAGCTTTACTTCTGCAGTCTCTGTCTTTGCTTTAATTCCAGACACTTTCATGGCCACCTTCACATCCATCCTCCCCAATTATTCTTCCATGTTATTGAGCTCGGCACTGTTTTAGGTCCTGAGGTTTGGTAATTAATACAACAGACAAGATTCCTCTCTATCATGGAAGAAAGAGAGAGTCCCTCTCTAGAGCAGAGGGCAGATTTGCTTGGTGTGCAATATAATAAAGACGATGTCTCCCTCTGGGACTAACGTTTGTCAGGTTTGCTTGCAGCTCATTATAAAAGATTGGGGTTTCCTAAATGTTGCAGTTTTTAGTGCATACACACACACACACACACACACACACATATATATAGAGAGAGTTAACTTATTTATAAGTATTTCATGTTTTTAGCTGATGCTATTGTAAATGGTATTTTTAAAATTTCTATTTCTATCCAGTTTATAGAAATGCAATTGACCTTATCTTCTGCAACCTTGTATATTCCTTAGAATTTTAGATGTAGACAATGATGTTAACTGCAAGTAAAGACAATTTTGCTTCTTCCTTCCCAACGTGGATGTATTTTATTTCTTCTGCTTACCGTATTGCACTGGCTAGGAACTCCAGTACAAAGTGGAATGGAAATGGCAAAAGCCACATCCTTGCTTGATTCTTGATATTAAGGGGAAAGTATTCAGTCTTTCACCATTAAATATGATGTTAGCTATAGAGTTTTCATGGACATTGCTCATCAGTTTAAATACGTTTCTTTCTGTTCCTAGTTTGGTGAGAGGTTTTTAACTGGAATGGATGTTGGGATCTGTGGGAAGCGTTTTCTGCATCTATTGAGATTATCACATAGTTTTCTTTTTTTCATTTCTTAATACAGTCAGCCTTTCAATCTGCAGGTTTCACATCTCTGGATTCAACAAACTGTGGATGAAAAATATTTTTTAAAAACCTATGAAAAATAATAACGCAGCAATACAAATAATACAAATAAAAAAATCTAGGATAACAATTATTTGCATGGCATTTACGTTGTATTAGGTGATATAAATAATGTAGAGATTTTTAAAGTATATAGGAGGATGTGCATAGGTTTTATGCAACACCGCACCATTTTATATAAGGGACTCGAACATCCTCAGATTTTGATATCTGCAGAAGGGTCGCAGAACCAATCCTTCACAGATACTGAGGGATGACTGTATGGTAAATTATATTGACTGGTTTCCAAACGCTAAAGCAATTTTGCATTCTCCAGTTTATACCATCTTAATTATGATATGTTTATATATTGCTAGATTCAACTTGCTAATGTTTTGGTAAGGAGTTTTAACTCTATATTTATGACTGATATTGACCAGTAGTTTTCTATTCTCATCACGTTTTTGCCTTCATTTGATAACAGAGTAATAATGGCATCACAGAATGGGTTTGTGTAGAATTGGTATTTCTTCGTTAAATGTTTGATGTAATTTACCATTGGATCCACCTGGACCTGGTAATTTTTTGTTGAAAGTTTATAAATTACTAATCCAATTTCCTTAATAGACATAAGGCTATTCAGGATAATTAATTAATTAATTAATTACTTTTTAGTGATGAGCTCTTCCTCTCTCACTCAGGCTGGAGTGCAGTGGCACAATCATAGCTCCCTACAGCCTCCACCTCCTGGGTTCAAGCAATCCTCCTGCCTCAGCCTCTCCTCAGTAGCTGGGACTACAGGCATGTGCCACCATGATCAGCTAATTTTTAATTTTTTGGAGAAACAGGGTCTCGCTCTGTTGCCAGGGCTGGTCTGAAACTCCTGGCCTCAAGCAATCCTCCCACCTTGGCCTCCCAAAGTGCTGGAATTACAGGCATGAGCCATCATGTCCGGCCAGGATATTTACTTATTCATGAGTAAGATGGGATAGTTTATGTTTTTCAGGGAATTTGTTGATTTCATATGTTATTGAATTTACTAGCATGAAGTTGTTGATAACATTATTACTCATTAATATTGTAGAATCTGCAGTGTCCCTTCATTCATTCATGATACTGATAATTTGTGTGGTCTTTCTTTTCCTTTTGACGATTTTGCCTAGAGGTTTGTTAACTTTAGCAATAATTTCAACAAATCAGCTTTTGGTTTCATTGTTTGTCTACTCCCTATTATTCGTCCCATTTTATATCATTGATTTCTACTCATTATTACCTCTTTCCTTCTGCCTACTTAGGTTTAATTTGTTATTTTTCCTTTACTTTCCTATGGTAGAAGCTTATATGATTTATATGAAATCATAATTTTTCTTCTTTTCTCTTTTTTTGAGACAGTCTCACTCTGTCATCCAGGCTGGAGGGTGGTGAGCAATCTCGGCTCACTGCAACTTCCAGCCAAGTTCAAGCGGATCTCCTGCCTGAGCCTCTCAAGTAGCTGGGATTACAGATGTGTGCTACCACGCCTGGCTAAATTTTGTATTTTTAATAGAGATAGGATTTCACCACGTTAGCCAGGCTGGTCTCAAACTCTTGACCTCATGTAATCTACTCGCCTCAGCCTCCCAAAGTACTGGGATTAGAGGTGTGAGCCACCGCACCTGGCCCATTCTTTCAATGTAAGGATTTAATGCTATGTTTCCGTCTAAGCATTATTTTAGTTGCCTTCTACAAATTTTGATTAAATGAAGTATGGTAGGTAATTCAAAGTATAATCAGACTACAAAGGAAAGAGCTTTTAGTCAGGCTAGAAGTTGAAGAGAAGCATTTGAGTTGAGGTTTTTTTGTTTGTTTTCTTTTTTTTTGAGACAGAGTCTCGCTCTGTTGCCCAGGCTGGAGTGCAATGGTGCCATCTGGACTCATTGCAAGCTCCACCTCCCGGGTTCACACCATTCTCCTGCCTCAGCCTCCCAAGTAGCTGGGACTACAGGTACCTGCCACCATGCCTGCCTAATACTTTGTATTTTTAGTAGAGATGGGGTTTCACCGTGTTAGCCAGGATGGTCTCGAGCTCCTGACCTCGTGATCTGCCCGCCTTGGCCTCCCAAAGTGCTGGGATTACAGGCGTGAGCCACCGTGCCTGGCTGAGTTGAGTTTTGAAGGATTTTTTTTCTAGTCAGAGAAGAAGGTAAGAGTATTCTAAGCCAAAAGAACAATAAACCATAATTCATTAATTGATATTTCTATTATAAAGTGGGCTCATGAATATTTAATAACTATAATCTACAGACAGAACATCTCTTTGAAAGGCAGGGACAGAGCCAGTCATTCCCATAAACCAAAAGTGATGATGGAGCTGCAAGGTGTTTGACTCTTGAAGTCATCCTCTTGAACTGATCTCATTTTAAATGAGAATGGTATTGGTCCAATATAGAGTTAAAACAAAAATTCTCACATGTGAAATTCTTGGATGTTGATCAGAATAAAAACAAAATGAGGTTCAAATGGAAGCAATGGGGTAGTGGTCTGGTTATAAGTCTCAGATACAGGTACAAAGTCATTTAGATACATTTATTTATCAGAGAGATATTACCTTGGACACTCCAGCTTTCTATTTATTTCTACAGCCATAAGATCCTTGTTGTATCATTTCTTACCCTTTGCTGCAGATGCTGTATACATGACCGAGTAGATTGGCTCACTAAACATATGTTCTAAACATTGCCATTGTTACTTTTTTCTAATACAAGTGTTGGAAAGCAACATACTCAAATTCCCTTGCAGATGGAATTTTATTCTGGCCAGTAAGATGTAGGTGCAATTTCTTGGGAGGACTTCCTCAGTGCATTGAAAAAGTAAAAGCTTGAGGAAAAGGTTCTGTCTTTCTCATTTTGCTCTTCCCATTTCTTTCTGCCTGGAACTTAGAATCATTGCCTGGAGTTGCAGCAATCATCTTTTGACCATGAAGTTAAAAATTACATACTAAAAGTGGCAGTCCAGGAGACAGAAGACAGGCTTTTAAATGACATTCTTGCATAGTTGTATTAGCCCTGACCTATATACCTCCAGATTCTTTTTTGCATGAGAAAAATACTTCTTTAGGTGGCTCTTTTCAGTTATCCATCCTTTGTAACAAATAACATTTATAAGCATAAGGGATACAACTTTTTTGCAACAAACTAAAAAGTTGTATAGGGATGTCTGTCATTTTAATCTTTAATGCAAGCTTTCTTCATTGGGCTTCCAAGACATCAAACTCTTGTTATTTCTTCTGCATTACAGGTTGCTTTTTACTCAGTTGCTTTGCTGATCCTTTTTTTTTTCCTGGCCTCTATTCATGTTAGAGTGCCCCAGGTCGCTAGGTTAGGTGCCGCAGACTCTCTAAGAGTCTTTGAGACTCTTTTTGTCTGTTTGTTTTTCTGGTCTCATCTAACTTCGGGGCTTCAAATACTATCTATATGCTGGCAGATCCTAGATGTATATTTGTAACCCAGGCCTCTCTCTCTCTCTCTCTCTCTGTGTGTCTCGAGTTGTGTGTCCAATTGCCTACTCAACGTCTTCATTTGGATGTCAAAAAGTTGATCTATCTATCTATCTATCTATCTATCTATCTATCTATCTATCTATCTATCATCTATCTATCATCTATGTATCTGTTTTAGAGATGGGGTCTCACTACATTGCCCAGGCTGGACTCAAAGAGATCCTGTGCTCAAGAGATCATTCTACTTCAGCTTCCCAGTAGCTGGGACTGCAGGTATGCCAGGATATAAAGTAGTTGACCACTTATCTTCAAAACAATTTCCATCACTTGAGCCCAGGAGTTTGAGACCAGCCTGGGCAATGTGGCAGAACCCTGTCTCTACTAAAAATGCAAAAAATTAGCCAGGCATAGTGGTCCATGCCTGCAGTTCCAGCTACTCAGGAGACTGCGGTGGGAGAATCACCTGAGCCCAGGAAGTCGAGGCTGCAGTGAGCTGTGATCACGCCACTGTGCTCCAGCCTGGGCGATTAGAGTGAGACCCTGTCTCAAAATGAAACAAACGAAAAAATTAACTTCCGAGCCAAATGTGGTGACTCACGCCTCTAATCCCAGCACTTTGGGAGGCTGAGGCAGGCTGATCACGAGGTCAGGAGTTTGAGACCAGCCTGATTAACATGGTGAAACCTCATCTCTACTAAATACAAAAATTAGCTGGACATGATGGTGCGCACCTGTAATCCCAGCTACTCGGGAGGACGAGGCAGGAGAATCACTTGAATCCAGGAGGTGGATGTTACAATGAGCTGAGATTGTGCCATGCACTCCAGCCTGGGCGACACAACAAGATCCCATCTCAAAAAACAAAACAAAACAAAACAAAATCCCAAAAAACAAGAAACTTAACTTCTTCCTTCTCTCAAGCTTGATCCACCATCAGTTGATGGTGACTCTAATTTTCCAGTTGCTCATGCCCCAAATCTTGGAGTCGTCCTTGGCAATTCTCTTTCTCATGTTCGGCGTCTAATCTGCCAAGATTCTGGTTCTACCTTAAAAGCATACCTGAAATGCATTCAGAATCTGACCACTCTCACTCTCTCTGGTGCTACCATCCTGGGCCACGCCACCATCACCTTTCACCTGTTTGACTGCAGTAGTCTCCTCAAAAGTCTCCCCACTTTGCTCTTTTCCCTCCCCTAACAGACTACTTTCAAAGCAGCGGCTAGAGGAATCCTTTTAAAGCGAAGTCATGATCACTCTTCTGCTCAAAACCTTGCAATGTCTTTCCATCTTACCCAGGGTAAGATTAAAGTCTTTAAATTACTTGTCAAGGTCTGTCACGATCTGGCCTTCATCACCTCTTCAAAGTTCTCTTCTGTTCTCTTTGTTTACTTCCTTTCAAACTCACTGGCCTCATTGCAGTTTCTAGAGCACAACAAGAACACGCCCCTGTTATGGCCTTTGAACTGGCTGTTCCCTTTGTATGGAATGCTCTTTCCCTAGATGTCTTTGGATAATTCTCTCACTTCCTTAAAGTGTCTCCTTAATTTTATTTTTTCCAAGAGGCTGACTTTGACTGTCCTATTTAACCTTGCCATCGGCACCATCCCACCATGTCCACCTCTATGCTGCCCCCTGTCCCCAGCACATCCCATCCCACCTACCCTGCTCAACTTTCTCTTTCTTCCCCTAGGACGTATAATCTTCTAACTTACTGTATAGTTTATTGATGTGCTCTTGGTTATTTTCTGTCTCCCCTTCTAGAATGTAAGCTATGTGATGACAGAATTTGCATGTTTTGTTCACTGATACATCTCTGGTGCTTGGAACAGTACTGGTTCAGAGTAAGTGCTCAGTAAATATTTGTTGCAAGATTGAATAAATTTACCCATTCACAGAAGGATTTATGGGGGAGCTTCAGGGCAGCAGACTAATTGAGAAACCAACACTCAAATCTGGCAACTCCTGAAGCCAAATTGAATGTTGACCCCAAAGTTCCTTCCCATGCGCATCAACTCAGAATGCTTACAGCACAATGACTGTGGCCTTCTCTAGTGAAAAAAGAACAACAGTCATGAGAGTGACTGTATGGGAAGCTTTTAGTAGGGACACAGCTGAAAAGTACCCTTTGCAGTTAAATAGAGCTTCTCTTAAATCTAGAAAAACCAAACACTCCATAGAATGCACTCATTTGCCATCAGACTTATGGGAATAATTGTATTGCAGATTTTAAACAAAACCCAGAGTTTTACTGGCAACCTGTCCGAGCCTGGAGTGAGTGAGGCTAAAGGAAGAAGAACTAGATAAAGGGAAATTTTTGATTCCAAGCACTACTGGAATTAAATACATGTGTGATCCTGGGTGGTGGCTACTTTCATAAAATGTGTTTTTGTAGAACTTGTGAATTTCTCAGAAACACTGACTTGCTAAGGTTGAGAATTTGTTCTACTTCTGGTCTGAATAAGCAAACGTTGTTTAGTTTCAGTTCCTCTTCAAATCCAAGACTCTCGTTAGATTTCTATGAAAGCTGCTTGGCAAAGGACCCAGTCCATCCATAGAGGCCTGCTTCAGCGTGGAGTACAGCACACAATAGTCTGTATTTAGATTATGCTACAGCTGAGGGCTAGCCACTTGATAGAGCTCCTCTATGTTAATGGCGTTAGAATGGAAATTCTTTATCCTTGTAGCTGTAACACAGGGTGGGGACCAGGGACACTCAACAGAGTTGGGAGTCCGTGTGCCTCCTTACATTTTGCACCTCGGGCATCTCACATGCCTCATCCTGGTTGTGATCCTGCTGTAATCTGTTCTCACTCTGAACCACATGGAGTTAGCATTAAATGCTATGGGAAATCTAGAAATTTTCTCATGCTGAGTTCCTTTAAAGAGAGTCACCATCTTGGTTCTGATACTCTCTGAGTGGTCTTGGACAAGCCTTTCTTTGTTAGCAACTTGAAACTGTGGGAGGCTCTCTGTGGAATTACTGTTATGTTTTGGAATAACAATAACAGTATTTTGCTGCTGGAAAAGGCCATTTTCCTTCTGTTTACTTTTTTTTCATGTATTGCCTTTCTTTTCTTTGTAAAACATCTTTTGTTTCATTTTTTGTTCTCAAATCATTGTGTTTAGAACAACAATAATTGAGAGTCTAGCGGGAAGTTTTTATAAACTAACAATTGGGTTTAAACAAAGCCTTAATAGTCAAGTTCTGAATAGTTGGACTCCTGAAAAGTTCTAGCTAGAATGATCATAAAGATAGCCTTTTAAAAAAGTATACTAGGGGAGTCCTTTTTACTAATTTTTCTTTTTTAAGTGAAGAGTTTTGTATGCATTAGTTTTGTATGCAATCCAGTTTCTCATAGCTCTATATCTGTTGCTTGGTCAGATCACAAGGTTATAGGATACCCTGCACCTGGACAGGGGTGAAGTTTCATGAACATGGATTTATTGACTATATTGTGCCTGTAAGAGGCTGAGTTTCCTGGGAAAAAGGCACTAGCAGATCACATTCTTGAGAGTTAGTGATAATAATGAACATGATTATGTTCATGATTAATGTGCAAAGACTGTTATCACTTTTTTTTTTTAAGAGATGGGGGCCGGGTGTGATGGTTCACACCTGTAATCCCAGCACTTTGGGAAGCCAAGGTGGGTGGATCACAAGGTCAGAAGTTTGAGACCAGCCTGGCCATTGTGGTGAAACCCCATCTCTACTAAAAATACCAAAGTTAGTCGGGCATGGTGGTGCGTGCCTGTAGTCCCAGCTACTCAGGAGGCTGAGGCAGAAGAATTGCTTGAACTTGGGAGGCAGAGGTTGCAGTGAGCCAAGATCATGCTACTGCACTCCAGCCTAGGTGACAGAGCAAGACTCTGTCTCAAAAGAAAAAAAAAAGAAAAGAAAAGAAAAGGAAAAAAAAAAAGAGATGGGTGTCTCTTTATGTTGACCAGGCTGGTCTCAAACTCCTGGTCTTAAGTGATCCTTTCATTTTGGCCTTCCAAAGTGCTGAGATTACAGGCATGAGCCACTACACCCGTCCTGTATTGTATATTTTAAATAAGCCTCATGACAATCAAATAAATTCTTTTTATTACTCATATATTTTAGGTGAGCAAAAGAAAATTCAATGAAGGTAGTAACACATCTAGAATTACAAAGGAAAAGGTGTGATTTGTGCTCAGGTCTTACTTTTTAAAGCAAATTGAGGCCGAGCATGGCGGCTCAAGCCTGTAATCCCAATGACTTGGGAGGCTGAGGCAGGAGGATTGCTTGAGGTCAGGCGTTCCAGACCAGCCTGAGCTGGTGAGACCCCCGTCTTTACAAAAAAAAAAAAAAAAAAAAAAAAAAATTAACTAGTTTTGGTGTTGTTGGTGTATACCTATAGTCCCAGCTACTTAGGAGGTTGAGGCAAGAGGAGCGCTTGAGTCTGGGAGGTTGAGGCTGCAGTGAGCTGTGATAGCACGACTGCATTTCAGCATAGGTGACAGACTGAGACCTTGTCTATAAAAACAAGATAAACAAAAGGGATTGAGTGGTGTCACACAGAAGTTAATGCCATTGAAAGATTTTTATTACATTTCCCAAGAGGAGAAGGCATGTCATGTCACACAGGGTCACATGGGGAAGTATTAGAGGTCAAGAGGTAGAAGGGGAAAGCATAGGCTACAGCCTGGACTGGGATTTCTGCAGGAAAGGCAAGGCAGGGCAGGGTAAACAGTGTAGGACTGGCTAGTCTGCAACCTTCTAGCAGGCTTTGGGGCATTGGGACCGTCCCTAGTCATCTGGTGCTTGGCCCTTGGGTGTGTGAGTTTGATAGGGGAAGTGATTTGGGGTAGGAACTGAGGACTGGTTGGAAGGTTTGTAAATGATTTTCATGCACCTGTGAAAACTGGATTGCTGGGGAGATGTTAACAACTTTGGTCATTAGTTTGGCCCTCTGATTAATGGATGCCAAATAGAAAACAGAACAAAGTGGCATCAGGGCAGGAGCCTTACTCCAGAGGCAAAGCTCTTTCCAAGAAACCATCTAAACTCATCCAATTCCAACTAAAGCCACTGAGTTGCTTTAGTTGGAAATCTGGCCATTTGCTAAGCCCTTCAGTTCTCGTCACACTTGTCTCTTCAAGTTCTCTTTTTCTTTTTTTATGCCTCCCTCCTTGCCTTGGGTCAGACTGTCTTGACATCACAGTGTCCTAATCCATCCTTCTCCTCCAGCGCAACCAAGCTGCACCCTGTTTCCAGGATGATCTTTTGTAAATGATAGGTTTGATCGTGTCACCTCCTTCCTTACATCTTACATACCTCCCTATTGCCTTGAAATTTCTCAGCAGAACACAAAGAGCCCTTCATGAGCTGACCTTTGCCTACTTCCTGACTGTCTAGCTTACAAAACTGTGGTATTGTGTCCATTGATTTACCTGAGCACAGATTTTATGAAACGTTTGGAGAACCGGGGAGACAGAGAGAGAGATTCTTAACTCAGCTGGTTCTCTTACAGAATGAGCTTCACTACTGTGCAGAAAATGGATGCATTGCTAGTTTCTTTTTGGCTACTGTGAACTTTTTCTTGAAAGCTCTATGAGATTCTTGTGCCTAGAAGAGGGATTCTAGTGCATCTGAGGTATCAGTTTCTTAGCGTTCAAACCTCTTGCAGCTAAGAGCGGGCCCTGGAAGAGACACTAGGCTGCAGATTGTTTCAAGTACCACAAGGGGCTGCTAGAGAGCAACAGAAGCGCCAGAGAAATTTCTTTAAAATTTCCCCTTTTGGTCACATCCTCATTTCCTTAGTCTTGGTAGGAAGTAAATTGCTTTCCTCTTTTTGGAGTTATATTAGTGGCTACAGCTCTGTCACAGGTTACCCATACCTGTCTACTTGTAATAAATTTCTGTATACCAATCCCTCAAAGTGCTCATCTGCCTTCTCAGCTGTTTGGAGGGACTCTTGATAAGCCTTCCCATGCCTCAACTTGAATGGATATGCCTTCCCGTGTCTCAGCTCCTTGAATGCCATTTAGAGGAGCAAGATGAATGCATGTATCTACCAGGGGACTTGCTAGCGCATCAGCATCTCAGTGTCAATTGCCAAAGGATGCCTCTTAAGGGGGACAAATTGTAAAAAGTACTGCTGCCTCCAGGCCAAACTGGCCCTACCCCTAGGTAGTCTTCGGGCAGAAAGACCCCGTTGGATTTTGGCCTTCACTTACTTCTTTTGTCAGGCAACCTGGAGACCAACTTCTAGAAGAATTAGTGGACTAACAGGAACTGAGAATCACATTATATATACATATATAGGTGTGTGTTATATATATACACATATATACACAAAATATATATACACACACACACACACACACATATATATATACACATAATTTTCTGGAAATATTGCAAGCAAACTTTGTACAGAATGGGTATGCATCCCAAGCAGTTGAGATACCTGCACTTTCTAAATTGTCTGAAACAAACTTTGCAATTATTCAATTATAGTTGTTAGGTCTTAATCACATTGAGCACAATTTTTGTATTTGCTTTCAGTATATGGAATTGACATGCCCTTGTGATTTCAAAGATGCAGTTACTAATAGACTCCCAAGGGGAGGTACTTGGGACGTTCTGCTTTGGTTGTTGCACTCCCAGTTCAAGACATTGAAAGAAATGTGGAAAATTTCCCTGATGATATAAGACAGAACATTTTCTTCTTTCATGCAGCAACCCAATCTGTGTTATCTTTTCTTGTGTATTCCTATACAGTCTCTTGAATTCATGTCATGTTTGATTATTGTCCCTATCAGTTAGATTAAGTTTGACTGCATAAATCACACAATCTAAATATCAGTGGCTTATACAA
The DNA here is from genome assembly GCF_008728515.1 of Papio anubis. Classification (NCBI taxonomy): domain Eukaryota; kingdom Metazoa; phylum Chordata; class Mammalia; order Primates; family Cercopithecidae; genus Papio; species Papio anubis. Next base: position 98,475,645 of record NC_044978.1, read on the forward strand.
TGCAGAAACTTATTTTTAATTTCATGTCACAGAAACCTGGAAGTCACCCAGACTGGTAAGGTAACTTCACGGTCATCAGAGACCCAGAAACTATTTTTCTGCTCATTCTTCCACCCTTAGTGTGTAGCTTCCATCCTCAAGTTTACTTCATGGTCCAAGACGGCCAGTGGAGCCCCAGCTGTCAGGTCCAAGTTCCAGGGAGGAAATAAAGAAAAACAGAAGAGCCAAAGGTTATATGCCTCCTTGCTGAGTCAGCCCCCTTAGGACATTTTTTAAAAGTCTCATTCAACAATTTCCATTTATGCCCCACTAGCCATTCCTATCTGCAAAGGATGCCAGGAGGCCTAGTTTTCTAGCTGGGCACATTGAGACCTTTGACAATAGAGGAGTCTGTTGCTAAGGCAGAGGAGAGAATAGGTATGGGGTAAGCAACCATAGCCTCTACCACATATGAGAATTTAATTATCTGATGCCCAGGAAAATGCAGACTAGAAAACAAAATGCAGGAGGAGTTGCCACACAGAGTTGCTGCATTGCCCTAGACAGTCATGGCGGCCTAGCCACTGGCCGGTCGGTGGACTCCCTCAAGATCCTCTTACCTGGACCCGTCCTGTTCATTTACCATTCACGCTCTCTCTATTTCCAGCACTACCCTCTTTCAGTCTCCGGACTCACATAGCAATTACTGACCATATGGCACCTCACAGGACACTAAATTCAAGATGCTCCCAAATGAGCAAGGAACTGGCTCCTTCTCTTAGTGCCCATGCATCAGCTGCCCAAACCGCAAACCTGGGTGTTATCCCTGACTCCTTCTTCTGACTCGTATACTTTACAAGTTCTTCCTAAATTACTCCCGGATCCTCCCTGTCCTCCTCATTTCTAGGACTGCCACCAAAATCAAGCTTGCATCACCTTTCACCTGGACTGCCACCACAGCCTCTTGGCGGTCGCGCCTTCTTTATTTTTCCCTCTTGCCAATCCATTCTCCACACAGCAGTCAGAGAAATTAATATTTTTTTAAAAAAGAACAAACTTGATTATGTCACTGCATGGCTTACTACGCATCAATGGCTTCTTACTACCCTTAGAGAAAAGCCCAGCTCAGTAAGGACTGAAGGCCCTGTGTGATCTGGCCCCTGCCCCCTCACTCCATGCCCTTCTCCCCTTTTCTCTGGCCCAGCCACAGTGATTTTCTTTCTCTCTTGCTAATGAGCTAATCCCTTCCCTGCCTCGGGCCTTGGCATACACAGTTCTGTCTGCCTGGCACTCATTTTCCTCAGATCTCCATCTCTTTGTTCAGTGCATTAAACAAAGCATTTTTTGAGGCATTAAGTCCATGTACCCCCAAACCATGCCAGGTTGCTAGAGACTCTCATAGGTCACTGCCCTTGTGCCTTGAAGCATTCCTCAGCCTTCTAATTACTTGCCCCACTGTAAGATCCTTGAGGCCAGGCATCCTCTGTCTATTCCTCTCTGGATCCCCTGTGCCCAATACAGCCACTGAACACCTATTCATTCAGTAATACAGCCCTTCATTCAATCACTCATTCACTCAAAGACATTTATTGTCATCTCTGTCCGCATTTCTGGTTTGGTACTGGAGAAAGGCTTGGTAAAATAATTACCCAAATAGTTTCTTTATTAGAGTCAAAATCAGGACTGCAAGCAGAAAGAGAAGGCATTATGAAAGATGTAAACAGGACACAGGAGGTGCAAGGAGGGTGGAAGGTGGATTTTCTATCAAGTCCATCACAGGCTGGCTCTGTTCATCTTGGAGTCAGTGTAGAACAGGACTCCATGTGCCAAGCTAAATCTGCCCTGCTTCATCATCGCTCAGACTCCCAAATTGCGTCAATATAGTTTTAGAATGTAAAAGTATCTTTCTATTCAGTATATATATTATATATATAAAATATGTATTTATATATTCCAGTATATATACACTAAAATACATATTTATATATTCTAGTGTGTATATATATATACTGAAATACACATATGAAATTTATAAATTGTATTTATACATACGAAAGGAAAGAATAGGAACACCAAGGAAGGCCTGAGGGCAGCTTTGATGAAGATTATAGGACGGTTAACCACCCATATTGTCCAGTCATCCTGGACAATTGGCCATTGCTTTCAGTCTATTAACACCCTCAAGATGCACTGAACATATGTTGACAGTCAAGCACTGATGTGTCTTAGAGCATCAGCCGGTGAACAATGTTAAGTTTCCTGGCTGGAATTTGGAGATCAGAGACTATTTTGGGGGCCCTAATCTTCAAACACCCAGATTTCTTGTGGGCCAATCTGTCCTCCACCTGCCTTGCCCACGAAGGAGTAGAGAGTGGATGAAGAAGCTAGATTTCTTCAGGTGAAATCTCTGAGCCTGGGGCATGGGAGAGCCCACCCAGGCTCAGGCCCCAGCCCAGGCATCTTACCTGCCTAGATGGTAATCCCTGAAAGGGGAAGACCTTCTGGAGAATTCTTTACTTCCTGTCCAAAGCGGCAAGTTGGCCACAAGGGGGAAGCATCACACAGAGAGAGTGTTCTGACCGATCTGCTGTTTGCTCTGACTTTCCTATTGTTATCTGGGCCAGGAAGGCAGGTGAGGAGGGGCCACTGCAGACGGCTGTGGTTCAGCTGAGACCATGCCCACCTGGTGTCTTGAATACAGCCATGAAACCAATGAACACTCGATGAATAGTAATCGACATGTGATGAATATTCAGGATTTAAATTATTAATGAAATTAAGCAGAGCACTGGAAAAGATAAGTGTAAGTGGCAAAATTCTTAGATCTGAAGATTCATCATATGCTGAAAACTGGGAATTGAACAGTCTGGTTCCAACATGGGCCCTGTGATGCAGTCACTGGTCGTGGACTTTTCAGGTCATCTTTTGGCCTCATCTGTCACATGGTAGCATTCCCCTTTCTGTCTTTATCACAGTGCTGCTGTGAGGATGAAGCAAGAGAATATGAAACTGGTGATGAGGTATTGCAAATGTACAAGACCTACAACTCAGGCAAGCAAAAAAAAAAAAAATGCAGCTGACTATTACTGTAGATGGTCATGACCTTCCTGAGGTGGGGTGCATGTGTGTGTGTGTATGTGTGAGATTCAGCCTGGCATAACTTAGTTTAAATCTTGGCTCAACTTAGTAATTGAAATAGCCTTTTAAGGCTATGGTGCCAACCTTCCTGTTTTCCAGGACTTTTCCAGTTTTAATACCCAAAGTCCTGGGCCCTGGAACCTCCCTCAGTCCCAGGCAAACCAAGACTCAACTCAAGTCTCCTCAGGCTCTCTGATCCCCTCCCCATGTTCATTTCTTCTCTAAAAAGACTCTAGGTGTAATGGTGGAAAGGCATGGCTCCCGGACTCTCAGCAGGGAAGAAGAGCCCAGACCTTTGGGTCCCTGTGCAATACGCTGAACCCTTTCTGCCTCTCTTGAGGGTGGCAGGACTGGCTTTGCAGACTTCATGAGTTCCCATGCTGGGACCCACTGCTAGAGTCTGTGGCTTTTGCTCTTTGATCTCAGTCTCCATCAACTCCATCCCCTTAACTCTGCCCTCTGGCCAGGCCAGCAGCCCTCATGCCCACCAGGGCCGCTCCCTCCACCTGTGCACTTCTGAATCATCTGCTCACCATGGGGAGGCCTTGGGCAGCTGGAAGTGCTGCCTGTGGCTCATTTGATAATCCACCTCCACAACAATGCCCATAACTGCTCTGTCCCATTACAAGCTGCTGTGGCAGACAAGGGCTTTTCCTGAAGGCTTGCGGCCTCCCCAGAATGCCTGGGGCCATGAGCACTACAAACACGTCTCCAGCCTTCCCCACACATCACTGGGTACAAGTGATGGCTTGTGCTGGGCAGAACTTGAAGATGACCCCCAGGATTCCAGGCCCTTGGTGCACACACCTTCTCCCAGTATTCAAACACTCATGTAGGTGCTGTGTGTGGTGAAGGGCTTTTGTGGATGTGATTAAAATCCCAAATCAGTTGATCCTAAAAGAAGGAGATTACCCAGGTGGCACAGACCCAGTCACATGTGCCCTTTAAATACATGTTCAGAGGTTAGGAACAGATAAGTCAGAGAGATTGGAGGTGTGAAACAGCCAGAGGGAGGGGCCACATGGCAAGGAGCTGAGGGCATCCTCTAGCAGTTGAGAGCCATCCCTGCACAAAAGCCAGCAAGACATCGGTCCCACAATGGCCAGGAAAGGAATTCCAGAATTCTGCTAACAACTGGAATGTACTTGAAAGTGAACCTTTCTCTACTTGGTCCACCAGATGGAAATACAGCCTGTTGACACCATCTTCTGCCTTCTTCCCTCGGCTGAGGGTCCAACTGAAACATGCAGTCTCCTGACCCATGGAAACTGTGAGATAATAAACGTGTGTTGTGTTAAGCCACTAAGTTTATGATAATTTGTTACATGGTATAGAAAACAAACACATTGCCCCTCCTTTGGGTAGATGGGAAGAAGAAGCCCCTTTACATCTTTCTTTCTCCCCAACTCCTTTCTCTCTTCTCCTTCCCTACAATCCTTCCAATCGGACAGGCAGACTTTTCCTTCCTTAGTACAGCCAGACCTGTCGTCTTACTGCCATGTGGGAAGAGTCTTTTCTCAACAATTCCAAGGATGTACATGATTTGAGACCTCCAGGTGTAAAATGACTGTGCTCTGAGTACGCTAGCATGACTTGGAATTGAAGACAACTGAGGATTAATATGGTGGTTTACCATTCCCCAAATACTATCCCCCTTACACGTTATGAAGATGCAAATGTTATTTATGATCACAGCAAATGCTGCAAGCTGGTGGTCTGAACAAGGAGCAAAACAAATTTTACTCCTTGACATTTTCTGAGTAGGTGTTCAAACCTACTATTCCAAATTTATTTATTTCACTAATATTGTCTATTCCAAATTAATTTACTTCACAAATATTGTCTCGACTTTCTGTTACTGGTTGTCAACACAGACTTAGTATTGGCAAATCATCTACTCATATTTGTGAAATGTGTGTCCATTACCAGGGGCCACTAGGCTATGCGTTAAGGCCAGTTAGAAGCAACAGAATCAAAGCAACACTTTAAACCGGAGGGTCAATTTTATTTGAGGATTGTTAGAAAAAGTTAAGTACTTTTGATTTGTAATTCATTTTATTATTTTTTTGAGATGGGATCTTGCTCTGTTGCCCAGGCTACAGTACAGTACAGTACAGTGCCATGATCATGGCTCACTGCAGCCTCAACCTCCCAGGCTCAAGCAATCATCTCACGTCAGCCTCTTGAATAGCTGGGATTACAGGTGTACCACCACACCCGACTAATTTTTTTTTTTTTTTTTTTTTTTTCAGAAACAGTTTCACCGTGTTGCTCAGGCTGGTCTTGAACTCCTGGGCTCAAGCGATTCTCCACCTCTGCCTCCCAAAGTGCTGGGATTACAGGTATAAGTCACCACTCCTGGCTTGATTTCTAATTTAAAGCTTATTCGTAACATTTAAAAGGAACAGTATCAGTTGTGGAGGTGAATGGAACCACGTATGAAATTTCAAGACAAAAACAAATGTTTTCAGAGAATGTATAGGCTTGATTTAGCCTGTGCCACAGAACTCAGGGGCCATGTGACCATTCTCTTCTATCATTGGCAATCCACTGGGAGATTAGAAGACCATTACCTAACCACACGTAGAAAATGGATAGGGGAGAGAGAAAGGAGGAAGAAGTATCAGGGTGTAGGAGAAGAATGAAAAAAGATGGTGGTGGTAGGGGTCTACTCCCATGGTAGGAATACCAAAGACCCAAGGCTGGTTAGATTAAAGTCATAGAATCATAGCACATTTGAACTAGAAAGCTTTAGTTAGTCAGTTTTTAGATGTGTAAATGGTACTATGTTTTTATTTGTACATTATTTTCACATATTCAACCAGAGGTACAGTCCCTCAAGGAGGACTGGGATTTTTATAGTTGGGATACAAAGAGAATTAAGAAGTCAATGTTAAAATTTTGACAACCAGAATTCACTCTCAATGCCCATTTCAGGAATAGTAGTTGGGAAAGCCACACATTGAATTGCAAGAGCCAGATACTTGAGAGAAAAAATAGCATATTTTTCAAATTTCAACAGCTTTTCTTTAAATATTTAGTAACAGAGCTTGGAGGACCAAGCATAAATTTTTTACTATAAACCAAAAAGCTAGAAGAATGTAGGATATGACAAATTCAATTTCCTGCCACACAGGAAGGCAATTTTAAACTTTCTGAAGTGGAAAGAAGAGCTTGTGGGGAGAGGAGAGGAGAGAGCAAGAAAAGGCAAATGACCCTGGGAGAAGGTGAGCACTGGACACTCCCTAGGCAGGTTTGAGGGTGAGAGGAGTGAGGAAATGTCTATGCCATATCCTGACTGAAACTCTATGAGGATGGAGCTCATTAAACACCCTGAGCCTATGCAATAAGATAATTAAATTAACATTTAAAATTTTGTGTAATCTTTCAGCCCTGAATTCTATGATGATAAATCTTCCTATGCAGATTGGATGCATATTTTGGAAATCTAGATTACTGGCTTTACTGAAATTTTTTTGAGTTTCTTCTGATTGTGAAATGTTTGTTAGATTATGGTTACAAGCACTTTAGAGAAGTGTGAGGTAGGGATGAGTATTCCTCTGCTCACAACCCCTTTTTCTACTGTGGGCTGAGGGTGGGTCGTCAGCTTTTGCAGATGACTTCTGTGAACTTCTGTGAGAACTCTGACAGCATGAGCCTTTGGGTTTCCTTCTTCGTGCTGAGAAAGTAACTAGGAAGAAAAACCAGTGACCAATGGAAGACAATCCCAAAGGGGAGACCCATATGAACTGCTGGTCATTGCCTCATCTTATACTTCATTTTTAAAAAGGATCTTATTGCAATATAATTCACATACCATACAATTCACCCAAAGGGTACAATTCAATGCTTTTTAGTATATTCATAGATGTGCAGTTATCACTTCAGAATGTTTTCATAACACCCAGAGGGAGCCCTGTAATGCTTTAGCTATAATTTTTTTCCTCTCTTTGACCCACCTCCCCCAACCCTAGGCAACTAATAATCTACTTTATTTATTTAAATTGAATTATATTTATTTATTTATTTATTTTATTTTTTTATTTTTTAGAAACAGGGTCTTCCTCTGTTGCCCAGGCTGGAGTGCAGTGGTGCAATCACAGCTCCCTGTAGCTTCAAACTCCTGGACTCAAGTGATTCTCTTGCCTCAGTCTCCTGAGCAGCTGGGACTCCAGGTCCATGCCCAGCTAATTTTTAAAAATATTATAGAGATGGGGTCTTGTTATATTGCCCAGGCTAGCCTCAGGCTCCTTGGCTCAAGCAATCCTTTCACATTGGCATCTCAAAGCACTGGGATTATAGGCATGAGCCATTATGCCTGGCCTACTTTCTGTCTCTATAGATTTTTCTGTTCTGGACAATTTATATTTAGGAATCATACAATGTATACCCTTTTGTGACTGGATTCTTTCACTTAGCATAATATTTCAATGTTGTAGCATCCAACAGAACTTTATTCCTTTTTATGAACAAATAATATTCCGTTGTATAAATATGGCACATTTTGTTTATCCATTTATCAGATATGAACATTTGGATTGTTTCCTCCTATACTACATTTTGTGTGTCCCCTAGTGTCTGGGGTTTACTACTAAGCTCCTAACAATGATCTACTTCCCTTTTCTGAAAACATAGGTGGACTAAGAAACCCTGTTCCCTCTGGAATTCAGACAAATCAAATTATATATGTGTTGAGTGACACTTGCGGTGATGCCAAAGAGAGAGACTTAGAGAGTACCTTGTAGTGGTTTGTAATGATGGTGATCCAGGCAGAACCTGAGAGGTTCAGAGTCTTACATTCCCTCAGAGGTGATCAGGCTTAGGAGGCCTGACTCACATCAAACTCAACTGAAACCCCAACCTAAAGCCAAACCACTTTATAAACCAGGACGCTAATTTATGATTTTACAATATTTCCAAACAGACCTGGAGGCCAGAGTTGGCTGATTTACATATGACCTTCCTGTAGGAAAGAGTACAGGAGATGTCAGGTTACTATCAGATAGTTGCCTCGCAGTGCAGGCATAGGGGGCTGGATAAATTTAAATAATTGACATTTAAGCCATAACATTTGAACATGCTTCCATATATGCCTGATAAGCTTTCTTCTGGTCATGACACTGCTTCTCAATAGTACTGGGTAAACACTGACCACCTCTTGCCATTTTCACCATCTCCTTCTTCTCATTCCAAGTTGAACACTAGCCTTTTATGTAGGCTGAAATTTTAGAACGCAATTATTTAGAACAGTAATATCCAAAAACATTTTTGTTTTGGGGAGTGCTAATCCCATATATATTTATTTATGAATTATATACATGCACTAAAATTTATTTGTATATTAATTTATATGTTAAATATTTTTCCAAAAGTCAACAAATGATGGATATTTCTACAATTAAATAAAAAATATTTCTACAAATAAATAAAAAAACAAATTGTCTTGTCCTCCCCATTTAAGGATCCCTGTTTTGCATTTTGTTGTTGTTGTTGTTCTTGCATTAAATCCATCTCAGGTTTACAGTTATATTTTAACCATCTGATCTTTTGGTTGGGTTTACTTTCATTTGTACCAGCCTTAGAAGCCTATATTTTAAGGGAGGTTATTTAGAAGAGAGCAGAAAGGCTATCTCATCTGTTTTATATTGATTCCGTTAGTCTCAATTTTAGCTGAGGTGACATTTTTTGTTTACCTCCCAAGATTCCAGAGAGAAGCCCTCTGCAGTCTTCTAAGCACTGACTGAAACCTTGCATGAGAGTTATGTTATGGACTTAGGCTTCTCTGAGAAGAGAAATGGTAGGAGATGAGCGTCTGGAGTGGGCAGGGAGAGTTACTCCTAGCCTAGCAGAAATGTGCGTTAATGGTACCAAGATGGTGAAATTGGGGGTAGTAAAAGAACATGGGAATTGGCAAGAATGATTGAGAGCCAATGCTCATTAGCAGTTAGCCTGTTGGAAGTAGGCACTGTGTTCTGCCTTTGAACTACACACAGTAATGTATCGATTGGACTGTGGAGATACTCAGAGAAATTGAAGTGAGACTGGATCCCCTAGAGCACAGAACATGATGATTCCAGAAAATTATCTGGTGGCAGATAAGAGACACCATAATTGAGAGATACCAGTAAATTAGAATTTGGGTTCTCTGGAGGGAAGAGTTTTGGCTTAAAAAAAGAATGAGTTGGGTTTCAGATGAAAAGGAACCTGCTTCCTGGGAGGTCAATGTTGCTAAATGAGAGAATTCTATCCTTGAACTGTCAGTGGTTTTTAAAGTTGCAAATTGGAATAACCTGGGAAGCCATAAAAATGCTGGTGCCTGAGTCTCACTTCTAGACTTTCTGATTTCATTCATTTGAGATGAGGTTTGGCCATTGAGATTTAAAAAACCACACACAGAAAACCTCCAGATAATTCTAATGTGCAGCCAAGGTTGGGAACCACTGCACTAGAGGGTGAAAGAATGGAGTGGCTTAAGGAAATTAGAGAAGGAAGCTTGGGGAGGAAGTGGAGGGGCCTGGAACAGCCTAAGTAATCCTAGAAGGCTGAACCTCAGAGGCTTTGTGACTTCATCCGCCTCACTCCCATAGACACTGTGGAGAAGGGATTCACAAGGAAAAGGAAACAGGAAAAGCCTGGGATTTCTATTGCATGTCAGGAAGGTGACCATGAAACTGAATCGTGCAGCCTTCTGTTTAGGAGCTGACCTCCATCTTGGTTACAACAGCAGCTGTTACTCAATAACTCCCTCAAAAGTCCAGTGCTGGAAGCAGCAAAAGTGCTCTGTAATTGGTGTCTCTCATTGGATCTTTTGCCTTCTCTCCCTTCCCTGCACCAAGCTCCCCACCCCCACCCTTGCCTCTCTATACAGGGAGCCCTCCAGCCCAACCATGGGTTTCCCTTCAATTCTACCACTCTCCAGGCATGAGAAGGAAGGGGAGGGAATGACTTCCTTTGGCCTAGAAATATCTGGGAGAACCTCCTATATGGTCCTTGAGCAGACACAAAAAGAGAATATTCTGGAGCTGCAGTTTCCAAAGTGTGTTTCTTAGATGCTGGATCCTCAAGGTGTTTTCCCTGTACCCACGCAAGCTTGGGAAATGCAGCAGGCTTCTGCGCCCTCGTTGAGATTCACACCACCTGTGAGTAGAGTAAATGCTTTGAGATCTGGAGAAAGAAACCTGTTTGTTTTTCTTTAACCCTCACATCCCCAACTCATCTGGCCATGGAATTGTTTTTCTCTGCTTAGCACATTAACATCTTGCCTCTTTCTCATGACACACTTTTGGGAAACTGCCTCAGAAGCTACAATCAGTGGCTTCATTCACAAAGGACAAAGAAGGCAGCTGCATCCTGCACACATGAAACGGGGCAAGAACCCCAGTTAGGCCCTGGCCTCTCTTGGTAATTGTGCCCTTTTTCCACCCCCTCTGTAGCCCCCCTCCCGTTGCCATGGCAACGCCCCAGCGAGTAAGGACTAGGTCTTCTATTTCTTTCCTGCGTCCCTCCTCCCCACCCTGCTCTGTGTCTAGAAGAGAGCTGAACACGCAGTAGGTAATGTTTGGAAAATTTGATTGATTGAGGGTTTGGGGGGTTTCATTTGGACCATCTGCAGGTGGGCTGGGTAGCAGGAGAAGGCCTCCCACAGTTTGCTTCTATGTATCTGGGTAGAGGAGTCTGAAAAGACGGTGGGAGAGTGCAGGTCTGGGAGCTCACACAGCTTTGGCACTGCCTGTTTTGTTTTTGTTTGTGTTTAATGCTACAATCATAAATATTTCACAAATTAGGAATGGTGAAGGGCATGACAAAAAAGAAAACATTTTGATTTCTTGGTATGTCAGGGTTCAGGGTTAAATTTTTCTTTCCATAAAATGTCTGGTCATGTTGCTTGTTATAATGTTGTTTTTGTAAAAAATGATTTCCTTTTAAGTTGGAGGGAAAAAAAGAATGTCTTACTTTTGCCTATATCTTTAAATGGTGACCATATGTTCAAAGCCCCAAGGCAAGACACAGAGCCTAATACACAGCCTTACAGGACATTTGAAATAGGGGGACTGCCAGGACAGAGTATTTGGAGTGGAGGTATCTGGCCTCCTAGCTGCTGCGCCCAATGCCTTAGGAGTAACATCATTTCTAAATTATAGATGCAGTGAGGCCAATTTGGATATCCATTGGGGACCTGGGGACAATATATGTTCTCAATTGATATCTGCTTATCTATCTATCTATCTATCTATCTATCTATCTATCTATCTATCATCTTCTATCTATCTATATTTCTCTATTTATTGCCAGAAAGTCAAGAGCAGCCTTCCCAGAGGACAAAACAACAATAAAACCTACAGAAATTCTCTCTAGAGTCTCAGTACATGCAAGACCCAGCTCTTTGCTGCCTGTGCGGCTGCCCAGCCCCAGCCTCAGCAATCTCTGAATGAAGGGTTTGTGGGCATCTGCATGATGCAAGCCATGTGCTGGGGAGCCTCACAGTGCGGATTCTGTCTTCTGGCTGGCTGAGAAGGCTTCCCGGGCTCTGAAAGTATCAATTCTTCAGGCGAGAGCGTTGGTGGAGGATTATCTTTTAAATCAGTTGGTTCTTATTTTCTTAAGTGTGAAAGAAGGAGGGTGGTCAGGAGTGTGTGTGCGTATGTGTGTGTGTGATGGGCCAACATTTGTATAGTATCTGCCATATGCTGAGAACTTTATGCAAATCTTGTATATAATTGCCATCTATCTATAGATATGTATGTATATATGGATGTATATATATGTTTGTGGATATAGGTATATCTATAGATAGATAGCAATTTATATATGTTTTATGTATATCAGATATATAGCTATATATATTTCAGATATATATCTGAATGTATATCAATATATCTATACACATCAAGTTGTTTTATTTTTACAACACTCTTTTAACGCTGATAAACAGAAAAGAAAATGGGCTGGGCACAGTGGCTCATGTCTGTAATCCCAGCACTTTGGGAGGTCCAGGCAGGAGAATTACCGAAAGCCAGGAGTTTGAGACCAGCCTGGGCAAAATGGTGAGACCCCCATCTCTACAACCGTTTTATTTGTTAAAGAGAGAGAGAAAAGAGAATAGAGGCTGAAAGTGGGAAAACAGAAGGCTTACCTTGGTCACACAGTGGGAGAGCAGCTGAGCCTTGTTCCCAGGTCAGGGCTGTCTGATCCAGAGAGTTCTCTCCATGTCACCATTTTCCCTACCATTTCAACCTTTAGAATACTGTGGACTAAGGCAAGAATGAGACTGAAAATATGGGCCAGGGATAGTGCAGCAATCCCAATGCCTGCCTGAAATTTCCAATTGAAAATTCTACTCTCCAGGTGCTGCGGCTCATGCCTGTTGTCTTGACAGTGTGGGAGACAGAGGCAGAAGGATCAGTTGGGGTCAGGAGTTCCAATACCAGCCTGGGCAACAGCGAGACCCTGTCTCTACAAAAAAGAAAAAAGGAAAAACAAATCCTACCTTCCTTCCACACCACACTTCCTGTCCCTCCCTCCCTCCCTCCCTCCCTCCCTCCCTCCCTCCCTCCCTCCCTCCTCCCTTCCTTCCTTCCTTCCTTCCTTCCTTCCTTCCTTCCTTCCTTCCTTCCTTCCTTCCTTCCTTCCTTCCTTTTTCCTGGGTCTTCCTCATAGCATAATCCTGGACCTGGACTCTCCTATCTTTCTCCACAATCACTTCCTAGATTATTTTACCCATTTCTAAGGCTCTACACACCATCTCTACAGTCTGATAACTTGGCAAATTTTTATTTCTTGCAAAGATCTCTGTCTTCCGAACTTCAAATCTATATATCAAAGCATCTACTCAACATTTGCCCTTGGATGACTCATAGTCATTTACCCAAATATGGCCCAGATGGAACTTATGACCCATTCCTCCGCCTGCTTCTTTTGAGTTTCCTATCAGCAAATGAACTTCATGCCCCAAGTTTCTCACACCGGAAACCTTAGGATTCTTCTTGATGGCAGCCTCCTTCTCATTCCCACATTCAGTGAGTCCCCAGATACTGTCTGCTTTACCTCCTAAATCTGTCCAGAACCTGTATTCTTTTTTTTTTTTTTTTTTTAATGCAATGACTTATTTACTGGGCAACTACTGTGAGCTAGGTACAGCTTTGGTAAAGGTATTTGAACTGCCTAAAAGCCCAAGCAGGTATGGATGGTGTTCTCTATTTTCAGGTGAGAAAACAGAGGCTCAGAGAGGTCTGTTACTCTCCTAGCATCACATAGCTATTCTTTTAAGCCTCTTGTTCTTTTCAGCACATTTTGATATCTACCCTTGAAGGCCCTCCATAAAGAACTCAGGGTCCCAGGTTCTCAAGAAGGTCCTAGTAGTTCACAAAGATGTTTCTGGAAGCTTCTGGATTAGAAGTAAATGCCAGAGCTGTGCAGGAACTCTAAAAGGAGGGGACAGGAGGTGGGTGAACAATGGAGCCTGGAGAATCATCCAGGCAATTCTGACAGTAGTTATTCCATGAAAGAAGGAGAAAATCAGGCTCTGAAGATATTGCAAATATGGAGAATTACTAACATTGGCCTGGGCAGCGTTGGTTGTCACCCTGTAGAGCAAGACCTGGCAACTGACATGCTGGACAAGGTTCCTAGGAGGAAGAGCGGGGAAGGAAGTACCTCGACATTCCTTGGAATGCCTTCTGGTGTGCGAAGCCAGCTAGTCGACAAAAACTAGGGAGCCTGTGAGAGCTGTTTCCATTTTAATTGCCCTGTGTGGTGATAGTCACCCAATGTCTCTGTTTAAATATTTTTTTCTTATGCTTTGACAGTTTATAGCCTTTGTAGATCAATCCTTATATTTCATGCAGGGGAGAGAGACAGAGAGAAAAAAGCAAGGTTATTGATGACCTAAACTGGATTAACAGAACCTGTATTCTTATGCCCACATCATCAGCCTAGTCTAGGCCACTATTATTTTTCACCTTGTCGAGTATAATAACCTCCTAACTAGCCTCTTAGCATTCATTTTTGCCCTCTTTCCAATATATTCAGCATACAGTAGTCAAAGTAATCCTTTAAAATATACATTTGATGATGTCAGGCCACTGTCTACAATCTTCTAGTGGCCTCTCATTGGATTTAGAATCAAGTCTAAAATTATTTCCATATTCTACAGGGGGATGATATTCAAAATAGTTACTCCTTTATACAGCAGAAGCACAAACAAATTAGAACTGATGTTAATTTCAGCGCTGGAGCAAGATTTGGAGATGGGTGCCTGTGGTGCTGCTGTCACCTCTTTAATCCCAGGGAGTCCAGGGGGTTTCTGAGAAGGGCCACAGCAGCAGGGAGTGGGGAAGTGTCATCCTATTTGTTGTCAGCATTCAGTTTAGCAAACCGAATGTGTTGAAACACCCTAGGTATTTCAAACACAGGAGTAATCAGGAAATTTGTCACACAGATGCCCAGATATGAATAACTTCGGGAAGCAGCTACCATTCCTAGGACTGAAGCAATTAAAAGGGAAGAGGTGGGGCCAGAAAGTAGCAACTCAGAGAAAGGACTCCTGCCTGCTGGGCCTGGCACCTCAGGAAGGACATGGTGGGGCTGGTGATGGGTGTGACAAGAGTGGCGCAAGGCTGGAGGAGCTGACCTGTGTTGTGGGAGTGACAGGAACTGATATTTTTGCATGGTATACATCCAGCCCATTGTATATTAGCTGACTGGTAGCCTGCCTCCAAGGATGCCTTGGTCTGCCCGCTCCAGCCCCTTCTGTCTCCTTTTACTCCACACCCTCCCTTGCTCATTGTGCTCCAGTCACACTGGCTTCTTTTCATGTCCTTGGACAGGTGAAGCTCTTCCTGCCTCCAGTCTGTTACTCTCATTGTATACTCTGTCTTCTGGTTATCTATTGCTGTGTAAATGACCACCCCAAACTTAGTGTTGGAAAACAACTGTAATCATTTATTTTGTTCACACAGCTGCAATTTGCAGGCATTGGAGAGAAGGCTCGTCTGCTCCATGCAGCATCACCTAGGGTGGTTTGACTAAGGGTCGCAGCATCCCCCCAAGGTGGTTCCCTCATGTGGCTGAAAATCTGCTGCTGTCAACTCAGCCACGGCTGAGGCCTGGGGTCTCAGTTCACCCCCACAGAGGCCTCTCCATGTGGCTGGGTTCCAAGGGTGAGCTTCTAAGACAGGAGGCTGATTGGAAGCTGCATCACCTTTTATGACTTACCTCCAAAGTTATATGACATCATTTCAGATATGCTTTCTTGGTTAAAGCAGTCACAAAGACCTGTCCAGGGACAGAAGGAGAGGACGTGGACTCTAACACTTGATGGAGGAGGGACAGGTTCCAGAAGGGCATGTGGGGCAGACATATGGTAGTGACTAGTTTTGGAAATACAATCTGCCACTCCATTTTAAACTAGTCATTTCTGAGAATCTAGTTTAAATTTCATGCATTTCCCTAGGTTAGTTATCCCAGACACAAATACAATCAAGGCATTCCTCTCCTCCTTTGTGGCTCTTATCATAATTTCACACTATACAGTAATCTATGTAGCATTTTTGTTTATCATCTTTTGTTTCTTGTTTGTCTTTACTATAGACTGGAAGCTTCTGAATCTAAAACCATGTCTTCCTTAATCAGCCCTAGTCTGTAGTACTTGTTTCATCACCTGGCATGCAGCAAGTGCTAAATAAAATCTCACCGAATGAATACTGTAATAAATGTTGAGCAAAATCTGCCCCCTGCAGTCCAGACAAATCATGAATTCAAGCAGTATTTGGTCATAACTTCATCATGAAATCATGCATTAAATGACTGCAAATAGAAAGGAACGGTAACACAAATTTCAGTTATCACTTTGTAAATGGCTAAAAATTTCCTGACTTAATTTCACTGTTGTTGATAGATGTTCAGTACAGAAAACCACATATTCATGTGGGCATTTCTCCCAGAAAGGCTCTTTTCAAACCAGAGACAAGTTTCATTTGAGAGACTTTTGGCCCAAACAGCCTGGTTATCACTCACAGGGCTGATATAGTAACCTCCAGCCAGGGGGAGTCTGGCAACATCACAGAAAGGACAATTTCTCTTCTTTCTTTGTAAACTGTTCACCTTCAGGCTGAGTGTGGTGGCTCATGTCTATAATCCCTGCACTTCGGAAGGCTGAGGTGGGAGGATTGTTAGAGTCTAGGAGTTCAAAACCAGCCTAGTGAGACAACATAATGCAACATAGTGAAACCCCATCTCTAAAATTTTTTTTAAAAAATTAGCCAAGCATGGTGGTGTGTGCCTGTAGTCTCCGCTAATTGGGAGGTTGAGGTGGGAGGATTGCTTGAGCCTGAGGATTGCTCAAGGCTGCAGTGAGCCATAATTGCACCACTGAGCTTCAGCCCAGGCAACAGAGGGATAAATTGTCTCAAATAAAATAGAATAAAACAAAATAATTAAATTGTTCACTTTTGGTCAGAGACTTTGAACATCAAATCAAATAAAAATATTAGTAATTTATTCAAACTCAGAATCCTAAGATGTTAGAGAAGCCACTGCTGTCATTGATGAGGTGGGGGCGGGGATGAGATGGAGGAACTGGTGGAATGGAGAAGGGGGTTCGGGTGGGGTGCTGGGTGGAATATTAATACTGGTTAAGGACAAGTTTCCTCCCAGGTGCTTTACATGTGTGATTTCATCTCAACCTTACCATAGTCCTGTAGGTAGGTAGGGCCATCCCCATGTGAAAGATGAGAAGACCAAAGGTGCAAGTGGTTCAATACTGTGCCCATAGTGACACAGTTCACAAATGTATGTGTTAGGATTCCTTCTTCAGTTCTCAGTGGTTCCAAAGCCCACATAATTGTTACTGCACCAAAAATGCAGGTTCAAGTCAAGAGATGTCAACAAGCTGTTAATGGGGGCTCTCAGGTACACCAAGCACTGAGCAAACAGTGGCCCAATAGGGCACACATATACTTCCTCCATTTGCTGATATGGGTTTGATATGGGTCCAATTCTTCCAAATCCTAAAATTATAATAAAATAGGGATATCAGTGGCAGAATAAATTGGTATTTCAGAATGTCAATTTTCCAAAATGTAGTAAGAGACTAAAAAATCTTTTTATCTTAGAATTCCACAATTCTTCAAGGAAAATAGATAATCAAGATCATGCATGAGGCCAGGTGCAGTGGCTCATTCATGTAATCCCAGAACTTTGGGAGGCTTAGGTGGTGGGACTGCTTGAGGCCAGGCATTTGAGACAAGCCTGGGAAATGTAGGTAAACACCATCTCTACAAAAAATAAAAATTAGCCTGGTGCAGTGGCATGTGTCCATAGTCCCAACTACTCGGAAGGCTGAAGTGAATGTATTGCTTGAGCCCAGTTCAGGGTTGTTGAACTCCAGATAAGGATGGCCATTGTAGTTATACCTACAAAATAGAAAAGAAAAAAAGAAGGCAGGAAATCCAGTAGGGGATTTAAAAAACTGGTATTTTTATACAATGGAACATTATGCAGCCATTACAAATCACTCTTTGGGAAAAATATATAATAACAAGGAAATGCTGAAGATATACTTTTAAAGTGTAAAGAACCAGCATATACTCTTGTTCAAGCTGGGCTACTTTATTCTTCCCTTGCTACCCCACAGTAGAGCTAAGATACAGCTCTAGCATTTGACTGGACCTTATGATCGGTTTAGAGAAAATGAAAAATATAAACATAGAGAGTAATAAGAACTAGACAGGCTGGCCTGTGACCTGCAGGTTATTCATATTCAGCTGTGACTCCATAAGGAGATGCCTCTGTCTCTGACCCTGGTCATGGGCAAGGGGCATGGTTAAGCCTCTGATAGGAGAGTATCTTTGGGAGTGAGAAACATCCAAGTCTCCCAATCTACCCACAAGGCCCATATTCCAAATTTCATCCTCCTGTCCACCCACCTACCTCTTCCTGAATGATCAATACAGGGAGCACCCAGCTTGTCTGGAGAGGACCACAGGACTGTAGATTGGAGGTGCCAAGAGATCAAACAGCATCAGAATAGGCACATGAAACACAAAAACTACTTTTAGTATATACCAGTATAAAAATCTTATTTCCCCCAGGTAACTGGAAAGAACTAGAGCTTTGAATTGTGTTGATTTCTGAAAGAATGGCTTGTTAGCTCAAACTAGCAAATAATTAATGGAAATTCTGTGTCCTCCCTTAAGAGTCTAGACCCTCACTAGTCCAATAGAAATATAATAAAAGTACCTATATAATTTAAATTTTTTAAAATAGGCACATTTAAAAAGTAAAAAGAAACAGGTGAAACAAATTTTGTATTATATGTAATTAATAACATGTTATTTAACCCAACATATCAAAAATATCACTTTATCATATAATAGACATAATGAATTATTAATGAGATAGTTTATATTCCTTTTTTGGCATCAAGTCTTGGAAATCTGGTGTGCATCTTACATTTATAACACATCTTAATTTGGACTGGCCACATTTCAGGTGCTTGGTAACCTTGTGGGGCCGTGGCTACATATTGAATACCAGGTCTGGACTCTAAAATAAACCTAAATAGAAATTGGAACTAGAAGATCATGGTGGATGGGAGGCAGGACTAGACTGCACCTCCAGAGAGAGCAGCATGTGGAGGCTTGCATTGTGAATTTTAGCTCCAGATCAACTGCAAGAACAAACCAGCAATCCCGAGAGGACCCACAGACCCTCTGATGGAAGTGGACTGCCCCTGCAGGACCAGGGAGACACGCCAAATACGGTGAGTGGCCCAACTGCAGAAGTGGGAAAGGGAGACCCTCCTCTCCTGAATGCACACCCCCACCGGAGAAGCTGAAGGTTCGTTTGATGGAGAAGTTTCCGACTTTACCTGGAGCTGAGTCAAGTTAGAGAGCTGAGCAAAATACGGGGGTAGAGGAAGCAGCAGAAAGGCCTTGGGAGCTCGCTGGGTCCCCAAGCAGTCCATCCTCCCCGGCACCACAGGGATCCATCGGGAGGGTGGCCAGAGGGGCAGGGGGTAAAACTCCACAGAGAGAAAGAATTGTCTAGCTGAACTTTGTAACAATTGGAATGGGGCAGGAAGCCTCCTGGACAGAACTCAGGGGAGGGCACAGATCTGGAGTACAGAATTCACAGGCAGGGGAAGAACTAAAGCCCCCCCTTTTTTTCCCACAGCTGGGAGACAGCCTCGGGCAAGTTTTCAAGCCCTTCTTGCCCTCTGCCTGGAAACATACTCAGGGATGTTGGTGGGGGGTCACGGTGGAAGTGAGACTGGCCGTTCAGTTTGCATGGGAGCTGGGTGAGGCCTGTGACTGCTGGCTTTACCTCACTTCCTTGACAACCTGCATGACTCAGCAGAGGCAGCCATAATCCTCCTAGGTACACAACTCCAGTGACCTGGGAATCTCACCTTCATCCCTGACAGCAGGTGCAGTAAGACCCACTCAAGGAGAGTCTGAGCTCAGACACACCTAGCCCTGCCCCAAACTGATGGTTCTTCCCTATCCACTCTGGTAGTGTAAGACAAAGGACATATAATCTTGGGAATCTAGGGCCCAGCTCACCGCTGGTTCCTCTCCACACTACTGCAGTTGATGCTTTCTGGAAAGCACCACCTCCTGGCAGGAGGTCAACCAGCACAAAAATAGAGCATTAAACCACCAAAGCTAAGGACCCTCACAGAGTTCATTGCACCCTCCACCACCTGCACTGGAACAGGTTCTGGTATCCACGGCTGAGAGACCCACAGATGGTTCACATCACTGGATTCTGTGCAGATAACCCCTGGTAGCAGCCCAGAGCCAGGTAGACTTACTGGGTGGCTAGATTCAGAAGAGACACAACAGTCACTGAAGTTCGGTCCACAGGAAGCCACATCCCTAGGAAAAGGGGGAGAGTAGTACATCAAAGGAACACCCTGTGAGACAAAAGAATCTGAACAACAGCCTTCAGCCCTAGACCTTCCCTCTGACACAGCCTACCCAAATGAGAAGGAATCAGAAAACCAACCCTGGTAATATGACAAAACAAGGCTCTACAACACCTCCAAATAATCACAGTAGTTCACCAGCAATGGCTCCAAACCAAGAAGAAATCTCTGATTTACCTGAAAAAGAATTCAGGAGGTTAGTTATTAGGGTAATCAGGGAGGTACCAGAGAAAGACAAAGCACAATGCCAGGAAATCCAAGAATGATAGAAGAAGCAAAGGGAGATATATTCAAGGAAATAGATACCTTAAAGACAAAACAATCAGAAGTTCAGGAAACTTTGGACACACTTTTAGAAATGCGAAATGCTGTGGAAAGTCTCTGCAATAGAACTGAACAAGTGGAAGAAAGAAATTCAGAGCTCGAAGACAAAGTCTTTGAATTAACCCAATCCAACAAAGACAAAGAAAAAAGAATAACAAAATATGAACAAAGGCTCCAAGAAGTCTGGGATTATGTTAAACAATCAAACCTAAGAATAATCAATGTTCCTGAAAAAGAAGAGAATTTTAAAAGCCTAGAAAACATATTTGGGTGACTCATTGAGGAAAACTTCCCTGGCCTTGTGAGAGACCTAGACAACTAAATAAAAGAAGCACAAAGAACACCTGGGAAATTCACTTTAAAAATATCTTCACCTAGGCACATTGTCATAAGGTTATCCAAAGTTAAGATGAAGGAAAGAATCTTAAGAGCTGTGAGACAGAAGCACCAGGTAACCTATAAAGGAACACCTATCAAATTAACAGCAGAATTCTCAGCAGAAACCCTACAAGCTAGAGGGGATTTGGGGCCTATCTTCAGCCTCCTCAAACAAAACAATTATCAGTTAAGAATCTTGTATCCAGTGAAACTAAGCATCATATATGAAGGAAAGATATAGTTGTTTTCAGACAAACAAATGCTGAGATAATTTGCCATTACCAAATTTGAGAGAATTTGCCATTACCACCACTACAAGAACTGCTAAAAGGAGCCCTAAATCTTGAAACAAATCCTGGAAACAAGTCAAAACAGAACCTCTTTAAAGTATAAATCACACAGGACCTATAAAACAAAAATACAAGTTATAAAGCAAAAGCAAAAAACAAAAAAACCCAAAGTACACACATAACAAACTTTAAAGCAACAATGGTAAAAAGAGATAAAGAGGGACATTATATAATGATAAAAGGCCTTGTCCAACAAGAAAATGTCACAATCCTAAACATACATGCACCTAACCCTGGAGATCCCAAATTTATAAAACAACACTAATATACCTAAGAAATGAGACAGAGAGCAACATAATAGTGGGGGACTTCAATACTCCACTGATAGCACTAGACAGGTCATCAAGACAGAAAGTTAACAAAGAAACATTGGATTGTTTCTTGGAAAAAATGGACCTAACAAATATGTACAGAACATTTTATCCAACAATCGCAGAGCACACATTCAAAAGTGCATGGAATTTTCTCCAAGATAGACCATATGATAGGCCATAAAATGAGCTTCAATAAATTTAAGAGAATTGAAATCATATCAAGCATTCTCTCAGGCCACAGTGGAATAAAACGGGAAATCAACTCCAAAAGGAACCTTCAAAATCATGCAAATACATGGAAATTAAATAACCTGCTCCTGAATGAGCATTGGGTCAAAAACAAAATCAAGGTAGAAATTTAAAAATTCTTTGAACTGAATGATAATAATAGCACAACCTATCAAAATCTCTGGGATGCAGCAAACACAGTGCTAAGAGGAAAGTTCAAAGCTGTAATTGCCTACATCAAAAAGTCCGAAAGAGCACAAACTGACAATCTAAGGTCACACCTCAAGGAATTAGAGAAACAAAAACAAACCAAACCCAAACCCAGCAGAAGAAAGGAAATAACCAAGGTCAGAGCAGAACTAAATGAAATTGAAACAAACAAAAACATACAAATGATAAATGAGACAAAAGGCTGATTCTTTGAAAAGATAAATTAAGTAGATAGACCATTAGCAAGATTAACCAAGAAAAGAAGAGATAAAATCAAAATGACGACACTAAGAAATTAAACAGGAGATATTACAAGTGAAGCCACTGAAATACAAAACATAATTCAAGGCTACAATGAATACCTTTACATATATAAACTAGAAAATCTAGAAGAGATAGATAAATTCTTGTAAAAATACAACCCTCCTAGCCTAAATCAGGAAGCACTGGATATTCTGAACAGACCAATAACAAGCAGCAAGATTGGAATGGTAATTAAGAAATTACCACCACCAACAAAAAAAATGTCTAGGACCAGATGGATTCACAGCAGAATCCTACCAGACATTCAAAGAAGAATTAGTACTAATCATTTTGACACTATTCCACAAAATAGAGAAAGAAGGAAGCCTCCTTGATTCATTCTATAAAGCCAACATCACCCTAATACCAAAACCACAAAAGGACATGTCCAAGAAAGAAAGCTAGAGACTGAAATCTTTGGTTAACATAGATGCTAAAATTCTTAACAAAATACTAGCTAACTGAATCCAACAACATATCAAAAAGATAATCCACTATGGTCAAGTGGGTTTCATACCAGGGATGCAGGGATCATTTAATACATGCAAGTCAATAAATGCGATACACCACATAAACAGAATTAAAAACAAAAATCACATAATCCTCAATAGATCATGAAAATGCAGATGCAGAAAAAGCATTTGACAAAATCCAGCATTGCTTTATGATTAAAACTCTCAGTAAAATCAGCATAAAGGGATATGCCTTAATGTAATAAAAACCATCTATGACAAACCCACATCCAAAATAATACTGAATGAGGAAAAGTTGAAAGCATCCCCTTTGAGAACTGGAACAAGACAAGGATGCCCACTCTCACCATTCCTCTTCACCATAGTACTGGAAGTCCTAGTCAGAGCAATTAGACAAGAGAAACAAACAAAGGTTACCCAAATCAGTAAAGAGGAAGTCAAACTGTCACTGTTTGCTGATGGTATGATCATCTATCTTGAAAACCCTAAGGACTCCTCCAGAAAGCTCTTAGAACTGATAAAAGAATTCAGCAAGAGAGGTGTGCCCAAGATGGCCGAATAGGAACAGCTCCAGCCTCCAGCTCCCAGCATGAGTGACACAGAAGACAGGTGATTTCTGCATTTTCAACTGAGGTACCGGGCTCATCTCACTGGGGAGTGTCAGACAGTTGGGGCTGGTCCACGGGTGCAGCCTGAGCAGCAAGAGCTGAAGCAGGGCGAGGCATTGCCTCACCTGGGAAGCACAAGGGGGAAGGGAATTCATTTCCTAGCCAAAGGAAATTGAGACACACAACACCTGGAAAATCGGGTAACTCTCATGCTAATACTGCACTTTACCAAGGGTCTTAGCAAACAGCACACTAGGAGATTATATCTCACACCTGGCCCAGAGGGTCTTATGCCCACAGAACCTCCCTCATTGCTAGTGCACAGTCTGAGACCTAACTGCAAGGTGGCAGCAAGGCTGGGGGAGGGACGCCTGCCATTGCTAAGGCTTAAGTAGGTAAACGAAGCCACTGGGAAGCTCGAATTGGGTGCAGCCCACCACAGCTCAAGGAGGCCTGCCTGCCTTTGTAGACTCTGCCTCTGGGGACAGGGCATAGCTAAACAAAAAGCAGCAGAAACCTCGGCAGAGGTAAATGTTCCTGTCTGACAGCTTTGAAGAGAGCAGTGGATCTCCCAGCACGGAGGTTGAGATCTGAGAACAGACAGACTGTCTGCTCAAGTGGGTCCCTGACCCCTGAGTAGCCTAACTGGGAGACATCCCCCACTAGGTGCAGACTGACACCTCACACCTCACACGGTTTGGTACACCCCCTTAGATGAAGCTTCCAGAGCAAGAATCAGACAGCAACACTCACTGTTCTGCAATATTCTATCTTCTGCAGTCTCCACTGCTGATACCCAGGTAAACAGGGTCTGGAGTGGACCTCAAGCAAACTCCAACAGACCTACAGCTGAGGGTCCTGACTGTTAGAAGGAAAACTAACAAATAGAAAGGACACCTACACCAAAATCCCATCAGTACGTCACCATCATCATCCATGACCAAAGGCAGATAAAACCACAAAGATGGGGAAAAAGCAGTGCAGAAAAGCTGGAAATTCAAAAAATCAGGGTGCATCTTCCCCTCCAAAAGAACGCAGCTCATTGCCAGCAACAGAACAAAGCTGGATGGAGAATGACTTTGATGAGTTGAGAGAAGAAGGCTTCAGTCAATCAAGCTTCTCAGAGCTAAAGGACGAACTATGTAACCAGTGCAAAGAAACTAAAAACCTTGAAAAAAGATTTGACAAATGGATAACTAAAATAACCAATGTAGAGAAGTCCTTTAAAGAACTGACAGAGATGAAAACCATAACATGAGAACAATGTGACAAATGCACAAGCTTCAGTAACTGACTCAATCAACTGGAAGAAAGACTATCAGTGACTGAAGATCAAATGAATGAAATGAAGTGAGAAGAGAAGTGTAGAGAAAAAAGAGTAAAAAGAAATGGACAAAACCTCCAAGAAATATGGGATTGTGTGAAAAGACCAAATCTATGTCTGAGTGGTGTGCCTGAAAGTGAGGGAGAAAATGGAACCAAGTTGGAAAACACTCTGCAGGATATCATCCAGGAGAACTTCCCAAACCTAGTAAGGCAGGCCAATATTCAAATTCAGGAAATACAGAGAACACCACAAAGATACTCCTCAAGAAGAGTAACTCCAAGACACGTAATTGTCAGATTCACCAAAGTTGAAATGAAGGAAAAAATGTTAAGGGCAGCCAGAGAGAAAGGTTGGGTTACACACAAAGGGGAGTCCATCAGACTAACAGCAGATCTCTCAGCAGAAACTGTCGAAGCCAGAAGAGATTGGGGGCCAATATTCAACATTCTTAAAGAAAAGAATTTTCAACCCAGAATTTCATATCCAGCCAAACTAAGTTTCATAAGTGAAGGAGAAATAAAATCCTTTACAGACAAGCAAATGCTTAGAGATTTTGTCACCACCAGGCCTGCCCTACAAGAGATCCTGAAGGAAGCACTAAACATGGAAAGGAACAACAGGTACCAGGCACTGCAAAAACATGCCAAAATGTAAAGTCCATCAATGCTAGGAAGAAACTGCATCAACTAACGAGCAAAATAACCAGTTAATATCACAATGACAGGATCAAGTTCACATATAACAATATTAACCTTAAATGTAAATGGACTAAATGGTCCAATTAAAAGACACAGACTGCCAAATTGGATAAAGAGTCAAGACCCATCAGTTTGCTGTATTCAAGAGACTCATCTCACATGCAGAGACACACATAGATTCAAAATAAAGGGATGGAGGAAGACCTACCAAGCAAATGGAAAACAAAAAAAAAGCAGGGGTTGCAATCCTAGTCTCTGTTAAACAGACTTTAAACCATCAAAGATCAAAAGAGACAAAGAAGGCCATTACATAATGGTAAAGGGATCAATTCATCAGGAAGACCTAACTATCCTAAATATATATGCACCCAATACAGGAGCACCCAGATTAATAAAGCATGTCCTTAGAGACTTACAAAGAGACTTAGACTCCCATACAATAATAATGGGAGACTGTAACACCCCACTGTCAAGATTAGACAGATCAACAAGACAGAAAGTTAACAAGGATATCCAGGAATTGAACTAAACTCTGCACCAAGCAGACCTGTACCAAAAGGACCTAATAGACATCTACAGAACTCTCCACCCAAAAGCAACAGAATATACATTCTTCTCAGCACTACATCGCACTTAGTCCAAAACTGACCACATAGTTGAAACTAAAGCACTCCTCAGCAAATGTAAAAGAACAGAAATTATTACAAACTGTCTCTCAGACCACAGTGCAATCAAACTAGAACTCAGGACTAAGAAACTCAATCAAAACTGCTCAACTACATGGAAACTGAACAACCTGCTCCTGAATGGCTACTGGGTACATAACGAAATGAAGGCAGAAATAAAGATGTTCTTTGAAACCAATGAGAACAAAGATACAACATACCAGAATCTCTGGGACACATTTAAAGCAGTGTGTAGAGGGAAATTTATAGCACTAAATGCTCACAAGAGAAAGCAGGAAAGATCTAAAATTGACACCCTAACATCACAATTAAAAGAACTAGAGAAGCAAGAGAAAACACATTCAAAAGCCAGCAGAAGGCAAGAAATAACAAAGATCAGAGCAGAACTGAAGGAGATAGAGACACACAAAACCCTCCAAAAAATCAATGAATCCAGGAGCTGGTTTTTTGAAAAGATCAACAAAATTGATAGACCGATAATAAGACTAATAAAGAAGAAAAGAGAGATAAATCAAATAGACACAATAAAAAAATGATAAAGGGGATATCACCACCGACCCCACAGAAATACAAACTACCATCAGAGAATACTGTAAACATTTCTATGCGAATAAACTAGAAAACCTAGAAGAAATGGATAATTTCCTGGACACTTACACTCTCCCAAGACTAAACCAGGAAGAAGTTGAATCCCTGAATAGACCAATAGCAGGAACTGAAATTGAGGCAATAATTAATAGCCTACCAACCAAAAAAAGTCCAGGACCAGACAAATTCACAGCCGAATTCTACCAGAGGTACAAGGAGGGGTTGGTACCATTCCTTCTGAAACTATTCCAATCAGTAGAAAAAGAGGGAATCCTCCCTAACTCATTTTACGAGGACAACATGATCCTGATACCAAAGCCTGGCAGAGATACAACAAAAAAAGAGAATTTTAGACCAATATCCCTGATGAACATCAATGCAAAAATCCTCAATAAAATACTGGCAAATCGAATCCAGCAGCACATCAAAAAGCTTATCCACCATGATCAAGTGGGCTTCATCCCTGGGATGCAAGGCTGGTTCTACATATGCAAATCAATAAACATAATCCAGCATATAAACAGAACCAAAGACAAAAACCACATGATTATCTCAATAGATGCAGAAAAGGCCTTTGACAAATTCAACAGCCCTTCATGCTAAAAACACTCAATAAATTCGGTATTGATGGAATGTATCTCAAAATAATAAGAGCTATTTATGACAAACCCACAGCCAATATCATACTGAATGGGCAAAAACTGGAAGCATTCCCTTTGAAAACTGGCACAAGACAGGGATGCCCTCTCTCACCACTCCTATTCAACATAGTGTTGGAAGTTCTGCCTAGGGCAATCAGGCAAGAGAAAGAAATCAAGGGTATTCAGTTAGGAAAAGAAGTCAAATTGTCCCTGTTTGCAGATGACATGATTGTATATTTAGAAAGCCCCATGGTCTCAGCCCAAAATCTCCTTAAGCTGATAAGCAACTTCAGCAAAGTCTCAGGATACAAAATCAATGTGCAAAAATCACAAGCATTCTTATACACCAATAACAGACAAACAGAGAGTCAAATCATGAATGAACTTCCATTCACAATAGCTTCAAAGAGAATAAGGAATCCAACTTACAAGGGATGTGAAGGACCTCTTCAAGGAGAACTACAAACCACTGTTCAGTGAAATAAAGGAGGACAAAGAAATGCAAGAACATACCATGCTCATGGATAGGAAGAATCAATATTGTGAAAATGGCCATACTGCCCAAGGTAATTTATAGATTCAATGCTATCCCCATTGAGCTACCAATGACTTTCTTTACAGAATTGGAAAAAACTGCTTTAAAGTTCATATGGAACCAAAAAAGACCCCACATTGCCAAGACAATCCTAAGCCAAAAGAACAAAGCTGGAGGCATCATGCTACCTGACTTCCAACTATACTACAAGGCTACAGTAACCAAAACAGCATGGTGCTGGTACCAAAACAGATATATAGACCAATGGAACAGAATAGAGCCCTCAGAAATAATACCACACATCTACAGCCATCTAATCTTTGACAAACCTGAGAAAAACAAGAAATGGGGAAAGGATTCCCTATTTAATAAATGGTGCTGGGAAAATTGGCTAGCCATAAGTAGAAAGCTGAAACTGGATCCTTTCCTTACTCCTTATACGAAAATTCATTCAAGATGGATTAGAGACTTAAATGTTAGACCTAAAACCATAAAAACCCTAGAAGAAAACCAAGGTAATACCATTCAGGATATAGGCATGGGAAAGGACTTCATATCTAAAACACCAAAAGCAACAGCAACAAAAGTCAAAATTGACAAATGGGATCTAATTAAACTAAAGAGCTTCTGCCCAGCAAAAGAAACTACCATCAGAGTGAACAGGCAACCTACAGAATGGGAGAAAATTTTTGCAATCTACTCATCTGACAAAGGGCTAATATCCAGAGCCTACTAAGAACTCAAACAAATTTACAAGAAAAAAACAAACAATCCCATCAAAAAGTGGGCAAAGGATATGAACAGACACTTCTCAAAAGAAGACATTCATACAACCAACAGACACATGAAAAAATGCTCATCATCACTCGCCATCAGAGAATTGCAAATCAAAACCACAATGAGATGCCATCTCACACCAGTTAGAATAGGAATCTTTAAAAAGTCAGGAAACAACAGGTGCTGGAGAGGATGTGGAGAAATAGGAACACTTTTACACTGTTGGTGGAACTGTAAACTAGTTCAACCACTGTGGAAAACAGTGTGGCGATTCCTCAAGGATCTAGAACTAGAAATACCATTTGACCCAGCCATCCCATTACTTGGTATATACCCAAAGGATTATAAGTCGTGTTGCTATAAAGACACAGGCACACGTATGTTTATTGCGGCACTATTCACAATAGCAAAGACTTGGAATCAACCCAAATGTCCATCAGTGACAGACTGGATTAAGAAAATGTGGCACATATACACCATGGAATACTATGCAGCTATGAAAAAGGATGAGTTTGTGTCCTTTGTAGGGACATGGATGCAGCTGGAAACCATCATTCTCAGCAAACTATCGCAAGAGCAGAAAACCAAATACTGCATGTTCTCACTCATAGGTGGAAACTGAACAATGAGATCACTTGGACACAGGAAGGGGAACATCACACACCAGGTCCTATTGTGGGGTGGGGGTAGGGAAAGGGACAGCATTAGGAGATATACCTAATGTAAATGACCTAATGTAAATGACCTAATTAGGAGATATACCTAATGTTAATGGGCACAGCACACCAACATGGCACACGTATACATATGTAATAAACCTGCACATTGTGCACATGTACCCTAGAACTTAAAGTATAATAAAAAAAAAAAAAGAAAGACACACAGAAGTTAAGTGACACAGTATAAATCATGGAGATAATGAATGACCATCCTAGAGCAAAACTCCCGTTCTTCTATTGTGCAAACTGGTACTCTTTCTTTGAGTCCACTTAAAGGTGATACCTAAATACTTTGCATACATCTTTCAGCAAATTTACACTCTTTAATTCATATCCAGCAGAAAACATTATTTTTTCCTAGGATTTTCTTTGGAATTGACATGGCATTTTTCCAGTTTTATTCTTGCCTTGCCTAAGAATGCCTCTGAGACAAGTGACCATAGGCTTACTTACTTAAAAGGTGTTTAAAGCAGCAGAGCCTTTCAAATAATTTTAATGATTTTAAAAGGTGGTATGGAAAGCATTTTTATTTTAACATTTTAGAAGGCATTTCCAGAATACAGTTGGTTTAAGGAAACTCTGGAATATGTTAAATGATGAAATGTGTTGTGATAATAAAGCAAATACATCAGCTTAAAAAAAAAAAAAAGAATTCAGCAAATTTTCCAGATACAAGATTAATGTATGCAAATCAGTAGCTCTTCTATACACCAACAGCTACCAAGCAGAGAATCAAATCAAGAACTCAACCTCTTTTACAATAACTGAAAAAAAATGAAATACTTAGGAATATATCTAATGAAGGAGGTAAAAGACCTCTATAAGGAAAACTACAAAACAATGGGAAAGAAATCATAGATGGCACAAACAAATGGAAACACATCCCATGCTCATGGATGAGCAGAATCAATATTGTGAAAATGACCATAGTACCAAAAGCAATCTACAAATTCAACACAATCCGCATCAGGATACCTCCAATCATTCTTCACAGAATTAGAAAAAACAATTCTAAAGCTCATATGGAACCAAAAAAGAGCCTGCATAGCCAAAGCAAGACTAAGCAAAAAGAACAAATCTGGTGCATCACACTACCTGATTTCAAACTTTACTATAAGGCCATAGTCACCAAAACAGCATGGTACTGGTACAAAAATAGGCACATAGAACAATGGAACAGAATAGAGAACCCAAAAATAAACCCAAATGCTTACAGCCAACTGATCTTTGACAAAGCAAACAAAAACATAAACTGGGGAAAGGACATTCTTTTCAGCAAATGGTGCTGGGATAATTGGCTAGCCACATGTAAGAGAATAAAACTGGATCCTCATCTCTCACCTTATATAAAAATCAACTCAAGATGGATTAAGGACTTAAAGTGAAGACTTGAAACTGTAAAAATTCTAGAAGATAACACTGGAAAATTCCTTCTAGACATTGGCTTAGGCAAGGATTTCGTGACGAAGAACCCAAAAGCAAATGCAATAAAAACAAAGATAAATAGCTGGGACCTAATTAAATTAAAGAGCTTTTGTACGGCAAAAGGAACAGTCAGCAGAGTAAACATACAACCCACAGAGTGGGAGAAAATCTTCTCAATCTATACATCTGGCAAAGGACTAATATCCAGAATCTACAACCAACTCAAACAAAGCAAGATAAAAGTTAACAATCCCATCAAAAAATGGGCTAAGGACATGCATAGACAATTCTCAAAACAAAATATACAAATGACCAACAAACATATGAAAAAATGCTCAACATCACTAATGATTAGTGAAATGCAAATCAAAATCACAATGCGATACCACCTTACTCCTGAAAGAATGGCCATAATAAAGTAAAAAAAAAAAAACAAACAGTCGATGTTGGCGTGGATATAGTGAACATGGAAGACTTCTACACTGCTGATGGGCATGTAAACTACTACAACCACTGTGGAAAATGGTGTGGAGATTCCTTAAAGAACTAAAAGTAGAATTACCATTTGATCTAGCAATCCCACTACTGGGTATCTACCCAGAGGAAAAGTAGTCATTATATGAAAAAGATACTTGCATACACATGTATATAGTAGCACAATTCACAATAGCAAAAATGTAGAACCAAACCAAATGCCCATCAATCAATGAGTGGGTAAACTGTGGTATATATACACAAAGGAATACTACGCAGCCATAAAAATGAATGAATTAACAGCATTTGCAGTGACCTGGGTAAGATTGGAGACTATTATTCTAAGTGAAGTAACTCAAGAGTGGAAAACCAAATATTGTATGTTCTCATTGATATGTGGGAGCTAAGCTGTGAGGATGCAAAGGGCATAAGAATGATACAATGGACTTTGGTGACTTGGGGGGAACAGTGGGAGGGGAGCGACGGATACAAGAATGTAAATATGGTGCAGTGTATACTGCTCGGGTGATGGTTGCACCAAAATCTCACAAATCACCACAAAAGAACTTACTCATGTAACCAAATATGACCTGTACCCCAATAACTTATGGAAAAATAAAAAAATTAATAAAATAAAATTAACATAAATTCAAAAAAATAAACCTAACTAATTATTTATAGAGGTGAAAAAAGGAACCCATTTAAATAATTGACAATGCTGGATTGGTTAAATAAACAATAATCTATACAATAGAACCTTATGTTATCATTAAAAATACTGGTTTTTTGTTTGTTTGAGAAAGTGTCTCACTTGTTGCCCAGGCTGGAGTACAGTGGCATGATCTCGGCTCACTGCAACCTCCACGTCCCAGGTTCAAGTGGTACTCCTGAGTAGTTGGGATCACAGGCATGCACCACCATGTCCAGCCAATTTTTGTATTTTTTGTAGAGACAGGGTTTTACCATGTTGTCCAGGCTGGTCTCCAACTCCTGACCTCAAGTGATCCACCTGCCTCAGGCTCCCAAAGTGCTGGCATTATAGGTGTTAGCCACCACACCTGGCCAAAATATCTATATATACTGTTTTAAAAGAAGCAGGTTACCAAATGGCCTTTTTGGTACTATTTTTCTAAATCATGTGTTGTATGTGTGCATGTACATAGACCCCCATGTCTCTCTCATTCTCTAGTCCCTTCCCTGCTTCTTTTTTCTTCTTAGCTGAAATCATTCAATTATATAACATACAATAGGATACATTTGCCCAGTCATTTGTTCAATTTCTGTCTCCTCCGAGAAGACAAAAAGCCTATTGTGCATAAAACATGTTTCTAGGCCCTGAGTATCAAACACCAAACCAAAATCTAAAATACGTCCCTGTCTGCCTGAGGCTTAATTTTCAGTGGGAGAAGAGTGTAAACAGACAACCGAATGAGCAAATCTGCCATATCATATATAACCTCCTTCCAGATTTTATCATCTTACATGTGCTTTAATGAAAAGAGCAACACAGCAAAACAGAAAAGTCCAAGGATGAAGCACAGTGAGAGGAATGGGGAGCCCCTTTTTTAAGTAGGTGCTGAGGGAGGATTTCGCAGCCGCTGTTTGAATAGAAACTTGAACGAAGTGAAGGAGCAAGTCAAGCAGGTATCTGGGGGAACAGATTTCCAGGCAGAGGGAACTGTAAGTCCAAGAGTGTTTACAGAAATGGGAAAGACTGTGAGAAGATGGAGCACTAGGGGGCTGGAATCAAGATTTCAGTGTGGCCATTTTAAAGTTAAGATGCCTTCGTCAAAATGAAAGTGTCAACTGGTGTCTAACAGGCTGGTTAATCAGAAGGGATTCTCAATGTATCAAAACTGATATCACTTATAAACAAACAGTAAGGCCATATTGGAGCCTACCAGGAATGCCTATTAGATGTCCAAGTGGACATATGTAATTCTGGAGTTCCGGGGAGAAATTTATATCAGGGCTGGAGATAAAATGTGGGGATTATCCACATACAGGTGGTAATTTAAGGCATGGGACTGATGAGATCACTAAGCAAGTTGGTATAGAGAAAAAGAAGTGAAAAGGTTGAGCACTGGGCCAATCTTAGGGTTGGGGAGAGGAAGAACCTGCAAAAGTGAGAAGTGGTGGTGGAGACAGGAGTAAAACCAAGAGAGGATGGTGTGCTGGGAACCAAAAGAAGAATGTGTTTCAAAGAAAGTGGGATAGATGTCAAGCGCTCCTGCAGGATTAAGAAGAGCACTGAGGACTGACCACTGGATTTGGACATGGGGAGGTCACTGGCCTGGACAAAAGCAGTTTTAGTGGAGGGGCAGGAATGCAAGCCTGCGTGGAGTGTGTTCAAGGCACAACAGGAGCCAGGGAGTCTAGACAACTTTGACGACTGTGTGCTAAAAAGGAGAGCAGAGAAACAGGGCTGCCGTGAGAGAAGGAGAGAAGGATGTGGGGGCCACAAAGAGTTGTTCATTGTTTGTTTCTTGGTTCTGGATGGGAGAGATTACAGTATATTTGCTTATGGATAGAAATTGTTTGGCATGGGGGAACCACTGATTAGCAGCTAATTGCAGAATGAATCTCTGAGTAGGTAAAAGAAAATAAAATCAAGTGCAGAATAAACAGTAGGAACACGGTCAGTTCATCCCTTGTACCAGGAGGGAAGGCAGGGTATATAGACACAGATGTGGGGTTGGTAGACCGGTGGGGGAGAATGTGAAAGTTGTTTTTTTTACTGATTCAGTTTGTTCAGTGAAATACAAAACTAGACCATTATAGCTGGAAGGAGCTATGTCAAGGTGTTAAAAGTGGCTCTCTCTGATAAGTGGAATTATGGGCATTTTTTTTTGCTTTTATATTTTAAATTTCTCTCTAATATCATACATCTTTTCTTAATGATAGGCAGCATCTTTAAGAGACCTCCTTTTCTGCTACTCATAAGGGTGAACCTAATCTGCCACTTACCGGTTGTATGTCTTTGAACTACTTACATTTTTTTTAACTTTTCAAAATTTAAAATTTTTATTTTTAAATGGGCAAACAGTTGTACATATTCATGGAGTACACAGTGATGCTTCAATACATATAATGTAGAGTGATCAGATCAGGGTACATAACATATTTGTAATCTCAAAGTTGCTTATTTTGGGGGGTGGTCTTGCTTTCTTATTTGTAAATGGGGATGATAATGTCTGTGCTATTTAGTCCACTGGTCTGGAAGAATCTTAAATGAGAAAACGTATATAAAAATAACTTGAAAGGAACCAGTATGGCATGGATAGAAAATGTTCCTATTGTGGTTATTTCTGGTTTCTGTAGGGAAGTAGGAGGCAGGGGAGGGATCTAAGAATAGTCTGGAATCATCAACTCATTCCTTACAAGCTACTCCATAGCAAACTACTGAAGAGCAAAAACTACTTTTCTGATTCAGATAGTGCCGCATCCTTTAATCAAACTTCTGACTAATGTTAAAAGCTTTGTGTTCGGCCTTGGAAAACAAAACACAAAACATGTTTCCTTTGCTTTTACATTGAGTTAACTTTATTATTTGACACTCTAAGTTAAAATGTTTCCTACTGAGCCAGGTTTTTCTTTCTGGCTTTAGATACATTAATTTTGAACATTTACCCACATTTTTGCATTTGCATTCAAAACCAGCCAGAGAATATATAGCCGTGATTATTCTTTTGTTATTTTTTCAAATTACTGTGATTGCATTGTTAGATATGCTTCAGCACATGGGCCCTGCTGGCCTGTCATCATTAGACAAATTCATAGAAATCTACCAAATAAAAAATCACAAGATAAAGATAAAACCACTTATTTAAGGCACTTTGTATGAATTAAGTAATGATAGTGGAGTCACATAACTCTTCCTAAAGTATAATTCTGAACTGCTTTTGTATTTCTTGGCATTTGAATATTTCATTGTCAGACTTAAGATTATAAAATAAAGACAATACTGAGCTTTTGCTGTTCTGCAATGTGTATACTATTGAAGATAAATGCTTGTTAACCTTTGCTTTCAATTTATTTACAGCCCCCCCGCCCTTTTATGGTAAGACAGTATAACCCCAGCATTAAAGAACATTTTGAAAAATGAGAAAAACACGACCACTGCATCATCTGAATATAATTATTTTCCCTTTTGTGTGTTCCTGGTCTACTTTTGTCTTTTTATGTACATAGCTTTACATGGTTTCAATTGCAGTATGCGTACAATTTTGAATATAAATTTAGGGTTTCATTTAAAAGAGAATTTTTTCAGGCTACAGCATAATTTTACGTTTCTACCTTTTTTCAAAACTTGACTGTGTCAAACAAAGCCTGAGATCAGGAGACCTTGTTAAGACATCTGAAACAACTTCAATGATCTCACTGCTCTGTGCTCCTTCAGGACTGCAGAAATAATTGATCACCTTGGGTACCTAACAAACCCTTCACAGGCCTGCAGTGATTTCATTCTGAAGGGGCCCCAGACTTGGAATAATCTTCCATAGAATCATCAGGGATCAAAGGACTCTTCTTTCAGAGTGAGAAATGCCTCTTAGGGGGTGGGTCAGGGACAGGATCTGATGGGTGTCTCTCGTGTCTTCTCAGATGGTCCTTAATTAAAATTTTGAGTACTTTTTGGTTTTCATCTTGGTGAAAATCCTATGATCTACACTGTTTCAGGATAATTACAACAATGAAACTTATTTCATAATTGTTGCTTATTTCCTGTACCATTATGTTTCCAGTTTGTGGTAGGTTGATCACAAACGTGGCCCCAATTTTCCCTGCTTCTTGTATCCATACCCTTTGCAGCATGAGTTTGCAACTATTCCCCATCTGGAATCTGGGCTGGCCTGTGTTATGCTTTGGCCAGTGGAATGCAGTAGAAGTCATGGAGGATCAGTTCTGAGTTTAGAATTTAAGAGATTGTGCCCACATCCTCTCTCCTTGGTGGAACACTATCTAGCTGCCATGTCCACTAGAGTGTGTTAGCCTGTGGGAGAATCATGTGGATTAGGAAAAAGTCAACCCAACTGAGGCCCAGACCCCAAACCTGCTGACCACACATGCCCTGGGGGAGCCCAGTCAAATTTAGGTAAGCCCAGTACCGGTAAGCAGAACTGTCTAGCTGAGAAATCATACCTAATTGCTATTTAAGCAAGTAGGTGTTTTTTGTTGTTGTGGTTGTTGCTGTTGTTTAAGACAGAGTCTCACTCTGTCACCCATGCTGGAGTGCAACAGTACAATCTCAGCTCACTGAAACCTCTGCCTCCCAGGCTCAAACCATCCTCCTGCCTCAGCCTCCCAAGTAGCTGGGACTACAGGTGTGTACTACTACAGGGTACTACATGCCCCGCTAAATTTTATATTTTTTGTAGAGGCAAGGTTTTGCCATGTTGCCCAGGCTGGTCTTGAACTTCTGGGCTCAAGTGATCTGCCTACCTCGGCCTCTCAAAATGTGGCTATTACAGGTGTGAACCACTGCGCTCAGCCTACATTGTTTTTAAAAACTATTTATTCATTTTCCATTTTTTGTTAATGAAACACATTTAATGCATATGCCCTTTGACCCAGCAATGCCACATCTAGATTTTACAAATATGTATACATTACATATGTGACATGACAAAGTACAATGACTTTGGTGCACTGTTTATGATAGCAAAATACTAGAAACAGTCAAAAGTGGTTAAATAGGTTATGTGCATTTATTTATTTGTTTCTATTTATTTGTACAAATTTATGGGGTACAATTCTAATTTTGGTTATATGGATATATTGCGTAGTGGTAAAGTCAGGGCTTTTAGGGTATCTATCAAACAATGTACATTATACCCATTAATTTCTCATCACCCATCCCCTCCCACCTTCCCACCCTTCTGAGTCTCCATTGTCTATCATTCCACATTCTAAGTTCATGTGTACACATTATGTAGCTCCACTTACAAAAGAGAACATACAGTATTTGTCTTTCTGTGTCTGAGTTGTTTCTCTTAAGATCATGGCCTCCAGTTTCATCCATGTTGCTGCAAACAAAATAAAACAAACAATCTCATTTTTTTTATGGCTGAGTAGTATTCCATCCTGTAGACATACTACATTTTCTTTATCCAATCATCCACTGATGGACACTTAGGTTGATTCCATGACTTTGCTGTTGTAGATAGTGTTGCTATAAACGTGTGCGTTCAGGTGTCTTTTTTAAATATAATAATTTTTTGGGGGTAGATTTTAAGTAGTGGAATTGCTGGATTTTATGGCATTTCTATTTTTAGTTCTTTCAGAAACCTCCATACTGTTTTCCATAGAGGCTGTACTGATTTACATTCTCACCAACAGTGTAAAGTGTTCTCTTTTCTCTGCATCCTTGTCAACAGTTGTTGTTTTTTGTTAAGTGACTAAGTAGTTGGGTGATTTACTGTACAGCAGTATTTTGGAAATACATATTAATAAAAGGTTCTAACACATTTTGGACAATTATTTTTTTCCTCTTGGGTTCCTACTGTTGCAAAATTGAGGTGAGGGGGCCATAGAGAGAGAGAACATGCCTTACTCCCATTACCACTACTTATATTCCATGAGAGGCCTAAGATTTTTTGAGGCTGTAGATTGAATGAGGAGGACTTCTAACTGCCCCTGCCCTTGAATTCTTGAGCTCAGACAGTCGACCTTAGAGCTCTCATGCTGCTTTCTTAAATAAGATTAGTGTGAGGTAGGACTACCTTTATTTTATTTTTTTCCCCCTTTTAATCCAATCTATCAAACCTGTAATGTATTCTCAACAGATTTTCAGGTGAGCAGGAAACCAGGAAAGATAAATGAAAAGTTGAGTGGTATTGTTAAAGGAGAAACGGTCTCTACAGCTGTAAGGTAACATCTAATTAACCTCAGATTCAGGCCAGGACTCAGATAATAGAAGTACTCAATTCAAAAGGAACTCACAAACCACCTGAAATGTAAGCAATTCCTCTTTACATAGGAAATATGCTGTTGCTTTTGCTGTTATTTATTTTCATTCTAATTTTAAATTATTTATGATATTTAAAATTCATACCTTTATCTCAGATGTAGCATTTCTTAGTACAGCATGTATGTAACTACATAATTCATCATATAAAATTATGTTGTTGTATGGGCTTAGGTATCTCATAGACCAAGAAAGTCCCCAGAAATAGCAACAATTCTTCAACGACCAGGCCCAGTATCAGCTAGTCTTGGTCCTGTATGTGACACTGAGTTCCCGATTTCTTAATTAATGTGCTCTGATGAGGAAGTTGATTGAGTTATTTCAGGAAAAGAAAGAGGTGAACTAAATCTGCCCTTCTTTCATATTTAAACATTCATTTTATACATTTTATTGTAAATAAACATGTATACATATACACACACAACTAGTTTTAGAAATTATCAAAATACAGAAAGATGGAAGAGATCTAGTCCCTCATAATCCTATCACCCCGAAACAATCACTATGAACAGCTTGGAATATTTATTTCCAGTGTTTAAAATTTTTTCCTATACCTAATTGGAACTGCAAATACATAAACAGAAGACACTCATATAAAACCTAAGTGAGAGACTGGGCATGGTGGCTCTCACCTGTAATCCCAGAACTTTGGGAGGCTGAGGAGGGCAGATCACCTGAGGTCAGAAGTTTGAGACCAGCGTGGGAAACATGGTGAAACCCCGTCTCTACTAAAACAATACAAAAATTAGCTAGCGTGGTGGTGTGCGCCTGTAATCCCAGCTACTTGGGAGGCTGAGGCAGGAGAATCGCTTGAACTCAGGAGGTGGGAGTTGCAGTGAGCCATGATCACAGCATTGCACTCCAGCCTGAGCGACAAGAGTGAAACTTCATCTCCAAAAACAAAACGAAACAAAACAAAACACCAAAAAAACCTAAGTGAGGATAAGAGCAAAGTCAGAAATTCTTCTGTATTTGGAAGACAAGTGCATAGCTCTCCACCCATTTCCCCCTGTAAAGGGTAAGCACAATGATGGTCACAGGGAGAGTGGTGGTGATAGTGAAGTGAAGTCGTGGACAAACAGGCTTAGCTCAGGACCTGGTAGAGTGCAACATTCACCATTAATCACAACAAAAAGAGCAAATATCAATCTAGTGCTTACTACATGCCAGACACTGTTCTAATGACTTCCTGTATTTTAACTCATTTAATCCTCCCAGAAATCCCACTAGAAGGGGGTATTGGAATTCCCATTTTACATTTGAGGAAATGAGGCACAGAACCATTAAGTAACTTGCTCAAGATTGGAGCTTGGATTAAAATCCACAGTCTGTTTATGGTGTCGTTGCTCTTAAACACCATGTGCTTATTTTATTATTTTCTTTATTATAATTGTCCATCTCACTCCCTCATGGACTCCAACAGGCACGCTGACCATTTAGAAGGGCCCATTTGGCACAGCTGTGGAGACTTCGTCTCACCACTGCAATCATTTATCGACTTAAAAGCATATTCCTTTGAAACTGAAATCTGAGTGTCATCCATCACAATTCATTTGTATTATTGCCCATCCATACATTTTCGTCTTTCCACTTTTCTTTCAGAACACAATAAATTATATTCAAATGGCAGTCAAGGAGGAAACTTTCCTTCCTCATCAACAAAGCTGATCGATGGGCACTGAAGCCCCAGGGAAGCAGCATCTGTTGCAACTCAAGGATCCCGGCTTGAGCTGAGAATGAAATTAACAGGCGCAGAGTGGTTGGCAGCCCAACATTTGTGCAAGTCTGGCACATGCACACATCATTAGCAACTATGCTGGAGAAGAATGATCAAGGAGGTGAGGAGGGGAATGGATCTGATTAAAGGGATGTTCAAGAAAGGAAATTCCGAGCACTTGGGTAAAAGCTTCATAGATAAAATGAATGAACTCAAGAGCAAAGCAAACAGCCAGGTACATTTGGGATATGCCGACAGACAATCTGGATAATTCTGCCTCTGAAACTTTCAAAACAAAGTCATTTCATGCAGTGAATTCCCCAGAGTGGCTGCCTCTTTCACTTAGCTCCTTTGGCTGTGTCTCCTTCACTAAAATGAAGCCCCCATGAAGGCAAAGATTTTGCTGTCTTGTTCATGGCTCCAATCTTGGCTCCTGGTTGATAATATTAAATTTTCATGGAATAAGTTAATGTATACTTGTGTTGACTCAAGCTAGGCAGATAAGGTCAGAGATATTCAACAGCATTCAGAAGCAATGTGCATGCTGGAAGAATGGCATGGTTCAACTAAAACTGATTGTTTATGAAAGTGTATGGAATCAGCGGTGAAATACTGGCAGAATATCTCTTTGTGTGCCCACCACTACTGTAAGCAATGGAAGAGATACAACAGAAACACGATCATGATCAGCAGCAAACATTCGTCGAGGGCTTGCTGTTGGCCGGTATGTTCTAAGCTCATTACTCTCATTAGCATGTGTAATTCTCTCAGCACCACCTATGGGGTAGGTAGGTACAAGTGTAATCACCCCCACTTGACATACAAGGCAGCTGGTGCCAGGTCGATTTAGCAACTTGCCCAGAGTCCTACAGCTAGTACATGGTAGAGCTGGGATTCCATCTGCTCTGCTGTTTCCTGCCAGTCTCTGTCGTCCTGACCCTCCAGGAATTTACCCTTAATTTAAGGACACAAAAGGGATACATATGAAGAAGAACAATTAAGTCTTAAACTCTGTGGCCCTGGAAACAAAAAAGAGAGGAATAAGTGTAGGCTGGTTTTCAGAGACCTTCTGGAAGGAGGCAGTACTTGCACTGTCTTGAATTTCATCATTAGTTGTATATCCATCTACCCAACCTCCCATCTAGTCATCCTCTCATCCTCCCATATACTCGCCTAACAAACATTTATTAAGCTCCAACTATGGGCCAAGCCCTGAGCACTGAAGTGTGGGTTTTGTGCTGAAATAGTCATATTTCGGTTGCCTGCTCATATAGGGGGTTTTCCTTAGGAAGGACAGATTGGTGCTGTTGATCAAAACTGAAAATGCTCACACCCTGGGTACAGCAATCCCAACGGAATTATCCATGGTGAAATGATCTGTGTTTAAGGTTATTCTCTGCAGTACTGTTTTTGACAACAAAGGATTAGAAATAGCCCACATGTTCATCAAAAGGGAACTGCTTAAATAAAACATGATAGCATACCTAAAGAGATTACTAAGCTGCTGTGACAGGAGTGAAGAAGCTGAGAGGGAGATATCTTAAGACATTTAAGTGAAAAAAGCGAAGAGGGTATGTATAGGATGCCACCATTTGGATAAAGGGCAGGGGGGAATAGAAACATCTTTGGTTGTTTATCTATAAAATATTTCTGGAAAGATACACCAGACGCTGATAAGATTTATGGCTTTTGGTGGAGGGAGCAGGTAGTTAAAAGGCAAGAGGAACAGGAGGGGTTTTCACTGAGTGTCCCTTGGTATGTTTTAAATTTTGAACCTTTTTGGTAATGTATTGTCTATATTCCCCTAAAAAACACACAAACACAGTAAAACCAAAACTCATGTGCCCGGACCCCAGTGTTAGTGGTCTATCAATGGTGGAGTTCTAGTTTGGTTCCTCAACTCTCCCCAGGCAATTAGAAGGGAATGCTGGGTGCCAGGATGGGTTCCACAGCTGCCTGACTTTCACCTAAGTGACATATTGTTTCTGTCCTTGGCTGAGCCAGGTTCCCTCACAGGGTTCCTCTCCTTTAGCCAGGGAGCTTCTTCCTCCATCTTGTGTTTGCAATTTGGAAGAGGGTGGCCAGCATGGGCCTGACTGAGAGAGTGACATTTGTGCAAAGACTGAAGTAGGTAAGAGCGTGAGCCCTGAGGGCATCTGAGGGAAGGGAATTCCAGAAGGAGGGAATAGCAAGTTCAAGCATTGGAGGCAGACGTGAGTCGGGCCAGGTGGCAAGTGTGCCTAGAATAGAGTAAACAAAAGGGAGAGAAGCAAGAGGCAAAGACAGAGGGAATGCACACTTTGTGTGGGAGTAAGGGAGGTGTGAACTGTGCTGAAATAGTCATACATTTCCTTGGAAATTCCACATCCAGACACTGCAGTTTGTTTGCTCTGCTGTTTGTTGACACTGATGTCCCAGTTCTACTAATTGGCTTACCTGTTGGTTCCTGAGCCCCACTCCCCACCCTGCCCTCAGGTCTGGTGTTGGTGTCCCAACCTCATTCCCTGTCTTGGTAACCAGCTCTGTAGCCTCGTCTCTCCCAGCTGCCACCTGGGAATGGGGACCTGTCGTGGAATCCTGGTCTGGGCTAGAGAGTGCTCCCAGTTCAAACCCTGCGGGGACTACAGGACCATGAAGAGGAGAGACTGGAACAGGGAATCCAGGAGCTCTTCCTTCAGCCCTGGTGCTAAGGCGGTCTTCCTGATGTCTCCCAAACCACACACCTTTACCTCAGGTAACTTTGAACTTGTTGACTTTGCACAAATTACTTCCACATTTCGCTCAGGTGAAACATCCTTGGTGTCCTCAGAGAGGCACTCCCTAACCTTCCGATGTAAAGTAGCTACCTTCTAGCCCAGTCTCTGTCCCCATACCCGCGTAATTTCTTCGCTGTGTATATGGTTTTGTTTATTGTCTCTCTCTCCCCACTGAACGCCGGCTTGAGGAGAGTCAGGGCTTTATCTAGGATCCCAACACCTGCGGGCAGTTTGGCCTCCTGTTA
This sequence comes from Papio anubis, assembly GCF_008728515.1. Taxonomy (NCBI): domain Eukaryota; kingdom Metazoa; phylum Chordata; class Mammalia; order Primates; family Cercopithecidae; genus Papio; species Papio anubis. The sequence continues at coordinate 98,518,429 of NC_044978.1, forward strand.
CTTGTCTCAGTGAGAGGGTCTGGTTCTAGATTTGGTTTCTCCAAGTCAGTCCTCTGTCTCACTGAAGTGCTAGACTGACCACAGTGGGAATGGAGAGTCCTAGGAAGTTGGATGAGATGTGTGACCACACAGAATGGCATATGGATGGGGTGCTAAGAACACAAAGCTCTAGCCCTGGTCCCCATCCTGAAGCAGAGGTGACAGAGACAAGAAGGTAGCATTCACCAACACTTTGCAGAAAAAAATACAGGTCCTTTCACCTGCTCAAAATTGTACTTCTCTGGTATTATTAGAGCTTTAAAATGAGTGTAAAGTGCTTATTATTTGAAGGGTCATAATTGTCATGAGATGGCAACCCACTTTTATTCTTATTGATTCTTTATTCTTGAGAAGAAGTTTGACACCAGTAGATTTGGGTTCAAATTCTGGCTCTCAAACTTGCTGACTTTGGGCAAATCAAGCCTTTCTGAGTCCATGTTCTTATTTAAGATGTGGATGGGGCAGTGGGAATGAGGGGATAATATCTACCTTCACTATTGACAGGATATAACATGTGGAGTAGAGTCTTTAGTACATAGTAAATGCTCTATGGATGTTCAACATTTTTCTTCTTCCTCAGCCCTCCTCCACACCTGCCATTATGAAAGGTAGTTTTCATGTACTTAGTGGTCTACAAGATTAATACTTGCCTGGAAATTGTGAGGACTATGAAAATAAAGCCTATGATCTTTGAGTTCACTCTCATTTATTATGTTCTTTGATGTTCAATGTCCTGGTCACAGTTTTAACATCCATAAGAGTGCATCAATTAATATTTTTCTTGTATAGGAGTCACACTATAATTCAGCCCATTTCTTCACCAATGCACAGGTGTGTTAGTCAAAGTCTAGGCTCAGCTGCTGTAACAAAAATACTCCCAAACACAGTAGCTTAGTAATAGGAGCTTATGTCTTCTTACATAATAATCTGGGAAAAGCTGGCTGGGCAGAATTTGTGGCTCTGATCTAGAAGGATATCCAGAGGCCCAGGTTCCTTCTTTCTTGTTGCTCCACTATTCCCTAGGTTGACACTTCTGTCCACACTATCCAAAGGAGAGCAACACCAGTATATCCACATTGTAGTGTGAGGGGAGAGAGAGTAAGTCCAAAGCTTATCCTTTCCTTTTAAAGAAGTTGCATCAGCTGGGCATGGTGGCTCATGCGTGTAATCCCAGCACTTTGGGAGGCCGAGGCAGGCGGATCATCTGAGGTTGGGAGTTCAAGACCAGCCTGACCAACATGGAGAAACCCTGTCTCTACTAAAAACACAAAAAAGTAACCTGGTGTGATGGTGCATGCCTGTAATCCCAGCTATTAGGAAGGCTGAGGCAGGAGAATCGCTTGAACCCGGGAGGCAGAGGTTGCGGTGAGCCGAGATTATGCCATTGCACTCCAGCCTGGGCAACAAGAGCAAAACTCCGTCTCAAAAAAAAAAAAAGAAGTTGCATTAACTGCTTCTACTTCTAATCTTTTGGTACAAACTTAGTCATGTGACTGCGCCTGGCTCCAGGGGCATTTGCAAAATTTTATCTTTAACTGAGTGGCCATAGGCTCTGTGAAAACTTAGTAACTGGAGGTCTATCACTAAAAGGAAGAAGAGGACCAAAGATATGGGCGGCGGGGGGGTGGGGACAGTAGACTTCTTAACACTCTTGGTCTGAATGGAATCAGATGAGGGTATGTCCGTCTGGCTTGGGGCAAGCCAATGGCCACTAGAGAAAAGCAACTGCTGACAGATGCCCAGAGCTTCCTCTGAGCCTGCAGGTGGTGGGTTTTGAGTAAATAGTGAGTACATACTTTTTTCCCCTACCATTAAAAAAGATGGATGTCATCCAACAAAACCAAGGATAAACAGTATCATGCCCATATTGTATTTTTAATTGTTTCATACATTTGTATCCATCTAATAATTCCATAATTGGATCCAGGTTGCTTTAGAACTCAGTTGAAGTTTGTCTGAAACTCAGAAACAAGATGTTGCAGCTCAGGAGGTCCTTGTGACCCTCGGCCATCTTTAGGATCAGCGCAGAAACTGAAAGCTGATGCGGATCATGTGCTCCTTTGATGGTGTCTGTGGTTGCATGGAAAGTTGTACAGTCACAGGCGAAGCATCTGCACCAGGGTGCCAGGCCTTAGGCTTCCTAATTCCAGCTCTCACATTGATAAACTCTAACTTCAATTACCTCAGCATTCATGCTTCCAATTCCATTTCCATTATTAAGGCCAGAAGGAGCAGGGTGCCACAGTATTTGGGGGAAAGAATAACTTTTAACAATCATGAAGTTCTCTGCAAATGTCAACTACAGCTGCATGGTGCTAGGATCTTCAGGATCCTCGGACTGAGTTGAAACACACACAGTAGAGAGCACACTTCGCTCCTGCTTGTATTCTTATTTCAGTTTAGGAAACAACGGTATAGCCATTCTCTCCTTTGAGCCTCCATTTGAGGTGGATAATTATTGTATTATTATTATTATTTTCATTTTACAGATGAAAAAACTGAGATGCAAGGAGATTGTGGGTATGATTTGAGGACATATCAGTGATAGGTGGTTCTCTGCTGTCTCTAATTCCATGATATTGAGATCAATTTTTTTTTTTGAGACAGAGTTTCACTCTTGTTGCCCAGTCTGGAGTGCAATGGCGTGATCTCGGCTCACCACAACCTCCGCCTCCTGGGTTCAAGCGATTCTCCTGCCTCAGCCTCCCGAGTAGCCAGGATTACAGGCATGTGCCACCGTGCCCGGCTAATTTTGTATTTTTAGTAGAGACTAGGTTTCTCCATGGTCAGTCTGGTCTTGCACTCCCAACTCCAGGTGATCTGCCCGTCTTGGTCTCCTAAAGTGCTTGGATTACAGGCGTGAGCCACCGCACCTGGCAAGATCGATTTAAAAAATTATATCAGGACATATCTGTGAAATGAATGGGTAGTACTGGAAAAAAAAAAAAAAGTCATGTTAGAACACTTTAAACTCTGTCCTAGTAAAGAGAACTCCTGTGGTCACCTCAGTTAACTTTCCACCCACTCCTGCTTTGGGTATCAAGGTAGGAAATGGTATCAGTGCTATGCAACAGGTAGTCTTTTGGGAACATCTCATGTGTTTTGGCCGCACTCCGGTTGATAAAACTGGTTCACACAAATCAACAGGCCTGTGAGCTGAAGGAAGATGGGACTTAGTCATATTTCTCTTTGCAGGTACTTCTAAAATTCTGTGGGATGAATGCTCTTGTTTGGTCCTCAGGACAGCTCAGAAAAATAAGCATTCCACGACATTTCCATGGAATAGGCCCAGAGATGGAGGCTGGAGGAGGCCAGGTCATAGGCTGGGTGTCACAGAGCTAAGACACCGCATGGCTGGGACTGGACAGTGGCTCCCTGTTCTCCTATCTCAGTGCGTCTCTCGCCCCTCACCCTGCTCAGCGCTCCAGCTGCCTTGTCTCTGAACCCAAAGCCCTCACTTGTATGCCCTCTGAAGCCTCCTGTGATTATCCATTTTCTCTCAGAAGAAGCTGAAGTCTTTTCCTCAGGGAATAAATTCAGAACTTGAGACAATTGGTCTGCTTCTTGCTTTCAATAAACGTGGAAATGCATCCATTAAAATACACAGTTCCTGCTCTTGAAAATACAACTGTGTTTTCCTCCCCTTCATCCTTGCTACAGAGATTTGATCACAGGTCTCTTTTATCACTTGGTTTTTCTAACAAATGAACAGAATCAGTAGAACTATCTTCAGAGTCCCTGAGGCCTCCTCTTGTCCTCTGTCCCAGAAACCCAAGTCTCATTTTCCACAGCCTAGTCTCTTTTTCCACAGTTAAACTGAGATAAATTCCAAAATTCTCTGCAGATCCTATTTTGATCTCCATTGACTCTAAGATTCACCACCGCACTCTTTGCCCCTCAAATTGGACCCTCTTTTTAAAAAATTAAATAGATTAATTAATTCGTCAATTTATTCAGAGACAGGGTCTTGGCCTGTCACCCAGGCTGGAGTGAAATGGCATAATCATAGCTCATTGTAGTCTAGACCTTCTGGCCTCAAGCAGTCTTCCTGACTCAGCCTCCCAAAGTGCCGGGATTATAGGTGTGAGCCCCTGTACCTAGCCTAATTCACTCTTTTGATAAATGGCACCATTTATAAGTAAAAATCCCAGGCACTAACTCCCTACCCCTCATGGCAGGTGAATTGTAGAATGACCCCAATGATTCCTGGTGCTACCTTCTGATGTAATCCCTCTCTTTGAGTGTGGGCAGGATGTGGGGGATGTAGAATTGGCTTTTTTTTTTTTTTTTCTGAGGCAGGGTCTCACTTTGTCATCCAGGTTGAAGTGCAGTGGCGTGATCTCAGCTCACTGCAGCCTTGACCTCCCAGGTTCAAGCGATCCTCTCACCTCAGCCCCGCTAGTAGCTAGGACTACAGATGCACACAACCACACCTGGCTATTTTTTTTTTTTTTTTTTATGTAGAGATAGAGTTTTGCCACATTGCCCAGACTGGTCTCGAACTCCTGAGATCAAGTGATCCACCTGCCTCGGCCTCCCAAAGTGCTGGGATTGCAGGCCTGAGGCACCACACCTGGCCTGGAATTTGCTTTTAACCAATAGAATATGGCAAAGGTGATGGGACATCACTGCTGTGGTTAGGGTACATACAATTGCAAGTCCTATTTTGTTAAAAGACTTAGTCTTTCATTGATTTTGATAGTTTGTGAGTCTGGGTTGGGAAATGGGCCCCTTGCTGTCTTCTCCAATCCTTAATCTCCTCCAAGCAGACCCCTGCTGCCGTGCAAATCCGCTCATGCACATACATGCATCAGACATGCTTGAGGCCTGGGCTCAAACTGGCTTCACCTGTTTTGTGTGTTTAACTGCTGGAGCTCTGCAGGCAGGACTGGGTTTTGTCTTTCTCTGTATGCCAGCAGTGTTGTTTGTGCATGGTGGGAGTGTGATGAACACCCTGTGGATGGACGACCTGCCTAGCATTCCCCGAGGAAGTGGACTGAAGGATGCCCACAGCAGCTGGGTCTTAGCAGCAAGAGTGTCATCTGTAACCATAACTACCCTTTGATAAGAAAACGAGAGCAGGACCATCTGTAGGCCATCCGGGAGACCCAGCTCTGGTGACTGGGTCCTGGCATGTGTATTTGCTTTGGCTGCCCCCTTTTTCTCTAGAAAGCAGGGACTTTGCATCCCCAGAGTCCAGCACAAGCAGGACCTCAATCAGTGTAAGGTTGAATGGGGTTTCCATTGCTATCCAGTGTCTTAGCTTGGATTCTCCTCAAAGCAGATCCTAGGACAAGACTTGGGTGCAGGTTGCTTGTTCAGGATGTGATCCCAAGAAGCAGAAGTAGAGGAAGTGATATTGGGAAGAGAGAAAAGTCCACGAAGTGCATGTTATTGCGTGAGTTACTGCTGTGGGCCAGTGGGCTCAGTCCTGTCAAGGTGTTCCTGGGGAAGGTTGTGCAGCCTCCACAGTCACCCACCAGAACACAGGGAGACTGGGCAAATTCACCAGCTCCATTCCCATTGGTTAAAGGTTGCAAAAATAAAATAAATAAATAAATAAATAAAAACAAAAAAACAAGGTTGCCTCCCTGGGGACTTAATTTGCCACACTTCTGGGTTGTTCCTGACATCAGAGCAGGCTCCGGGATGTGAGGAGCCCTCAGGCAGAGAAGCAGAGAGTGCGACAGGCCAGAGATGGGAAGCTGTCAGCAGGCTGAAGCTAGCTGTCCACCTCTGCCGCAGGTGAATGCGGGTAGATGCAGGTGGACACAGGCAACTCGAAATGTGGTGGGGGTGGGCAGCAAGGGGCTCTGCTACCCCAGCCTCTGGGATTGGGAGGGGAAGGAAGCACAAAATCATTGTTTTTCATTGAAAAATATCTGCTCCTGGAGTCAGTCTCTTTGAGGCAGGCTTGACAATTTATTTTTGGAAGACGCAAGAAAGGTCATTACCTTTAGTTATTAGTTTTAGTAATTATTAATGACACCTCCATTCTCCAAAGAGTTCTGCTTTGGACAAAAAATTGTCACAATACCATTAGACAATAACTGACCACACCCACCCACTCGCATTCCCACTCCCATCACCAAGAGCTTGTTGCACGTGTGTTTTGTGTCCACCTCTGTCCTGAACCAAGAATCTTCGAAGCTGGTCAGGCGCAGTGGCTCATACCTGTAATACCAGCACTTTGGGAGGCCAAGGCAAGTGGATAACTTTAGGTCAGGAGTTCAAGACCAGCCTAGCCAACATGGTGAAACTCTATCTCTACTAAAAATTCAGAAATTATTTGGGCGTGGTGGTATGTGCCTATAATCGCAGCTACTCGGGAGGCTGAAGCAAGAGAATTGCTTGAACCCAGAGGCAGAGGATACAGTGAGCCAAGATTGCACCACTGCACTCCAGCCTGGTCGACAGAGCTAGACTCTGTCTCAAAAAAACTAACAAACAAAAAAAAAAAAAAAAGAAGAAGAAGAAGAATCTTCAGAGTCAATAGGTGACTCTGTGAAGGCTGCAGAAGCTCCCCCAGGGAGCCCTTGGGGGGTGGAGCCCAGTGGCTCACAGCAGCAGCTCACTCATTAATATGCCCTTCATGGACTTTTCTCTTCCCAAATCACTTCCTCTACTCCCTCACTTCTGCTTACTGGGATCACTTCCTGAGCTCGGAATCTTCTAAGTCAATGATATCCAAGACTGCAGGGTCAGGAGCTGGCTTCATCCCTATTTATGCAGGAGAGCGGGACACTCAGAGGGCCAGGGAGGGGCACCCCTTTCCCATTAATTCACTGCAGCCTGCCTCCCTCCCTACCCTAGCAGAGTGCTTGGCTTGTCCACTTGTTTAGCTTTCAGTCCATCCTCATGTCCCAGGTTCCATTCCAAATTCCTCTGGGACTCCCAGGTGTCTCAGACCACTGGTCAGCTGGCGCCTTGACCCTCTCATCTTCCTTCAGCCTGTTTTCCCTAGGGCTGGACCCAGCTTTCTGATCCTTCCTTGACTTACAATGCTAAATATGAAGCACTCACATTTTTGCCAGAAGCCCTCTCCGTGCCCCGCACCCTTGGCTCAGACCTGAGTCCTACACTACATCAGAACTGAGTTCATTGCACCCCTTGGCCTTGAATCTGGGCTGCTGGAAAGGTTTGCTTTCTGCTGCTGCCTCAGTTGCTTTCCTCTCATTTCCATTTCACGCAAGTCCTGGTATTCCCGGTGTGCTCTTCAACAAAGACAGAGTCCGGTGGTAACAAGATTTGGCACAGAGGGTGCTGAAATAAATGAGAAAAACTGAAGGAACAGAAATGATGAGTTCCATGAGATTCATTCTTTCATAAAAGTATGACTGAAATATCGAGCAACACAGTTCCAGAATGACAGGAGGTACTTAATGTTTATGGACTTGCATAGACCAGGAGCAGGCCCAGAAGTCCCAGGGCTTCTGACAACCAGATGGGTGAGAGTAGGGAGGCACCATCCTAATTCATCTCCCATGCAACTGAGAGTGCGGATTCCCCTTGTGGCTCAGGAAGGATGGCGTTTGGCCAGGAAAAGTGCATTGCATATCAGCTATATGGCCCTGGAAATAGCAATAGCGTTGGGATGTTTTTTACTCAGGCCTTGAGTTTCCATGAAGCAGGTAATTCTGTCCTCTTTCTGCCCTCTATTCATTCATCCCCCTCCCTGCTCCTAACCTGGCTGCTCACAGGAAGGACACATTCAGCTCTGCTCTAAGTTTTATGGGGCCAGGCATCTGGAAGCAATTCTGTGATAACTCCCTGTTGCTGGGGCTTTGGTGAGGAGTCCAATACTGGGCTGCAGCATTAGAAAGCCTAAGCCTTAAGCCATGTTCTCCTTATTGGCTACATTGTAATAAAGGATATTTTGATCTCATTTTCCAGATACTCATGTCTATCTCTCAATAGTTCTCAACTCCAGTGGGAACAGGGAGGTTAATTGTTGGACTTCCTCAAAACTCACCATGTCATTCCAACTTCATAGTGTTGGTAAAAGGATTCAATGAGTCTTTAGAACAGGGCTTAGCACTTAGTGAAAGTTCAAAAGAGTTGGCTATTTTTTTATTATTAGTAATAATAACAGTAACTCAGCCCCTCGTTATACCTACACGTTGAGAAAAAAATGAACAATATAAAGTATGTACTTCAAGCATTGGCAAATAACATTTGGGACAAGGGAAGGAGAAAGCATACAGCAAAATGAGAATTGGGAAAAAAAGTGGGCCCTACGGATCAGTCACTCCAAGACCTAAGGAGAGGCACAGACTGCCTCCCTGAAGGAAGGCTCAGGACCTTGCCTCTAGCTGGAGCCCTGGGCTGCTGTGGGCAGTTGGTCAGCTCCTTCCGGTAGCAAATCCTGAAAAGGATCATTCTACCATTGTGGGCAGGAGTGCCACACCCATTGTCACCTCAAAGGCCAGGAGTGGGGAAGAAGGTAGTGTCTTTTTCTCTTTTTCTATTTCTTGCTCATGGAGGGAAAATGGAGAAAAGGAGAAAGCAGCCCAGAGCCTCCAAACCATGTTAAGTCCAGGTCTTGCTGAGGCCGAGAGAAGGGCCATGAATGCAGATTTCTTCATTTGTTTGTTCAAAGTCCTGTTGATGGGAAAGTTCATCTGTTCTCATTATTTATAATTAAAATATTGATGGAGTGGCTACTATGCATCTACCTCAGCTCACTATTTAATTTGGGTGTTAACTTGCCCAGGGAATATCTCTAAGAAAGATGCCAATAACTCATTAGCAGCTTATAAAGGACCCTTTTACTTTTCTTCCAAGCTATTTTAAAATGCAACAGTTGGGAGATTTATCAAGCATTTGTTATTATAAGTAATTACTGGGTGTTTCTTATAACTTGCCTGAGGGTGGCAGCATTTACAGGGGTCTCCCTAATTTTCCAGTGACTCCCCAAATGCACACTATGACTTTCATTTTTATTTTGAAGGAACTCAAAGAAATTTAATAATCCTAAGAGGGTGTGCACATTGTAGAGAGATAGATATGGAAATGGAAATGTTCCATTTTACATTATTCATAGAGACAGCTAAAGAGCCTTGCTGGCAGCAAACACATTGTCTGGAGTGTCTCTAGCAAGTCTGCACTAGGGGTAGTGGGTGAAGGGGAAGACTTGGTGCCCCGGCCTTTCTAGTGTTCTATTCTCAGGGCATTCCAGCTTCACCTGGTCCCCAGTGATTCAAGATGAAGCAGTATTAAAGGAGAGCCACTTCTTCAATCCCTTCAGTCTCTCTGACCATCTGACTCTTTCTTCTCCTCTGAGCAGATGGTTGGGATTGGGGGGGCTATGATGTTTGGCTGCAATAGCCAAGGGACCTGAGTCTAGGATTGGGTTTGGGGACTAGAGCTCTAGGTGCATGATTGGGTGGGATTGCATGAGAGAGACTCTAAGAAGCCTGGTAGTACTTAGTACTGAACCCCTAGGCACCTCAACACTCCTTCATTTATGGAGATTCCTACCACTCCCCCAAACCTGACTTATTTAACAGGATAACTCTTATTGCTATGCAGGGAATAATTATGGAGAAGGAAGCAAGAATGGAAGCAAAGAGAACTGTTAGAAGGCTACAGACATAATCCAGGGAAGAGAAAGTGACTTGGACCAGGGCAGGTTCTCCACCACTATTAATAGTTTATGTTGGCTAATTCCTTGTTGCGTGGTGCTGTCCTGCGCATTGCACAATGTTTGGCAGCATCCTTGACCTCTATCCGATAGATGCCAGTAGAACCTCTACCAGATGCCAGTAGAACCCTCTCCATGTGACAATCCAAAATGCCTCCAGATATTGCCAAATGTCCACTGAGATGCAAAATTGTCAAATGGGATTGAGAACAAGTGGACTAGGGTGATAGCAGTTAAGATGTAAGAAGTGATCAGATTCAGGATTTGTTGAGTTTATGCATGAGGGATGTGAGAGGAATCAAGGATGACTTCAAAGTTTTTGGCCCGAGTGAGGGAAAGGATTGAGTTTTCACTGACTGAGATGGGGAAGACCATTGGTGGAACAAGGTTGAGGGCAGGGCAGCCTGGAGTTCATATGAGAGTTCTGGACTGGAGTTCAGTATATGTATCACATTGCTTATGTAATTTCAGAAAAGGCAGGAAGGAGCTAATGGCTAAGTTCATGGAGATATAAATGGTATTTTAATGACAATAGGGAAAGGAAGCATTGCCAAGACTTCTGAGGACCTTGGGGCCACAGATATATTCTAGGCAGTCATGTCTTCTCAGGTTTGAGACTTAGGGTTAGGTATGTCTTATCTCAATGAGGGTCAGTGGTTACCCTGCACTTGAGATTCTTCCTATTAGAGAGGTCAACAGGATGTCTCTGGACAGGGTCTAGAATCACCGCAATGGGCTGGAGTGCAAGTGGCTGATGATCCACAGCTCACTGCTGCCTTGAACTCCTGGACTCAAGCGATTCTCCTGCCTTAGCCTCCCAAAGTGCTGGGTTTACAGGTGTGAGCACCATGCCCAGCCAAAAATCTCACTATTTCACAATGTAGCTTGCAGGAGAGAGGGGTCAGGAGGTAGCGAGAGAGGCCCTGACTTAATTAATAAAAATTCTGCACTAAAGAATTTTGTTTTTACTTTATTTCTTTTGAGTAAATACAACAAAAACTAAGCTAATAAAAATTATTTAAGCAGAAGTTCTGCTGGAATACACTTTAATAAGTGTAAAAAATATATAATATGTGCACATTAAGTGCTTTTTAAAGATTGCCTAAAAACAGAATTCCCTTTAGAGTTCCTATATAATTAACTAAATTGGTACATTTAAAAAAATTGCAATTTCACAAAGTCTGTGTTAGTGGATTAAGATCAATGAGGTTTTATGCCTGATGCTCCCTTGCTGTTACAGGGCTTGCTAATTTGCCTAACAGATATGGTCTCTGCTGCAGGGTGATGGTATTTCAAACATAGGTTAAAATTAAGAGTAATAGGAGTAATTAATCATAAAAGGTTTTTTTTTCCTTTTTTTGCTTACCTTTTTTTCAAGTTTGTGCCGTAGGTCCATGAAATCATAAGTTTATTTTACCTTCTTAAATTTAGATAAGCCAGCTATTTCTCTGTGTGTTTTTCTTTTCAAAAATCTTATCCTCTCAAAGAAATAAAGAGAATTGCCTATATTATATTCAGGGTCTAAGATCTGGGGTCTTCATTTTCTCACCACATGCTTAACAAAACGACCACCAAGCACCTCCCTATTACCCCAAAACAAAACTTTTATGGGCATTTAGGAAGTTTCTAGGGTCTGCCCAATAGAACCTGCTGCAATGATGGAAATGTTCTACATCTGCTTTGTCTAACACAGTAGCCCTTGCCACTTGTGGCTATTGAGCATTTGAAATACGACTGATGATAAATGGAATTTTCATTTCAATTAATTTTAACATTAATAGCCACATGTGGCTAGTGGCCACCACATTGGATAGCTATACTAGCTACACTGTTTCAAGACAGTGTACTAAAGAAGTAGAATTCTTATATATAAGCTTAAGACTGTCCCTTCCCCCTTCCTCTCCCCTTCATCTCTCCCTTCCTCTGTCTATCCTCCCTTAAACCTGCACTAAGTATCTACCACCTGCAGGCACTGAGCTTGGCACTGGGGAGCAGAGACTAAATACAGCCTCTTTAGGAATCGGCAAAGAAAAACCAAAACCAACTCTAGGAACCAGCAAAAGTTGGGATGACAATGACAGGTTGTAGGAAGAACAGGTATGCAGTCAGTGCCCAGTGAAAAAATATATTCATATCTCGGGTATCTATTTTTGCCCGATCTCATTTTTCTTGTATGCTAAAACTCACCAAAATATTCATCAAAAGTAGCCCAGTAAGGTTTATCAAAAAAATTTAACGAAAGATTGATGACTCTGAGATCCCAAAAATGTGGAGTGAGAGAAGCCATGAAGAAACAGAGAAATGGGAACAAGAGGAACTGGGGGTTAGTCGGGGATAAGTGGATGGGAAGGCTCCAGCTAGGGGCATTACATGGTGGCCTTAAATGGGTTAGGATGGTGAAGGCCTGGGAAGAGCTGCTACAGGAAGGATTCAGGGCATGAGGATGGGAGAACCTAGAGAAGGTCATAAGTACTTAGGTTCCAGTTTGTCTTGGCCTAAGAATTATGCCTGGAAACCTAGGCAGGAAGGATCTCAGCTTTTTTATTTACATAGTTGCCAACAGTGGGTTCTGGCTTGGACCTAGAATAAAGGGGAAATAAGAGATTAAGAGGCTAATGACCCGTTGACCAGCCAGGCTGATGGAAGCCCAGGGCATGTTCATGACTGTCCCTGGAACATACTGGGATCTCCAACTGCAATTAATGCTATACATAGTGTCTATCCCAGTCTTGCAGTGCTGTCCTAGATCCTACACTCCAATGGATGTCTGAGTGTGATGTTACTAATGAGTCATCTCCGAAAGGGCAGATGAACTGTTCTGCCTTGGGCACATATTAGGAATGAGAGAATAAAAAGGAACAATCTGAATTACAGTGACTAAGTTAAAGAAGGCACTTTCCAGAACTTAAGCAGTGGCAGTAAAAGAAGTGGGGGGGTCTAAGACAACAGATGTCCTGTTGGAGGTTGTTGGGCACTTAGGGTTCTAGCTGTCATTCACTTATTCTGTTATTGCATTCATTTATTCGTTCAACCCATATCTGTTCAAAATCTTTAATATTCATTCCAGAGACTGTGCTAAGTACTGTGGACACAGTAGGGAAAAAGACTTATGATGCAGTGGGGCAGAAGGATGTTAAATGATTATAAAAAGTACAATAATTGATTTATGTTTCTGATATATGCTGTGAAGAAGAGTTACAAAGTGCATTATATAGGAAACTGACCTAAGCTAGAAATCATGGTGGCATTTTCTGAAGATGTGACGCATTAGCTGAAGAGTTATGCAGGACAGGGTGGGAAAGAAGAGCATTTTCAGCAGCGGGAGCAATGCACCGTACTCTTCCTTCCTGGTACCTTTTGTACCTGGCATTATGTCGCCATTTATTTAATTACTTGTTGATTCTCTCTCTCCCCATCCAGACTACCCACTCCAAGAGGTCAGGGGGTGTATTGGACTCGGTTACTGCAACATGTTCAGTGTCCATCCTAGTAGTGCCTGGAACATGTGAGGTCTCAGTTAGAACCTATTGAATGTACATGTGTGGAAGCTCAGAAGGAATTTGGAGCATTTGAGAGTCTAAAAGGAGGTCATTGTTTGTGAGCACAGAGTAGGGAGTTAAGAGGTTCAAAATAGGATGGAAAAGTTACCCTGGGCCTTGTGAGCCACATGAAGGATTTGGGGCTCTATTTCAAGAGCCATGGGAACTGACCAAAAGGTGTTAAATAAAAAGTGATGAGATCAGATTTGTAGTTTAAAGATAACATTCTGACTGCTATATGAAGAGTAGGTTGGAAGGGAGCAGGAGTAGGCACAGGAAGGTCATTTGGGTTGCTTATGCAGTGGTCCAGCAAAAACATGATGGCATCTTTGACTAGGAAGATGAAAAGAGATGGATGGACTCAAGAGGTTAGCTAAAAAGATAACTGCAGACCGGGCACGGTGGCTTATACCTGTAATCCCAGCACTTTGGGAGGCTGAGGCAGGTGGATCACCTGAGATCAGGAGTTTGAGACCTGCCTGACCAACATGGTGAAACCCTGTCTCTACTAAGAACACAAAAATTAGCCAGGTGTGGTGGCACACACCTGTAGTCCCAGCAACTCCAGGGGCTGAGGCAGGACAATTGCTTGAATCCGAGAGGGAGAGGTTGCAGTGAGCCGAGACCGTGCCACTACACTCCAGCCTGAGTGACAGAGTGAAACCCTGCATCAAAGAAAAAAATAAGACAATTGCAAAATGGTCAAAGGATCTGAGTAAACATTTCTTCAAAGAAACTATGCAAATGGCTAATGAGCACGAGGAAAGATGCTCAACATCATTAACCATCAGGGAAATACAATTCAAAACCACAATGAGCTATCACTTCATAACCACTGGATGGGTAGAACCGAAAGGACAGATTATGACAAGTGTTGGTGAGGACAGGGAGAAATTAGAACCCTCAAACACTGCTGGTGAGAGTGTATAATGATGCAGCCACTTTGGAAAGCCATCTGGCAGTGCCTCAAAATGTTCAACATTGAGTTACCATATGACTCAGCAATTCTGCTCCTAGGTATACACTCCAGAGAAATGAAAACAGATGTCGAAACAAGCAGTTGTACAGAAATATTCATAGCCACATTATTCATAATAGCCAAAAATGGTAACAATCTGAATGTCCATCAACTGAAAAGTGGATAGATAAAATATGGTATAATTATACAGTGAGATATTATACAGAAATTAAAAGGAATAAAGTATTGATATATGCTACAACATGGCTTGACCTTGAAAATATATGAAGTGGAAGAAGCCAGGCACAAAAGACCATATATTGTATGATTTCACATATATGAAATGTCCAGAATAGGCAAATCTATAGAGTCAGAAAGTAGATTAATAAAAAGGCAGAATAGAAGGAGAAAATGACAGAGGTGAGAAGGACACAGCGAGGGGGGATGAAAAACCATAAAAGGGAAAATTTAACTAATAAATCTGAATATTTTTCAAGCTTGTCTTCAGGAACCTGGCAAAGTGGTTTCCTACATGGAACCTCTAGTTTGGGCAGAGAAAATTGAAGTTTTGAGCAAATCCCCTTAAGAGCTATACATTGCTTATTTAAACCACTGTCCAGTGGAGGAAACAATTTTGAGCCTTCCTAGAAGCACTTACATTTAAAGACCCTCCTATCTGCTGTGTCATTAGGGGACCAGCATGGCAGCCATTAGATTAATTTAATAGACTTTTATATAGCATTTATCAGCATCTGTATGGCAGCGATATCATACAGAAATGCCAGCAGGGGATGTACAAAGCCTGTAACTAGTGAGAGTGAGATCAGTGGGAAGCATGGGGGAGCTGAAGGCCCCTGATTCATGTTAAATAATAATAGCTTCCTCCAGGTCACAACGCCACTGCAGATGAGAGGATCTTTAAAGTTTAACTGCCCTCACTGGAAAAGCTGGCAGTTTTATCCCCAGGGCAAGCCATCAGAGAGGGGACAAAGCAGTGTTAGGCAGGCTTATGGATTAAAAAGAAATGTCTTTCTATGAGTGGCATGTGTAATATGTGGATTTTGGTTAATCCCTTTTCTGTCCTGAGGCCTGGAGATGCTCTGTGATGTTTATGTGACCCGAGGAAGGGATGGGGAAGCAATAGGGGCTCCTGAAGTGGAGCAGTAGGATCTGAGATTGCCAGGATTTCAATTTAAAAGGAGACCAGGCTCCAGAGGCCAGAGACGTCTGTGAAAGGTGAGGAAAGGCAGTAAGGAGTCAGTGAAAAGCGAGTGAGGCTGAGTTACCATGGGATGGCCAGCAACAGGAGTTAGAGGTGGAAGGTGTGAAGTTTTCTGAATGGAAGCTGGTTGGATAGGGGCCTTTGGAGCTTCAGGAATTACCTGGCAAAAGTTGAGACTTGGAAATAGCTCAAGCCTGGAGAGCAAAACAGAAGGGACCTGTTACCTTGGCAGCCATAGAATCATTGGTTCTTGAGGAGATCTCAGAGGTCATCTGGTTAAATCCTAGGTCCACAGAGTTGATACATCCCTGAGCTATTAGGGGTAGGAATCCCCTAGTCCAAGTCTCAACTCTGGCAAACATAAAGGTGAATGGGATCTCCTGGGAAGCAGATTTTCTGGCCTCAGCAATTCTGTAGTGAGAGACAAGTGAAGCACCATTGTGGTCCAGTACTAACTCCCTACTCACTGTTCAGAAAGAATCTAGGGCTCAGTGTCCCTAAGAGCCTACACGCCATTCATGTCTGAGATGTCAGAAACACAGCACTCAAAGGGAAATGAAAACTCGAGACATGCTGGAAGGAAAAGAAATTTCTCAAATAAGACCCAGTGCCTAAGGCTACCACCACCACTGCACATTTCCAACAAGGCCTCGCTCAGAGTGGAGATGCTTCCTCCCTAGACATGGTGAATGAGCTGTGTCACCATTATACCCTGCATGGAAGCATATCTCAGCTGAGCTTAAATTCCAGCTCTGGGCCTTTAGTGCAGATCCTGGGAAGACTAACTCTGCAATTTTTTTTCCTCTCGGATACCCCCCAAGTCTCTGCTATCGTCTTTGCCAACATGACACACTAATTCTAGGAACCTAATTTTTTTCCAGGAATCCCTGAGAGTGCTTTTGTTTTCCAAATTTTGTGGGTAGGAAGCCAGTGCTCTAATAACTATATGTCATATTACATCTTTGGATTCTCTAAAAAGAGAGCATTTATGTGAGACTTCAAGGCTTGAAGAAACTGTATCCATCCCAATGAGAGGAAGGTGGGATTGCTGCAGAGAGAACCTGAATCCCCTCCCTGCCCCTCACCCGTGTTTTTGTTTTTTGAATCAAGAACTCTCTAATTTCGACTTAAGAATTTTGGACTTGGCAAACTTCATTTGTTTTAGGCAACTTCATTTGTTTTAAAAATTTGTTTCCTTTCGACTTTCATTTACAAGAGGATTTAGTCCTTGGACTTAAATTTTTCCTCAAGAATTTAATAATAAAGAATCATTTTTATTATTGGAATATGTTCATGTTGTCAGTAAATCTAATTTCAGAACCTCTGATGAGCCGTATTGGATGACATATTTTGGTATGGAAAACACAAGAGAGAGTGAATTTTCAGCCTTAGATTAATGGTCTATTTGGGATTTTGATTCACATGCAGGTTAGATCTACTTGTGAACCTTGCGGTGGGTAAATCTGCACTTTCACCTGTAGACCCAGGAGGGTCCCTAAAGGAGCAGTGGTAGGTGGTTACTGGGGCACCACCTCGTGGAAGTGGAAACAACACTGACTCGAGGATACTGTTTTCCTCGAATAGCAGACCTAACTCCTCTCTGTCCCATGTGAGTGGTGAGTTTGGGAACAGGCTCTTCTCTCTTGGGCTCCACCTGCCTGCTGAGAAGGTACACTCTACTATGCATGTACAGCCACAGGAAAGTGTGGCAAAGCAAGTCCTGTCCATGTAAAGGATACTGAGTGCCCTATTACTACCCATGGCTGGTGCATTGGTTGAATTCAAGGAAGCAGAGTCCATTAGCTGACCCACTTGGTCAGACACTGGGGCCACATCCTCCAGCATAGCTTTGGATCAGGGATCCCCATCTGTCTGACTCATGTGTCTATCTTTTGTTTTCTTTTCTATAGAAAAATATAAGTGTGTACATGGCTTGAATGACCCTTTTGGGTTTGGCTATTACTCACAGATGAAGGAGACATTTCCAAGGTTGCAGACAGTGTCATTCTAAGCACAGTCCTTGCAGCAGTAGAGACAATCCCAATGATTACAGGAAATCCTCAACTCTCATCCAGAACCTGTAAGCTCAGGACATGTATCATAGGAAAGCTGTGAATTGCTGAAGTGCTTCCATGGTCAACTTTTGCTCCCTGCCTACGTGGGCAAGAAGCTGTAGACTCTGGTATAATTTGGATGATCCCAGCATGGGTATACGCCACTCTGCCTCATGACACTTACCAAGGCTAGAGAGAGACCACACCCATCCCTTCTGTTCTCCATTGCATTCCCTTCCCCAAACTTTTCATTCAGAAATTCTTCTTTGGTTGACCCTGCCACGTTGTGTATTCTTATTTCCCACCCCACCCCCATGATGCATTTTCTTTCAATATCCTTAGATTCCTAATAAATCGACTATTTAAACATAGACAACGTCTGGATTAATTTTCTGCATAAAAATACAAATTCTAGGGTTCCTATGACACCTTTTACAAGGTGTGGTCTAGTCTTTTTATACTCTATGTTGACAGTTTTCATTTCAACGAAAATTTAGGTGACTGCTTACTCCATACATCTCAGTGTCTCTGGCATTGTGTCAGGTGTGAGAGATAATGAAATGAAAGTTACAAGCCCAGTTGTCAATGATTGCACTCTCTTGAGGGCAAAGAGTAAGTAAAAAAAGGATTAGAGAACAGTACAATATGTGAAAGAATGGAGGTGTAAATGGGTTGTGATTTGTGTATAGAGGCTAAGGGAGAGGGCATCAAGCTTAGGGAAGACATAGTGCACCCTACGTGGTCCAATGGGTTGAATTACATGCAAATGATCAAGTTTCACTGCATATTCGATTTTCACATTTCACGTATGTCATGATTTTATACTTACTGCAGTATTCAGAACCCAATATCTTGCTATTGGATTTGCTGAGAATATAACAAAAGCCTATAGGAAAGAGATGTTTTTGAAGCAGCTCCCCTGGTGTCCTTTGGTTTTCTTTCCACAGACACACAGTGGCCAGTGACTGCAGGTGTGAAGAACCTCATCTGCTGCAAAGACTAGAGAAATTCCTTCCACTTTCCTCTAGGAGTGGTGGTGCAAATGGTTGTTATCAACATAGTGGGTAACATTGAAACCAGTGCTTCTCATGCTTTAACATGCAAACGAATGACTTGAGGATTTGTCAAAGGCAGGTTCTGATTCCAGTAAGTCTGAGATTCTGTACTTCTAACAAGCTTTCCAGAGATGCTGATGCTGCTGGTCCTTAGACCACACTTTGGGTAGCAATAGTTGAAGCATGTGTAAACTAATAGGATGCATATATACAATTTTCCTGTTTCCTTGGATAACTGCCCTGTGGGGCTTTATGTTCTGATCATTGGGACTCCCTTCTGAATGCCAGAAGCCTTCCTGAAATAGGTTTTAGGTGCTCTCAGCCTTTATAGGGAATGACCAAGGATGACAAATTGAGCACCCCTTCCTTCTGTCAAGACTTACCATGTTCCCTGTGTCATTCATGGAGTGCCTACAGGAACTGTCCCTTTCTAAAGTATCGCTAATGTTATCTCCTATATAGATGAGGAAACTGAGGCACAGAGTGACAGTTTCTCACCAGGCTAGGATTTGAACCCAAGTAGTCCAGATCCAGAGCCCAATACTGTGCTTTTCTGCCTTTCAACTATAATGCTCTGACCACGGATGACTCATTCAAGGGTTGACCCCAGCTTCAAAGAAAACAAAAGGCCGAGCATGGTGGTTCACGTCTGTAATCCCAGCACTTTGGGAGGCCAAGGTGGGTGGATCACCTGAGGTCAGGAGTTTGAGATCAGCCTGGTCAACGTGGTGAAACCCCATTTCAACTAAAATACAAAAGTTAGCCAGGTATGATGGCAGGTGCCTGAAGTCCTAGCTACTCGGGAGGCTGAGGTGGGAAAATCACTTGATCACTGGGAGACGGAGGTTGCGGTGAGCCAAGATCACGCCATTGCACTCCAGCCTGGATGACAAAGCTAGACTCTGTCTCAAAAAAAAAAAGAAAACAAAAATTATATTGAGCCCTGTGGAAGGGTGTTACCTTTCCTCTGAGACCTGAGTTCTTTTCCATTTCTTCTTCTTTTTTTACAATCTAGAACCAAACCAGTTAAAACAAAAAATTCTCACACAAAAACTTGAAATCAATTTAATATTACATTTATTTTCTTCTATCCCCAAAGAACTATTTAATCCTTCAAACTAAAAAGAAGGAATTGGAAAAAACAACTGTATTAGCCTGCCCTGGCTCCCATAACAAAACACCACAGACTGAATGGCTCAAACAATAGAAATGTATTTTCTCACTGTTCTGGAGGCTGAAATCTGAGATCAGGGTGCTGGCATGGCTGGTTTCTGAAGAGGGCTCACTTTCTGGCGTATAGATGACCGCCTTCTGTGTCCTCACATGGCAGAGAGAGAAAGAGAGCAAGAGAGAGAGAAAGCTCTGGTATCTCTCCTCCTAAGGGCACTAATCCCATCATGAGGACCCCACCCTCATTACTTATTTAAACCTAGTCATCTCCAAAGGCCTCATTTCCAAATACCATTGCCTTGGGGGTTGGGGTTTCAATTTTAGAGAGACAAAATTCAGTCTGTAGTAACAACCCAGGGACGGTCAGTCCTCTGTATGCTCTGGGTCCAGAAAAGCTTGTCTTCTTCAGAGCAGTCACTCTGTCTCAGAGCAGAACAGAAACAGTGTGCGGACTGGCACGTGTGACAAGGGACACCTCACAGAACCTAACTGGAAAGTCCCATGGACTCTAAGATGTGAGTTGGGAGTTGGCTGGGCAGCATGTATCTGTGGTAGGGAAGAGAATATACTTTCTACTAGTTTTACAAGTGGAGAACAATTATTTGGAGTGGGCACCTGGAGGCATATCTTCCTCCCTCCCAGATTCCATCTTCTCAGCTTAGTCAAAATTAAAATAACCTAGCCTGAGGGAACAAGCATTCTGCAAGACAGCCTACACAAGAAATGAATGTTTTCTTAATCAATTTTGCTAAAAGGAAGAATTGAGATTGGCATAAAAAGCTGGATTTGGTGAGACAATTAGAAAATGAGGAATTGGAGTTTGCCTACATGTAATTTGCACAAAATTGGGGGTGGGCAGGGGATCCCTTCCATCATGTTTCCCTAGAAACTCAGAGTTTGGAAATAGTGCTCTACAGCTGTGATCTCACCTGGGCCAGTGGGTGTCTTCCCCAGGAATTTCTGGGCTTGGGATGAGAAAGCTGGGAGAGTGTTTCTAGTGGCTGAAGCCATAAGATGAAAAAGTTTGGGCTGTTGGCTGCCATGTCTGCAAGACTTCAGATAGATGGATTGAATGGAGAAGAAGGGGTTAGAGATGGAGGTTCAGAACGGTCTGAATTATGCCTTACCCCTGCCTCCCACCACACCTATAAAAGTTATATGTTTAAGTCCTAATGCCCAGGACTTCAGAATGTGACTATATTAGGAGATAGGGTCTCCAAAGTGTTAATCGAAGTTAAACGAGGTCATCAGGGTGGACCCTCATGCAACTGACTGGTGTCATATAAGAAGAGGAGATTGGGACACACACACAGAGACCATATGAAGACATAGAGAAGATGGCCACTTACAAACGAAGGAGAGAGGCCTCAGGAGAAACCAGTGCTGCCAACACCTTTATCTTGGACTTTGAGCCTTGCCTCCGGAACTGTGAGAAAATAAGTTTGTGTTATTTACTGGTCTGTGGTATTTTGCGATGGCAGCCCTAGCAAACTAGTATGATCCTTGATCTAAGAACTTCTGAAGCCTAAGCACATTCCTGTTCTTGGAGTCCATGAGACAGCTCACTATCCCCATGATAAATTCCTGTTTCCTCCAAGCGATTTGATGATGCATCACTTCAATTACATGGCTGTCTTCTTCCAGTGTATCTTCATATCATATTCCCTTTTACATGTGTGTCTCTGTGTCCAGTTTCCTATTTATATAAGGACACCCATCATATTGCATAAGGACCCACCCTAATGACTTAATTTTGGCTTGATTACCTCTGTAAAGGCTTCCTGGCTCTTCCTTCTTTTCTTTTTTTTCTTTCTTTTTTCTTTTTTCTTTTTTTTTTTTTTTTTTGAGACAGGGTCTCACTCTGTAGCCCAAGCTGGAGTGCAGTGGTGTGATCTCAGCTCACTGCAACCTCCACCACTGGGGCTCAAGTGATTTTTCATGCCTCAGCCTCCCGAGTAGCTGGGACTACAGGTGTGCACCACCACACCCAGCTAAGCTTTTGTATTTTAATAGAGATGGGGTTTCACCATGTTGCCCAGGGTGGTCTCGAACTCCTGAGCTCAGGCAATCTACCTGCCTCGACCTCCCAAAGTGCTGGGATTACAGGCATGAGTCACTGTGGCAGGCCCTAGCTCCTCCTTTCTTCCTTCCTTCCTTCCCTTCCCTCTCTCCTTCCCTCCCTTCTCTCCTTCCCTCCCTCCCTCTTTCCATTCTCTTTTTCTCTCTTGCTGTCTCTCTCACACCCATGTGTGCATGTGTGCGCGCACGATAGGATCTCATGTTGCCCAGGCTGGTCACAAACTCTTGGACTCAAGTGATCCTTCTGCCTTAGCCTCTTGGGTAGCTGGGACTACAGGCACACACTACTGCACCTGGCTGGTTTTTTTTTTGTTTTTTTTTGGTAGAGATGGGATCTGGTTCTGTTGACCAGGTTGATCTTGAACTCTTGGCTTCAAGCTATCTTTCCACCTCTCCCGAAGTGCTGGGATCACAGGTGTGAGCCACTGCATCTGTGATACTGGGGGTTAGGACTTCCACGTATCTTTTTTGGAGGTCACAATTCAACTCATAGCAGGGGACTCCTCCTTCCTCGACTGACTGGCTTCCTGGTATTTTGGAAAGATGGCAGTGAGACCCAAGAAAGAAAGGCCTCGATGATGTGGCACCCAGTTTGAAAGACCACAGGCTGTGCAGGATCTGAGCAGCCATATCAACAGATCACTGAGGGCCAACCTGTGATGCTTTTTCTGTGCACCACAACCCCAACCCCTAGATGTCCTGACACCCTGGAGATTTAGGACAGTGGCACAAACATGGCACATAGGAGGTGCTTACCTCACAAAGAAGTGAGGTTTACTGTTGAAAGTTCTGAGAGATAATTAAAAAGGTATGTTTCTTGTATACTCAAGCATGTGCAGCCAGATTTCTGCAACAGCACCTCTGACCAGTGCCCCCCCCACTACGCCTGTCATTAGTGTCTGTACCTCTTTTTTCGCTCCCACTCTCAACAAGCCAAATACTGATCATGCCAGCAGTTGCTTCCTAGCACATGTTTATCACTGGCTGCTTGATTTTTCTCCCCTCTAAAGTTCTTTTTGTTCAATATGACCAGTATAGATATTAATAAATGTTATATTAAAGAAGCCTATTGCATTTGTGAAAGAAACAGATGGGTAACTCTCATAAATTACTTGCCTGGTCATTGTATCTTCTTTTTATTTCTCTCCTTCTTTCCCCCCCCCTTTTTTTTAAAGTCTTTTATTTGATGTATACTGCAGACAGAAGCAAAGGGAAAAAATACATAGAAAAGAATATGATTTCATAATCATAGAAGGAATTGTGTTCAGAGATAGAGAACATGCAGTAATTTTCTATAGTGAAAAGCAATTTCCTTCAAACATAAGCCATAACTTTTTACCCTGTTCACAATAATTTTGCAGTTTCCACATTTCCCTGGGAAAATAACCCCCAATTTCCTGACCTTGCTTAAGAAGTTCAGTTTGGGAAACCAGCTCCTGTGTTCATCCCCAGTCATTGGTTTATGGGAGGAAGCTTCATTCTGCAACAAATAAACAGCTGGAGGTGCCTGAGGTCCTGATCTCAAACCCCTTACATGTCTAATTGGCTGTGTGACCTCAGAGAGGAAATAAACGAAGGGCTTCAGTTTTGCTTTACCTCATCAGAAAACACTAAGGTAAAAAATCAAGTATGCATTGTTTTCTTCAGTTGTTCCTTTATCAAATATTGAGTGCCTACTATATTTGAGTTTATAGCTCAGCTGGGAAGACAAGCAAAAATGTGAAATCACAACCTAGATAAATGCTAAGAAAGGGAGGTTAGGAGTGCATACAATGGGAATTTGAGCTAGTTAGGTATTCAGGGAAGACTTCTCTAAGGAAGGACCCTTCATGCTGTCGTCTTAAAGACTGAAAGATGGGGTGCAGAGTGGCGTGTGATGGGCTGTAAGGTAGACAGGGCCAGCATGTGCCCACTCAGAGCCTTCCAGACCATGGTAAATGTTTGGTCTTTATTCCAAAGCAGTAACTGGGGAGCATGTTTTAAGCGTGTGTGTGGGAGGGCAGGGGTATGATTGTTTATCCACATAGAGTCCCTGGTGACATATGTCATCATAAAAAGTGAGTCTCGGCCAGGCACTGTGGCTCATGCCTCTAATCCCAACATGTTGGGAAGCTGAGGCAAGAGAATCTCTTGAGCCCAGGAGTTTCAGACCAGCCTGGCAACATGATGAAACCCTGCCTCTGCAAATAATACAACAATTAGCTGGGAGTGGTGGCATGCGTCTGTTGTTCTAGGTACTCAGGAGGCTGAGGTGGGAGGATTTCTTGAGCCCAGAATGTCAAGGCTGCAGTGAGCAGAGATCATACCACCGCACTCCAGCTTGGGCAACAGAGTGAGACCCGTCTCAAAAAAAAAAGAAGAAGAAAGAAAAAAGTGAATCTGTATAGTTCTTTGAGAGTCTAATGTTAAAGACAGTTTTGGTTTATCAGATCCTTGGGTATGTTATTTGGTTCACAATCCATCCACAGAGAACCAGAGCTGAATTGTAATTAGTATATAGGCCATCTCTAGCCACACATTGTAAAGGATGATACAATATTTATTAAAAATATGGATAGACAACTAGATAGTTATGTACATTAGCTGGAAGGATGCATATCAAAATGTTGTCTCCTGGTTAAGGGATTTGTTGGTGACTTTTGATTTTCTGTTTTGGTATATTTTATATTTTTCAAGTTTTCTGGAAGTAATTTTTTTAAGAACTCCCTAAAAATATAACTGAGTGTCAGAATCACCTTCAAGGCACCAGGCATGCATGCCCTTTTTATTTGGGAATTGAATAGTATGGGATCAGGTTACTGTAAGGCAGGGGCTTCAAAATAATAAAAAACACAGGTGTGCTATAGACCAAATTATGTCTTCCCCAAATTCATGTGTTGATGCCCTAACCCCCAATGTGGCTATATTTGGAGTAAGGAAGTAATTACAAATAAATAACGTCATAAAGGTGGAGCTGTGATGTGATAGGGTTAGTGTCTTTATAAGATACACCAGAGAGCTCTTTCTCTTTCTCCCCACCATGTGAGGATGCATGAGGAGGCACCATCCATGAACCTGAAAGCAGGCCCTCGGTAGAAACCCAATTAGTCAGCACCCTGATCTTGAACTTCCCAGCCTCTAGAACTGTGAGAAATAAATGTCTGATTTTTAAGCTGCAGAGTCTAAGGCCTTTTTAAAAAGCAGCCCAACAGACCAAGAGAGATGGTTAAATTCCATGGCCACAGTTTTTTCTGAAAAGACGCCACAGAGAAGAGAAATGTATGCTGCACGTTGTTCAATTTTATTACATTTCATGTTCCTTTTGTGATTAAAAAACAAAAACATGCTACCATCTAACGCCTACCAAAAAATCAACAGATCCTCATAAGAAGCATTTGAAGTATGGGAGCATGTCCAAATGTACATTTATGTGCATGTAATGCTTGGAGAGGCATAAATACTGGCCCCAAATAAAATTTGAGCCAAGTTTTATGCACAGAGACCGAAAGAGGATTTTTGCACTGTGCTGTGTGCTGAAGGGTCTACAGGCTTCTGAGAGTCAGAGAACTTCTTTGTTCTATGAGAAGGGCAACATTACAGGGGCTTCAGAGATGGCAAGAGGCTCTTCCCGAGGCAGAAACTTCCCCGTGGTGCTTTGTGGAGTGTATGGATAGAGGAGCATAGAGGTCAGAGGAAATAGTATATACAAACATCCTGGGGCCAGAAGCAGTGCGAGATATTTGAAAGATTCTAAATTGTCTGATATTGTTGGTGTATTTGTGGGGCATGGGAGCGGGGTGGGGTAGTGAGGAGGGGCGAGAGGATGGCCGGAGTAGAGGGACGTGGAGCACAAAGGAGGTGAGGTTGGAGAGATAAACAGGGGTGGGACCATGCAGGGCCTGTATACTGCGCTTGGAAGTCCAGACTCTGCTGCGTGGGCAATGGCATCGCAGGTTTGCTGGCAGGTAGCAGAATCAGAGCGGTAAACAGGTCTTCAGATCTTAGCCGTGATTCCTCCATTTCCATCTAACATAGTTCTCTTTATCTATTATGTAACTTCGCAGGGAGGTGTCTGGCCTCAGAAGCCTGGGGTGACTGCCAGACATGGGGATACACCTGGGTGAGTTTTCTAACCCTCCCCACTACCTTGTCCTCAGGCAGAGCCATAGAGGGACAGGCCATCTTCTCTTTCCTTTTTAATTCTGTCATTCTCCCACACACCCAGAATCCCTGCTGCTCACTTTCCTGAAACCATGCAGCTCCTCTCTGAGTGGCATGCACCAATTTGGGGTTTGCTGGGTAGGAAACTGTACAAACTCTGAGGTGGGCCTGAGGCAAGGTGAAGGGAGGTTGTGTAGTGCACAGCCTGGAGGAGGAGCTGGGATGCCTGTCTCCCTGGAGCCGGTGGAGGATGCTGAAGAATGGCATCTGAAGCTGCCCTGAGAATGTTTGGGGATCATGAGAGGTTTATGAGCTCCACACACCTCCAGTAAAGAGCAACACAGAAGATGGGCTTTTGTGTGATGGACAACGAGGATGGTGGGAGGCCAGGAGGCTGTTCTGAAGGACAGCAGTACCCCAAAGACTCATCACATACATTGGATGTGTAATCTTACCTCCATGTCTCTGTGCCATAGACACCCCCCCAACCCTCCAATACACCAGGCATGATCCTATAACCAGCTCCCCGCTTCACCTTCTGATGCCAGACTGGCAGAAGCAGTAATAGGAGGCTGCCCACCATAAGGAATCCATGTGGTGTGAAAAACTCCAGCCCCACTGCTAGGCTATTGGGTGCCTGTGCAAACCAGATAGACACGCCTGCCTTGAGCCACTTTGTAGCCAACTGCTGCAAACAACCTGCATCACCACATTTGCCTATCCCCAATGCTCCCCAACTGTGTTAGCCTTACTTTGCAAGTCCTCTGTCCAAAAGAGACCCTCTCAGAGGAGCATCCTGTGGACAGAGAGATCCAAGATTAAAACACATTTTTTAAAGGGCATTGTCAAGACTGCATGGGGAGAAATTGCATGAAAGACAATAAAAGCCCAAATCAAAGATGCAGGTGCCACTGGCTCTCTGTCTCTGTCAGACAGGTATCCGAGCCTCAGAATGAGGCCCTGGATGCGTCCATGGGACACACTCTGTACGTGCCACAGATGGTTCTCACTTCATACATATTTCATCTGTTTGAGTGTATGTGGTTTGGGGCAAATAAAAGCAAAGCGATTTTTGTGTCTCCAGCTCTGTCTTCAATATTTACAGATTGTATTTCCACCAGAGCCTCTGAGATGTAAGTAAATGCAAACGATCCCTGCCAATGAGTGTTTGAGTTCTCTGTGGAGAGGGGGGCTCAAGGTTGTAGATTCCCATTAGCAAATTGGCATCTCATCCTCTCTTCTCCCCAATGGGCCCTCGTATGAAGCTGAAATGCCAAGTTATTTCCCCAGAGAAATGTTTCCCTCACATAGTGTCACACGTCCTCAACTGTAACCGACTATCTCTCTGCCAGACTCCGTCTACGGTAACTGACATCAGATGAGCACATCACATGCAAAAGTGCTGTTACCATAAATCTTTCAAAAGATTAAAGGGAGGCACAGAATCAGGCACCAAAGCAGGGAATAGAAAGTGTGGTGAATGACAAAGACAAAGGCTGTTGTGATTTTCTGTAAGATTAAGAAACTATCAGAAATGATCAGAAGTCCTGTAATCTGCCTGGGCCTATCCCATGCAGACCTGCTGACAGTGCTTATCAGTGCCTTCTGGTCTCCCAAGGAGATTTTTTGAAAAGAAGCTGAATAGAAATAGTCATTGCAAATATCTTTATTTCCAAGTATATCTCCTCTGAACATGTCAGATCTCATTCTGCCACCTCATTCCTTAAAAACCTCTGATGGTTCTCAGTGTTCACAGAAAGAAAAGCACAAATTTTTTAGCATGCAAATCCTTTACCTAACATCTCATCATACTTTCCTGGGCTTCTTATCAGCTGCTCACTTGTGTGTGAATTATATTTGACCACTTGGGACTCTCATGTATTGTAATACCACGTCTTCACTTATGCTGTTCCTCTGTTGGAATGCTGTTCCATGCATTCTGTGCCTGGCCTCCTCTGACCCATTCTTCACATCCAGCCCCCTCTAGGAGAAACCACTGAAGGAGAACTCATGGTTGCCTATGCATGTTACAAAAGTCTTTATTAATTCCTCTATTATAACACCATTAGACAGTATTGTTACTATTTGCCCACCCTTCTCAGTTCCAGTCTTGATATCTGACCATATTCATCGAAGTCCTGGCACGTAGTAGAGGCTGAATGAGCATTTGCTGGGCTGAATGGAATGTAATGTTAAAGAAGAGATGTAATATCAAATCCATAAGTGATTGATAAGACCCAAGAGTATGTTCTGACAAGATTTAGAATAGGCTTATAAAGTGTATTAGTCTGTTTTCACATTGCTAATAAAGACATACCTGAGACTGGGTTATTTATTTATTTATTTATTTTATTTTATTTCCATAGGTTATTGGGGAACAGGTGGCGTTTGATTACATGAAAAAGTTAGTGGTGATTTGTGAGATTTTGGTGCACCCATCACCCAAGCAGAATGCATTGCACCCTATTTATACTGTTTTATCCCTCACCCCCTTCCTACCCTTTCCCCAAATCCCCAAAGTCCATTGTGTTATTCTTATGTCTTTGGATCCTCATAGCTTAGCTCCCACTTACAAGTGAGAACATATGATGTTTGGTTTTCCATTCCTGAGTTACTTCACTTAGAATAGTAGTCTCCAATCTCATCCAGGTCACTGTGAATGCCATTCATTCATTTCTTTTTATGGTTGAGTGATATTCCATCATATATATACATATATATATGGTGAAATATATATGTGACAGAATATATATGATGGTATATATATGTGCATACACACACACACACACACATATATATCTCTCTCACAGTTTCTTTATCCACTTGTTGACTGATGGGCATTTGGTTTGGCTCCACGTTCTTGCAGTTGCAAGTTGTGCTGCTATAAACATGTGTGTGCAAGTACCTTTTTTGTATAATGACTTCTTTTCTTCCAGGTAGATACCTAGTAGTGGGATTGCTGGATCAAATGGCAGTTCTACTTTTAGTTCTTTAAGGCATCTCCACACTGTTTTCCATAGTGATTGTACTAGTTTACATTCCCACCAGCAGTGTAGAAGTGTTTCCTGTTCACCACATCAGTGCCAGCATCTACTATTTTTTCATTTTTTGATTACAGCCATTCTTGCAGGAGTAAGGTGGGATTGAATTGTGGTTTTGATTTGCATTTCCCTTGTCATTAGTGATGTTGAGCATTTTTTCATGTTTATTGGCCGTTTGCATATCTTCTTTTGAGAATTCTCTATTCATGTTCTTAGCCCACTTTTTGATGGGATTATTTGTTTTTTTCTTGCTGATTTATTTGAGTTCCTCGTAGATTCTGGATATTAGTCCTTTGTCAGATGTATAGATTGTGAAGATTTTCTCCCAGTCTGAGGGTTGTCTGTTTACTCTGCTGACTGTTCCTTTTGCTGTGCAAAAGCTCTTTAGTTTAATTAAGTCCCAGCTATTTATCTTTGTTTTTTGTTTACTTTGTCAAAGATCGGTTGGCTGTAAGTAATTGGATTTATTTCTAGGTTTTCTATTCTGTTCCATTGTTCTATATGCCTATTTTTGTACCAGTACCATGCTGTTTTGGTGATTATGGTTTTATAGTACAGTTTGAAATCAGGTAGTGTGATGCCTCCAGATTTGTTCTTTTTGCTTATTGAGACTGGGTAATTTATAAAGGAAAGAGGTTTAACTGACTCACAGTTTCCACATGGCTAGAGAAGCCTCACAATCATGGCAGAAGGAAAATGAAAAGCAAAGTCACATAAGGACTTGAATTGAGATGATGATGCAGGAAATGAGTATGACCATGAACAATAGGGAAGTAACAAGAAATTGCCAAATTGGGAGGAAAGATGGTGCCTTTGATTGTAGACACAGTTAGTTTGAAGAAGACAGATAGCCAGGTTGTTATTTGGCAGTAGGAAAGCAGATTAGTGAAATGTTAATAGTTAGAAGCACAGGCACTGTGCTTAGGCAAGCTACCTAACTGCCACAAACCTCAATTTCCCCTTCCATAGGGATCTGTGTAAGGATTACTTGAGGTAATGCATGCACAGTATTGAACATAGAGTTTGAGAAACAGGAAGAGTGCTAGATTAGTGGGACTATACATTTTATTGGAGAGAGAGGGCAGAGCCCAGGAATGTGCCTTTTCCATGGTTATCTTCCTTGGCTCAGCAGGTGTTGCCTGGTGATCCCTGGAAATGCTGCCTACAACTTCCATCATACAATTATCCGATGGATCTTGGGCTTGCCCATTTGAACAGTGCACTTGACTTTTGGCACCTTCACCTCCACAGTCAGGGGAGGAGTCTGGTCTGCCTCATGGTGCAATGGGCATGGGATTTTTGGGCTTCCAGAAAGAGGAAGGCACCAGCACCCTTCATTTCAGTCCACTGTGATTACAGAGCTGTTAAAACTTCTTCTGTGTATTATCAAATTACACTGTCTTCACGGGGAGTGACTGAATGTTCTATGCAAAGTGAGAATTTGAGAGAGGAGACCCTCAAACCACAACCACCATCATCACCACAAGGTCACAAAAACACTCCCTGTTCTTATCATACAGCAATATTATCTGATGCCAGAGAATTTCATAAACAAACTTGAATGGGCAATAAAAAGAAGCCCCCACACTAGGCAGGCAATCAAAGTTCTACATCTTAAAAGCCCCAATGAATTACATACAGAGTAACCAGGTTTGTCCTCATAAAAGTCATTCTGCTATCCTCAAATTCATCATAAAAAGATCTATATTAAAAATCACATGATGATGTCCATAAAAGATTGAAGAAAAAAAAATGCAATATTGATTCTCCCAGGGCCTAAGGCAACCCTGTCTTCAAGGCAGAGTTTCCATGAATGTCAGCATAAGTAAGGGTCTCCATCAATTAGTTATTTAATAAAACTGAGGAGTAGCTGAAACCATATACTTGTATATATGTTTAACTCTTTGGAAGCTGAAGAATGATCAGAAAACATAGGTGATAGTTTTACTATTCTGTTAATACTGTCTTAATTTTGGTCCACCCCAACCCCAAACAGGTCTTACAGGATTAAAGTCTTACTAGCCTAAATATTTATTTTATCCACACAGGCTTGAGTTATTTTTTCAAAATAAGACATTAGCTGTCTTGGACATTTCTTATTGCCACAATCAGCTGGTTTTCCCTCTTGCTTTCTCTGTTTGTTCCCTTCCTTAAAGCCAAAGAGTTTGAATTTCCTTCCCCAGACCTGGGAGAGGTCTTGTACACTGGTAAATTGACACTGAACATGAAAGACATGAAAGCTACCTTAATGGCCTCAACATGCCGACCTTAAGAAGAGCTGCTGGGAAAGCTGTGGCGCACCCTGTCTGTCACTGGCAGGAGTGGCCTCATGGGATATGGTTTCCAGGCTAATGCAAACAAGCATGGTAGAAATGATGACACCATGGGGCCTGAGCAAAAGCCTCAGCCTTATGCAATATTCCTTGTGGCACATGAGCCAGAACGTGATATTTCATGGCAGGTGAAGACATTGGGGCCTAAAGACTTACAATGATCTGTCAAATATCAAAGCTCAACTTCTTAAAGGCTTCATTCTGTAATCTATAAAAGGGGGGCAGCAAAATAAGGATGAAATGAGATAACCTGGAAAGCTATGGACTTCTTTCCACGTTCAATTGTTGCCTAGCCCTGCCTGCCTCTCTGAGCAGTGGTGAAGACACATTTCTATCCCAGTCCCATCCTCTCCTCTCCTGAGTCTTTCAGTGCTGCTCACCACCTCTCCTGCACCTCCTCTCACTTCTCCTCCAAGAAGCTGCAATGAGGAAGATGTCCATGTGGCAGAGTTTGGGTGGAGACTCACTGTTCTGGTGGCCAATGAGACTAGACTGAACCCTCTGGCCCCTGCCAGGGCCTCTCTATTATCATGGGAGCGCTGAGCTACCTGCTCAAAGAGGATGGCATGCAGGGGAGGAAGGAGGCATGGCCGTGCCTGGACACCCTCTCAGGGCTCACCTGGAGGAGAAGGCCTCCTCAGCGTTCCCCTCCCCACCACCCTTCTTTGTTTTACACTCTCCCTTAAAACCAGAAGCCCTCCATCTTTCTTCCTCAAGCAGGGGAAGTAGCCTGGCAAGGATAAGAATGAGGTTCTGAGTCAGGGGAGACTGAGAGCAGTGGAGGGAGGATGACAGGTTTATTCCATCAATGTTGGGGGCTGACTCTATGAAGAGGAGGCCTGTGCCTCAGAGCCACGGGTAAGGTGATTTATAGAAACTTTGGTTTCTATAAATGAGGTGGGGTTTCTGGAGTGGCTCATGTGTGCCACAGATCAAAGCTCACACAATTGCCACCACCTCCTGACTGACCCTTGACCTCTGGTTTGCAAGGCCAGGACAGCCTCCTGCTCCTTCCTGACCAGCAGCAGGGACACTCCCTGAGGGCTGGTGCCTCCACACTGGTGACAGCCTCATCTCCAACCTGCAGGAGCAGGGAGGTTTTTCAGTAATGAGAAACGTTCACATACCCTAAGTCCCAGGGGACAAGGTGGGAGACCCCTCTCTTGAGGTCTATCTTAGTTTGTGACGATAACTCAGATCCAGGGGGAGAAACAGATTGGTCACTTCATCCTTATCCTTACCTTGGCATGGGAAACCACTACTCACAGTGTCCAACATTGGCCTGGGCATGCCTCACCCCTGTCCCAGCTGTCTCAGGCCATATCCTCTTGATCATGCACTGGCAGACCCTCCCCTCCAAGTATGTCTTTTTTTTAGTTTTTAATTTTATTAGTTTTGAATCCCCCAAATGGTCTTTATCCTCCAAGTATGTCTGTCAAGTCCTGCCACCCAGCCTCTGTTGGGGAAATGACAAACAGTAAGTTTCTGCCTTGTGACTTGCCTAAAGGGCCATAAGCAACTCCATCATGCTTGGGTTAGGCTGTGTGGAAACAGAACAAAATATTGGGGTTTGGTGTTACTGAAGAAAATCTACGTCCTGGAGCTGATGTATCTTGTCTGACTACTTTCCCAGAGGGTCTTTCTGGGTGTCATCAGTGGGACCTGGGCTTCCGAAAATGGGTGGGGAGAAACTCATATTTTGTCCTTGTCATTTTTCCCCAGAGTTATTGTCACCCAGACAGACTAGAATGAGGAGAGAAGGCAAGACAAAGAGAGAAAATTAGTGTGGGCCATGAGGCAGAAGTTTATCATTCCTGGGGCATAGGATGGGGCCTTCTTCGTCTCCTGTCTCTGGGATGCCCTCTGCATCTCTATCTGCATTCTCTCTGGCTTCTGACCTTTACAACCTACACAAGCATGCTCTAAAGTTAAGAAAACAAGGGAAACAAGGGAAGGAGATAAGTAAAGAAAAAACTACATCCATAAAAGAACTGTCATTCTGGGATCTGAAGAGAGAGTGTTAAGACATCCCTAGTAATTAAACTTATTTTGACTGGAATTTATTTATTTATGTATCCACTTCTTACGATGTTAATTATCAGCTTCCAACAAAAGATGCAGATATAAGAAAATTAAATAATTTAATAAGAATTAAGTGTGAATCTAATATGTACAAAGTACTGGGTTGCATGGAGTTCAGCTTTGTGCAGAGAGCAGGAGCTTTGGAATACCTTTTAGCTGCGTAACTTGAGACAGTTAATCTTTGAGCTTCAATTCCTCTTCTGTAAAACGGAGTTAATAATTGTAGAACATACCTCGCAGACTTGTGTTATGGGTTTAAATAATATATGTTGAAGGGGCTTAACAGTCTCTGATGATTCAGTGAGCACTTAATACACAGTAACTATTGCTGTGATTATTCATTTCTGTGCTAAGAAAGAAAATGATGGTGGGGACATTGTCCCTGTTTGAAGGAGACAGAGGTAGGGAAGGACTTGATGTGTTTGGGGACGAGTACACAGGTTGCTAAGTGACTAGTGTGTACACAAGGGGAAAAAGGAAGCCAGGCTGCAGAAGCCTTAACTACGAATTTATCCTATGGGCAATGAGAAGCCACTTGGCAATCGAAAAAGACCACTCTGGTGGAGGATGGATCGAAGTAGGAAGAGATGGGAGCCAGGAAACAGTCATGGGCCTATTGAAAGACGTGAGGTAGAGAGAGAGAAATAACCTTCACTGGGGCCTTGGAGTGGAGAGGGAGAGCGGGGCAGATTCCAAGGCCTCTGGCTTGTGTTACTTGGGTGGTTCCACTAGAATGCCAGCTCCATCAGGGCAGGGGACTTGTTTTGTATGTTGATGCAGCTCCAGCACCTAGAACAGTGCCTGGCACATAGTAAGAGCCCCATAAATATTTGTTGAACAAATGGATGGTGGTGAACCGACACTAGGAAGGAAATAATACAGAACAGCAAATCTGGGAATGAAGATAATACTTTTATTCTAGATATGCTGAATGTAAGCAGCCTAGGGGATATTCAAGTGAAAATGTCTCATGTGGAACATGGAAATTTGGGCCTGATACTCAGGACAGAACTTTGGGCTGGAGTAGAATTTTGACCATGTTGGTTTATAAGATGGCTGAAATCATGAGATGGTTCAGATCAACCTGTGAAATTGTGGAACAAGAGAGGAAAAGGTCGAAAATAGAGACAGGTGAAAATCCACATTTGTGGTGGGAGGCACAGATTTAAGAAGATGAGCCAAGAGATGGAGAGAAGATAAAGAGCAGTTAAGACAGTAGCACGGCCGGGTGCAGTGGCTCATGCCTGTAATCCCAGCACTTTGGGAGGCCGAGGCAGGTGATCACCTGAGGTCAGGAGTTTGAGACCAGCCTGGCCAACATGGAGAAACCCCGTCTCTACTAAAAGTACAAAATTTAGGCAGGTGTGGTGGTGGGCGCCTGTAATCCAAGCTACTCGGGAGGCTGAGGCAGAAGAATCACTTGAACCTGGGAGAAGGAGGTTGCAGTGAGCCAGGATCACACCACTGCACTCCAGCCTGGGTAACAGAGTGAGACTGTCTCAAAAAAAAAAAGAAAAGAAAAAAAGACAGTTGCAGACAAGCTCTGCAAGGTAACTTCAAAAAAGCAGTAACATGACCAGCTGCTGCAGAGGACTTAAGTAGACAGAGCATCACAAAGGCCTACTTAACGTGGCAGCGAGCATCATGAGAGAGCCTGGAGAACAGTAGGGATGAAAACTTTCTTGCAACCCCCATCCCCTTCCATCAGAATGGCTTTCTCACTATTTTTCACTTTCTTATCCAAATAATTAGCAAATAATCACAAATAATTCTAATTAAATGCAAACTCAAATAGGCACATTTATGCAATACTGAGCAGTGACTTCTTCCTCAATTTTTCATGCTTACAATAGTGTCACCAATTTAAACATCAGGTTAAAAAACAGAAATGTTCAGGTTCTAATGATACCATTCCCTTTCCCGCTTTGCTTCCATGTGATATTTTAGGTTATTCTTGTAGCTATTAATAGTGCTCCGATCCACACAATTTGGGAGCAGAATGTCGCCTCAGAGGACTTTAGATTGGGTGTGCACTTGCCTCTATTTCTATGAAAATTTCACGTTTCTTAAATGTCATTTTTTGAACTTTAGATATGCGAACTTAATGTGAGGCTCCAAAACACAATGATTTCTTTTTACAGCCATGATAGATTTGTTTAAATTATTGGTCAGCTCTGACAGTTGTATTAAAATCTTAAAAAAAAAAAAAATGATAGAAACCAGAACATGCTATCTAAAGTATACATCCTCTCCTGTTGTTTTGGAAAGCCAGTGGCACATACTTCATAGGCAAGACCCTCATTCTTGGGACCATTACATATGGATCGTCAAGTGCTGGTTATGCATTTTTATATAAACTCGATCTTCCATAGCTCAGCTGCTTTGCCGAGGCACAGTCCTGAGGAAGGTTGCTCGGATTCTCAGTTTAGCATAACATTTGAGTGATACAGCACAGTATTCCTGTTCATATAAATATTTTAGGTTGAAAAAACCCCTTTTGTTATTTTTCTCTCTGCCTAAGAAATACTTTCATGAACTCTTCCCATAACAGAGCAGTTCGCTGACTTCAGTAACCCTGCAGAGAGACAAGGAAATAGCCTCTTGGCACTGCTGATTTTCCACAACTAAAACATTGAGAGAATATGCAGAACCACACCACTTTTAGGTGACTAGAGAGTTCCTTATTTTCTTTAAACTCTACATCCTTTCTCCTTCCCAGTTGTGGATGTGGGAAAAATTAACACTGGAGTTAATAAGGAAGAAGGTATATGATCACACTATTAACCTCAGAGGGCCTACTTTGGAAGTTTCCAATTTCCTTTCCATTTGTGGTTGGAGTGTGACCTGTAATCTGGATTTTCATCCAAGAATTACTTCTATGAAGGTGTCTGTGACTAATTCCAGCCACAAGTTCTCTTCTCTTCCTTCCTTGTCTTCCTTTCTGCAGTGTGTGTGTGTGTGAGAGAGAGAGACAGAGCGCCAGAGAAAAAGAGAGAAAGATTTATCTTTTTCCTTTATCCTCCTATGTTTTCTATTTGCTCGTTCATGTTTTGTCTCCCCTGATTTCTCTTGCTAACTTATAGAATACTACAGAACAAGGATTATATTTTTTTCTTTTGTTTTTCATTTCAAAGTACCTAGCCAGGGATAGAGTATCTAGGCATGAAAGAAGTGTTTAATCAGCACTCATGGATGAATTATGTGAGGACAAAAAACTAGATGTTAGGATCTGCTGTTGTACCCTTTCATCCTGAATAATGCATTTTGCTCTGCAATTATCACCCCAACTTTCACTGGCGATCCATGAACTCACCAAAAATTTAGTGTATGTTTGTGTGTGTGAGAAAATATGTGTGGGTGTATGGTGTGTGCATGTGCCCAGTCTGCAGCCTGCATCAGATTCAAAGGGATTCAATCCTCAAGAGCTCGGGGAAGGAGATCTTTCCTTCCCCTTGGTGCTGGCAGATGAAAAGTACAAGGACTCAGCACTTTTTTCGAACCAGTCAAGGTCTTGCAGACATGAGGAAATGTATATTAGAAGTTTTAGAGGCCAGGTGTGGTGGCTCACACCTGTAATCCAAGCACTTTGGGAGGCTGAGTTGGGAGGATTGCTTCAGGCCAGGAGTTTGAGACCATCTTGGGCAACATAGCCAGACCTGGTCTCTACAAAAAATAAAAAAAAAATTAGCTAGGTGTTGTGGTGCACACCTGTAGTCCCAATTACTAGGGAGGCTGAGGAGGGAGGATCATTTGAGCCCAGGAATTTGACCTTTCAGTGAGCAATGATTGCACCACTTCACTACAGCCTGGGCTACAAAGTGAGACCATGTCTCACAAACAAACAAGCAAATGAACAAAAGCCTTAGGGATGAGATGGGATGGGATAAGGAGGACTCTGAGTTGGCCAAAGATCAAAGTCCAATTTCACTTGAAGACTCTGGGGCCTAGTTACACACAGAGAACCTCTGTTGTTATCAAATACAACACAAGCCTGCAGTGTGTTCGGCATTGGTCTTCCTCCAGGACTTTGCCTCTAACGGCTATTTCAGTTCTGAGTCCTGACAACAATGATTTCTTTAATATATTCTGGCCATTAATGGCCGACAGGGAGGCAAACACTTAGTAATCAACATTATAGAGTAAGAAGAAGAGGAGCTGGAAGCAGAGGAGAAGAAAGAGAAAGATTTAAGAGAATAAAGACAGTAGAAAATGAAACTGGCTCTGAAGTATATTAATACAAAGGATTATGGCAATTGAATGGAAAGGCTCCTAAGGTTTCATAAAGGGAAAATTGTTCACTAAACTGGAAATAGAAAAGAAAGAGTAATTTTAAGTGCATGTTTCAGATAAATTATCTTAGTTCATTTAGTACCAATATTTTTAATGAATACTTAGGGCTGATATGAATCACTTCTCTGCTGACTCCATTAGGAAACCTATTGGGTGTGCAATTTGAGTGGGATTACAGAGAAAGATGTTGAGAGATCTGTGATTTAGAAGGTGGGCAGCTCTTCTCTGATAGGTTTGAGTGTCCTCTAGCTCCATGAAGAGAGGGCCTGAGAAGCTCAGCTGCAGAGGCAGCCTCTGGTTAAGAGAGGCGGCACTGGGTCCTTCAGAGAATGGCTGGCTCAGAGGAAATTTACACTGGTGATTCACTCATTGCCATGGTAACCACTTGAATGCAGAG
The DNA here is from genome assembly GCF_008728515.1 of Papio anubis. NCBI lineage: Eukaryota > Metazoa > Chordata > Mammalia > Primates > Cercopithecidae > Papio > Papio anubis. The sequence continues at coordinate 98,556,471 of NC_044978.1, forward strand.
GAGTGCATTTGTTCATTTTTATAATTATTCTATTATTTATACTGAGGCGTCTTTGAGAGGATGATATATATCTGGGGAGGAGTCAGGAAAGCTACCCCTTGGACAAAAGAGACAATTAACCACAAGATGCCCCTAATTGGAAATACATGTTAGCTAATCACCAGGGGCACAGTCTCTTTCCACCTGGCCCTGAGGGAAATCTTCAAGATCCAAGAAGATGTCCTGCTAGCCACAGAATAGGGAAATGGGCAAGTCTCACTTATCAAACTCAGTTCTCAGGAGTAGAATGACATTTCTTCTTCGTTACCAGATCTTTTTCTTTTTGATTCAGGGTTTTCTCATAGTGCATGGTTTATTATACTTAAACACCTAAAATATGCCACTACATGCAAAAGTAAGATGGCTTTTAAAAAACTCACCTGAGAAAACGTCTTGTTTGACCCTGAAGACATAATGGAAAAGTGAGGCTTAAAATGTAATCAATTTTGGTTTTTACAAATCTAGCAAAATAAATGAATAAATGAACGTGGTGGTACATACCTGTAGTCCCATTTACTAGGGAGGTTGAGGAGGCAGGATCAGTTGAGCCGAGGAATTTGATCTTGCATTGAGCAATGATTGCACCACTGCACACTAGCCTGGGCTACAGAGTGAGACCCTGTCTCACAAACAAACAAGCAATCAAACAAAAGCCTTAGGGATGAGATGGGATGGATAAGGAGGGCGCATAAGCAGGGAAATAAAAAAATAATCTTCCCAAATATTTAATACTTAGTGTAGATATTTTGATATACTCCACATTTTTGTTGCCTTGATTGTAAGGATTTAGAGTAAAAGGTATAGGAATGGGGGAAATTCCTAGGGAGAAATAGAAAGTGAGAGAAGTTTCCAATCAAGTGAGCAGAGATATATTGTCAAGAATAGTTTTCTAAGAGAATTGATTATTACATAATTATATATAATCAATATGCATAACTGCATAATGTAATAATTTAACACATATGTAAAAGGTATTGCATATATAATACATAGGTACTGGGACTAATTTAAACATTTCAAAATGCAAGATATGGTTTATACAAGCAATGGAATACCTGAAGCTATAGCTGGTAAGAATGATGATGGAGGTAAAATTTGTCTACATGAAGTGGGGGTGCAGTGATTCACATTTGTAATCCCAGTACTTTGGGAGACTGAGGCAGAGAACCACTTGAGCCCAGGAATTCAAGACTGGCCTGGGTAACAGGGCAAAACTCTGTCTCTACAAAAAATTAGACAGATGTGGTAGCATGTGCCTGTAGTCCCAGTTACTTGGGAGGCTGAGGTGGAAGGATCACCTGAGCCTGCAGTGAGCTGTGATTAAGCCACTGGGCGACAAAGTGAGACCTTGTCTCAAAAAGAAAAAATTTTTGTTTGCATGAAATAATGCCTATGACGTACTGAGGTTTTAAAAAGTAAGAAACGAGGGGGGAAAAGAGCAGATTATAAAGAATATGTATCTTATAATCACATTTTGCTTTAAAATATTCCATTTCTTTATATATATCTATATGTCTATCTATGTTTGTACTTACAAAGAAAGAAAACCTGGAAGTAGAGTCACCAAAGGGTTAATAATCATCTCTGGTGATGGGATGGTGAGTAATTTTTCCGTTTTTCTGCCTTCATAGACTATGAGCAGAATAGTTATATGATCATAGTTGTATTCTATCTATAATTTATTAATCATCTATTATGTGTCAAACACTTTATTATGTTCTGTTCTCCTAGAGCTTGTGTTTTATGACTGGATATATCAGCCGGCATTCTTGGTTGCAAACAACAGAAACCATGCTGCCTAATTTAACTAGAATGTGATTTATTAAAGTATGGTTCTCTCCGGAATTGTTCCCCAGAATTGTTGGGAGAGTTGGAGAAATAGATTCAAGGCTAAACTTTCCAGAGCAACGCCCCAAATCACCTAGCAGAACTGACCTGATGAGGCAGCCACCTTCATTGCTACTGCCGCTGCCAAGCAGGAAATGAAAGGAATTGACTAGTGTAGCTCCTACTGCTCCAGCACCAGTGCTACTTCTGAGCCAAGGACTTGTATTTGCAGCCCCCGCCGCTCCTGAAAGCTGAGCTCATCGGCTGCTACCTGCATTCGCAAAGATAGAGGCTGCATGCACATGTGGGACCCTGTGTGCAGACAGTCAAATGGTTGCCAGAACCTGGGTCACATGCCTGCCTCCTAGCTGCCGAAGCGGCTGGGAATTTGGGCTCTGAATTCTGCACTGATGAGGCTGAATTCATAATGTGGGAATTTCCCTCATCAGAGAAGCCTATTTAAATGGTAAGTGGCCAGGCGCGGTGGCTCACGCCTGGAATCCCAGCACTTTGGGAGGCCGAGGCGGGTGGATCACGAGGTCAGGAGTTCCAGACCAGCCTGACGAAAATGGTGAAAGTCCGTCTCTACTAAAAAAAAAAAAAAAAAAAAAAAAGCTGGGCGTGGTGGCAGGCGCCTGTAATTCCAGCTACTCAGGAGGCTGAGGCACGATAATTGCTTGAATCCAGGAGGCAGAGATTGCAGTGAGCTGAGATCGAGCCACTGCACTCCAGCCTGGGCGACAGAGAGAGACCGTCTCTCAAAAAAAAAAAAAAAAAGGATAAGTGATAACAAGGACCTGACAAAAGTGCTTGTAGGTTATTGATAGTAGTGAGAACTTGTTTTGAATACATGTAAAGGAAACCCAATACAAAGTAGGTTAAGGAAAAGAGGGAATTAATGGGCTCACAAAACCAAAATGTCCAGGTTCACACTGGCTCCTGCCATAACTGGATCCAGGGACTCAAATGATGTCATCAGGTATCAATCTCTTTCCGTCTTCAGGTTATTTTATGTGGATAGCATAATGGCCCCTTGGCAGCCTCACACACCAATACAATTTCTTTAGCAGAAACAGAGAATTTCCCCAGGGCTCAGACAAAGAAAGCATCCATAAAGGGGCTTTGATTGGTTCAGTGTGGTCACGTGACTATCCTTGAACCAATCATGTACTGGGGGACCTGGGTCACATTCCTGGGGTGTGATGGTGTCAACTCCACTTCTGAAATATGGAATTGGTTCCCCACAGCAAAAAAAAAAAGACATATCCTGGCTCCATCACATACTAATTGTATCATCTTGGACAGGTCACAATTTCTCAGCCTCAGTTTTCTCATCAATAAAATGGGAATAATAAGGGTGTGGCTTCACAGGGTTGTTAAAACAAGGTTAATGTAAGAATTTATATTTGTAAAGCACAGAAAAAAAATCTGTCATGTAATTAGTGGTATATAAGTGTTTACTACTATAATTATATTCTGTTAGTCAGAAGAAAGGAGAAGAAATGACAGGCAAGGGAAACACATTTTTACTTCACCCTAGATCAAGCAGTTGAAAATGTGAGTCTGGAATTTTAAAAGAGGTTTTGGCTAGAGTCTGTGGAATGAATAAGAGAGTAAAGTATATGACCTCTCAAGGGAGAAAGTGTGAAGATGGAAGAAGATGAATAGGGTGGAACATAACTAACTCCATAAGTAGATGAAATTTACAATACTGATGTTTTTCACATCATACCCCATTCAATGGAAATTCAACTTGCCAGTTTTAAACATGCTCTTTTTACTGTGTCACATTCTCACCATGAGTCTAAATCCTTTCTTGAGATTCTTCTGAACTCTATAAACTTTAAGGATTAAAAAAAAAAAACAAACAGATTATTTGACCACATTGAAATTAAATATTTCAGTTCAAATAGAACAAACTATAATAAAGTTAACAGATGGGTGACAGACTGGAAATAAATGTAATACGTGATTAATTGATTGGGATTAGTATCTAGAATGTGAGGAACTCCAAAAATAAAAAAAGTAAAGGATGTGAATAGGAATACAGAATTATCGATCCCTTATCACAGAGATACCCACAAAGAGGCCCATAATGCAATCTTTGCATGGATATTTCTAAAAGCGATGTAATAGCACAAATTTGTGCACAACCTAGATATTCATCAGTAAGGTTATAGATACTGTAAAATACTGCACAGTGAGGAAAATCTTTGAACTAGATGTACAAATAGCAACATGAACGAATCCTAAAACCACGGTGTTAGGTTTAAAAAAAAAAGATCTTGAAGTCAATGTCTTGGTAAATTAGAAATACAATATACATAAAATAACACAGTGGATTTAACAGGGATACAAGCATGTTTAAAAATATAAGTATATTAGAGTAGATGACTTTTGGGGAAGAAAGGAGAGAACTGAAAAGAGGAATAAATGGAAAAAGTCTTCCTTTCCATTATCTCCTCAGAGAGTGTACATGTGAGGATTTGTCAGATCTAGATATATCTAAAGGCTGAAAATTTGGGTGAAGTAATGTTTTTGGTTTTTTTAGTAGTGAATATGTGTGAAACCTGGAAACTCTTTCACATTTTGTATGCAATTACTTAGCACATCCCTTTTTTCTTCCTTCAAATTATATACAAAATCTACCTATGCCTTTCCACCTCCATTGCTACCACCTTGGTTCAATTGGTGGTCTTCTGTTGCTTTGTCTAAGGTAATTATCTCCTAAGAAGTTTTCTTACCAAGATGCACCACCATCTCTCCCATTCCTAAACAAATCGCCAAACCGACGCCAAAGTAATCTTTTAAAGATCTAGTTTGGATTATATCATTGTCTCATCTAAAAAGCCACCAGTGGTTTTCCATCTAACAGAATAAAACTCTCGAAGACGTATGTCTCCAAGATGCTACATGATCTGTCACTGCCCCATCTCTCCAGCACACCTCTTAAGACCTCAAATCCCACCTCAGGGCCTTTGCCCTTGCCATTTCTTCTGTCTGGAACCTTAATCCCTTCTTAGGTGTCTTCTCATCAGAGAAGACTTCCCCGAACACTCTCTAAAACAGTGAAGGTGTTCAGGAAATGCCACCCCCAAATATTCCGCTTTGGACTTCAAACTCAAGGTGCTTGGGGAACAGCAAATGCCCTGAGGGGCTTTTCTCTGAATTTTATCCATCTAAAGACAGATCCTTCAAAAAGATCTCAATTGTCATGAGTCCCCTCCCCGGGAATCTCATCAACCAGGGAAGATTCAACTTGCCTCCCAGGAGACTTCATCCAGACAGACTTCACCCAGACAGACTTCATCACAAGATACCACCTGTTCTTCAGAAGGCCTATTCATCTTTTTCAGAAATTATTTCCTCTCCCCTAAGTTGCCTACATCCCCAACCTCTCTCCCCTGTGAAGAGGGTATGTAAGCATCTACATCTTAGTGGGTTGACGGATATTCATTTTTTCCCCCTGTGATGTCCCCATGCATATGATACATCTTTATTCCTTTTTCCTGCTAATCTGCCTACTGTCAATTTATTTCAGACTCAATTACCAAACTCTTAAAGTGTAGAGGGAAAGTTTTCTCTCCCTTAAGACAGAAAATCCCCTTTTCTCCACCCAGATCTATTCCTCTTTATCCTATTTTATTTTTCTTCACGACATTTATTTGTTGCCAGTTACCTCTATCCCATTAGAAAGTAAGTACCTTCAGGATAGGGATGATGTTTTGGTGTCTATTCAGTTTTTCAGTGCACTCAATAATAGTAGTTGAGAGGATAAAACAATGAATTAATTAATTAATTAAACAAGGGGAAAGAGACATAAGACAGGCAGACAGAGAAAGAAGAGAGGAACACTCTGGTGGACCCACTATGCTCGAAGGTTTTTCTTTGAAGTAGAAATGATTCTTGTGACAAATCTTTCATCCTTCTTCCCTTGCAGACTTCCTCCCTGGCTTTCTTTCAGGTTTGATGATTGACCAAGTAGCAGCTGTAATATGGGATGGAGGCATAGTCTGACTCTGCTCAGAGAGGGCCACCTCCCTGTGATATGGGTGACATTTTGATTTATTCCTCTGTAAGTCATTTTTTTCTGTACATGTTCACTCTTACATGCTCATATCTACCTTAGAAAAAAGAAAAATGGGATTAAAAAATGATACTTTATTAGATTGGCATTTTCCTCTGTGATATTCTTCCCCCAAACACATAACTTGAGTGTAATTGTGAGAAAAAATATTAGACAAATTCCAACTGAGGGATGCTCTACAAAATACCAGTAGTCTTTAAAACTATCGAGGTCATGAGAAACAGGGAAAGTCTAAGAAACGTCACAATCTAGAGCAGCCTAAAGAGACATGCGCTTTAAATGTAACACGAGATGCTGGATGGGATCCTTGAACAGAAAAAGGATATTAATGGAAGAATGAGAACATTTGAAAAAGTGAGGACTTTAGTTAATGACATATCGATTTTGGTTCACCAATCATAAGAAATGTACCACACTAACATACAGTGCTAATAATAGGGAAACTGTAGGGTGGGGGGCAGTATATGGGAACTCTCTCTACAACATCTTCACAATATTACTGTACATCTAATGATGTTCTAAAATAAAAAGGTTATTTTAAAGAGTTGTTTTTGAAATGATAGTCCTCAAATTTATTAGTGCCATACACAGGGGGTTGGGGGAAGGATTGCTTCTGGAGGTATGTCGGGTTTAGTAGAACATTTCATCACAATTCAGTACCCGCCTTTCCTTTCCTGTTACTGATGAGTAAGGCAGGTAGATAAAGCTTGTCGTTTCTCATGAAGGAAATCCCTGAGTTGTTTAATTAGCTCTGTATCAGATATAGCCTGAGGATTTACATGTTTTGCCATGTTTAGGTTTCAGCTTGGAACTCAATCCTGTTATTTTAAGATTTTTGGCCATTAACTGCAGGGGGGAAGCACGAAAAACACCTCTGTTTTTATAACAGTACGTGTCTTAACAAAAATAATTTACATGAACACGAGCCAAGGGACAAGTCTTGGAAGTCAGCAGTCCTGTGCAGAGACATGTCTGCGTGGCATTTCCTTATTTTAAGAAAATCTTTTTACATAGCCTATTTAAAGAAGGATAGTTTCCCTCTCATTTCTTCCTCTAAAAAATAATATACTTGAACACTGGGTCAGGTCTATTTTTAAGGGGCCACTGATAGAAATGAATTGCTTTTGGGTTTCAACTCTGAGTTCTGCCTTCCCCAAATTCTTCTCCAGCCCACATGCTTTTTTTTTTTTCCCCCCCTAGGTGGGTAAAGTCTATTCGGCTTTTCAAGTATTCTCTATTTAAGAACGCAGGTACCTTTAGGTAGCTTCAAGAATTATTAATAAAATAATAATTAAAATAAGCCAGACAATTTACATGTGAAAAAATGGAAGTCAGGATGCCTAATTTTTAAGGAGGTCATGAGGGTACAGGGAAAATTGCATAAATTCAAGAAAAGGGAGCGTGAATTAAGGCTAATGGAAAATGGCTGCTTATTATGAAAAACATGGGAAGATGTATTGCTTGAGAGTAAGAATTTCAAGAAGTGAGAAAATTGACTTATTGGGAGGAGTTGCAGATTTACATTGCAAGAGGAAAATATACAGGAATTGCAAAAATTAAGTCTATTTTGTAATAAGTCTACCACGAGATATAGTAAATAAGGTGTGTGTATATATTCTCTAAGTATATGTTCTCTATAAACACATATATATTCTACATACACATTGCATGTTAGATCATATTGGGTGCTAGATCTCTTTCTCATGAAAGCATAAAACAAATGTTATAAATGAAACACCTCTGCACTCATCACACAATTTAAGTGAGAGAATATTTCAATATATTTGAATCCTGTGTATTCCTCCTTAATCACATCCCTCATCCTTTCACCGGTGGTAATCATTATTCTAAATTTTATAGTTATTTGTTCCTGTTTTCTTTACAGCTATTACCACACAAAAATATATCTCTGAACAATATATTTTCAGTTTTGTTTGTTTTTGAATTTATATAAATGGAATTAGACTGAATAACTATTTCTGTGACTTTTTGAAACTCAAGGGTATAAGCATTTATTTTACATGTTATATTATGATAAGATGCTTTAAAATGTTCACGTTTATGGCTTTTAAAAATGATCTTATTAACAGTTCCACATTTAGTTACTTAGTAATTAGAAAAGATGGCCTATATAATACTCATTTTTTGAAACTGTTGATATGTTCTTAATGGTCTTTTACGGAGCTAATATTCATATACGTTCTCTGAGAGATTGAAAAGAATTTGAATTCTTGAAATATTGAATGCAGTGCTGTATATAGGTCCATTAGATCATGCTTGTTGATTATGTTACTAAAATGCTATATAGACTTTCTAAACTTTCCGGTCTGCCTGATCTATCAACCATTGAAATAGGTATGTAAAACTTTTCCGATACGGTTGTTTTATCATTTTCTTCTTGTAGTTCTATCAATTTCTGTTTTTCACATTTTAAAGCTGTATTATTAGGTGCATATAAGTTTAGAAGCATTGTCTTTTCTTAATTAAATTATACTTTATTATCATGTAATGGATCATTTTTTTTCCGCCAGTAATAAATTTTGCTTTAAAGGCTACTTTATGGACATTAATGAAACTAAACTAGATTTATTTATTTATTTGAGACAGAGTCTTGCTCTGTCGCCCCAGGCTGGAGTGCAGTGGCATGATCTCAGCTCACTGCAACCTCTGCCTCCCAGGTTCAAGCAATTCTCCTGTCTCAGCCTCCTGAGTAGCTGGGATTTCAGGCACAAGCTACCATGCCTGGCTAGTTTTTGTATTTTTAGTAGAGATGGCGTTTCACTGTGTTGGTCAGGCTGGTCTCTAACTCCTGACCTCATGATCCACCTGTCTTGGCCACCCAAAGTGCTGGGATTACAGGTGTGAGCCATTGTGCACGGCCACTAAACCAGATTTTCTTTTTTTTTGAGACAGAGTCTTGCTCTGTTGCCCAGGCTGGAGTGCAGTAGCACCATCTCGGCTCACTGCAAGCTCTGCCTCCCGGGTTCATGCCATTTTCCTGCCTCAGCTTCCCAAGTAGCTAGACTACAGGCACCCACCGCCACCCCTGGCTAATTTTTTGTATTTTTTTTAAATAGAGACAGAGGTTCACCATGTTAGCCAGGATGATCTCGATCTCCTGACCTCGTGATCTGCCCACCTCAGCCTCCCAGAGGGCTGGGATTACAGGCGTGAACCACAGCGCTTGGCCTAAACCAGATTTTTAAAAGTTAATATTTAACTAGACTATTTTTTTTTATCTTTTTACCTTTAGCACTTCTCTTTTGTTATGTTCTAGATATGTCTCTGTGAACACCCTAAGATACATCTTATTTTTAAAGTTAATCGGATCATCTTTGCCTTTTAACTAGAATGTATAATTTATTAATATTTAATATAATTACTTTTATTTTGAAATGTATTACTACCACTATATTGTGTGCTTTCTGTAGGTTCTGCTTTTTCTTTTTCTTTTTTTTTTCTTCCCTCTTGCCCTCTTTTGAATTAATTGAGTTGCCTTTTTTTTTTCAATTTTCCTCTATTCTAGTTGGAAATATATGTTTTATTTTAGGATTATTCCAAAGTTTGTTGTTGTCAACTTAACAATATTGAAACTAACTTAATATCTTTATCTCCTCCAAAAAAAGAAAAGACCTTAGAATGCTTTAAGCCCATTTGCCCTTCTGACATAAATGGTGGTATTAGCCAGGGTTCTCCAGAGAAGCAGAGCTAGTAGACTATTTAGATCTCGATTTAGATCTAGATTTATAGATAAATAGATGAGACAGGATTTATTATAGGAACTGACTGTGGTGATTTTTGAGGTTGAGAAGTACTATAATATGCCGTCTGCAAACTGGAGAATCAAGAATGCTGATAGTGTGGCTCAGTCTAAGCCCGAAGGCTTGAGAAACAGATGAGCCAGTGTGCCATTCTCAGTCCAAAGCTGAAAGTCTGAGAAACTGGGCACCTGCCGGCACAAGTCCTGGAGTCTGAAGGCCAGAGGTCATGGAATCCTGATGTCCAAGGGCAAGAGAAGATGGTTATCCCAGCTTCAGGAGAGACAGCAAATTCACCTTTCCTCTGCACTTTTATCCTCAATCCATTGGATGGTGCCTCCCCACAGTGGGTGAGGGCAGATCTTCCTCATTCCATCCACTGATTCAAATGCCAATCTCTTCCAGAAACATCCTCACAGACACACCCCAGAAATAATGCTTTACCAGCTATCTGGGCATCCCTTAATTCAGTCAAATTGACAATTAAAACTAGCAATCCCAAATGGTATTCGTGATCAGTATTTTAATTCCACTTTTTTCTATAGAATTAATCAAACTTACATTTTTACTTTTAATTTAGGAATACAATGAGATGATTCAAAATTTTCAAACTATTGAAAGATACTGTGAACAGTCTCCCCATTCCAGCTACCCAATTTTCTTACTTGGAGGCCACTAATGTTAGTTTCTCATGTATCATTACTGAGACTTCTTAGGCAGGTGAATATATCTTTTTATACATTTTTATTCTGCTCTTTTTTCCTTTCCTAATGTTCCAAGATTTTCTTTTATTATTATTTTCTTTCTATTTAGAGGACTTCCTTTAAACCATTATTTTATAGTAGGTCTGCTGGTGACATGGTGACACTATCTTTTTGTTTCACTTCATTTGAGAATATCTTGATTTCACCTTCATATTTTCACAGGTTGAGCATTCTTTTCTTTCAGGCCTTGACAAATGTGCCAGTTCCATTTGGTTGCCACAGTTTAGATTAGGAATTTGCTGTAATTTAGTATTTTTCCCTTATAGTAAGGTGTCATTTATCTCTTGCTGCTTTATGATTTTTTTCATTGTCTTTAGTTTTCAGAAGTTCGACTATGATGTGTCTTGTGATTTCTTTGAGTTTATCCTTTTTGGATATTAAATACGTAGGTTTGTGCTTTTTGCCATATTTGGGAAATTTTTAGCCATTATTTATTTGAATACTTTTCAGCCCCACTCTCTTTCTCCTCTCCTGGGATTTCTATGACACAAACCCTAGATCTTTTGCTATAATCCCACATGTCCTGGGGCTTTGTTTCTTTTGTATTATTTCAGTCTATTTTCTCTTTGTTGTTTAGATTAAGCAACTACTACTTTTGTATATTCAAGTTTGCTTTTTTGTTAATCTACATATTTGACAATTTCAGATTCCCAGTTTTTCCACCATCCAGTTTGGGATACATGAGGCAAGAAGAAAACCTAGGGCTCTCACCACTGTGCAGTCCCTCAGGTCCTGAGGTCACTGGCTGATCTCCGTTCTTCTCTCCACCATTCAGAGTCTTCTTAGGTTTATTTTCTATATAATATCGAGGGTTTTTAACTGTACTCAGCAGGAGGAACAGGGAAAAGCCCATTCACTCCATCTTCAACATTATTATTTTATATAGTTAATGTCTCTATATATTTACCCACATGGTGTCTTTGCTCACCGTTCTTGCATGTCGAACCATATTTCTAGTATCATTAGCTGAAGTATACCCTTCAAAAATTCCTTCAATTAACTGTTGGTAGAGAACTTTCTCATTTTGATTGTATGAAATGATTTCCCTTACTCTACTTTTGGAAAAAATCGTTTTATTTAGTGCATCCTTATATATTGACAGTTATTTTTCTCAGCAATTTGAAAATATTTCTCTGCTATTCTCTGGCTTTCAATGCTTCTATTGATTAGTCAATTGCAACATTACTTTTCATGTCATACATCCTTTCTCTCAAAGGATCCTTTCTTTGTTATTGTTGATCTGTAGTTTTCCCATGATGTATCCACGTTTAGATTTCTCTGCTGATAGCTTGTTCAACTTCCTGAATCTGAGTCATTAACTCAGATTGTTGTCTTTCATCAATTCTGGAGAATTCTTGGCCAATATGTCTTCAGTATTATATCCTGTCCATTTTCTCTATTATTTCCTTCTGGTACTTTTTAAAAAGGTCATTTCACCAGATTCAGTGTCTGGTAAGGGTCCACTCTCTTGTTCATAGGTGGTGCCTTGTGGCAATTTCTTCACATGGTGGAAGAGAGAAGGCAGCTGTTGGACGCCACCTTTATAAAGGCACAATAAATGACACAATAACATCAATGGTCCTCCTATTAGATGCATTTTAGCCTTCTGAGTCTACCTTCCAGGTATCTCAAACTCTGATATAGTTCATTCTTTGTATCTCTGTGCTGCTTTCTTGGTGATTACTTCAGATCTATCTTCCAGTTCACTAATTCTGTTGTTAACTGTATCTGATATGATGTATAATATGTCCACTAATCTCTAATTTTATTTAGTGCACTTCTTTTTATTTTTCAACTTCACTTTTCTTCAAACCTCCCTGCACATTAAAAAGATATCTATTTAAGATAAAAAAAAAAAAAAACTTCAAGCATACCAAAGTAAAAAGAATAGTGTACTAAAGCTCTATGTACCCGTTATCCAGCTCAACTATGAACAATTCATAGCTAATCTTGTTTCCTCTACTTTCTTTCCCACTCTGGATAATTCTGAAGCAATCCCAGATATCATATTATCTTATCTGTAATAGTCCAATATGTATGTCTAGTAGATAAGGATTCCCCTTTAAATAAACAATACTACCATTTTCATTCCCCCTAAAAGTCCACGGTAATACTATTCGTAATTAACATCAAATAGTCTTTAAAAATCTTTTATGGTTTGTCAATCGTAGTTTTAATATCCACCTTTATTTCTTCAAACACATTAAACATACTAAATTTACATTTTATTTTATTTTATTAATAATATAGTTAGTCCTTGTGGGCCTGGTGTTGTTATTTGTTTTTTTCTGCTGGCTCTTGCTCATAGTAGTTTGTTCCCTCATGTGTTTGTGATTTTTTTCTTGAGGGGGTTGGGGGGAGCTTGTGGTCATTGGAACTCTGTAGGAATTCTTTGAGAGTCTGGTTAATGTTCATTTCCCCAGAAATTTGTGATTGCTTCTTCCAGGCACTAGGCACCTTGTGCGCACACTAACCTGTAATCCTGAGAATTCAATTTTCAGGTTGGGTTTTCCAGGCTATAGTGTAAATTTCATACCAACTGATGTGACTGTCATCTTGTGATTGGTAATTCTCAGAAGAGCCTTTATTTTCATTCCTTGCCCACAGTCAAAGCTGAAAGAGTAAAGACTTTTTATGGTCTATTGGAATGATATTATTTTTTCAACTTACCTTCACTAAGGCTGTTGCCTTTTGTAGAACTGGCTTTTGCGTTCATTAAGGTTGTTCCTTTTTGTAGAACTGGCTCCATGCAAGGGTCTCAATTTGCATAAACCCCAGACGTTGTGTCTTGTCCCTCTGCACAAGCCTAAACTCTGTTTAAAAACTCTTAATGATCACGTATTGTCAGATTTCCTGAAGACAAGAGTTACTTCCAGTGCTCAGTTATTGCTTGGATTCATGCCATTTTACTGCCTTTATCCTATAAGGGTTTCTTTCACCGTGTTCTACTCAGCTAAAGATTTAAAATGGTATAATATTTCATTCAACGTTTTAAGATGTTTTGTAGTAGGATCCCTCAGAATATCTGCTGTGCTGCCACATTCCTACAAAGGTGGAGGAATCCAAATTATTATGCCTTAAGTCCCACCTGATTTACTGCCAGAAATTAACCTTCATCACAGTGTCTCTCAGCTGTTCCTAAGAGCTTCTCATTTAGGGGGCTAGCTGATGTTGTCTTAGTTTATTTGGGTGTTCTATCAAACTGCCATAAACTAGGTAGCTTATAAACAAAAATCTATTTATCATAGTTCTGAAGGCTAGGAAGTTTAAGATCAAGATGACAGCAGATTTACTGTCTGGGGGGTGTTAACGGTGAAGGGTATACAGGTTCTTGGCATCTTGAACAAAGAATTAGACAAAACGCACAAACAAAACAAGGAAGGAAGGAAGGGTATTGTTGAAAATGAAAGTACACTCCACACTGTGGGAGCGGGTCTGAGCATAGGGGCTCAAGGGCCCTGTTACAGAGCTTCTGTGAGTTTATCCTCTACTTGGGGTATGCCGTATGTAAGTGAAGAGGATGTAACAAAGTTACAAAGTCATCTATGACATTCACCCTATGGAGAGGATATTTCCTGTTACAGTTGAAGTGTGAGTTCGCCTTATGATGCCGGCCTCCAGACCCTATTTTCCTGCCTCAGTGAGGGTTTGCTCTCTTGTTCATGGAGGGTGCCTTCTGGCTATTTCCTCACATCGTGGAAGAGGGAAGGCAGACACTGAAGATCTCTTTTGTAAAAGCACTAATCTCCTTCATGAGGGGTCTAGCCACTTCCCAGAAACTGCACTCCTAATACCACTGTGTTCGGAATTGGTGGGTTCTTGGTCTCGCTGACTTCAAGGATGAAGCTGCGGACCATCACCGTGAGTGTCACAGTTCTTAAAAACGGTGTGTCTGGAGTTTGTCCCTTCAGACGTGTCCGCCCTTTCTTCCTTCTGGTGGGTTCCTGGTCTCGCTGACTTCAGGAGTGAAGCGCAGACCTTCCCAGTGTTATAGCTCTTAAAGGCGGCGCTTCTGGAGTTGGTTATTCTTTCCCATGGGTTCGTAGTCTTAATGGCTTTAAGAGTGAAGCTGTAGACCTTCGTGGTGAGTGTCACAGCTCATACAGCTCATACATGCGACCTGGACCCAAAGAGTGACCAATACAGCGATTTGTTGCAAAAAGCGAAAGTACTAACCTTCCACTCTCCAGAAGAAGACCTCAACACGTTACCATTGCGGCTCCGGCAGCCTGCTTTTAGTCCCTTATCTGACCCCACCCACATTCTGCTGATTGGTCCATTTTATGGAGAGCAGATTGGTCCCTTTTACAGAGAGCTGATTGGTCCATTTTGACAGGGTGCTGATTGGTGTGTTTACAAACCTTGAGCTAAACACAGAGTGCTAATTGGTGCATTTACAATCCGTTAGCTAGACACAAAAGTTCTCCAAGTCCCTGCTAGATTAGCTAGACACAGAGCACTGAGGGTGCATTTACAAACCTTTAGCTAGACAAAGAGCATTGATTGGTGTGTTTACAAACCTTTAGCTAGACACAGAGTGCTGATTGGTGCTTTTACAATCCTTTAGCTAGACACAGAGTGCTGATTGGTGCATTTACAATCCTCTAGCTAAACGTAAAAGTTCTCCAAGTCCCCACCTGACTCCGGAGCCCAGCTGGCTTCCCCTAGTGGATCCCACACAGGCTGGGGCAGGCCAGTCCCGTGCCACTGCAGGCACTCCTCAGCAGTTGGGGGTTGGGGGTAGATGGGACGTGGCGCCCATCGGGGAGGCTCAGACCTCAGGGGAGCTGGCAGGCTGCAGGTTCCAAGCCCTGCCCCACAGGGAGGCAGCTGAGGCCTGTGGAGAATTCGAGTGTGGCACCAGCTGGCAGGCCGGCAGTGCTGGGGGACCCCACGCATCCTCTGCAGCTGCTGGCCCAGATGCTAAGCCCCTCTCTGCCTGGCCGGCAGTGCCAAGCCAGCAGCTCCCAGTGCGGGGACCTCTGAGCCTGCACCCACCCGTAACTCACGCTGGCCTGCAAGCCTGCATGCAACCCCGGTTCCCGCCCGCGCCTCTCCCTCCACACCTCCCTGCAAGCAGAGGGAGCAGGCTCTGGCCTCAGCCAGCCCAGAGAGGGGCTCCCACAGTGCAGCAGTGGGCTGAAGGACTCCTCAAGAGTGACCAGAGAGGATGCCAAGGCTGAGGAGGTGCCAAGAGCGAGCGAGGACTGCTGGCACATTGTCACCTCTCACCATCACATTGGTCATTAGTTTCAACATATGAACTTTCCAGAGGACACAGGCATCCAGACCATAGCAGATTGGCTCTTTGGTTCAGATCCCCTCTCTGTTCTGTCTGTATCATCTGACCCTCATGCCTCTGTTGCTGATAACTCTCATTTGTTTATCATTCTGCTTGAAAAAGCTGTCCTTTGTTGGTGACCGCCACTGCCATTACTATTTTTGGCAAGAGACGTTGTTCTTTTCTTTTACTTCAGGCCAAATATCGGATAGGCCCTTGTCCTCTATTTTCTAAAGAACAGAAGGTATGAGAGAGAGCATTATAACACAGAAATGAGCTTACAAATACTTCCCAAGGCTAGACCTGAACTCAGGACTTCTGGTTGACCTGCCTCTCTGCATCTCTCCTACCTTATTTCCATGGGCCAATGGCTAGTTTACTTTTCAACACCGAAGTTCCTCTACTCACTGATGGGCTTTGAAGTCTAGGCTAAAATTCAAAGTCCTAAAGAGGGTAATTTTCATGCTCCTTTGCCCAGGCCAATCCCCACCTTCCCAGTCCCTATTCTCTGCCAGGAATGACTGCTACTCACAGTCATTGCAGGAGGATGTTGTGTGTGTGTGTGTGTGTGTGTGTGTGTGTGTGTGTGTTTTCCCAGAAAAGCCCAGAGAGATATGGCTGTAACCTATGCACCCCTATCTAAGACTTCAAACTAGTCTGACGCTAGTGCATTTTTTCAAGGTCTATATCTTTGAATGTCGTGTGTAAGACTTTACCAATTCATCTCAGTTTAGACTGCACTGAGCCTAGTCCATTTCTTTTTCTGACATGCTATAGATAACAACTTAGATAATAAACATACACGAACCTGCCCAAGAAACACGTAACACTGAAGAGGCACAAAGCAGTCTAAAGCTGTGTTTAGAAGAATAACTACTCTCTAAGGAACAAATAATCCTCAGCGATGCAGCTGTCTTTAAAACATCTACCCAATTTACCTGACTACACAGAACAGTAAATATTCAGGTTACTTCACTGCATTTAGGTTTTTTCCACAAACAATGGGTGGTAATATGCCTTAGATTTGCATAACTAAGGTTCTCCAGAGTGGTAGGTGTTCCAGAAAAACAAATGGAAACAACAATAAGTCTCAAAAGTGAACTCAAATCTCCACCTGGGACCTCCATCTCTCAGACACACACTTACAAACCAAAAGGTGCAACTCTTTAAATGGCAATTTTTCCAGCTGCTACATTCATATATTTTCTAATAAGAATGTTCATCTACTACACCCCTTACATATCTTTCTTAAGCTATCATAAAGCACAGTGTCTTACTCTTAGTGGATACTTGTTAAATGTAGGTTGATGTCACACATTAGTGTGAATGATTCTTAGCATGATTCCTCCCTCTTCCTACTGTGCTATGGAAATGAGGGCTTTGATGCAGGGTGGGGTTGAGGTTTCACTGCAATATGTGGCACTTGAGATCTTTAAATCCCTGCTCTGCCAAATATTGTGTGACCTTGGGTAACTTATTTTTTCTAAGCTTCAGTTTCCTTGTAAAAATGTTAATATATTAAAGAATTCAGCAAAGTGTCTCAATGAATATTAACACTCTGCTGTTTTTGCTTCTACCATCTCTCAGCCTCAACATACCGGAGGCCACCCTGGCTCCAGGGATGACCAGAAGAAGATGCAGCCCAGACCATTTCTGCCCATGTTTCTGAGTTCTAGAGATTATTTGTAGTTGTACTGGGACATCCCCAGTTCAGATGTGCTACTTGATTTCTTTGTCTCCTTCAAGCGTTGGTAGGCTATTCCCTAAAGCTAGAAAGGAATCAAGGAAGGTTCAAGCCCTATTGTTACAGGAAAGGGGTTCTGATCCTGACCCCAAGAGAGACCCCCTTGAATCTCACACAAGAAAGAATTCAGGGTGAGTTCGTAAAGTGAAAGCAAGTTTATTAAGAAAGTAAAGGAATAAAAGAGTGGCTATTCCATAGACAGATCCGCCCCAAGGGCTGCTGGTTGCCCATTTTTATGGTTACTTCTTGATGATATGCTAACCAAGGGTGGAATATTTATGCCCCCCTTTTTTAGACCATATAGGGTGTCTTCCTGACATTGCCATGGCCTTTGTAAGCTGTCATGGCACTGGTGGGTGTGTAGCGGTGAAGACGACCAGAGGTCACTCTTGTTGCCATCTTGGTTTTGGTGGGTTTTAGCTGGCTTCTTTACTGCAAACTGTTTTGGCAATAAGGTCTTTATGACCTGTATCTTGTGGCTGACCTCCTATCTCATCCTGTGACTTAGACACCTTAACCATCTGGGAATGCAGCCCAGTAGATCTCAGCCTCATTTTACCCAGCTCTTATTCAAGATGGAGTTGATCTGGTTCACAAACCTCTGACACTATTAATTAGTAGTTTTCAAACTGTTAGTTTTGACTCAATGAATCTCGAAATTAATTTAGTGAATAACCAACACTTTGAAAAATTATGTAATAAATAAAAGTATAATAAAAAGAAATATTCATAGCGGAAATAATGTTTTGTGAAACTTTTGAATGAAATGAGTCACATTGGGTGTACAATGTATTTCTTATGTGAAAGTTATTAGAATCAAAACAGAGTTGCTAATGTTAAAACAAAGCAAAACAGCCCTAACAAATAGAGCCAGGGAAGGCAATCAAGAGAGGGTTCTCGTGACTAGTAACAAAAACTGTCACAAAAGACTGCAAAAACTACAACCTTGCGAAAAGGTCATTGCAACCTTACACAAAAAACACTTCTGCAAGGTTATCTACTCATCAGCTGCCTGTCCAGCCTTGGACTGGCACCACTCTTGTTGTTGACCTTTGGAGCCAAGGATAATCACTTCAAAACAATTATGTGATAATTCTCCTAATTTTTTCCTTTAATAATCTTTGTCTTCCTTTACCTCCCTGAATACGCTTTGGTTCACATAGTCGCATTATAATACTCTATTCACAAAGAAACATTGCTTTCTTTTAGAGAGCCCCTCTTTATTATTTAGGTTGACATTTAGTGTGGATTGCCATAAAAAAAAATCTGAGAGACACTACTTTCAAGAGTTCTGATAGGTCAGGTGTTGTGGCTCACACTTGTATTCCCAGTGTTTTGGGAGGCCAAGGTGGGAGGATCCCTTGAGGCCAAGAGTTCAAGACCAGCCTGGGCAACATAGCAAGACCCCATCTCTACCGAAACAAAAACAGCCACGTATGGTGGCATGTGTTTGTAGTCCTAGCTACTCAGGAGGAGCTATGATCTCTCTACTGCACTCCAGTCTGGGTGACAGAGCAAGTCTTTAAAATAATAATAATAATAATAATAATAATACAAAGAAAAGATTAAAAAGAGTTCTGATGACTAAAAATTGTCTTTATATAAAAATAAAATAACATAAATGAATATTCTCAGATAAACAAAAATAGCATGCCCCATGTGGTAGATTGATTGCTCTATTGGCCCTAATTATTTACTACTCTGTATGTACATCCTATGCCACAAAACTTGTAGTACATTCCCACTCTGACCCTGCACTCAGTTTTGTGACTTGATTTGGCCAATGAGAGATTAGCAAATGAGATGTGACTAGAGGCTTGAAAAGCACTTGTGAAATTAGGCTTGCTCTTACTCTAGTCTTTTGCCATCACTGTGAAAACATGCCCAGGCTAGCTGTTGGAGGATAAGAATCACATGGTGCAG
Source organism: Papio anubis (assembly GCF_008728515.1). NCBI lineage: Eukaryota > Metazoa > Chordata > Mammalia > Primates > Cercopithecidae > Papio > Papio anubis. Next base: position 98,575,894 of record NC_044978.1, read on the forward strand.
AGAGAAATGGCCCTCATCTCATAGCCAAGATTATCCAAACCTGGTGAAGATAGTCAGCCACCCTAGAAAAGATCAGAAGAATCACTCAGCTGAGCCCAGTCCAAATTGCCCAACCTGCTAATCATGAATTAAATACATCTTCTTTTTACATGCAATGGGAGTTTTGTAGTTGTTTGTTATGGAGCATTATTGTGGCAATAGATAATTTATATATGAAATAGGAGATTTAGCCATTAATAAAATTCATACTAATAATAATCATTGTAATAAAAGATGTATCAGTTTTCCAAAGACCATCTCACTTGGTAATCTTGAAAATAACTTTTCATCTTTATGTTTCACATTTTACTGGTTGCTGCATATAAGGCCTTTACTAAGGAAACAGTTTATTTAGTTAATTTAATAGAAGACAAGGTGGCAGAGGAAGTAGATTTGCTCAAGGTTACTCAACAAGGTTCTGTTATCAGGAGACCTGGATTCAGTCTCCCAAGAATTCTCTTTATCAGAACAGTCTGCAAGTTGCTGACCTCTCCCATATCCCGAAATGAAAAGCCTGATTCCTACCCATTCTTCCGGATCTACCTAAATTTTCATAAAAGTTCCTGTGGGATGTCAGTTTGAATAATTAGAATTGACATTTTGCTTGCAAGCAAAATAGAGGCTCTTTCCTCAGGAAACCACAATGACATTAACATCCTCCGAGAGCATTCTGTCCTCCAAATAACCTGATTTGTTTTCCCTAAATTTGCATTTTCATTTGATCATTAAAAATGAGTCATTCTTTGTAATAGGAAACCTGTGATTCTCTTGACTAGTCGATTTTGACCTGTTGGTTATCACAGCAAGATCCTGGTGCCATTTGCTCACTGGACATTCAGTTTTCAGGCACTACCAGTTATTTAATAAAAGCCTGCCCTTAAGAATGATGAAGGCATGGAGAATGGCAAAGTGGTAGTGGAAGTGGGAGTGGGGAGCTTTGAGGTTGCTTTTATGGAATCCATATCAGTAGGTTAAGAAAACATCCATTGTCCATATTAAAGAAGTGTGTGTGTGTGTGTGTGTGTGTGTATTTGTGTATGTTGATAGAGGAGAAATGCAAAATCCTTGATAAGCCCCCCTTGGTGCCAGCAATCTCCATCAGACAGACCTGATAATTTGTGAATCAGAAATAGTCCCAAATACCCTGAGTCCTGTTGATAATGGGGCTAGTAAGCAATAACTTCACATATGTCTCAGGTATATTTCAATGTCACCTTTATGTTCCCCAAAGAAGGGACATTTTGGGGGGCACCTGCTATGTACTGGTCAGTATTTTGGGTGCTGGAGAGATACAAACAAATGAGACTCAATCCTAAACTAGGAGGACCTAGTCTGCAATTGGTTAATGTGTTTTCTCTGTGACACCAGGGTCAGTGTTTTGGCTCTGTGATTACTTCATTTCAATAGCCCAATGGGGCTTCTTTCTCCCTTAAAATTTCTCTGATTCCTTGATAGCTTGGTTGTTGTTTATGTCTTCTGGTGCTTTTACTTTGAGCTGTTCTGGGGTTTGCATTTGGCACAAGTAAATATTGAATAAAAAGTATTCATTAAATAAAGAGAGAAACAATGTTTTTTTTTAATGTATCAAAATGAGTGATCAGTTGGTTTGACAGAATTCTCAGAAGACAGTACATGTGTTTGTGTGCACACAAAAATACGTTCAAGAATCAGATCTGATATATATATTTAAGAATATAAGTACTTTTTCAGCTAAAGATCTAAGGTTGACTTGAATCAAAATTTGACTTACATTTCCCCTAGTGCTTAAAGCTTGATTCAAAGCTTAAATACTTGGGTTCAAAGTACTTCAGCTGTTAACAAAATCCTTTGGATTCCATCAAAATAGTAGATTAAGTATGCTTACTTCAATCCCCTGCCTCACAAAATGCGACTGCAAATCTATTTTAATGAATGTTTCACATAAGTCTTTTCTTGAGAAATGATTAGTAGGAAAGTTTAAGACAATCAATTTTAGTTAGGAAAGCCAAACATTTCTGAATGAATTTAAAATAAGATTTGTTTTATTAAGGGTGTTTTTTAAATCAACCGTGAAATCATGTAAGTTATAGGAAAATGAAATTTTAAAAAACATTTTTTCCCTCATGGTACACTTAAGTATTTTTAAAATATGTTAGTTGTCATATCTTTTTGTGTTGTTATGCATTTATTATTTTATGAAATAAAGTGGCACTCATGATGAGAGGTCACTATTTAGTGATCCATTATCACCAATATTTATAATCACTGAGTGGTACACACATGCATCGTACACGTGTTTGTTTAGGGTTAGATTATTTTTACTCTAAGTGCCTGTAATCTATTCAACCTCATAAAATTCATACAGGATTTAAAAATAATCAATATAAATATTTCCTGAATATAAGTGTGATGGTTAATACTATGTGTCAATTGATTGAAGGATGCAAAGTATTGATCCTGGGTGTGTCTGTGAGGTTGTTTACATTTGAGTCAGTGGGCTAGGAAAGGCAGACCCACCCTTAATCTGAGTGAGCTCCTTCTAACCAGCTGTCAGCATAGCCAGAATATAAAGCAAGCAGAAAAACATGAAAAGACTAGACGGCTAGTCTTTTCATGGGCTAGCCTACCAGCCTACATCTTTCTCCCATGCTGGATGCTTCCTATCCTCAAATATCGGACTCCAGGTTCTTCAATTTTGGGACTCAGACTGGTTCTCCTTGCTCCTCAGCTTGCAGCTGGCCTATTGTGGGACCTTGTGATCATGTGAGTTAACACTTAATAAACTCCCCTTTATATGTATTTATATATACATATATATACACATATGCACACATATATGTATCTCCTGTTAGTTCTGTCCCTCTAGAGAACCCTGACTAATATAATAGGTATAATTTATTATCATGTATTTAAATATTATCTTATACTTTTGAGGAGACCAGAGGGTTGTGTGATCATGTAGAAAAATGTAACTAAAATATAGTAGAGCTGGAAAGAACCCAACATAATCCAAGTCCTTCATTTAACACAGGAGACGACTTGACTCATAAAGGTTAAGTGATTTGTTGACCATTCTAACCTCATATACCAAGACAATTTCAGAAATATTCATCCTGGAGATGGCAGTTGGACTAACTTACACATAATTGCCTCTGCTGAGTCTTTTTTATTTTTTATTTTATTATACTTTAAGTTCTAGGTACATGTGCACAACGTGCAGGTTTGTTACATTCTGCTGAGTCTTTTACCAACCACTTTTGAATTTTCCAGAGTACAGTACAAGGGCAAAATGTCAGGCTACATATGGGAGCTAGGACTGGGTAGTTTGGCTGATGTGTAACTATGATGTGTTCTTCATTACTCATGTAATACTCATGCTGCCAAGAGCTCACACCAGAAACTAAACTAAGAGAAAGGAGAGCACCAGAAAGGAATAGCAAACAACTCCACTGGAGGTAGCGTGCTGGTTCTACACTGGCAAATACTGACGTAGAGATCAAACTTTTTGCTAGAACCATTAGGTGATATTAGTTTCTGAATCAGAGAGGGTTTCACACCTGTGTGCCACTCAAAACCAGGTGTGTGGAATAACCCAGACAAGACTAAAGTTTATGAATGTCATTAGTGAGATGCTGAGATAGTGTACCCAGTTCACGATCAATTATGGTAACATTGCAAAAATTGTCTTTTGGGAGGCTGGCAGTCAGAACAAGCTTCTTCAAGAGAAATTCCATATTGAAAATTGCCAGCATTCATATGACTAGCTGAATCGGGTTTTTGGGTGAGGAGGCAGTGTAGGATAGTAGGAAGGACCTAGGCTTTCAAGGGAAACAAACTTGAATTGAACCTAAACTCCACTGCATGGTGATTGTGTGGCTTGTCTGTAGAATGGGAGTAATGATACTGTTCTGTCAGCATGATTTTAAGAATTAGATGCAGGTATATACAAGGCATATAGTCGATGCTCAGTAAGTGGTAGTCTTCATTAATTTTCTCCATCCATTTGAAGTAGGGCAATAACAGTACCTTGGCTTCCATTATTAAGCCATTATTATTATTATCATTTAGGAGACAGGGTCTTGCTGTGTTGCTCAGGCTGGAGTGCAGTGATATAATCATAGCTTGCTGCAACCTTGAACTCCTGGGCTCGAATGATCCTCCTACCTCAGCCTCTCGAGTAGTTAGGACTATAGGCACACACCACCATGGTCAGCTAATCTTTTAATTTTTTGTAGCGACAGGGTATCACTATATTGCCCAGGCTGGTCTTGAACTCCTGGCCTCAAGGGATCCTCCTGCCTCAACCTGCCAAACATACACTGTACCAGGCCCTGAACCTGTATTAGATGTCAGGCAAGAACTTAATAAGCAATCTTTTTGAGTCTTCACAACAACCCTATGGACTAAATATTATTGGCATAATTTTTCATAAACAGGAAACTTGGACTTGCTAAATTTATGTAACATACCAAGGTCAAGGACACTTGGAAAGTAAGATACAGAGGCAGGGTTCCAACCCGGGTCTATCCAGCCTTTCCCTACCATTCCACACTCTCTCTCATATCCTTTGGAGTCAGGAGACTGATTCCGCTCCATAGATGGTCCTTCTTTCCATGTCTGTTTAGGCTGAAAAGAAAGACATGCATGACTAACTAATAAAAATGGCTTTAAAATCTCAGAACTAACTCTTTAAAATGAATGTGAGAGGGGAAAGTCCAAATTTCTGCAGTTTTTAGTTGAGACCCTCAGAAACCAAGGTGAAACTAGAAGACAGTGAGACAGATGTTTGACTTTTAGCTTAAACAGTGAAATTTTTAGTGCTCTGTGTTTGTTTTAGAACATATTTTATAGTGGTTGCTCTTAAAATGATGAGAAGATAGAAATCTCTTTTAGTGTTTGGAAACATTTATTTTTTTCATTTCCGTTTGACTTATGATGTTACAATTGGCTTTAGAAGATAAAGTTTTTAAGACATTTATCCTAACTTCCGATTTTAGCTGATTTCCATTAACTCTGCTGTAGTAAAATTCAGGTAAACACAATTTTATTTCATGCCTTCCGTTAACAAAGTCAAGTCAAAAGATTAAAACACACAAGGTCATGTTCCTTTCAGTCTGACAAAGCATTTAGCTGGGATTGTATTTATTGCCTTGAGGTTTTCTTGCTTCTAAAAGATTGTTCTGATTTCTTTGGGTTAAGCTGTCTAGTGACACCTTGTTACCTGAATTTGTAGCTGGAGATGGTGGTTGGTTGTTTTTACACTCCAGGACCTGCAGGGACGTGGCAGGGGGTTCTCTCCTTCTCCCATGTCCCTGCAGGTCCTAGGGCGTAAAAACTTTGGGAAAACAGCCTATAGCAAAACTGCTTACAACTTAATTAATACAATTGAATATCAGTTTGTTACCTTACTGATCTGTCCTTCTCTCAGTGTTACTATATTTGGAAAGACAAATTACAACCAGTTAATCCACCAACAAGTATTTTAGGAACATTTTAAAGGGTATCTAGCAGGCTATTGACACTGTGTCAGTTACAAGGAAGTGTAGCATACTGGAATGAGCAAAGAGTTCCTGGAGAAGAAAGTTTGAGTCTGATGATGATGAAACAGTGGTGCTGCTGTAGAGCATGCTGGTGGGGGTAGTAACTGCCCATTACTCAGCATCTTTCAGGTCTCAGCATTAGTGATCTGCCTGTTTCTGAAACTCAGGCTCTTTCTAACACGACTTACTTCCTTATAACTGGTGCACCATCTCCCACATGGTACTAACTCTTGGGTCACTTACTGCAATGTCACGTTGTTAGGAAGTAATGTGCATAATACAAATGTGATGCCAGAAACGTAAACTACATCCCTCATGTCTCGAAACTGTATTTTCCTGGGGATGATGGTACCTATGAGATAATTAAAGGGTAGTTGTAAGGATCAAGGAAGAGGTCGATGTAATGTGCCAGGTGCATGGAAGATGCTTCATAATTAGTAGTAATTATTAACATTATTACTATTATTGGACATAGTCTTGTCCTCTAAGCAGTCTCAGTGATGGGAGGAGAGTTTTAAAAATACGATCAACAGTGACAAGTGTCAGACAGGAGCCAAAAGTTAAAGAAAATAAGACTTAAGAAAATAGGACTCAAATATTGCTTTCTTAGCTCAGAGTTTTTGGAAAAGGAACTCAGGGAAGTCATGAGGCTGGGCATGAAGAACTAACTCACTGAATATTCATACACCTTGGCTGGGGGTGGTGGCTCATGCCTGTAATCTCAGCACTTTGGGAGGCTGAGGTGGGAGAATTGCTTGGGCCTAGGAGTTCGAGATAAGCCTGGGCAAAATGGCAAAATTCTGCCTCTACAAAAAATATAAAAATTAGCCAGACATGGTGGTGCACGTCTGTGGTTCCAGTTACTTGGAGGTTAAGGTGGGAGGATCACTTGAGCCCGGGTGCTTGAGGCTGCAGCGAGCTGTGATCATGCCACTGCATTTAGCTTGGGCAACACAGCGAGACTTTGTCTCAAAAAATAAAAACAACAACAACATAAAAAAGAAATTCACGCACTCATTCCTGCGCATACAATGCATTAGACACTGTCTCACAGCATACTTTCTTACTACTTTCACCCTGGGGCTGTGTTAAAACTGATTTCCAAGCCTCCTCTCCCTGGTCCTTGGGTAGCTCCATTTATGTTTCTGGGACAGACTCAGCTCCATTTTTCTCTTCAACTGGTCCTGTTGAAGCCACCAGTGGTGGCTTCTCTTCCACAGAGGAAAGGCTGAATATGTTGAAGCTGTCTTTAATCTTAGCCTTGGGGTTCATGAGTGGCAAACTCTTAAAAGTTATAGTCCACTAAATGCTAAACAAACAGACTGAACTGATGAGAACTATATCTCTGCCACCTGTTAACTGTAATTGTCGTTAGCTTTGTGGTCTAGTTTGTTGACAGCGGACTGAGAGACATCCAGATGCTGCTCTATTCTGCCTCTGCAATTGTTCCAGCAAATCTCAGCACTGTACTTGTTTTGGTCTTTGTTAGTTAAGAATAAATTTAAATTATGTAAACAAAATCTTGCTTCTCTTGATTCTTTCAGCTTTTCTATCTTTCCCCTGAACTGCTCTCAATCTGCATGAGAACAACACTGGCCCTCAGAAGCCCCTTTATAGAGATATCTCAACTAACACTGCTGAAAAAGAGCTCACAGGTGACATCTATTTATTTGTTTGTTTGTCATATCGAGTTTAAAAAATAGGTAATACTTGTTAATAGTAAAAGTTTTCAAATGGAAAAACGGGGTTAATAGAAAAAAGTAAGTTTCCTTTCCCAATTTCCCTTCTAACTTTTTTTACAGCATGTTTGTGACATGATACAATCCGATCTGAGCACAGATGAAATTTGAGGTTTCGTGTTACAGAAAATGAATGTTTCCAACTTTATCAATGCTGTCAGTTTACAACTATGAGTATATTGAATTTAATGACAAGGAGAGCTCCCTGCACTGAAATATGACAGCAGCAGCAACAGACAGGAAAGAGAACAGAGAGAGAAAAGAGAGCGCATTAGAGGTGGGTGAAGACAACACCTAGACCTTTGACGAGGCTTCCCAAGACCAACTTTTCCATTTCTTTCCTTTTTTTTTTTTTTTTTTTTTGAGATGGAGATTCACTCTTGTTGCCCTGGCTGGATTGCAATGGCACGATCTCGGCTCACCGCAACCTCCAACGCCCAGGTTCAAGAGATTCTCCTGCCTCAGCCTCCCGATTAGCTGAGATTATAGGCATGCGCCACCATACCTGGCTAATTTTATATTTTTAGTAGAGATGGGGTTTCTCCATGTTGGTCAGGCTGGTCTTGAACTCCTGACCTCAGGTGATCCACCTGCCTCAGCCTCCCAAAGTTCCAGGATTACAGGCGTGAGCCACTGTGCCTGGTTGCAACTTTCCCATTTCTAAGCTGGCATGTGACCAGCTTGTGAAAGGACTGATTAAGGAGCTTTGTGGTGAAATGTACCTTGGAAGTTAGACTCTACCCCCATGGAACTTTAGGGAAAGCACCACCAAAGTCCTCTGCTCCAGCTTTGCAAAATAATTTCAAAAGTTATTTTGAAAACAAAATCTACATAGTCATCAGAACTTCAAGGAACCACTCACATTTCCCTGGCTGTCCTGACACTCATATTACCACTTCACAGCATGAAACCAAGAATAGAAAAATCTGTTTACAATGCTTATCCATAGGTTTTTTCTTCCAAATGCCTCTTTTCATTAAAAAAAAAAAACAAAAAAAAACTAAACTAAAACAAACAAACAGATGAAAATTCCAAAAGTCAAAGAAAAGCTTCAAGAGTCCTTCTGTGCCCCGGGATGCTCTTAATTTCTTTATAAGCCTGACTTCCTTGGGTCTCCTGCATTAGGTTCAAGGTAAGTACAGACCAACTGTTTGTTTGTCATTTACCTGCACAAAAGTATTTTGACGGAGACGGTCACTGGAAGTTCAATTAGACACTTGCTAAAGGTAAAAGATACCATTTCCAAATTTAAATATTTCACACATGGATCATAAATGATAAATTTTACTCCCACCTACCACCACTCCCTTCATCTTCCTTAAATTCTCCAGCCTTTGGAAATCCCCAGTAGAGCTAACAAACCTGCAAAACCTAATGAAAGCTGGGCGAGGTGCCTCATGCGTATAATCCCAGCACTTTGGAAGGCCATGAGAGGCGGATGGTTTGAGCTCAGGAGTTCGAGACCAGCTTGGGCAACATGACAAAGCCCTGCCTCTATAGAAAGTACAAAAATTAGCCAGGCTTGGCGGCACAGGTTTATAGTCCCGGGTACTCAGGAGGCTGAGGCGAGAGAATCACTTGAGCCTGGGAGGTAGAGGCTGCAGCGAGTGGGGATCACACCACTGCATTCCAGCCTGAGGGACAGAGCGAGACCTTGTCTCAAAAAACAAAAACCAAGAAAACAACAACAAAAATTACCTAATGAATTTAATCTCAGGCCAACCAGAAACAAGATTTAATCATTATTAATTCATTTTTTAATAAGATAATTCATAATTTCTATTTCAATGAGTCTTCCAAAATGATAAATAAATAGTACACTATGTATTTGTCAGGTCAGGTAGTTTTTTTCATTTTTCCACTCTCCATAACCTAGTCCTCTTTTCTTCCCCTATTTTATTTCTAAATGTACATAATTTCTAAATTATGTACCTTTCAATTTACACATAGCCAGGAACTTATCCTGGGAGAATTTGCCTCTTCAGCAATATGTCATTCCTGGCATATACATTTCATTTAATTGTTGATTCTAAGTTTCTTGAGGCCAAGGTCTGTGTCTTACTTTACATCACATTTGTATCTTCTAAACTGCTGTGGATTAATGATGCCTGAATAAGTGACTGAAAGGAAATTTAAAATTTGACATACGAAACAACAGGTTCAAAATTTAGGAAGGTCAAAGGGGCATGACAGGCATCAAAGATAATTATAAAAGATTAAAGCAGCAGCAGAGAGATAATGTATGCCGATTTCTTAGAAAAGCAAGGATCATCACAATTCATTAAAACTTTCCAGTACTTTCTTTTTTAAGTGAGAGGACTAAAGCCATCTATTGCTTCTTTCTTTTTAAAGTTTTCAATTGTAAAAATTAGTCTACCTTCCAAACATGTTTAGAATATATAAGTTGTCCATCTGCTTCTTTTGCTACTTATTGGGAAGAATTATGCTCAGGGTCATTAGAAAAGTAATTCTCTCTTGATTTTTCAAGAAAATCCCAGATGTGACCTGCACATTGATAACAGAGAATTTAGTTTGCCAGCAAGAGCTAAATTGGATTTTGGTTGCATTTTTCAAGTAGAATTGTTATACTTTCTTCCTTTTTCAAGGACGAATTCAAATATCTTTTTTCTTCTTGTCCATGACAGTTACTCTGATGGGAAACTCCACTAGAATGTAAATATTTTGAGATGGTAAAACGAAAACAAAAAACAAACAAAAAACACTTGACATATTTTTTGAGAATCCACTTGTGAGATCAAAGTATCAAATCCAACTCTGAAATGTCATACCTGGGGATGCAATTATTAGTCTCCTAATCTTGCTCTCAAGAATGCTACATGAGAGGGGCTGAATGATTATGCAAACCAGATGCTGTAAATTAAGTCACTTTGTTTAAAATGACCGAGTCTTTAGTGGAATTTAATCACTTGAACCCTGGCATTATTTAAACACCAAACAGTATTATGCAATGATACAAACTGTCAATCATGTACACACAGCATCTATTAATGTTACCTGGATGACACTTTACTCTGAAGAAATGATAATAAATTTCAATTTGTTAATACAAATGATGCGCATTATGTATTAAAGTAATTTAAAAGTGAGAGAAGGAAATTATTATGAAATATATGTTGTCACATAAATTTGCATTTTGACCAAATGCTGAGCTCCATGTGCGACCTGACAACAATATTAATAGGTTCTCTTTAACTTGAGTACAACTTGTGAAGCAGAAACTTTTGCCTAAGATATAAAATTCTAAAATAGGCTGGATATGGTAGCTCACATCTGTAATCCTAGCACTTTGGGAGGCAGAGGTAGGCACTTGAGGCCAGGAGTTTGAGACTAGCCTGACAGACATGGTGAAATCCTGTCTGTACTAAAAATACAAAAAGCTAGCTGGGTGTGGTGGTGCATGCCTGTAATCCCAGCTACTCAGGAGGCTAAGGCACGAGAATAGCCTGAACCCAGAAGGCGGAGGTTGCAGTGAGCCAAGATGGTGCCACTGCACTCCAGCCTGGGCGACAGAGTGAGACTGTCTCAAAAAAAAAAAAGTTCTGAAATAACTTCCAAAGTAAATATATAACTTCCAAAATAAATTACATAACAGGGCCACCACAAATTCAAGAGTGTGATGGCATTTAAATTTCTTTTCTTCTTAAGTATTTGATGCAATTAAAAAAATGACTACATGTTAGGGACTTTAGAAAAAATATACATATTAAGAAAAACTAAAAGGAAATTTGCAAAACTGGAAATAGTCATGTTGGGCTGGTAAGATTACAGATGGGTTTTTCTCTTCCAAATTTTTGAATTATTGTAATAAAAAGAAAATGGCTCAATTGTACTCTAGGTCTAGGGTTTGATTGATTGGGTTGGGAGCGCTCTGGGCACTGGCTTTTCCCCCTGGAACGGTCTACTGTTTGCAGAAGCTGCTTTTGAGTTTTTATTAAGACCTAGAGGAAAAGAAGAATGGAGATATGTGTGTGTGTTTTTGTGTGTGTGTGTGTGTGTATATATGGTTCTTTATAATGCTGCCCTTTTTTTTTTTGCATGAAAAAGGGCATTTTCTTTGTACACATTCTCTTTCTCCTCTTTTGCCTGCTTTCTAGGACAACTTGCTGAAAAAATATCAAGACAACAAAAAAAAGCCTTTCTAAATCTGGTTACAAGTAATTATGTTTTCCTGTTCTATGTCATTGTACGCATGTAAAAACAGTGTCATCATCTGTAGAAATGCACATGATTACCATACCCTTCAGCAAACTTTCTAAATCATATTAGTAGGTTAAGGTAATTTTCAAGTCACTTGCACAATGCAATTAAAAGACAGCACCTTTTGTTTATGTAAGCAGTCCTCTACATACAGTCATTCTAGGTTAATAAATTTTGGCTTTAATATAAAAATAAAACTGAAAGATAAGATAATATTGAGTAGTGAATGAAGTAGGAAAATATGTATTCAAGTTTTGAATACATATTTGTTTGCTACTGTTAGTCCCTCAATAGGTTTTAGACTCAGTTTCTCCATCTGTGCAATGGCTATAGTGTTCTTACCCTGTCTGTCTCAGAAGATTGATGTGAAAATGCTCTGTGAGGTACTGGCTGTTGTCAGTAGGTCTATGCAGGTCACTCTGAGTTTCATTTTGTTGTTTTTTAATCTGCAAACCACAGAGAAAAATCTTCAGCTCTTCTCTCCAAGAGCGCATCCTAGTCATCCAGCCCAACCTCCTTTTGTTATGTAGCTCACACACATTTCATCCTTTCTAGTACTGCCATTCACAGGCATGGATCTACATGCAATCAGAGACCCCTTAAGCTGCCCAGACATTTGTTTTCAGTGACTCATGATGCTCATTGAAACCAGAAGGACCATCACCCAAAGCCACTGTCTCTGGCACTAGCTCTTTCCAGACAAGAGCTCTTTGCTGGCAGTAGGCTAAATCACTCTCTTGCAATTATATTCTATGACCAAATTGTCTCTGGAGGACTTTTAGTTTACTGTCATCTGTGGAAAATAGAAAGCCTGCATGAGACTTTCTAAATTCTTGATGTATTTGGCAGGATTTTGAAACAAGTCATAGCTACAGGCAGAAATATTAAAAAATGAAGCCCAGGTTGACTTATGAAATACAGGAACTTGTAGTTGCCTTGACATCAAGCTGCTCCTGGTCTGTCTTTTTAATTTGCCAATATTTTCTCTTAAGCATTTTGATGCGATTTTGCAGCTGTTGTTCACAATAAAAGGTAGAGATTTCAGGGTATATCTTCCTCCCTTCAAGAATATAGCAATGGAAACACAGACAGTTCTTGGTCTATCCATAGGACAGAGGAAAAATTCTAGGGTTCTCTGAAATATTAGAGGAGCTGGGAGCTGGGAGGCAGATGTCCAGCAGGGTATGGTGGAGGAGGGGAAGACCTTGGTTCTGGAGGAGGGGAAAGGAATACAGTGCAAAGGAGCCTATGCACACCCAGTGAGGCACCGTCAGGAAGAGTTGTGAATAGGAACCAGAGGAGAACTGTGTACGTTTAAATACAAAAATGAAACAAGGAGAAGAAAAACAGTTGAATGAATATTTAGTTGGGAGTGAGGACTGAGTTTCTCTGAGTTTAGGATAGTATTAAACTCACATTAAGGGCCCAGTCAGGTAGCTCATGCCTGTAATCCTGGCACTTTGGGAGGCCGAGGTGGCAGGACCACTTGAGCCCAGGAATTTGAGACCAGCGTGAGCAACATGGCAAGGCCCCATCTCTACAAAAAATAAAAAAAGTGACCAGGCATGGTGGCACACATCTGTAGTCTCAGCTACTTGGGAGGTTGAGGCAGGAGAATCGCTTGAGCCAAGGAGGTTGATTCTGCAGGGAGCCATGATGGTGCCATTGCACTCTAGCCTGGGTGACAGAGCAAGACCCTATCTTGAATAAATAAATAAACAAACTCACAATAGGGCTTGATAGGTTGGGAAAGAGGGGTTAACATTTCATATTATCTCTATTAAACATGGGCAAAATAGATCCATTTTCTGTTTACATGAAGCATATGGGGGAATAGATCATTGTACAATTAGACAATCACCCAGGTTGACCATAATTATAAAATGTGAGAGGTGCCACAATTAAGAGAAAACCGCTGCGCACTAAGAATGCACACTTATCTCACTTACATCTGTTCTGGTTGTGGGTCAATAAAAGATTTCCCTAAACTGGAGACCCTTGGGCTGAGATCAGCAGAATCTCTGGAGGTACCGGAAAATGAGGAACCTCTCTGTGAGTTGTAGAGAAAGCCAGAGGCCGGAGCAGATGGCCTCAAAGGGACCATTCTGAGACCGAGAGAGTGATCAGGAGAAAGGTATTCATTATGGATTACGGATTCCTGAGGACGAGGTGGGATCATTTGGAAGGGAAGGAAAGTAAAGCCTGGGTGGGCGGGGGAGGAGGTGAAGGCTTCATCTGCCCATTCCTATCCCTTGGCAAAGACTTGCTTAAGCAACCCAGTCTACATTTGCTGCATTGTTTACAAAGTGTATCTGCCACTTCTCCAGCTCTTGACCCTTACCTGCATGGCCTTTTGTCAGAAAGACCTGGAAACTCTTAAAAGTAGGTGTGAATACCCCAGAAAGCTATAACGCTGAACTTCTTGGAAACTCTAAAAAATGGAAAGAAATTGACCAAAAAGATACTTCTTAGGTGAGGCTGAGGACCAGGGGTTTGGGATTCGAGTGGCCGCTGCCTTCTGCTGGCAGAAGAGAGAGGAAGTGACAGTTCATAGCTTGGGGCTGAAAAACCTATAATTTATACAACAAATCTCAGATCGTTCTAATGCACTCAAATGGAGAACACTATATTGGTCTAATGAGCAGGAATTTTCTGCTTTTTCTTAATTTTTAAAGAAGAGTTTAGTCCTTTTCTGCCCACAATGATACCCACTAGGAACATGAAGCTGTTGAGCCCTGAAATGTGCCTGGTCCAAATTGCAATGTGCTGTAGGTATAAAATCCACACCAGATTTTGAAGCCTTAGAAAAAGGAAGGTAAAAGCTCTTATTAGTAATTTTTTAATTGGTTACTTGATGAAATGATGGTGTCCTGGATATGTTGGGTTAGATAAAATACTTTATTTAAACAAATTTATCTTTCTTTCTCCTCTTTTTAGATATGGGTTACTAGAAAGTTTAAAATGACACCTTCATGTTTGTGCCTGTCACTCTTTCTACTGGGAAGCACTGGTCTAATCAGACAAAACATCACCTTCTCTATTTAATTTCTTCTCCTGCAGATAGCAATATTACCCACCACAGCAATGGGATTCAGAACATCAGTGATGGAAGAGAAGGGCCACCTGATTCTGTGTTCGCTTCACTGTGCTGCATCTCCTCACCTCACCAATCTAAGACATAGTGGAAAAAATACTCTGACCTGTACGAACCTCTGCTTCCTTGAAGTTTCTGCCAATAAAAGGATGGATTGGCCACTCTTCTCCCACCTCCCCTGAGCTTGTCATCTGCCTGGCTTCCCAGGCACTTGTGCATTGAGGATTGTTCCTGCCAGTTCTGCCTTTCACAGATGTGGCTTTGGGGAAGGACCTGCAACAGTTCTCAGGGCATGGGGGGAAAAGGTGGCATTGAGCCAGGATTTTTTTTTCCTTCCAAATACAGTGTTTACAAAGACAGCTGCAAAGCCCTCGCTTCTCCTCAACACAGAGCCTTACACTTACCACCTCTGTTCTCCTTAAAACTGGAAGAGGTTGCTCCCAGGGGAATCAGCAATTTTAGGTGGATTTCTTTAAAGCCCCTAAAGCTTGCAGTATGAAAAAAAAAATGAGCCACTAATGAAGTCGTTTCAAATCTGATGGCAGAGAGTGAGAAAGAATGTATCTCCTACTCCCTCTCCTTGTCAAGCCAGCCTCAAGAAATGTCGAGTTCATCTTAAAGGGACCTAATGGAGATGGATTTAGAGCTGAATTCCAATGATATTGAAGAAGTTTGGTTGAGAGAGAAGTGAATGCAATCATTACAGTAGTAGCCTGTGTTGATTAAGCCGCTTTTGACCCTGTTATCAATTAATTTTTATAACAGTCCTATGGGGTGAGCACAATTGTTACTTCCAATTTGCAGCAGTATAAACTGAGGCAAGGGGTTGCTACGTAAGTTGCTTAGAGTTATAACCTAAAAGACAGCAAAGACTCCTTCTAGCCTAACTGCAGGATTAGTGCACGCAACTTCTCCAAACCTCCCTACTACCCTGTCTCCGATATGTGAAGGGGCTGCCGAAGAAATGAGCAAGCTTGGCTTTGTCTGTGTGTTCCCATCAGAAAATTTAATTTTTCCCCGTAAGTTCCAAAATTTTGTGAGCCTGCAGACATTTTTGTAACCCCTGAAATATTCATGATCGTTCCTACACTTAATGCAAGGGCTTGGTTTTCCTCAGTGTTGGTAGAGAGCATATTGGATAGAAGATAACTACCTATATGTGATATTTTAAACTTCTAGACACTGCAGCCCACTGAAATGTAAGTTTCTTCAGGAAGGAAGTTTTTCTTATTTGTCTTTGTGTTCCGAGTTTTCATGGTGGTGTCTGGCATGTAGCTGGTATCTATTAACTACAACTAACCCTTCCTTCCAAGTCACATTTGAATAAAATGAACAAAAATACAGACTGGAAGAGTTAATATTCCCTTTCCAAAGAACTAAGGGAATAGTTACTCACTAGAAGATAATATTACTTATTATCTCTTATATAATCTTTTAAATTCCTTTCACCCAGAAACTTTAATTACCAATGGGCAAATGCTTCTCTAATTATTTGGACCTAATTCCTATGTCATAGTCAAATAATTGGACTTGTAAATTTTAACAAGAATAACTACAAGCAAGTAAACAAACTAAATAATGCAAACATTCATATTTCACAGACCTTCTTGGATCAAAAAGGAATATTTTTGGTAACTGATAATTTTAGGGAACCGATTATATTCTATTCATTGCATTTTTCCCTACTCAAAAAGTATAAAACAAATGTTCATTTTTTATGAGTCAAAATTGCAACATGTATAAATAACTGGTTTTCAATGATGCATGCAAATAATATCAAAACTTGTTTTAAATGTGGAAGCAATTGTGAATATAATTACAGAGTGTGCAGTTCAACACCCTCTTCCTCATTAATATATATGGACCCTCTAATGGATGTTCATCATTCCTTGGGAATCAAATCTGGCAGGTCAGTCCAAAGAAGATCACTCTTCCTGGCTGTCAGATAGATAATAGCCTAAAAAGCAAATCGAAAGCAATATCCAAATCAATTGCAACATTTAGAAGAGCAAGGCCCACTTAAAACTCAAACTCCAGTTTCATTAGTACTCAGAAAGAAATATTCATTATAGGGATACAAAATATGCTACATAAATCTTACCTCTTCTCATTTGACCTCTCCCCCTCCTATTTTAGTGGGTGTTAGCCAACAGGGATATATTGGCTTTGACTGTAGTGGTTGGGGATGGGTGAGAAAAGTTGCTTCCTATATTTATATAACTCGTGTGTTTGTGTGGACCTATGCACAACCATTCCTGTCATTGTTGCAAAATTCATAGTAATTTCTCAGTTTTGCAGACTTTGGCTTACTCACATTTGTAATTGCAAACTACAATTAAAATTCTATGGCTTTGTGTCATTTCCTCTAGAGCATCTCTTTTTGGGTAACCTGTAAAAGACAAGGGGATGAGTGGGTCCTATAAACTCCATGAAGCTGGCCAGGATATATTCAAGAAGGCAGCTTTGGAAATGAAGGTGCATAGGCTCAAAAATCCTTGGACACTGCCAGCCATCTTTGTTATGTCATCTGTTGCTGTGACTATCCCTCTTCCCAACCCTAAGTCAATGTAATACATAAGCTGATCTCGAAGCCTTGAGAAGGATTAGTGAGCTGGCGAAGGGCAGGAAGAAGGAAGGTGTAGAGAGTTTGAACAACCTGTGCCAATGTTCAAATGGCAGAAAGATGGCTCTTCTGAGGAGTTGAGAGGAGATTGGAAATGATGGAGCATTGCTTGCATGTGAAGATGAGGCTGGGCAGCCGGCAAGGGTAAGATCATGTAGACTTGGGCAGGACATGCATAGCCATATAGAAATCAATTGCAACATTTAGAAGACCAAGGTCCAATCAAAACCCAAACCCTAATTTTATTAGTACTCAGAAAGAAATGTGAATGATGGGGATATAAAATATGCTATGTAAAGCTTATCTCTTTTCAGTTGACCATCCTTCCTTCTATTTCAGTGGATAGAGTAGGCGAAAGAGGCATATTAGCTTTGGTTTAAAGTTCATTCTGAAAGTTAGGCTATTTGGTGAAATTTTTCAAAGATGGAGCAACATAGCTAGATATCAATTTTAGAAGTGATAAAAACCCATCCTAAAGATGTGGTTGGGGTGGTGGGAGTGGATAGATCTTTAAGATGTAGAATTAACACTGTTGATGACTGGCAGTCAGAGTGAATTTAGTATGACATCCACATTTCCAGGCAGGTAACTTGAAGGACGATGGTGCCATTGATTAAAATACGTATTATTATGTATTACGGTTATTGTTAGAGAGCAAATATGAGATGAGGGATGGAGATTTTAAAAAAGAAGATAGTGGTTCATGCCTGTAATCCCAGCACTTTGGGAGGCTGAGGTGGGCAGATTGCTTGAGCTCAGGAGTTTGAGACCAGCCTGGGCAACATGGAGAAATCCCATATCTACCAACAAAAAACCAAAACATTTTAGTCAGGTATTGTGGCACACGCCTGTGATCCCAGCTGCTTGGGAGGCTAAGGTGGGAGGATTGCTTGAGCCCAGGAGGTTGAGGCCGCAGTAAGCCGAAATGGGTCCCTGCAGTCCAGCCTGGGTGACAGAGTGAGACTGTCTCAAAAAAAAAAAAAAAAGGAAGAAGAAGAAGAAAATGTTTTATGGAGATTTTTTAGCATGTAGCTCTCTAATGTGCGCAGCTAAAACAGGAAAAACAACATCATCAAAAACGACAAAGGGATGCCCAACACCCAACCCCCAGAAATTCTGATTTAATTGGTTAGAGCGGAGCCAAGGATTAGGTTTTTTTTGTTTGCATTTTTGTTTTTATTATGGTAAAAAAAAACAAAACAAAACAAAACCAACAACGTACATGAAATACACCCTCTCAACAAATTTTTAAGTGTACAGTACAGTATTGTTAACTACATGCCCATTGTTATACATACCTGTTGTGCAAATCTCTAGAAATTTTTCATCTTGCATGACTGAAAGTCTATAATCATTGAACAGCAGCTCCCCATTTATCTCCCTCACTAGCCCTCAGTATCACCATTCAAATTCCTCCTATGAGTTTGACTGCTTTAGTAGATACCTCATATATGTGGAATCATACAGTATTTGTCTTTCTGTGACTGGCCTATTTCACATATCATAATGTCCTCAAGTTCTTCCATGTTGTAGCATGTGTCAGGATTTCCTTCTGTTTTAAAGCTGAATAATATTCCATTGGATGTACACACCACATTTTCTTTATCCATTCATCAGTTGATGGGTCTTTAGGTTGTTTCTACCTCTTAGCTGTTGTGAGTAGTGCTGTAAGAAACGTGGAGGACAGATTATCTCTTCAAGATCCTGATTTCAGTTCTTTTGTGTAAATACCCAGACATGGGAATGCTAGATCATATGGTAGCTCTATTTTTAATTTTTTGAGGAATCGCCGTACTGGTTTTCATAGCAGCTGCTCTATCTTTTTTCCCTACCAACAGGGTACAAGGGTTCCAGTTTCTCCATTTCCTCGTCAACATTTATTCTTTTCTTTCCTTCTGTTTCTTCTTTTCCTTTTTTTTTTTTCTTTTAATAATGGCTGTCCACACTGGTGTCAGATGGCATTTTATTGTGGTTTTGATATACATTTCTTTGATGATTACTGATGTTGAGCATCTTTTCACACACCTGTTGACCATTTGTATATTTTCTTTGCAGAAATGTCTATTCGAGTCATTTGCCCATTTTAAAATTAGGCTATTGATTTTTTGCTATTAAATTGTGTGAGTTTCTTACATATTTTACATACTAACCCCTTATCAGATACATGGTTTGCAAATATTCACTCCCATTCCATAGGTTGCCTTTTCACTCTACTGATTGTTTCCTTTGCTGTGCAGAAACTTTTTAGTTCAATGCAGCCCCATTTGTCTACTTTTGCTTCTGTTTCCTGTGCTGTTGGTGTCATATTCAAGGGATCATAGGCATTAGGTGTTTTTATAAAGTTCCCCCAGATGACTCTATTGTGCAACCAGGACTTAGAATCATTGGTCAAAATTATACCTTGCTATGATGTAAAGCCTATGGTTCTATCTAGACATGAAAGTTCTCTCAGTAGAACAGGCCAGCAGCTGACCATATTTATTGTCTATGTGGCATGGTGATCCCTACATGGAGGAGTGTGTCTAAATTTCTGGATGGGATAGGAGTGAGGTAGTGAGAATGTAGCTGGAAAGAGCATATGCAATATTGTTACATAATTTTATCTCAGAATAATAATTTTTTCATAATTTAAACTAGAAAAAGTAACAATCCACTGGAGTAACACAGTTCAGAAAGTCTAGAATGTCAGTTCTCTGAGGACAGGGATCTCTGTCCCTGTCCACTGCTGTATCTCCAGCCCCTGGACAGTGTCTGGCACATTGTAAGCACTCAAAATATATTTGTGCAAGTGGCTGAGCCGGAGATTGGATGTGGTTCTGTCCACAGTGCCTGGAAATGTTGTTTTCCTCTTATTATCTAGCCTCTCAGTGCTTCCTCTTTCCTGCCAGCCTTGTCTTCCCGTCTTAGCTCAAAGGAAGTTGTGTCCAGCAGGCATCTTCCTTCTGTGAAGCTGTAAGGACTGTATGCAACTGGGTCCTGAGTGCAGTGTGTGTGTGTTGCTGGGCGGGGGGTGGGGGTGGCGTGGAGGTGGGGGGTGATAGGGGACAGGGGGTGAGGGCATTGGTTCATCCAGGAAATGTCCATTTACATACTAAAGTCTGGTTGGTCTGGAAGAGTAGCTGAGCACAATCAGTCCTGTGTGTCCACAGACCATGAAGCTTAATATAAGTTAAACCCAACCATATTTAACAAAATATTATGTCACTGTAGTGATGGAGTGACAATCATAAAAGTGTTAAAAGAAAAATATAAAGTATGCACTGTATTAATAAGCTATTAAACTTCATCCTTTCATTGAAATCATTTTCACTTGTATTTTAACAATCTGTACATTATCAAATGACAGTCTGTTTCGAATATACCTGATAAAATTTTAAAAAACCATTGACTTGTTTCTATAGCATAAATGTGAAAGCTTTCAGAAAGAAAAAGAAGAAATGGAATACACGTACAGTTTTTCATAATTTGTATTTTATCATTTTCGAGCACTCAGATGAGGATTTGGGAAAATCTTCATGTCACTCTTTTAATAAAGCCACAGTGAGCACTTCATGCTGCTTCCACTTCCCACACACAAACTTTCTAATTATAAAAGGACCTTTTCAGACTTATTCAGGGCATATAATCTTATTTGCAGCTCCTAATTGGAGGACTGTGTTTGTTGAAAAGAACAGAAGTCTTCAGTCATTTAGAATAAAGCTGGCCCATCAACCCCTGTGGGAAGAAAAGAACTATTTATTTTATCCGTTAATCCCAAATACAAACACAATAAAGCTGTCTTTTCTAATAGTGACCTATTTCATGTTAAATTGGGATAAAGCTAGCTTTGCTCAATAAGACTATTGTGGTCAACAAAAAAGTCAATCTTATTAGGATTCCCATTGAATACCTTCCAATAACTTATCTTTTAAAATGCTAAACCCAAATCCCAGTTGAATTCTCTACGTTGTCTGACACAAAATGCAAATCTGGAAAGGAAATAACCTCAACTAGTGAGCCCCATCTAGTGGCAGGGAAGTAAATTGCTGGTCAAAAACCTAGTCTCTAATTTATTCCTCATCCTTAATCTGATTTTTAAGATTCTTCTATTTGTGCCTAAACCCTTATATTTTTGTTTCTTTCTGAGGTCTTTTTGCCTGTATTTTTATTTCTAAAACTAAATAACTTTCTATACCAAGCACATTTTTTCTTGATAACTTACAAAAATACAACATTGCTTAAAATTAGCCAGATTTCCCCATTGATTTTATTTTAAAATATTAATTTTAAAATGTGGAAAGTCATGTTCCTTGAATAGCATTACAGAGCACTCATGTATTAAACTATGTTTGATGTAAATAATATTATTCACTTATCAATTTTATTTTATCAAAAGACCCCAAAAGCTCTTTCCTGATATGAGCTTTAGAGGAGCAAGACCGAGTCACAGACAAATCCAATGGAACATCTAAGGACATTGAAGATTTCGAAGTCTACTTTCTTGGGCAATCTCTACATTTGAGGATTGTACTGGCTTGGAGGTCAGCTTCTTTTAACCAACTACATCAGAGTTTAAGTGCAGTGTGTCTGCCTTCCATGCTTCTGCATTTCTCGACTTTTAATAAACATGTCAAAAACGAATAAGGCAAGAGCAGGGCTCAGCTCCAGTCATGCATGAGAAATGCTTTTGCTAATAATTCTGCCTTATAAATGCAAATCTTCTTTGCTCCCACAAAAAAAAAAAAAAACAACTTGACAATAGCCAAATGAAGTAGAACATATTCCTCAATTTACCTACACTTAAGATATTTCAAAATATATTTCCACTAGCCTATGTGCTCAAACCACAAAAGCAGACATAGGTATATAGAGGTATCTGAGCTATGGAGGAAAGAATAAAGGATTCAAGTTCAGATATTAACATTGCCCTTCATTGGCTGCACGACCTTGGGAAGCCAAATCTCCCAATAAGGTGCCATGAGTTCAGGCTATGGAGCAGACAATCCCTATTTCTCCACCTCTCAGCTGTAAGACTTTAGACAAATTATTTCTCTAAGTCTTGACTTCTTCATGTATCATGATATTTATTTCCTTCATACAGGAAGATTGTTATAAAGATTGACTGATAAAGTATGTGAAGTGTGTAGCTCAGGGTCTGGCACATACCAGAGTGCTCAGTGAATACTATTATGACTCACAAATGGAGGGACCAGCGCCCACCTCACAAGATGGTCGGGAAGACTCTAAGACATGGGAAAATGTTGGTCAACTCTAAGGTACTCTATCAATGTTATGAGTTAGACAAGCCTAGTAGGACCCTCTGAGAAGACCTAAAAATAAAAAGAGAGCTCTTGAAATGGAAGAACATGGGGCTTTCATAGGTCAGCACAAGCTCTGTGAGCTGAACAGAATTATTGTAGGTCTAATAATTTGTATTGTTGGCTTACATTGTATTTGGGGTTGCAAATTTTTGAAAAGAAGAGAATGATACAGTTGGAAGGGAGATTGTATTAATTTAGTTTTCTTGTTTTACTGAGGAAAAAAACCTAACACCCCTTCCTTCTTCAGAACTCTTTGTATACTTGAGATCTTTTAAGAATTTTAAAGTATTTGTTTAATGTCTGCTTTTGCTTGGACTGTAAGACCCATGTAGTCAGGGGCCATGTCTATTTGGGCTGCACTGTATCCTCAGATGTAGCCCTGTGTCCAGCAGTGTCTAGTAGTGTCTAGTACCTTGTCTACACATGGTAATTGCAGACAAGCTCAAAACTGCCATATAGGAGTACATGAGGGCATGGACTCCTCAGGGAGGAAAGGCTGGACACAAATTGGACCTCTCTGGTTTACTTCCCATGTGACTTTGAGCAAGCTACTTAGCCTCCCTGAGCCTCAGTTTCCTTGCCTATAAAACAGGACTAATAATGGCAGTACCTATTTCACAGGGTTGTTCCAGAGCTTTATGAGCTAATTCTTGTAATGTGCCTGGAATGGTATAATTCTATAAATTTTCCTAAATGACCAAGATAGCAAAGCCAATTAGAAAGTGTTCTGGAACTAAAACCCTACCTAAGTCTTGCTCTTTATTTATTTTTTTCCCTCCATATCTTTCAAACCCTCTGCCCAAACCACTTTTCCAAACCATTAAATCTTATCAGATAAAAAGAGCAATGCAAAATAAAGTATTGGATGATTCACTCAGAGGTGCTGCAGGCCTTCCAAGTCTAGCAGCAAGTTTCAGGAACTGATTTCAATGGTGGTAACAGGCTTATTATTGCTAATAACCTCCCAGTGTCTAAAGCACAGAGCTGAGCAGAGTATTTCATATTTTGCTCTAACAGCTAGTCCTTAAGGGTTTGACTATCAGATGTAGGCATGCTGGATTATGAAAATGGCACATTTAAAAATATCTCTGCACCTCACTCCTAGATGACTTTTAGCAGGTGAACTAACTGTTAGCCTCCTGGAAGATTAGATGTCAGGATAATTAGCTCTCTGCCACATAGGCTATCTACTTTTCAAATCTTACTCTTCTTTCTTCCCTATGTCTCTTAGTAGACACAACTCATAATTACTTTATGCCTGAGTTTTCCCCTTTCTTTTCAGCACACTCATAAACCACCTCCTTGTCATGACTTATTGCACCTCACACTCAATTCATACTGTTAGCTTTGACGTTCTCTTTTGTAATTCAGTTTGTATTCAGATACCAGAGAAAACAAAGAGCAAGTTAGACAGGTAAACCAGATAATGAGTATTACCTACAATGACCCATTCTCCTGTCTCTCCTTGGTCTTCAAAATTCCATGTGCTGTGGAGGAAGTAAAATGCGCATTTTCCCATTTCATGGCATGTCCAGAGGTCTGTGACTTGCTTGTTTCATTGTCTAACGTTAGGGTCTCTAAGCTTTCCCATTTCATTATTCTGTACGACCTGGACTCAGCCTTACAGAACTGGGGAATAACTTTTGCTTTTCTATTACAAATGGAGCCAATGAAAAGGTAGACTGAAAAAGAATAAGATGGAGTGGAGAATTCACCAAAGGAACCATACAATTACAGAAATTTCTGGCTGGAAGAACTTTGAAAGGCTCTCTGCTCACCTCCCTGCACGTTAGCTCTACCTCATGCTGATGGGATGGGTAATTATGGCTTCTATTTCAAAAGACTTCACGGGATCCATGCCTCTGCCTTCCATTTAAGACAGTTCTTCATGTATGCAGCAAATACCTCCTCCCCTTCTAGTTCAAACTCTTTTCTTTCTGTTGTTAGGAAGAAGAGTTGGTTAATTTAATGCCACCTAGAAATACAGATGTCCAATAAGTAGAAAGGAGAGGCTGCTTCACTTCCCAGCTTCCTTCCTCGCCTACAACCCGTAGACTTTGCTCTCCAGCTTCTCTGGGTATTGCTACAGTTTGATTTATTGTGAGAACTCCAGGATTTCCTGAAAATGGTCTAGAACTGAGCCAGTGTTTGAGGTACAAGAAAAGAGAATGAGGAATGTTTCCTCCCTTTTCTCTTTCCTTTGTCAGCATTGTTGTACCATTTCTTAGGGACTCTCACTACTTCCTCACCCCACTCCACCTTCACAGCTCAGAAAATGTGGGGCAAAATCCAAGTCCTACGAAACTTCCCTTAGGCTTATGCCCTTAGCTCTATCCCAAATCCAGATCTTCTCAAAACTCTAATTAAGGGCTTAGAGTCCTAAGGACCAGGAGTTTTCTAAGACTTGTAGATCCAGGAATTGCTACCTAGTGACCTAAAACTGTCAGAAAATTCCCCCTACTTCACTCCCATCTGTAGTTTCCTTAAATTTTTTCTTTTCTTTTCTTTTTTTTTTTTTTTTAAATGCTGAGCATGACTTGATAGTAATTTGCTGGGCTATTTTCGACACATATCTGTCTTCGTTTTTGGACACGAGTGATCAGCCTATTGAACTTTAAGTGGTCTGGCAACATGTGTAATGAAGAGCAGTAGTTTAGGGGTCAGGCTGACCTTGGTCTAATGCTCCACTATTTCATTTATTGTTGAATGACTTTTGTCAGATTGCTTAACCTATCTAAGCTTTGGGTTCTTTCTATGTAAAATGGAGCTGATGCAGACTTCAGGGTTTGATAAGAAGATTAAAGAGAGAATTGACGTATGTAAAGCACCCAATACCATTCCTGGCCTGCACTAATGATTTCAAACACATTTATTTCTCTCCCCTACTGGATAAAGGGCAAGAGCTATAGCACCTTAGGCATTTAGTGGTTTCATCAGTTAAACTGAGCTGCCTTAATAGCAACATTCACTGGAATTGTTAATAAAACAAAGAGTGACTTTCTGTTATAGAGACTTAATAAGAGTCTCTATTGTGTACTTGCTGTGTGCCCCATATTGTTCTGGGTACTGAAGCTAGAAAGGCAGTAGGGCATAGGGTTCCTGTACTGATAAAGCTCAGAATGTAGAATCATCTGGCACATATGGGCCACTTCATGAACATGTAAGAGTCACATCGGGATTGACTTAAGATTTTAGAGGACCTAAGCACTAAAAAAATTACAGTGATGCCGCTTCCATATATAATTAAAAATAAGAGCAGTATTAAGTCATAATTAAGTGTAAAGAAGCAGAACAATGCTCCAGTATTTTTCCTACTGTGATAACAAACTTAGTACTTCTTTTGAAATATCAATTTTTAAATTATTTTTTTCAAAGTGATATTTTTTGAGGTATCCTCATTTTGTAGGCAACTAGTATACTTATGGATAATCTAGCCCTGGCCCCACATTACCCCAAGGACTGGCCTCATGTTCCCTGAATGGATCAGAAGCTAGAACAATGGCATAGAAGCCACAGGTCTTGATCATTCATAAACTATTTGGTAAATTCCACTAAGAATAAAAAAGTAATTGAATATTTTGAGGCAAGATCAAATCACCTTATAAAAAAGTGAAAAGTAAAAAAGAACTGGCTCAATTCTAGACCATTTTCAGGAAATCTTGGAGTTTTCACAATAAATCAAACTGTAGCAATAACCAGAGAAGATGGAGAATTTGAAATTATTTCCAAATATATGGAATATTTTTCTCTGGAATGGACTTTTAAAAATGCACAAATGGGACATAGGAGAAGTCATATTTAGATGAGCATATTGTAGAGACAATTTTATGTTATGTCTTAAAGGACTAGCTCACTGCTCAGCTGCTCACCCCAGCTCTGTTGTTACCATGAAGATAATATGCTGAGAACGATGGTGGCATGAGACATTCACCAGGATGCAAAGGTACCTTTTTTTTTTTTTTTTTTCTTTTCTCAGTTCCTCCCTTTCTTAAATGGAGGATGTTTTCTCTGAAGGCCACAGTCTGGCTGTAGCAAGGTTGGCAGTATCTGGGGAGGCTTACCTGAAGATCTAGCTGAGAGCCACTGACATTTGGAGCCACTCACCTTTACACTGCAAATCTGAAAGATAAGCAACAAGAAAGACCTAGAAACAGTGACAGAACTTTCTCACAGACAAAAACAATTTACACAGCCACTGTAAATAGTTAATAAAATCCATTTTGTAGTCCATCTACTTAGATTTCCATTACATCCTGTTCTGTTTCACACATGCATTTTTCTTTTGGATTGTTAGGTAATAAAGAGTCAAGTCATTTATCATGTAGTGTCTTAGTATTACTTTAAAATGTTTTACCATTTTCAGGAAATTATGTGGCTTCTATAATTAATCTCCCAGTAGAAGCTGTTTTAGGAAGACTCCAGAACAACCAAAAGAAGTCTTTTCTTTGTGGAAGTGTTTTGGGTGTTGTGAGTGGAAACATTCAGAAACAGATGCCAGTGGTATTATCACATATTGCAAACTGTTCATTTAAGATAACGAGGATGAAAACAATAGAGTTCAGTCTCACTCTTGCAAAACTGCCCTGTGACAAAGCTGTTGTTAAATGGGGTCCACAATGAACTCCATGATATGCTATAATTAGAGTAACTCTACAGTGTAAAGCTGGGTTTCCACAGTTCTTATACCCTAAATGGATACAATAACACTTGGCAGAAGTAAGGAGGAGAGTTCCCACCCACTGACCCCTTCCCTGCTTGGCATTAGGAATACTAGTTACTACTTAGCACTTTCCACATATCAGGCATTGTTCTAAACATTTTTACACATATTGGTTCATTTAAATACTCACAACTTTCTGAGGAAGGTGCTGCATTATGCTAATTTTTGGATTAGGAGACTGATACACAAAGTAATTGGAGGATTTGCCAAGGGCAGACTTCTCAAGGGCTGAGGCAAGGAGCAGAACTCAGGCAGCCTCACCTCCCAGTCCAGCCCCTCAGTTGCTGTACTCTGTGGCCCAGCATGGTATACAATGTTCAGTGTTCTATTCTCACAATCTAATTTACACTAGCACATGGTCAGGTCATTCAGTCATCTCATTTTACAGAAGAGAAAACAAAGGCAAAAAGATGCTAAGTGGCTTTGAAAATCTCAAATACATGATGGTTACAGGGCTGGGCATGGTGACTCATACCTGTAATCCCAGTACTTTGAGATCCAAATGCAGGAGGAGTGCTTGAACCCAGGAGTTTGAGACCAGCCTGGGCAACATAGTGAAACCCTATCTCTACAAAAAATTCTTTAAAAAACTTAGCCAAGCTAGTAGTCCCAGCTACTTGAGAGGGTGAAGCAGGAGGTTTGAGACTGCAGTGAGCTATGATCACAACATTGCACTCTAGCCTGGGCAACTGAGACCTTGTCTTGATGAAAAAACAAAAAACCAAAAATGAGATGGTTGGGAGGTCAGATTGCCTGATGTTTAGCCAACGCTTTCTACTTTAGAGCATTGTATCATTTCCTCATTTTCCTTCTCCGTGTAAAAAAAAAAAAAAAAGAAAAACACAAAATCTAAACTGTTGCTTTATTTTTTTCTATGATTCATCCTCATGGGTCACAAGCAAGAGCAGAAGTTT
Source organism: Papio anubis (assembly GCF_008728515.1). NCBI lineage: Eukaryota > Metazoa > Chordata > Mammalia > Primates > Cercopithecidae > Papio > Papio anubis. Next base: position 98,604,060 of record NC_044978.1, read on the forward strand.
GCTTGGCCTGTATGCTGAGCACAGCAAACCCCACTCTGGGCCCAGATTCTGCCCAATGCAGCACTGGCTTTGCTTCTTGAAGGCAAATGAGCAGTTTTATTGGCTTTATCCTCAAATTATGGTTTTAAAACAGTTTGATCTCACACTTGGGCAGATTAATAAGTACTAGGAAGTGCCCCCATCTGTAGGGTGTATCTATGCAAGAGATCAAGAGAACAATTTGAAAAAACAGAGACTGGATAATCTCTAGAAAAATGTTCTTGTTTCCTCCAAGAAACTTCACAGAATGATCATATTTATTTTCTTCTTCAGTGTCAAGGTTACATTTTTGTTTGTTCCACTTTGCTTTTTAACAGGTTATACCAAGTGTGGGCTCAGGTGGTTTTTGTGGGGCAATCTGACCTTCAGATTAACCTCATTCTGAAGCCAGTTAGGTATCGTTTCTTCTGCATAACCACCTGATGCGCTTATTTGAGTGTTTTCTTCCTAAATGAGGAGGAAACTGGTTATGATGAAACCACAGGCAATGCAGAGCACAGGTAGGATTTAATCTTTCACAATGTCACTTGATTAAGCAGGCAATCATCTTCTGCCATGCCTGCAAGGAAAATTTCAAGTCATGTGAATTCTTATCTCATCTGCATTAGTCAGAGTGCACGAGATTGGAGATGGTATATGCAAAATAGGTAACACATTTAGAGTATTTAATAAAAGGACTATTTACAAAGATGGAAACAGGGTGGAGGAAAACACAAAAGAGATAGTGTAGTACCCCAAGGCTAGCCTGAGCAGGGAGCCATCACCTGTAGACTTAAAGAGAAAAGTTATAGGGATTGGAGAGAGAGCTGCACATGATAGGAGCCGTGGCTTCCCAGAAAGACACAGACACCCATAGTAACCCAGCAAAGAGGAAGCCAAGGGAATGGATACTCTAGCCTCAACCCTCCTCCTCCCCATTGACCAAATTCAACCAGAGGACACGGTACCTATTGAGGTGGTCCAAGGGGGACCATCTCCCAGGGCCCGGTGCAGGGGACGGGGCAGAGGAAAGACACCCAACACACTCTCACACTAAAGTCTGAGGTAAAATAACTTCAACATCCCCTCCTGCTGTGACATGAGTAGTTTAATAAAGAAGTAATTAGGAAAAACAACAACGATGTGGAATTAGGTGGCTAATTTTATGCCTATGCCTATGCCTATGGCTGAAATCAGAGTTGTAAATTCCTCATTGTGTTTTATGAGTCAGAACTGGATGTACCCAAAGGGTCTCAGGAAAACTCTGGGCCTCAAAATAGGCCCTCTGATAACAGGGCAAGGAGAGCCAGTGGAAATCAGTTCCTACCAAGACAATGAGCACAATCAAAATTAAGCAGAAACATAGATTTAAGAAAGGATCACAGGGGCTTGCAATTTTTGGCCTAAAATCTACAGAGGCACCCACTCCATTGAAAGGCCCATGTTTTAATGGAATAAATGAAACCTAATTTTGTTTTGTCCTACACGGCTTTGTTTAGTTTCCTTTAGTGGTTTAGGCAAAAGGCCAACCAGAGGAAGGAGAGGTGGGGAAATTTGAAGATGTGTCCTGTGGACAATTTAGAGATGGCATTGATGCCCCAAGTAAACTAGGATATAAAGAGATTACAGTGAACCCAGTTCCCAGCCATGTAATAAGAGCAAAGACATTTGGTGCTTGGATAAGAGAATGGTGTGGTGTTAGAAGCAAAGATTTGGAGTCCCAGATATCTACCTATTAGCTGGGTCACCTTGAGCAAGTTAGATAATCTCTATAAGACTCAGTTTCCTGCTCAATGAAATGGGGAAAATACCCACCTCTTCTATGGTTGTTTTGTGAATTAAATAAAATCATGTGTTTAAAATCCTTACTATGGTGGGGTGGCTGTCAAGATGGCTGAATACGAACAGCTCTGGTCTGCAGCGCCCAGTGAGATCAGCACAGAAGGTGGGTGATTTCTACATTTCCAGCTGAAGTACCTGGCTCATCTCATTGGGATTGGTTAGATAGTGGGTGCAGCCCACAGACGGTGAGCTGAAGCAGGGTGGGGCATCCCCTCACCCGGGAAGTGCAAGGGGTCGGGGAACTCCCTCCCCTAGCCAAGGAAAGCCAGGAGGGACTGTGCCCTGAGGAACAGTGCATTCCAGCCCAGATACTATGCTTTTCCCATGGTCTTTACAACCCGCAGACCAGAAGATTCCCTAGGGTGTTTACACTACCAGGGCCCTGGGTTTCGAGTTCAAGACTAGGTGGCAGTTTGGGCAGACACTGAACTAGCTGCAGGAGATTTTTTTCATACCCCAGTGGCACCAGGAGCACCAGTGAGATAGAGCCATTCACTCCTCTGGAAAGGAGGCTGAAGCCAGGGACCAAGTGGTCTAGCTCAGCAGATCCCACCCCCATGGTGTCCAGCAAGCTAAGATCCACTGGCTTGAAATTCTTGCTGCTAGCATAGCAGTCGTAAGTGGACCTGGGATGCTCCAGCTTGGTGGGGGGGAGGGGTGTCCACCATTAGTGAGGCTTGAGTAGGCGGTTTTCCCTCACAGTGTAAACAAAGCCATCAGGAAGTTCAAACTGGGTGGAGCCCACCACAGCTCAGCAAAGCTTCTGTAGCCAGGCTGCTTCTCTAGATTCCTCCTTTTTAGGCAGGGCATCTCTGAAAGGAAGGCAGAAGCCCCAGTTAGGGGCTTATAGATAAAACTCCCATCTCCCTGGGACAGAGCACTTGGGGGAAGGGGCAGCTGTGGGTGCAGCTTCAGCAGACTTAAACATCCCTGCCTGATGGATCTGAAGAGAACAGTGGATCACCCAGCACAGTGGTGGAGTTCTGCTAAGGAACAGACTACCTCCTCAAGTGGGTCCTTGACCCCCATGCCTCCTGACTGGGAGACACCTCCCAGCAGAGGTCAACAGACACCTCATACAGTAGAACTGTGACTGGCATCTGGCAGGTGCCCCTCTAGGATGAAGCTTCCAGAGAAAGGAACAGGCAGCAATCTTTGCAGTTCTGCAGCCTCCACTGGTGATACGCAGGCAAACAGGATCTGGAGTGGACCTCCAGCAAACTCCAATAGACCTGCAGCTGAGGGGCCTGATGGTTAGAAGGAAAACTAACAAACAGAAAGGAATAGCATCAACATCAACAAAAAAGGAAGTCCACATAAAAACCCCATTTGAAGGTCACCAACATCAAAGACCAAAGGTAAATAAATCCACAAAGATGAGGAACAACCAGCACAAAAAGCCTGAAAATTCCAAAAACCAAAGCACCTCTTCTCCTCCAAAGGGACACAACTCCTTGCCAGCAAGGGAACAAAACTGGACAGAGAATGAGTTTGATGAATTGACAGAAGCAGGCTTCAGAAGGTGGGTAATAACAAAGTCCTCTGAGCTAAAGGAGCGTGTTCTAACCCGATGCAAGGAAGCTAAGAACCTTGAAAAAAGGAATTGCTAACTAGAATAACCAGTTTAGAGAAAAACATAAATCACCTGAAGGAACTGAAAAACACAGCACGAGAACTTCGTGAAGCATACACAAGTATCAGTAGCCAAATCAATCAGGCGGAAGAAAGGATATCAGAGATTGAAGATCAACCTAACAAAATAAGGCATGAAAACAAGATTAGAGAAAAACAACTAAAAAGAACGAACAAAGCCTCCAAGAAATATGGGGCTAAGTGAAAAGACAACTTACATTTGATTGGTGTACCTGAAAGTGATGGGAAGAATGGAACCAAGTCGGAAAACTCTCTTCAGGGTATTATCCAGAAGAACTTCACCAACCTAGCAAGACAGGCCAACATTCAAATTCAGATTCATCAAAGTTGAAAGGCAGGAAAAAATGTTAAGGGCAGCCAGAGAGAAAAGTTGAGTTACCCACAAAGGGAAGCCTATCAAACTAACAGCACATCTCTCGGCAGAAACCGTACAAGCCAGAAGAGAGTGGCAGCCAATGTTCAACATTCTTAAAGAAATTGACCATATAATTAGAGTCTTTTTTTACTTTAAAAAATTCTGCTTGAACAATTAATATATGCTTAATTTAATTTTAAAATATTCTGAACTTAGATTATCATAACAAAGTCTCAGATGGTTCATTTCTCTTCCATCCTCTCATATCATCTCACAAATTGCTTTGTTGTGAAAGGGACAATTTTTTCCAAAGGTCTGACATGATTTGGGATGACAGAGGTCAGAAATTTGTGCTTAATTTTGTTTGTTGTGCTTTAATTTGGCCAGAATGGAACTAAAGATTTCAATTGAGCTATTATATTGTTTGTTCTACTTATTACTGACTGAAAAATGAACCTTAGTCTATTCATGACTATTGGTTTAAACATGTTATTATTTATTCTTAATATTTTTAAGGACTCTTAAAATGTGGTTGCCTTAGAAGATTAAAGAAAATGCAAAAGGGTTCAACAATTCTGCCAGCTGCTTAGAAATTTTACTCTTAGGCTCATATCCTTGAAAGGTATTGACCCCTATGAACAGCTAATGATGGAAAAGTTGACAGGACAGTTTGACCTCCTAATTGTATTCTGTGCATCATGCATTTGACCTTCTGGAGACAACTTGATGAGTTTCTGCCATGTTAATTACTCCACACTGTTTTGCAGTGATTCTTTAACAATTCAAACCTAGTGAATGAGTGCATGAACCTTTCTAGGCTCTAAGAAAGGATTGAGAATGGCAATTTAAAAGCACCCAACATAATGTTCCACTACCAGGCTTGTTTTCTTTTCCTGAAATGATGAACAAAGACCTCTGAAATGATCTTGTATTTATTGTACTCTGTTACTTCTTGCAAATTTTAACACCTTCTTTCAAAAATGTATTTGAAACCCCAGGGTCTTATCAGGGATACTCTTCTTTTCCTTCAATTACCATGCATTTGATAATCAATATGTTTATTACTAGGCAATTTGTGATGCTTGAGTCTTCTTGACTTTGTCTTAAGAGTCATTAATGAGATCTAATGTGCAAAGCTTTATTTAATTTTCGGTTCCTAAACATTCTTGGTCTGGGGTTGAGCTTTGTCTTCCTAATGAACTAGACAACAGTCATTATTGCTGACAGATCTCCTCTCCTTTCCAGTTTGTTAGGCTACATAGTTTAAGCTCTCCCTCTTCCTGTCCTTTGTGTGAAGCAGGAAGTCACCTTTGTGGGTCATTTTCATCCCCCTGCTCTCAGGCTCCTTCATGAAACATTTTGAGTCATTTCAAAATTAGACCTGCACATTCCAATGGCTGTATTTAAAACACAATTTATAGCTCAGCTCATTCTCATGCACCACGTGAGGGTATTATAAGAAAGTCCCCTGTGTCAAAGTTTCATCTAGAATCCAACTTTTTCCTGCTCCCTGTCTTTCTTCTATCACTAGTTAGCTTTTTTCTTTCTTTTTCTTTTTCAAAAAAATATTTGATGAGATAGAATTTCAGTATGTTGTCCAGGCTGGTCTCAAACTCCTAGGCTCAAGAAATTCTCCTGCCTCAGCCTCCAGAGTAGGGATTATGGGCACGTGTCACTACACCCAGCCCTAGTTAGGTCTGATTCAGCAAACTATATCTCTAGCCATATTTTCTTTAATAGCAAAATGTGATTGGAGAGGAGTCAGATAATCTAGATGGCGTTTCACCTCTTCCATTTTCATTACTGTGTCTGTCTAGAGTGTGTGTGTGTGTGTGTGTGTGTGTGTACTGAGTATATGCTTTGTGCCAGGTGTTACATTAAGCAATTTACACTTAATCCACACAGCAATCCTGCAAAAGAGGTACAAGGATGGATACTTTGCAGATGAGAGGTGGCTCAGAGGGTTTAAAGGATTCACTGAATCAAGTTTAAATAACTTCTCTATGTCAGTACTAGTGGACCTGAAATTAAAATGTGGCTTTACCTGTCTCCAGTGCATGGGCTTTTAACCACCGCACGGTACTGAAAATCTTACACAGGTAGTCGGGGCACTTGGCTTGTTGGTGTCCGCACCGGGCACGTTGAGAGTCAGTAGTTGAGAACTCAGTCTCTGAAGTCAGACTGCCTAAATTTGAAATCTGTTTCCTTCACTAACTAATTGTGTGACAATGAACAAGTTATTTTACATTTCTGTGCTTTAGTTTCCTCATCTGTAAGATGGGGAAAAAATAACAGCAACAACACTTTGGGTCACATGAAGGATTGCATTCATGACATGTATTAGGTACACTTTTAAAGCAATGATAGTAAAATCAATTTAATAAGCATTAGCAAAAATTATTATTTCAAAAAAAAGTTGACGTGTACTCTAGGTGATTGCTGTAAGGATGCTGGTTGAAGCCTTGAAGGTCTTAAGGTACTCTGTGGTTGTATATTGTTGATCAAAGCCTTTTCCTCTTGTTCCTCAGACTAAGACAACAGCAGAAGAGCACTTGGGGAAGATTGGATGTTGGATGTAGGCACTGGGTGTGGGATCTAAACAGCAGGAGTGATGTGCTGTCCTTCATTCTCTGCAAAAGGTGTGTGGTTAAGTGGATAAGACCAAGAGAGGGAATTAAGATCTCTGGCTTCTATCAACTTGCCCTGTGAGCTCCTTATCCAAAACTGAGTAATTAATATATCCAAGCTTAAGCTCATTATCATTTCTATGAAAAGGAAGATACCATATCTATGCAGCCTAATTTCAGGGAGAGATTAGGAAGCAGCAAACAAAGTTAAACATTAAAAGAACAACAATAGCTTTTTATCATCAAATGGACTCTCCTCTAGGCAGCATTTTTTATTGTCAAATGGACTCTCCTCCAGGCAGCACGAAATGAATAGAACCAAGCTAGACAGGTAGTTGCTAGGGAATAATGAAATGGACATCCAGCTATCAGCAGGATGCCTACTAAGGGCTGGAAGTAGTGCATGGCATCATACGAAGATATCTAAGAAACAAAATTCTGTCTTAAAAGGGAAAGCAATTTACTTGTAAGGCAAGCTGTTAAAAAATAACTAATAATAGAGGAGTTTATGCACTGGATGAGTGGTGCAAACCAGAAGTCTATGGAGAAAATCTTCCCATTATCAACACCAGCAACACCATTTAATTCTCAACAGGACTTGGTTGGGCAAGTTTGTTCTCAATATTTAAAAGCCTGTAAACATTTACATAGAATTCTTAAGATTTAACCTAAATTCATTTTTTAAAGTTAATTTTAATTCCTCTGGATGTCATAGTTCCCTCTGACAACTTATCAAAAGCTCTAGACCATCTGTCAGAGAACTGCATGGAAACTGCAAGGGTCTGCATATAATTGTAAATGTTGACAGAGCTCCTAAAATCCATCTATGAACTCCCGAATGAGGGAGCAATGCTATTACAGAAACTTAAGTTATTCATAGTTGCCCAAATCTTACCAGATCTCAGTTACTTTTTTGGCTTAGCTTTTGCTGTTGTAAATAATACTGTATTTATGATTCTTGGAATTAAAATGTCTTTTTTAAAAAACAAAACCCCAAAAACCTCAGATCTCTTCCATACATAGTATAACAGAAATTGCTACTTTCCCTTCAGTGTCTATTGTCTGTTTCTTCCATAGAAATAGAATTTTTAGCTGGGCATGTGGCTGTCCAAAATGAAGACTACACTTTCCATCCACTCTAGGCATGGCCATGTCACTATTTTAGCCAATGAATGTAGACAGGAATTGTGATGCTGCACCAGAACCCTCCTCAATGAACAGTTGAAGTATGTCCTTCACTGCTTCTTTACCTGTCCCTCCATACTGTGGCTGGGAACATGGATGTAATGGCTGAAGTGCTTTCTTGGGCTGTGTGACCTGAGGCACATCCTGGAGACCACGGATCTGAAAGATAGAAGGGACCTAGATCCTTAAGGATCATAGAAAAAAGCTAACATAATAGTCGATGATCTTCTAGATTTTGATACGAAAGAAAAATAAACTTGTTTAAGTCACTGGTTGTTTAAGTCACTGCTATTTGGGGTTTTTCTGTAACTTGTAGCTGAACTGAATTCTAATTTAGAGACACAATCCCTCGCATTTTGAAGCTGAAATTCTCTTGCTTCCTGTTATCTATTGTGGCTAATGAGAAGGGTAATCTGTCTGATAGCTTTTAAGATTACCACTTTATATGGTGCATTTCTCTCAGTGGGTGGATTTGTTTTCATTTATCTTGCTGTGCCCTTGATATTTCTTAGGTCTCATATCCTTTGTCAGCGTGGGAAATTCTTTGCCATTACTTTTTGGATTTTGTAGCTTCAAATTTCCTCTGTCCTCCTCTTCTGAAATTCTTATTGGAAATATGTTATAGGCTCACAATCAAATCTTCATGTATCTCAACTGCACTTTTAACCTATTTAAAAATCTTAACATTGCTTGCTCTTCTTTAGTTTTATCTTCTAAATTCCTAATATCCTCTTGACTCAACCACCTAGAGTTTATTGTCTACTGAGTTTTTTCTTTGCGTTTTTTATTTCTGTTATTTCTTTTTTTTTTTTTTTTTTTTTGAGACGGAGTCTCACTCTGTCACTCGGGCTGGAGTGCAGTTGTGCAATCTTGGCTCACTGCTACCTCCACCTCCCAGGTTCAAGCAATTCTCCAACCTCAGCCTCCTGAGTAGCTGGGATTACAGGTGCATGCCACTACGTCTGGCTAAGTTTTAAATTTTTAGTAGAGATCATGTTTCACCATGTTGGCCAGGTTGGTCTCAAACTCCTGACCTCAGGTGATCCATTTGCCTCAGCCTCCCAAAGTGCTGGAATTACAGGTATGAGCCACCATACCCAGCCTATTTCTTTTTTTAATTAAAAATTTAAGAGGCACTTCCAAGATAGCCAATAGGAACAGCTCTGGTCTACAACTCCCAGGGATATTGACACAAAAGACAGGTGATTTCTGCATTTCCAACTAAGATACCTGGCTCATCTCATTGGGACTGGTTGGACAGTGGGTACAGAACATGGAGGATGAGCCAAAGCAGGGCGGGATGTTGCCTCGTCCGGGAAGTGCAATGGGTCAGGGAATTTCCCTTTCCTACCCAAGGGAAGCCATGAGTGACTGTACCTGGAGGAGCGGTACACTCCTGTCCAAATACTGCGCTTTTACCGCAGTCTTCACAACCAGCAGAGCAGGAGATTCTCTCCCATGCCTGGCTTGGTGGGTCCCACATCCACCGAGCCTTGCTCGCTGCTAGCACAGCAGTCTGAGATCAACATGGGATGCTGGAGTGTGGAAGGGGGAGGGACGTCTGCCATTGCTGAGGCTTGAGTAGGCAGTTTTATGCCCACAGTGTAAACAAAGTGGCAGGGTAACTCGAACTGGGCAGAGCCCACTGCAACTCAACAAGGCCTACTGCCTCTCTAGATTCCACCTCGGGGGCAGGGCATATCTGAACAAAAGACAGCAGACAGCTTCTACAGACTTAAACAACCCTGCCTGACAGCTCTGAAGAGTGCAGTGGTTCTCCCAGTATGGCATTCGAGATCTGTTAACGGACAGACCGCCTTCTCAAGTGAGTCCCTGACCCCCATGTAGCCTGAACGGGAGACACCTCCCAGTAGGGACTGACAGACACCTCATACAGGCAGGGGACCCTCTGGAATGAAGCTTCCAGAGGAAGGATCAGGCAGCAATATTTGCTGTTCTGCAGCCTCTGCTGGTGATACCCCAGGCAAACAGGGTCTGGAGTGGATCTCCAGCAAACTCGAACAGACCTGCAGCTGAGAGGCCTGTTAGAAGGAAAACTAACAAACAGAAAAGAATAGCATCAACATCAACAGAAAGGACATCCACACCAAAACCCCATGTTGTGGGAAGTCAGGGACCCCAAATGGAAGGACCGGCTGGAGCTGTGGCAGAGGAACACGAATTGTGAAAATTTCATGGACATTTATCAGTTCCCAAATAATACTTTTATAATTTCTTATGCCTGTCTTTACTTTAATCTCTTAAGCCTGTTATCTTCGTAAGCTGAGTGTGTATGTCACCTCAGGAAATAAGAAAGTCACTCAAAACCACACAGCTACATGGAAACTGAACAACCTGCTCCTGAATGACTACTGGGTAAATAACAAAATGAAGGCCAAAATAAATATATTCTTTGAAACCAATGAGAACAAAGACGCAACATACCAGAATCTCTGGGACAAATTTAAAGCAGTGTATAGAGGGAAATTTATAGCAATAAATGCCCACAAGAGAAAGCAAGAAAGATCTAAAATCGACACCCTAACATCACAACTAAAAGAACTAGAGAAGAGCAAACAAATTCAAAAGCTAACAGAAGACAAGAAATAACTAAGATCAGAGCAGAACTGAAGGAGATAGAGACACAAAAAGGCCTTCAAAAAAATCAGTGAATCCAGGAGCTGACTTTTTGAAAAAGTCAACAAAATTGATAGATCGCTAACAAGATTAATAAAGAAGAAAAGAAGAAAAGAGAGAAGAATCAAATAGACATAATAAAAAATGATGAAGGGGATATCACCACCAATTCCACAAAAATACAAATTACCACCAGAGAATACTATAAACACCTCTACGCAAATAAACTAGAAAATCTAGAAGAAATGGATAAATTCTTGGACACATACACCCTCCCAAGACTAAACCAGGAAGCTGAATCTCTGAATAGACCAATAACAGATTCTTAAATTGAGGCAATAATTAATAGCCTATCAACGAAAAAAAATCCAGGACCAGATGGATTCACAGCCAAATTCTACCAGAGGTACAAATAGGAGCTGGTACCATTCCTTCTGAAACTATTCCAATCAATAGAAAAAGAGGTAATCCTCCCTAACTTATTTTATGCAGCCAGCATCATCCTGATACCAAAGCCTGGCAGAGACACAACAAAAAAAGAGAACTTTAGGCCAATATCCCTGATGAACATCGATGTGAAAATCCTCAATAAAATACTGTCAAACCGAATCCAGCACCACATCAAAAAACTTATCCACCACAATCAAGTCAACTTCATCCCCGGGATGCAAGGCTGGTTCAACATATGAAATCAGTAAACGTAATCCATCACATAAACAGAACCAATGACAAAAACCACATGATTATCTCAATAGATGCAGAAAAGGCCTTCAACAAAATTCAAGAGCCTTTCCTGCTAAAAACTCTCAATAAACTAGGTATTGATGGAACGTATCTCAAAATAATAAAGGCTATTTATGACAAACTCACAGCCAATGTCATACTGAATGGGCAAAAACTGGAAGCATTCCCTTTGAAAACTGGCACAAGACAAGGATGCCCTCTCTCACCACTCCTATTTAACATAGCATTGGAAGTTCTGACCAGGGAAAGAGAAAGAAATAAAGGGTATTCAGTGAGGAAGAGAGGATGTCAAATTGTCTCTGTTTGCAGATGACATGATTGTATATTTAGAAAACCCCATCAACTCAGCCCCAAATCTCCTTAAGCTGATAAGCAGCTTCAGCAAAGTCTCAGGACTCAAAATCAGTGTGCAAAAATCCAAGCATTCCTATACACCAAGAACAGACAAACATAGAGCCAAATAATGAGTGAACTCCCTTTCACAATTGCTACAATGAGAATAAAATACCTAGGAATCCAAATTACAAGGAGTGGGAAGGACCTCTTCAAGGAGAACTACAAACCACTGCTCAAGGAAATAAAAGAGGACACAAACAAATGGAAGAACATTCTATGCTCATAGATAGGAAGAATCAATACCATGAAACTGGCCATATTGCTCAAAGTGATTTATAGATTCAATGCCATTCCCATCAAGCTACCACTAACTTTCTGCACAAATTCACAAGAATTGGAAAAAAAAATACTTTAAATTTCATATGGAACCAAAAAAGAGCCTTCATAGCCAAGACAATCCTAAGCAAAAAGAACAAAGCTGGAGGCATAATGCTACCTGACTTCAAACTATATTGCAAGGCTACAGTAACCAAAATAGCATGGTACTGGTACCAAAACAGATATATAGACCAATGGAACAGAACAGAGTCCTCAGAAATAACACCACACATCTACAACCATCTGATCTTTAACAAACCTGACAAAAACAAGCAATGAGGAAAGGATTCCCTATTTAATAAATGGTGCTGGGAAAACTGGCTAGCCATACATAGAAAGCTGAAACTGGATCCCTTCCCTACACCTTACACAAAAATTAACTCAAGATGAATTAAAGACTTAAATGTGTGACCTAAAATCACAAAAACTCAAGAAGAAAGCCTAGGCAATACCATTCAGGACATAGACATGGGCAAAGACTTCGTGACTAAAACACCAAAAGCAATGGCAACAAAAGCCAAAATAGACAAATGGGATCTAATTAAACTAAAGAGTTTCTGCACAGCAAAAGAAACTATCATCAGAGTGAATAGGCAACCTACAGAATGGGAGAAAATTTTTGCAATCTGTCCATCTGACAAAGGACTAATATTCAGAATATACAAAGAACTTAAACAAATTTACAAGAAAAAAACAAAGAACCCCATCAAAAAGTGAGTAAAGAATATAAACAGACACTTCTCAAAAGAAAACATTTATGCAGCCAACAGACACATGAAAAAATGCTCATCATCACTGGTCATGAGAGAAATGCAAATCAAAACCACAGTGAGATATCATCTCATGCCAGCTAGAATGGTGATCATTAAAAAGTCAGGAAACAACAGATGCTGGAGAGGATGTGGAGAAATAGGAACACTTTTACACTGTTGGTGAAAGTGTAAATTAGTTCAGTCATTATGGAATAGAGTGTGGTGATTCCTCAAGGATCTAGAACTAGAAATATGATTTGACCCAGCGATCCCATTACTGGGTATATACCCAAAGGATTATAAAACATGCTGCTATGAAGACACATGCACACATATGTTTATTGCAGCACTATTCACAATAGCAAAGATTTGGAATGAACACAAATGTCCATCAATAATAGACTGGATTAAGAAAATGGCCCATATACACCATAGAATACTATGCAGCCATAAAAAAGGATGAGTTCATGTCCTTTGCAGAGACATGGATGAAGCTGGAAACTGTCATTCTCAGCAAACTATTACAAGGACAGAAAACCAAACACCACATGTTCTCACTCATAAGTAGGAGCTGAACAATGAGAACACATGGACACAGGAAGGGTAACATCCTACACCAGGGCCTCTTGGGTGGTGGGGGCCTGGGGGAGGGATAGTGTCGGGAGAAATACCTAATGTAAATGATGAGTTGAAGGGTGTAGCAAACCAATGTGGCACATGTATACCCACGTAACAAACCTGCACATTGTGCACCTATACCCTGGAACTTAAAGTATAATAATAACAATAAAATTTTTAAAAATACTTTCAGTGACAGACTGTAATTGTACATATTTATGTGGTATGATTTGACATACTGGTACATGTATATATTGTATGATGATCACATCAGGGTAGTTAGTACCATTACCTCATGTATATATTATTTCTTTGTGTTGAGAACATTCAAAAACCTCTCTACTACTTGTATTTCTTATAGACAACATATAGTTGAGTCTTGTTTTTGTTTTGTTTTTATTACACACTGAAAATCTCTATATTTTAGTTGGTTTATTTAAATCATTCATATTTAAAGTGATTATTGATAATTAGGTTAATATCTACCATGTTTGTAGCTATTTTCTATTTGTTGAATTTGTTCTGTTTCTTTTATTTTCCTTTTATCTGCCTGTTGCAGGAAGTCAGGGACCCTGAACAGAGGGACTGGCTAGAGCCATGGCAGAGGAACATAAATTGTGAAGATTTCATGGACATTTATCAGTTCCCAAATAATACTTTTATAATTTCTTATGCCTGTCTTTAATCTCTTAATCCTGTTATCTTCATAAGCTAAGTATGTACATCTCCTCAGGACCACTATGATAATTGTGTTAACTGTACAAATTGATTGTAAAACATGTGTGTTTGAACAACATGAAATCAGTCCACCTTGAAAAAGAACAGAATAACAGCCCCTTTTGGGGAACAAGGGAAGACAACCATAAGGTCTGACTGCCTGTGGGGTCGGGCAAAAAGGGCCATATTTTCTTCTTACAGATGAGCCTATAAACAGATATGCAAGTAGGGAAGATACCACTACATTCTTTTCCTAGCAAGGAATATTAGTATTAATACTCTGGGAAAGGAATTAATTCCTGGGGGGAGGTCTATAAACTGCTTCTTTGGGAATGTCTGTCCTACGCAGTTGAGATAAGGACTGAAATATGCCCTGGTCTCCTGCAGTACCCTCAGCCTTACTAGGATTGGGAAACTCCATCCTGGTAAATTTTTGGTCAGACTGGTTCTCTGCTCTCAAACCCTGTTTCCTGTTGTTTAAGATGTTTATCAAGACAATATGTACACTGCTGAACATAGACCCTCATTAGGAGTTCTGATTTTTGCCTTGTCCGGTTTCCTCAGAAGCATGTGATCTTTGTTCTGCTTTTTGCCCCTTGAAGTATGTAACCTACTCCCTGTTCATACACCCCCTCCCTTTTTGAAATCCTTAATAAAAACTTGCTGGTTTTGAGGCTTGGGTGGGCATCACGGTCCTACCAATATGTGATGTCACCCCTGGCAGTCCAGCTGTGAAATTCTTCTCTTTGTACTCTTTCTCTTTACTTCTCAGCTGGCTGACACTTATGGAAAATAGATCCTACATTGAAATACTGGGTGCAGGTTCCCCCAATATCTGCCTTTTGCAGTTTTAATCAAGCAGTTTATAATTCCATTATATCTCCTCTTTCACCATATTGCTTCTACTTTTTAAAAAAATTATTTTTTTACTGGTTGCCCTAGAGTTTGCAATATGATGTTTTAACTAGTCTAAGTCTCCCTTCCAATAACAGTATACTGCCTCAGGTGTAGTGCAAGAACATTATAATCGGGTATTCCGAATTCTTCCCTCCCATATTTTATGATATGGCTGTCATTTATTTCACTTATTCATATGCTATAATCACCCCATACACATAGTCGCCAAAGTACAATGGTTCAGCTTATGATTTTTCTACTTTACGATGGCGTAAAAGATATTTATTCAGTAGAAACCATACTTTGAATACCATTACAACTATTTTGCTTTTCACTTTCAGTACAATATTCCATAAATTACATTAGATATTTAATGCTTTATTATAAAATAAGCTTTATGTGAGATGATTTTTCCCAACTGTAGGCTCATGTAAATGTTCTGAGCACATTTAGGGTAGGCTAGGCTAAGCGTTGATGTTTGCTAGGTTAGGTGTATTAAATGCATTTCAACATAATATTTCCCTTATGATGGGTTTAATGGGACGTAACCTTATTGTAAATCAAGGAACATCAGTACACAGTTACTATTATTACTTTCAACAAATAATTATTTTAGAATAATTAAACATATGCAAGATAAAAGGCTTTATTTCTCTTTATTAATTCCTTCTCTGCCATTCTTCCCTTCTTTATGTAGATATAAATTTCTGGCCTGTATAATTTTCCTCCTTCTTGAAGAACTTCACTTAACATTTCTTGCAAGGCAGATCTGCTGACAACAAATCTCCTCACTTTTTGTCTGAGAAAGTCTTTATTTCTTCATTTTTGAAGGATAATTTCTGTGGATATAGAATTCTAGGTTGGTGGAGTCTGTATTTCCATACTTTCAATGTTACACTCCATTCTCTTCTTGCTTGCATGACTTCTGTATTAGTCTGCTAGGGCTGCCATTTTTAAGAAAATGCCAGACTGGGTGCTTTAAACAATGGCAATGTGTTTGTTTGTTTGTTTGTTTGTTTGTTTATTATTATTTTGCAGTCCTGGAGGCTGGAAAGTCCAAATCAAGCTGTTGGCAGAGTTTACCTCTCCAAGGTCTCTCTCCTTGGCTTCCAGATGGCTAACTTCTCACTGTGAACTCATGGGGCTTCCTCCTGTGCATGAGTCCTTGATATCTCCTCTTCTTCCCATAAGGACACCAGTCCTGTGGCATTAGGACTCCACCTGTATCACCTCATTTAACCTTAAACATCTCTTTAAAGGCCCCATCTCCAAATACAGTCCCACTGGAGTTGGACTTCAACCCAACCCCAGTTGCACCCAAATTGGGTTCAATTCGGTTTACAACAGCTTCTAGAAATAGATCTTCTGTAATTCCTATCTTTGTTCCTGTGTAAGTAACATAATTCTCCCCCTCTGGCATCTTTCAAGATTTGTGTTTGTCTTTGGTCTCTTGTAGGTTGAATATGCTATACCTAGGTGTTAATATTTTGAAAGTTCTCCTGCTGTGTTTTCTCTAAGCTTCTTAGATCTGTGCTTTGGTGTCTGTCACTAATTTTGGAAAGTTCTTCATTATTCAAATATTTCTTCTTCTCCTTTCTCTTCTTCTCCTTCTGGTATTCCAATTCTGCGTATGTTACACCCTTTCACATTGTCGTGCAGTATGTGGATATTCTGTTCCACTCCCATTCCTTTTTCTTCTTGAATTTTGGTTTGGGAGGTTTCTTTCTTTTTTTTCCTTTTTTTCTGAGATGGAGTCTCGCTCTGTCGCCCAGGCTGGAGTGCAGTGGCATGATCTCGGCTCACTGAAAGCTCCGCCTCCTGGGTTCACACCATTTTCCTATCTCAGCCTCCCGAGTAGCTGGGACTACAGGCACCTGCCACCTCACCCGGTTAATTTTTTGTATATTTAGTAGAGATAGGGTTTCACTATGTTAGCTAGAATGGTCTCGGTCTCCTGACCTCGTGATCTGCCCACTTTGGCCTCCCAAAATGCTGGGATTACAGGCGTGAACCACTGCACCTGGCCGGGAGGTTTCTTTTAACGTATCTTCAAGTTTACCAATTCTTTCCTTGGCCTTGCCCAATTTACTGATGAGCTCAATAAAGGCACTCTTCATTTCTGTCACAGTGCTTTTGATTTGTATCATTTCCTATTGATTCCTTCTTAGCATTTATACTTCTCTACATATATCACTCATATGCCCTTGTATGTTTTCAACTTTTTCCAATAGAATCTTTAACATGTTAATCATGGTTTTTTTCAATTCTCTGTCTGATTATTCCAATATCTGTCTCATATTCAAGTCTGGCTCTGAGGCTTGCTTTTGTCTCTTCAGCATTAATCTGGCTAAGAACTGGGCTCTATTTAATGTTTTCTACGACTATAGAAGCCAGAGGTTTCAAATTATTTCAGTATTCTTGTTTTTATCTTCCCTCTTTACTCATGACTTTCCTAAGTACTTTTCCTCAGAGAGAGTGTGCATTTTGCAGCTCTTTTAGCTGTAAGCCATTGTTATTACATTGGAGCCCTGTGGAAGTGGTGGGAGGGTGAAGGAGAGGGGAAGAGTTTTATAATCTTATGATAAAATCTCAGTCCTTTAGCTGGGTGTGGTGGCATGTACCTGTAGTCCCAGTTATTTAGGAGGCTGAGGCGAGAGGATCACTTTAGCCCAGGAGGTGGAGGTTGCAGTGAGCTGAAATCATACCACTGCCCTCCAGCCAGGGTAACAGAACGAGACCTTGTCTCAAAAATAAATAAACAAACCTCAATATTTTAGGGGGCCTCTGTCCCTGGACTGAGATCTTCAAAGGTATTTCTCAGCACCTTCTCCCTTCTTCCCCTCTTAGATGAAACAAGAGGGATAGAGGAGGCTGGAACGGGAGAAATGCCCTCCTCTCCACCCTGTCCCATCGCACCCCCTCCCTTCTGAGCCAGGGTGTGGCTCTGGTAAAGTCTTTCCCCTGGAAAGGAGGCCTTTGTGAGGAAAAGGTCTAGAAGTATTTCCAAAGAATTACTCTCCCCCTCTCCTTGTCAGAGCCACAAAGGAATCTTTTTCAGATCGTGACCTTGAGAATCTGGTGGGGTTCCTGGAGATAAAATTTATGAAATTGTGGGTACCTCCTAAGACTGGACCCCTAGACTCTCTCACTGTCTTGCTAGTCCATACTCAGTCTTCAGCAATTCAACAGAATTACCATAAAAGTGTTTTTACCAGTTTATAAATCCCACATCTCCCACTCTAGATAATCTGAACCCTGAATTCACGTGTCTCTTTAGTTCTCTGATGGATTCAGGAAAAGTTGCTAATTTTCAGTTTGTTTAGCTATTGCTGGTTATAGGAACAGAAGTGATGACTTCCAAGCTCGTTATATGTCAGAGCTGAAACTGGAAGTCACTTCTGGGATTTCTAAGTGATTTCTTTTAAATCATCCATTCTATTTCTTTCTTTCTTTTTGTTTGTTTGTTTGTTGAGACAGGGTCTAACTCTGTCACCCAGGCTGGAGTGCAGTGGCGTGATCTCATCTCACTGCAACCTCCATGTCCCGGCTTCAAGTGATTCTCCCACCTTGCCCTCCCGAGTATCTGGGATTATAAGTGCCCACCACCACGCCAGGCTAATTTTTGTATTTTTTAGTAAAGACAGGGTTTCACCATGTTGGCCAGGCTGGTCCCAAACTCCTGACCTCAAATGATCTGCCCATCCCAGCCTCCCAAATTGCTGGGATTACAGGTATGAGCCACCATGCCCAGCCTATTCTATTTCTTCTTATTATTACTTCTTCCTTTGGGTCTCATGACCTCTTATTCTTTTTTATGGATGTTAGTCCTTTCTTCATTTGTTAGAGATCCTTAAACATACTTACATAGTCACTTTTAAGTTGGTCCATTTGAGTAATAGGTGCCGATGAAATAATAATAATAATAATAATAATAATAATAATAATAAATATTTCATATTAATTTAAATAGGTAAGTTATTTTCATGAGTGAATTGATCTCCTAATTTTTACGTTATTGGCTAACTTCCTCAGATTCAATTTTCCTCCTAGGTTTTAGAATTTTGATGCATAGTGAGCAAAAGGATTTTGTTTAGTTTTGTTTTTCTCTCTGATATCATTCCCTCCTGTGCTCCATGGATATCTAAGTTAGGCTAGTTGGATTCTTACTCCAGAACTCTGCTGTCCGGTGAAAACCCAGGGTGCCTGTCTTTTAGTGATGTGGATAGTATCTATTCTGTCACTCCTGCCCTTTCCCTCTTCTCTAGGTACCGAGCTTTGTATTAGCTGTATGCATATTTTTCAGATACATTTTACGGGTGATTATTAGGCCTATATGTATTTTTCAGATAAATTTTTCATACCTCCTGCTTTGTGCTTCTGATTTATGCAGAAATTTATCTCAGGGAATGAAGGCTGAGTCTGTTTTATTTTTTTCTCATTTAAAGCTTGATATAGCATTTATTTGGAGTAGATTAGGGCCTTAAAACATGAATTTATAATAGCCTCTTGCCTGGAAGACATGTTTCATTTATTTTAGCAATATCTCTGTGAAATATATGAAGTTAGGCTTTATGTACCCATTTTACAAATGCAAAGAGAGGGTAACAGGTAATCAGGGACAGGCCTGGCTAATTTTTAATTTTTTTGTAGAGATGAGGTCTTGCTATGTTACCCAGTTTGGTCTCAAATTTCTGTCTTCAAGTGATTCTCTTGCCTTGGCCTCCCAGGTTACTTGGACTCCCAAAATTCTAGGATTAGGTGCCCAACCTAAGTAGGTAATATGCATAATTATACTGAACATGTGGTATTCATAGCTCAGGCTTTAATGTCTTTTTCTTGCTTATGACATTTAGAATCAGGTTGTGATGGAGAAGCTCTATGGTAGATAGGCCAAATGTTCCATTTACAACTTTATCATAAGGTTTTTCTACTTTAGAATCAGAGGTTTCTGCTTAGAGATTTCCAAGCCATTCGTTGTTTCATGCCATTCTTTCACTGTATTCGTTCTTTCAGGTGCTCTACACAGAAAAGTTTATGGAGATTTCATTTCCTTCTCCTTGACCTTCAGTAACACACAGACGATTTCTAATGAATTCAGATCCACTCCATGGAGGTTCTCCTCTCCGTTTAATCTCACATCTTTCTCAGATTTCATCTTCTAGAGATTGGAGCCCTTGTACATGGGACAGGTGAGAATGGGGGTGTTTGTGTGTATACTTTTCTTGAATTTTATGGCCTTCATTACCCAAAGCTGTGTGAAATTGAGGGAAACACAGTTGGCTTGAATTCTAGAGCCATCTGTTCAACCTGTTCAAGATATTGGTGGTTGACTGTTTACTAAACAGACTTCCCTGAGTGGCAGCCCAAAGGCCTAGGCGGAGGCTTCTGTTAATCATTAGGCATTTAACAAACAGTTGGGGCCCTTGCTAACTTTGCTATCATTGCTTTCAGGAGCAACGTTCTGTGCCCTGCCATCAGCCACATAACAAGAGATGAGCTCCCTGGTGTGTTTGCTGTGAGGATTTCCCGCAGGCTTGGGTTGCCACGCCCAAGTAGCAGTGGTCAAGCATTCTGCAGGAGATGTGACATGTGTGCTTTGGTTGTTGACTTTATCTTTGCCAACACATGTGGGTGTCTAATGTTGGCTGGGAAACTGGGCTCCAGGGTGGAGTCAAGGTTTAATTTTGTTGATAATTTAATGCTTGAAGAGACATGTACTTTGGTGAGTTCTCTCCGTTGAGACTTGTGCCCTTTCACTAATCCTTTGCATAAACACTGCCTTGAAAACTGTTTATGAAGTATTCACAAAAGGCATGTGAAACTGTTGGTAAACAGTCATTGTGAATAACATTTACTCATGATCAGATTCCCGAACCTAAGTTTCTTTTTGAGATGGAATTTATTATGTGATGCAAATCTTGGTGAAGCCGCAAACACAGGTTGAAGCCCTCTGCCTGATTCTTGTGGCAGATTAGAGTTCATGACAGAAATGGTAATTTAGCCTGGGGAATGGAAATGAAACTTCTCCCAAAGTCTCTATATTCCAATAGCAATCTCAACTAGTTGAAAGTATTTTAAAATAGGAAAAGAACCATGAGGTTGCAGGAAGGTAGATAGAGGCAAGGGCAATCCAACATTTAGGTAAGAAAAGAAAATAAACACTTGGCGATGAATGTCCCTCAGATCTAGTGGTGTGGTGGAGCTGAATGTCATGGCCTTTAGTAGCAGCTCATATCTCTTCCCAGCATTATTTTGAGAGAGAGCGAGTTGGTAGCTTGCAATTGACTACAGTCAGTATTCACACCACAGAAATCGTCAAATGCTACCAATCCTTGAGAGCCAGTTGTAGAATGAATGTAACCAATGCACCACTGAAATTAAGAGTTCAGACTACCTCTTAATTTCATTTCCAAAGAGTGGGAGAGGTTATATTCTTTCAGAAGTAAAGACATAGAAGGGTTGAAGATATATTCTCGGAAAAGTTGTAAGAGCTTGACTATATGATATACCTGAGTCAAGAAGGAGTCCCTGAATTTAAACTGAGCTTTTCTTTCTGGGTGAAACCACATTATCTGTGAAATAAAACCACTTTAGAGAACTGAGTGAACAAAACTATACAATGCAAGCAATTTCCAGGCCTTAGCCTTTGTATTCTGCTTGGTTTTACTGGTTTGATTCATTTTATTTATTCATCTGTTCATTTGACACTTCTTTTTGAGTACCTCCTGTAGGCTGTGTTAGCTCTTCTTGGATGAACAAAGACAAGGTTGTTGTCTTCATGAAGCTTATGGTTTAGTAGAAAATACAGATAATAATCAAGCATCCAGAAATAAGTGTATAATTACAAACTGTAGTAAGTTGTATAAAGGAAAAGGAGGCCTGAAGTGGTGACTCCCCCACCTGTAATCCCAGCACTTTGGGAGGCTGAGGAGGGTGGATTGCCTAGCTCAGGAGTTCGAGACCAACCTGGGCAACAAGGCAAAACTGCATCTCTACAAAAAATACAAAAATTAGCTGGGCATGGTAGTGAGCACCTGTAGTCCTAGCTACTTGGGGGATTGAAATGGGAGGATCATTTGAGCCCAGGAGGTTAAGGCTACAGTGAGCTGAGATTGCACCACTGCACTCCAGCCTGGGTGACAGAGTGAGACTCCATCTCTAAACAATAAATAAATTAAAAATTGTTTTTTTACAAAGGAAAAGGATAGACTGCTAAAGAAATATCTGATGATTTGGTTATGCTGAGGGTGGGTAGGGGAGGTTTCCATGAGGAAGTGAGGACTGAGCTGAGATCAAAAGGATTGGTAGCAATTTCACCAGGAGAATGGAAGTGAGTAATGGAAGAGGTTTAAATAGAGAAAGCGAATGTGCAGTGGCCCTTTGGTGAGAAGAAATGTGTGTACTTTTAAGAAAATTAGAAAGGGGCTGTAGAACAGAGCGCGGGGATAGTGGTGTGGGATGAATTGTGTTAATAAATTTATGTTAATCTAGGAAGAATGGGAAGTTGATAGATCAGATTTGCTTTCTATTTTTAATTTCACTTTGGTTACAATATGGAGAACTGATTAGAGGGAAGAGGAAGATGAGGACACAAGTTAGAGGCTATTCCTGTATATTCCCGGTGAGAGATAATGGGACTCTGGACCATGTTAATGGCAGTGGTGATGTGGATAAGGAGATACAGGGAGGAGACATTTAGGATATAAAACATTGAAGACACCTGGTGATGGATTAAATATGAGAATGGCAGGGGAGGAGGTCTTATCAGGATGACTCCAAATTTTTGGCTCTGGAGATCGAATGAATAATTGTTCTATTTACTAAGATTGAGAACCAGCACTGGAATGGAAGCCATGAATTTGGATTTGGGATGTTTCAATATTTACAATGGAGATGTCTAGTAGACATTTTGGATATACAGATCCGGAATAGCATGAAGAGCTGCCCGCATCTAGGTGGTAATTGAGGCTGATGTCATGATGAGGTCTGCCATTAGAAGGTACAGAGAGAGAAGAGGAGGAGACCCAAGCAGTACCCTGAGAATGTTAAATAGCTAGTGACTCAATAGAGGAGAATGAGCCTGCAAATGACAGAGAGAGTGGCCAGGGAGGTAGGAGGAAAACCAAGAGAGATGGGGCTGGGAGTTAAGTGCAAATGGTCCTGAGGGATCTTATTAAAAGGATGAAACTGTTCTAAAAGTGATTTATGGTGATGATTACACCACTCAGCAAAGTTAAATTCAATGCTAAAAAGCATTGAGTTGGACAGTCAAAATATGTGAATCATACGACATTGAGGTAAAATGTACCTCAGAAATACTGTTGAACAAGAAACCCAAGAGATTGTACAATGACGAAAAATAAAAAATGAGAACCCTTAATCCCAGCACTTTGGGAGGCCAAGGCAGGCGGATCACCTGAGGTCAGGGATTTGACACCAGCCTGACCAACATGGTGAAACCCCATCTCTACTGAAAACACAAAAACTAGCCGGGCATGGTGGCACATGCCCGTAGTTTCAGCTACTTGGGCGAATCACTTGAACACAGGAGGTGGAGGTTGCAGGGTGCCGAGATCACACCCCTGCACTCCAGCCTGGGTAACAGAGTGAGAACTTGTCTCAAAAAAAAAAGAAGAGAATCTTTCAGGAAGGAAGGAATTGTCATGTCATGTGTGTTGAATGCTGATAAGTAAGATGTGGACCAATGGTCATTAACAAACTGAGGACTTTAAACAGATATTAATGCAAAACAACAGTCCAAATATTGCATAATGTAATACTGTAAGAATACTGACTTGTATTTTAAAATGGTATTTTCATAGTTATGAGAAGATGCATATACCTTGATCCCAACTGTTTTCAAATAAATAGCCAAAGTCAAGATGTTTGTTATGCCCTCTGCATGAAATGGCAGCTGGGAAATGGATTCTGATGAGGAAATTCTATTATAACTGGAAGTCCTGTTTATGTGTAGGTAAGAATTAGTCCTCGTATGTGATCAAAGAGCATATTTACTCTGGAAGTCTGAGGCACCCCGAGACTATTGTAAAACTCCTGATTTTTCTTTAAATGATCTAAATGGTTACAAAGGCATTATGTCACAAATAATAATCTTCATAAACATAAGCATATAATCAGTACTTTATTCAGCATGTGGCACTTAGTAGGTGCTCAATAAATATTTGTTGATGACACAAACTCAGAAGTTAGAAAAGTGAGAGTGCTCATTATTTGAATCTACAATGCAAATTACTACAGTAGCAAAGCTTAGAAGAGCACAATATTATATTAAAAGAAAAAACCAAATCTATGTGAATAATTTAAAAGCTCTGTCCTTTTAGAAAGAGTCCACTAATTCTTCATAAGTTCTTATTCATTTTTCACTTGACTACCCAAATCAGTTCAAACTAGTCAGTCAAGTATCTGCATGTAAATAAATAATTCTTACACTTAATCATCTTTCGAAATGTATTTTTGCTATAAATGTTGTCTTATTTCTCTTATTCCTATTTCTTTGGACTATTGGTCTGAAAATGATATTTTTTTTGTTTTTGTACTTCCCATCCTAAGCAATAGAGGCCTCTGATGTCTAGATGAGGCCTCCAAGAAAATACCTACCCGAGGATTTTTTTCAACCAACCTGCTTAATCTAGATAGCTGTAGAAGGCTGGTAACAAGTGACTTCCAATCCAATTTTTAAATAAAATGTTTCAACTAAATTTAAATGACTTCTTCAAATTAGGTTTTATGAAATGCTTAACTCAGGCCATCTGATGTTTACTGAGCTTCCTGAGCTCATCCTATACTTACAATAGCAACCCAGTTACTATTTTCCTTTTCTCTCTCTCATTTTTTTTTTTTTCTTTTTTTTGAGACAGGGTCTCACTCTGTCACCCAGGCTGGAGTACGGTGGAGTGATCATAACTCACTGTGGCCTCAAACTCAAGGGCTCAAGCAATTCTTCCAGTTCAGCCTCCCAAGTAGCTTGGACCACAGGTATGCACCACCACGCTCAGCTATTTTTTTTTGTAGAGATGGAGTTTCACCATGTTGCCTAGGTTAGCTAGTGTTCTTTTCTTTTCTTTCCATTTTTTTTTTTTTAATGGAGTCTTGCTCTATTGCCAGGCTGGAGTGCAGTGGTACGATCTTGGCTCACTGCAACCTCCGCCTCCTGGGTTCAAGCAATTCTCCTGCCTCAGCCTCCCAAGTGGCTGGGACTACAGGTGCATGCCACCACGCCCAACTAATTTTTGTATTTTTAGTAGAGACGAGGTTTCATCGTGTTAGCCAGGATGGTCTTGATTTTTTCTGAGAGTAGGAAATCAGCACCTATAGCAGAGGTACAGTTGATGAGATGTCCCTGAAAGAGGAAGATGGTGAGCACAGAGATAACCTAAAATGACCAGTGCTTGATAGAATTAGACAAGGATCAACATGTATGGCCTGTTGAAGTGTTCTGTTAGAATGACTACTCTAATATGTCTTTTCTTTTTATACTTCCATATTTTCTACCTGGAAATTAATTTATAATGTTAGGATAATTGTTCTGGATTACACAATATTGCAGATATATTTTGGGCTATGCAGCAGCAATACAAAATTAGGACATTTGCTCTTAACTTTATTGATTAAGGCTCTCCATTCACTCTGTAAACATATTAACTAATGCTCACCACACACCGAGCATGTGAGATGCTTGGTAGCTCTCTCATGGGTCTACTACTTCTGCTCCCACAAGCTAAAGTTATATATTTACCAAGAGTTCATTGTCCCTGTACTTGTCATTGTCATGTAATTTGATTTATATATAAATATTTTATAATAATATGCTACATCAGAGAGAAAAGAATATTTCTATGAAAACTAGGATGAAATTTGAATCTACAATGCAAATTACTACAGTAGCAAAGCTTAGAAGAGCACAATATTATATTAAAAGAAAAGACCAAATCTATGTGAATAATTTAAAAGCTCTGTCCTTTTAGAAAGAGTCCACTAATTCTTCATAAGTTCTTATTCATTTTTCACTTGATTACCCAAATCAGTTCAAACTAGTCAGTCAAGTATCTGCATGTAAATAAATAATTCTTACACTTAATCATCTTTCGAAATGTATTTTTGCTATAAATGTTGTCTTATTTCTCTTATTCCTATTTCTTTGGACTATTGAAAGAAAGCTTTTGAAAGACTCAATAAATTACCCCCAAAATGCTGTTGGATTAGGTGTGAACAAGGAAAATATAAGGACTGATCATCTTTCTGTTTCAGGTTGCTTTATAAGGGTTTTAAACTTCTCACTTCACTTAAAAAGTCAAAGCTGGAAATGATGTACAATGCAATATTTGCTATCTCAGAAACTCAACATGAAGCACTAATTAGAAGACCATACTCAAAGAAAAGATCTGGATCATAAATTAAAAGACCAGTAAAAAATATCCATTAATATGTTTTAAAGCCAAATGTTTAAGGAATGTATGGATAATTTTCTATAATTTTTTCACTTTAACCAATATTTTTGATGAACCAATTAACTTGGGGGAGTTTCAACTGCTCTTGTGATTTTTCCCAAGGCACCCTCTGCTATTTCCTCTTCTAAATACCCTCCCTCACTTCCTAGATGTACTTCCTCACTGTACACACACTCTCTCTTCTTCTCACTCTCATTCCCTTCCTCTCCTTTTTATTGACTGAGTCTTATTCATTCTTCAAGTCCTAAGACTTCAGCTCAGATATTCACTTCTCTGAGGAGCCTTTCCTGTCCTAGGTAGAGAAGCAGATTGTTCTGTCCTATATGTCACGTCTGTGCTGTGGATATAACTTTAGGACTCCACTTAAAGCATACTTTGTATTGCTTTCCGATAATTTGCTTAACACACATCATTATCTTTTAGTGTCTTTGGGGGTCAGTTTCCATTGATTGTCCTTCCCTTTTAAGCACAGGTCACACTTTTCTGTTTCTTTATATGTTGAGTAATTCTGTTGGACCATATCCTGGACATTATGAAAGTTATGTTGGGGTGGCTCTGGATTATGTTATATTCCTCCAAAGAGTGTTTATTTGATTTGATTTAGCAAGAAATTTATTTAACTGGATTCCAAGTGCAAACTCTGTCTTTTGGGGGCAGCAACTCAAATCTCAGTTCAGTTCATTCATTCTTACCTTGTCTGACTGCAATCTGGCTGACACATGCATTGTTCAAGGGTTAAACAGATTCAGCCAGAGTTTATACACAGAATTTGGGTTCTCTCTTATTTTTTTTTTTGTTGTTGCTGTTTGTTTTTTGTTTTTGCTTTTGTTTTTGTTTGATTCTCTTTTTTTTATGGTCTCTCTCTCACTCACCAGTGAATTTTTTATAGGACTTTACCCACTCTACCCTCATGATATGTAAGTCTAAAAGCCATAAAAATACAGGGGGAAGAAAAAGCCCAGTGTCTTTTCCTTCTTCCAAGGTAAATTTCTCTCTAGAATCTTCCTGTTCTTATTCACTCTCTGTCTTAGCCTATCCAGCTGCTATAACAAAATATAAACTGGGTAGCTGATAAACAGCAGAAGTTTATTCCTCACAGTTCTAGAGTCCCGGAAGTCCAAAAAGATCAAAGCATCAGTAGTTTTGCATCAGGTGTGGGCCCACTTCCTGTTCACAGATGGCACCTTCTTGCTGCCCTCACATGGTGGAAGAGACAAGGCAGCTCTCTGGGACCTCGTTTATAAGGACTCCAATCCCATTCATGGGCAGAGCCCTCAAAGGTCTCATCCCCGGTGATTAGATTTCAACATATGAATTGGCGGGGGGGAAACACAAATATTCAGACAATAGCATACCAGTTTCTCCAAATTGTCGGTGTCTTTTCATTTTGTGTTTAAATTTTATCCAGAGTTGATACAACTCTGAGAGAGGACTGGTCTGCTAGGGGATTACACATCCTACCAGAAGCGGAAGCACTTCATTATCCTTGGACCACTGTGTCCAAACAATGTCTGACACATTGTGTGGGCCCTCAGGAAACATTGTGTGTTGAACAGAATTAAATAGAAGAACATTGCTAAAATGAATAAATACACTAAAAGGAAGGAAAAAGAAAGGCTTGTTCTCATTAGTTTCTACTGATTTTTAAATAATAAGTAGTTGACACTTTAGGAACCAAAAAATGATAGTCAAGAAGACTTGAGAATAGAAACAGCAAGTTCCTATGATGGCTCAAGTTAGCATGAGATGGGAAGCCACAAAAAGTAGGCTCAGGGCAGTGGTGTCTGTGCACTGAGAAATATCCAGGAGGACTTAAATTTGTCCTGAGACATAAATTTTCCCAAGGCCTATCCTGGACACAGATTCCACCAACAAAGTAAGTTTTCCAAGATTTTGGCATTATTATGCCTCTGCTTCATGAGAAATCCCCTAGAAAAATCTGTGAGTCAGTTTAGAGAAGAACAGAGTCACAGTTGACTGTGAGACGATAAGCAGAGCATCACAACAAATAGCAATTACCCACAAGGGAGGCGCCTGCAGGGGTGCAAGGAGCTGGGGCTCGATCTTCGCTCATTTACTATCTTTAGTAATGACCTGAGAGTGGTGAAAACAGATTGCTAATTAAGTGGAGTCAGGCCTGCAGTGGGAGCCATAGCTGGAAAGAGGGGAATACTAACCAAGCTAATATAACAAGGTTAGGACTCTGGGTTGAAAACTCAAAAGGATGAGATTCAGCAGGGAAGGAATATTGTAATATTGTTACTGTCAAGAGAAGAATATTCAGGCGGGCGTGGTGGCTCATGCCTGTAATCCTAACACTTTAGGAGGCCAGGGTGGGAGGATTGCTTCAACCCAGGAGTTCAAGACCAGTCTGGGCACATAGTGAGACCCATCTCTACAAAAAATGAAAAACAAACAAACAAAAGGCCAGGCATGGTGTTGCATGCTTGTAGTCCCAGCTACTTGGGATGAGGTTGAGGGCTGAAGTGAAGGGATGGCTTGAGTCTGAGAGTTCAAAGCTGCAGTCAGTCATGATCACACTACTGCACTCTAATACGGGTGACAGAGTGGGACCCTGTTTCAAAGAAAAAAAAAAAAAGAAAAGGAAAAAGAAAAAAAAGTATAGCTTTCTGTTGGCAGAGAATAGAGACATGAAAAGAGACACATACCTGTAAAGAATCTAAAAATGTGAGGCTGAAAGAAGGCAATTGACAATGGCTGTGTGGCAGGATATTCCATAACAATCACTCTTCCTTGCAGACCATAAATGTCATCAAGATTTGAAAGAGCCAGGGGCTCCCCCCAAGACCCAGGAAGGAGAGCAGGCCATGCTCCCTGTTATGCCTTCCATGGTTCCCACACCTCCTCAATGCTGGTGACTTCCCAGTTTGAGACTGGTTGGGCTTTGCTTGGTGAGCTCCTGCATGGCTCTGGTCCACAGGAAGGTGTCACAGGTAGGTGAGCAGTAGGGCAGGAAATGCAGTACTACCCTTTGGAAGAGTTACCTTCCACCCACGGTCATTTATGTGCCCAACTCACTTCAAAACTCTAAGGTGTGCCACAGGTGATCTTGTTTACCTATTCATTCATTAATAATCTGTCTTCCCACAAGAATAATGTGCTCCCATGAGAACAGGGACCTCATCTGTCCTGTTTGCCATTGCAACATCTATATCAAGGGCAATGCCTGGCTCATTTTAACTAGAAAATGGATATTTGCTGAATGAATGATGGAAGTAATGAATCTTGTCCTATGTGCCCGTTTCACAGAAGAGGACACAAAGCAACACCATGACTTGCCTCTGGTCCACACAGGTGGAGGTTGAACCTGGACCAGAATGCAGTTCTTTGCCTCCCTCAGGTCTTTAATCAAAAGTCACCTAATTGAGGACTTCCCTGGCCAACTATAAAAAACTCCACACTCCTACACCAGCCAACATTTCACATTGCACATTCCCTCCTGGCTTTTTTCCTTTCTGAGCACTTCTCATGACTGAAACACACTGTTTGTACGTTGGTCATCATTTGTTCCTCCCTGTAGAATGTGGACTGCAGGAGGGCAGGGGTTTTTGTCTGTGTGTTCGCTGCTGTATCACCAGCAACAACAATACCAATGGCCATGGCTAATGTTTATTGAGCACGTGCTGTGTGCCAGGCACGTGACATGGAATATCTCATTTAAAATCCCTAGCAGTTCCAGGAAGTAGATGTTATTAGCATGCCCATTTTATAGATGGGAAGACTGAGCTTAGAGAAGTTAAGTAAGTAACTTGTACTTATTAGGAAGTGACAGAGGTGGGATAAGAAGCCAGATCTGTCTGATACCCAGGTCCTGTCTTTGACCACTAAGCTCTGAACTGCCTCCCAGCAAGAGCCTTTGTGGGGGGAGTTGGCTGAGATGTCTGGGCCAGCAGACCTAATAGCCCCCTGTCCTCCTTCCCCAGGCAGCTGCTCTTTTCCTATGACTCAGCTCCACTCACAGAGGAGTCAAATGAGGCTGCAAATCAGAGCTGGTGACCAAGACCACCACAAAGCTCTCGACATGCCATTTCTGCTGGCATTTCACCTGGTCATCCAACAGCATCAGTCTCTGAACAGGAAGACAAAGAGGCAGCCTATTCTTAACTCCGACTAATTGCAGAGAGGACCCCCACCCCCTTTCTCAGAAGATCCACCTCCCGACCTACATCCCACTTGCAAACCCTCCTAGAGCAGAGTGGGAAGAGCCTAGCAAGTCAGCACTTTTCCCCTTGCCATGATAAGCAGATTGTCTTCCAACCACAGAGTCAAGTGTCCACCGTGCTGATTGATGTCCAAGCTCAGGCAGAGTGAAGGGGAGCAGCCAGGTGCTTTCTCACAGGTCCGCAATCTGCTCCCCATTTCTCATCACTCCTACCCTCTCAGCACTCACTGCAAGGGGCTTCCCAAGTTTTCCTTGGCTTCTTAGAAGCAGGAACCCTATTGTGGATCCTCACAGGACAGATCAAGAGCAAGGGAGACCTATTTATGGGGCACCTACTCTGAGGGTGCTATGGAAATGACATCACTTAGTTCTTTCCTGTTATACAGATGGGATAACCGAGACTCAGCCAAGCTCGTCCAAAGCCACACAGATAAGTGGCAGGGTCAAAGGTATGAGAACACCAGTTTAGTTTTAAAGCCCAATCTCTATTTCCCACTCTCTTGAGTTGCTGTGGAAACTGTGTTCCCTTGTGTCCCTAAAGGCTGAGGGGCATAGTCTCACTTATTCATTCCTCAGCAGCAAATATTATCTACTATGTGTCAGTCACTGTGCTAGGTGCTTGGGGTACAGCAATGAGCACAACAGACAAAAACTCCTGCCCTCACACAGCCCACATTCTACAGAGAGGAACAGATGATGAATAAGACAAAATGTAGAGAGGACATTGATTACGGTAAATGCTCACAGGTTGAGGGAAGTGGACAGCAGATCTGGGAAGGGAATGTGAAATATTGCTCAGAGCAGAGGTTATGGAATTTTCCAGAGTTGGCCAGGGGAGGCCTCACTGAAAAGGTGACTTTTGATTAAATACCAGAGGGAGGTGAAGAACTGGATTCTAGTCTGGGTTCAGCCCCTATCTGTGTGACTAGAGGCACATCTTGGTGTTGCTTTGTGTCCTCTTCTGTAAAATGAGCACATAGGACAGGATTCATGTCTTCGATCATTCATTCAGTAAATATTAATTTCCTAATGAAAATGAGCCAGGCATGGCCTTTGACATAGATGTTGCATAGGTGAACAGGAGAGATGAGGCCCCTGTCCTCAGGGGAACACATATTCTTCTGGTAAGACAGATAATGAATAAATGAATAGGTAAACAAGATCACCTTTGACAGACCTAAGAACTATGAAGTGAGTTGGGTACATAAATGACTGTGGGTGGAAGGTAACTCTTTCAATGGACTAGTCAGGGATCCTAATGTTTTGCATTTGTGATCCTACTACCCACAGCCATGAGGTCTCCTGCAAGCAGGTTCTCTCTTGTAGGGCCTTGTGGTCTTCACCGCAAGAGAAAACACTCAACAACTAACAAGTCCCAACCACCCCATGCAGATGAAATCCAGTCACGTGGGCATCTTTCCAAAGGCGTTGAAATTGAAAGTAGGAACTGGTGAACTCTGCCAGTGGACAGCCAGCAGGTGCACAAGGTATTTTGAACTCTGAAAGAGCACACCTCTCGTGAAAGCAAGCTGCAGCTTGCAGGAGGCATTAGGCTTATACTTTCCACCCCTCCTACCGTTGCAAACAAGTTAATAGCAGTATTACATTTTCCCTTAGGGGAATCAGTGTTAATTCACCTTGGCGCTATTATGGCACCAAGCCATTCATGCAGCTCACAGCTCCTCAGTGAAAAAAGAAAGGAAGAAGGAAATGAGGAAAGGAGGAAAGGAAGAAGGGAGGATGGAAGAAAGGAAGGAACAAAAGTGCTACCTTAAAGACTTGCTATAAAACATCACTCGTACCTTCTCAGCACTCATTTCACCCAAATGACCATCAATGAAGAGTGGGTTTTTTGGAATCACATGTACTCAATGGCATTCAACATGAAAGCATTTGGGTGCATTAGTGCATTAGGGAAGGTGCCTGAGCTTTTTTCACCATAATAACCTCTACTTTTCTTCTACTTCCTCGAGTTGTAATGAAAATCGAGGTTCAAGAGATTCAAGGCCTTTCACATCAGAGGTGGAAAAGCTATTCTTCAGCCTAGAAAATAATGGCAGGCCATACAGATTGTGTTCCTCTTAACATCAAGTTCCCTCATGTTAATTTGGCAAATAAAATTCCTTAAACATGACAGTGGTAGCTCACATTAGTCAAAGCACAAATCTGTGCCCTCACAATCATCATCTCTTTTAACCTGAATAACCTTGATCCTTCCTGGGACTCCCTGTTCCAGCCCTGTCTTTGACTGGGTGAGTTGGTTTGCCTAGTTTTGGAACTGCATATCAAGAAGCCTGCAAATGTAAGCCTCATTCTCTGATATCAGCATTTTCAATAAATAAAGGTGAAATTTTAGTTTCCAGGCTGCATCACTCTTTTGTCTTATTTCTCACTTGGTTCAAAACTTGGTAAGGACAGAGGAGTGCTGGTTCCCCAGACTCCAAGAGAAGCTTATTTTGTGCCACTTCATTCTGCACCTCCTGCAGGCTTGTAGCATCTTTTTCTCTATCACAGAAAACACTGTGTGTACCCTTAACACCTGCCTGAGAATAAAGGCTGGGTTAGTGTTGGCCTCCCTTCTAAAATGGAAAGTGAGGCAAATCAATAGTCAGAGATAACTATCAAATGGAAGTCCAGATTACTATGTTTAGGAAGAAGCAGTTCTCAGAATCTAGCAAGTCCATAGTTCCATCCAACAGAGATGGACATGGGAGCCCATCCGCCATGTATCAGCTGATTGAATCTTGGAGGGTGCTTGGCCCAAGACTAGCCAATCTGTAGATGTATATGGGGCCTGGCACAAAGACTCTGCCCAATAGGGACAATGTCAATATAAAAGATATGGACAATAACTGCTGTTTATTAGACAATAGTAACTGATGTACCAGGCATTGTGCTATGTGCTTAACACTCATTATCTAATTTAGCTGGGAAGAAGAGTGAGGAGTGGCTTCATTTGATCGGTGAGGCAGGAAGGTGGTGCCGAGGACTGGGGTCCAGCTCTCTTCTATGCTCTGAATGTTTGTACCCCACCTCACTCCAAATTCATATGTTGAAATCCTTACCCTCAAGGTGATGAAACTAGGAAGTGAGTCTTAAGGAGGTGACTAGGTCATAAGGGTAGTGCCCTCAAGAATGGGATTAGTGGCCTTATAAAAGGCCAGAGAGACACCTCTCTCCCCTTACACCATGTAAGGACACAGTGAGGATGTACCATCTATAAGCCAGAAAGTGGACCCTTAACAGATACAGAATCTGTCTTGATCTTGGACTTCCCAGCTTCCAGAACTGTGAGAAATAAATTTATATTGTTTATAAGCTACCTAGTTTTTGGAATGTTGTCATCGCAGCCTGAACAAACTAAGACACTCCCCATCTCTCCTGCAGATCCACATATTCTTCAGTGCTTTTCCATGCTGTGGGTTTCAGGGCAGCTGCATCTGTGGTCGTCCAGTCCTGTCTATGACTAAGTGGGCTGGTTCGCCTGATTCTGGAGTTTAACTTCCAGAAACCCAACTGCCTGCATATGTAAGCCACATTCACCATAATCATTCTCCTTTGCACTTCATCAGTGATAAAAAGGCGATGTCGTTTTCTGACTGTCTTATTCTTTTGTCTGATTTGCTATTTGGCTCAGAACTTGATCACGAATGAGGAGTGCCATTTGTCAGGCTCTCTCAAATGCCGAAAGAAGTGTATTTTGTACAGTCAGATTCTGTACACACAGCAGACAATGTTTAACACATGGCTACCATGTAACTTTATATCCAACATTAGTCAAGGGTTGACTAATTTTCATTATAAAACAAATGACAAGAAAATCTCTCTCCTCTAGAGAACACTAAGCAATTTAATTTACTGAGCCAAGTGTAGAAGTTAGAGTCCAGAAATCAAAGACACATTTAACAACTTGAGTGGGTGTTTTCTGTTGCTTGTTGACACTAAATGATGAACATTATTCAACAGTTAATGGCGGACATTAAATTATAATTATACATTCATTATATCAAACATGTATAAATCCATATTTGTTTTATATGTGAACACACAGATTACAGTCATTCTTAGTTCAAGTTTTGTAATACTCAATGAACCTTTGGTTAGTTCCAGAGGGCTTCGCTAATGTTTTAATTTTCTGCAATTCAATTAATGTCAATTCACTTTAATTTGAAAAGCACAGCTGGGCGTGGTGGCTCCCACCTGTAATCCCAGCACTTTGGGAGGCAGAGGGAGGTGGATTGCTTGAGCCCAGCAGTTTGAGACCAGCCTGGACAACATGGAGAAATTCCCTCTCTATAAAAAATACAAAAAACTAACAGGGCACGGTGATGTGCACCTGTAGTCCCAGCTAGTCGAGAGGCTGAGGCAGAAGAATCGCCTGAGCCCGAGGAGGTCGAGGCTACAGTGAGCCATAATCATGTCACTGCTCTCCAGCCTCAGTAACAGAGTGAGACTCTGTCTCCAAAAAAAAAAAAAAAGGAAAAGGACAAGATATCCTACGTTGCACGTTGGTGGTATGATGGTGAGGTGGACTATAAAAATGGAGGTTATGTCTAAAAATCAAAGGGAAACATTTTCTACTCAGTAATTGGAAGGTTTTAATACTTCATCAGATCTTCGAGATTCCTTTCCATCCACAATTTCCAAATCCTTAGGCTTCATATTTGTCTCTGGGCAAACCATGCAGGGTAAGTTCACCTTACAAACCAGTATAGGATTACACCGTCCTAGGTAGCAAAACTGAACTAACCAGATACACTTATAAACTCTTAAGCCCTTTACAGCCGCAGAAATATGATTGTATTTGTGCTTACCCAACAGAAGTTTTTTTTAAAATACTGGCTTAAGAGCATGCAATATACTCCTTTATCTAATTCAGAGAATTAACTACAGTCATTTTGGTTATAATGTGACTTAGTTTGCCAGACTTCAGTTCATGTCCTACAAGTCTTCCCATCGACTTCACCTGTGTTCCCCTCTCTTCACGACTTTTTCCTGTATTTAATCCAGGCTCACCTTTCTTTACAGCTCTCCCTGACTTCAGCCTCTCTTTCTTCAACTTGAAGTACTCAGTCAGATCTGCTGTTTCAACGCTGAAGCCCTCTGGGCAGCTCCCTCTGATCAAACTTTTTCTAGAAAACAATAATTTCCTTCAAGCTAATGGAGTAATAATACTGAGAAAGATGTGTTCATTTTACTCAACAGACCTTGTTGAACTCTCAGATACAATATGGAAACTATGCTAGGGACTGGTTATGTAAGGATAATTCTGGCAGTCCTGAAAAAGAATAAGATATTAGAAATTAGGTAAGGATTAGTAGTATCTGCAAAGCTTGCTATAATTTCTGCCTCCAAGGCTCATGGCAGACATTGATAATCAATCACAGCACTCTTCTTCTGTTGAACACAGACTCAACATCACAGTCCATTTCAACCCAGTGCTCTGAGCAGCTACTATCAATGGATTGGATCCAACATGTGAGATGAAGTGTATTTGCCATGCCCAAAATCAGACCTGGTATAGAGGTGGGAATGGGGTGGGGAGCAATGATGAATTATTGCAGGCAGACTTGAGTTTGCTAAATTTGGTTCAAGTGAGATTCTTGATTAATAGAACCTGAAGTGCAAGCATGATCATAACCAACTTTCATCATACCAGGCACCACGCTAAATGGTTTCATGCAGTATCTCATATAATCCTCATAGCAATCCTATTCAGTCAGTACTGCCATTATTCCAAGTTTGAAGAAGAAACTTATGCACAGCAAGGATATAGATCTTACCTAAGCTAGTGATGAATTATAAATTCAAGGTCAAGCTCACTCAAGAGCAACATAAGTTTTCAAAATGGAATGTGAGCCATTGGGACATTTTAAGCTTCTCTATGTATTTATTTTTCATCCAAAACCAAGACTAAAAATATACTATGTGAATTATTACTGGCACCCTAAGTCTGAATATCAAATGATCCCTTGTCACACACAGCATCGGAGACACCCTGTAGGCAGAGTACAGTCCTCCCAGTCAGAGGGTTGATAATGGGGCTTTCATCTTCCATCCTCTTCAGATATCAAGAGGTGCTGCTATTCACACATAGTCTAAAGAGAGCAGAATCATTGATACCTTCTACTGAGGTGGGGAGTGAGCATGAAAATATTCTGATCAACCCAGAATTTCACAGGTTGTCCTATGGAAAAATTCTGAATAGATTTGTCAAACTTAAAAGTGAGTTCCACATTTTTCGTTTGTAAAAAAGGTGTTTTGTATTTTCAGACTCTTACTATGATAACAAATGTTACCAAGCAGATATTTTTGAAAAAATAAACACACTTCATCTGTCCCTTCAAGGTAAAGGTGACATTTTAACAAGTAAGAAAGTCTTTCTAAAGAAACTTGTATATGAAAAGAGCATTTTGGAAATGGTTTGAGTTATTCTTCTGTTGGTACAAATAGTATAAATGTGACAAATGTCAGCACTCTTTAAAAAGTTGAAAATGTAATTTTCTACGCTGTTTAAAGATTTTCTAAACAAAGAATTTCAATGGCTTTTGAACCCATCCGTTAAAAATAGTAACAGTAGAAGAACAGTGCAAGTTTACTTTGTAAGAACAACTGGTAGACATCAAGGAAGATAAGGATAAAAATTTCCAAGCCAAATTCAATCAATTTGCATAATTTGCAAATAAGATTGGAAAATAAACGATCATGATTTATTAATTCCAGCCAGCGATTCATTTTATCTTTTGTCTTTGTGTCCCTTGGCAAAGGAAATTTTTTAGTTCTGACAGTCTTGAAAACCAAGATTTAAGTTATTCTGCCTAAGTTTAGAACCAGCTCCTCAAATTGTTTTTATCATAACGTGTTTAACAAAGATTTACTGAACCATTGCTCTTGCTAAAACATGTTAATTCTTTTTGATGAAGGCAAAATATCTTTACACTGTTAGAAAATAAAATTAAAAATCAGTTTAAGAATATTATTTCATCTTTTACCTCATTTTTCAAATTTTCTTTTTTGTTGTTGCTTTTACTTTACAGAAGACATTGGCAGAGTAGTCCATGTATGTAATTTGTAAACAGATATACACATATTGGGGTTTGATCAACATTTGCTTCATTAAAGATATACAGCCAAAGAAATTTTGGAGCCTGCTGCAATGCTCCCAGCAGTTTCTAGACCTGCAGTCTGTGAAAAGGAAGTCAAGGCGCTGAAGAGCATCAGTCAACCCCACAGGCTTTATATCTTCACATATATTAAGGTTAATTATATTTTATAAACGGAATCTAATTGTATTTAGCCACCAGATAAGAAGCCAAAATCTTAGGTGCGTCCCCTGCTGCCAGAGGCCCTGAAGTTTGGCCCAGAACAATCCCATAGATGGACTGTGCCCTGCTACCTGTCATCATGTTAGAGGGGGCCAGGCTTGAGAAGAAAAATGAGTGGGGGGAGGTCTGTTTCCTAAGCAATCTCAAAATAGCTCTCTGAACTGGCTGGGGTAACCCTAATCCTCCACTGTGCCAGCAGCACAGCTCAGTGTGGTCCCCAGCGACACAGTCCCTCGGTCACCTAGGCTGAGAGGCTGCCCTGTCCTTCCCTTCTGTTAGCACAGATAATCCAAAAGTGTCAACAGAGGAATCGTGAATAGTTAATGTGACCCCCCAAAGCTTAATACACGAAGGGAAAGTTTACCTGCAAGCTCAAGGATTGCCTGGAGCTCTTTAGACATGAAAGGCTGTAGTAATACCCTCTGGAGTCATCTCCTCTCTCCCCCATCTTACCTTTCTTTTTCTGTGGGCTTTGGACATCTCACCCACACCCCAAAATGGGCAACCCCCTCCATCCTTGAGGCATGTGTAGGCCTGATGACAGCAAGGGTTCATCTCTGAATGCAGCTAGTGAAACTGACTTTCTACCCAGAGGACTTTCTTTAACTCATCCCCCTGTCTTCCAGGTAGGTCGAGACAGTCTTTGAGCATCTCTATGCAGTTAATGAACAGAGTGCCTAAGCATCCTTGAAGGCCTGTATAAGCCTCCAATCTGTGAACACTCGTCTGTTATGTGAATTGTTATCTCTCTGGTAACAGGACCCTTTCTGGGCTCTCCCACCTCACTACCCTCATCGTCCTCACCCATCTGATTGTTTTCCTTCCCACTTCTTTCTCTAATCTCAGAAGCACCTTTGGCTAAAATGAAATCATTCTTGGTGATGGTCTGAAGGTGATTTAAAAGTATAAAATGCTTTTTCTTATTTTCTTTTCAAAACAAAGTGAGTTCTTAGAGAAGAAGCAAACCAAATCTGGGCTAATAGAAACCAGAAAAGCAGTTGTCTCTGTGGGTATTGCCTGCGATGAGCAGGGGAGAAAGCTCTAGGGTGGTGGAAATGTTCCACAATGTAATCTGGGTAGTGATACATGTATGTACACATATGTAAAGACTCATGGAGCTCTACACTTTATAGTATGAAAATTCTATGTCAAATTTGAAAAGGAAAGTAAAAATACAATAAGCTATGTTCTTCAGGGCTTCAGAAGCTGGTATGGGGCTCAGACTAGGAAGGCTGGAAGGCCGCGTGGAATTGTGGGCAGCTGGGAAGACACGCTCTACCTGCTGCTTGGTGCGGTGTCTAACCAGGGTTGCTGAGCCCCATGGAAATCCCCGGGTGGATTGAGCCAGGCTCTCCTGAAGGAGCCAAGGATTGTGTTGTTGTTGTTGTTGTTTCCCTTGGGACAGGGTCTGGCTCCGACACCCAGACTGGAGTGCAGCAGTGTGATCATGGCTCACTGTAGCCTCAACCCCTTGGGCTCAAGCAATCCTCGCACTTCCACCTCCAGAGTAGCTGGGACTACAGGTGTGTGCTATGATGACTGGCTACTCTTTATTTTTTATTTTTTGTAAAGA
This sequence comes from Papio anubis, assembly GCF_008728515.1. Taxonomy (NCBI): domain Eukaryota; kingdom Metazoa; phylum Chordata; class Mammalia; order Primates; family Cercopithecidae; genus Papio; species Papio anubis. Next base: position 98,643,368 of record NC_044978.1, read on the forward strand.
TAGGGTCTTCCTGTATTGCCCAGGCTAGTCTCAATCTCCTGAGCTTAAGCAGTCAGCCTGCCTCCACCTCCCGAAGTGCTGGGATTACAGGCATGAGCCACTGTGCCTGGCTGAGCCTAGAGTTTTAAAAATTCATCTTGAACGCTATTTTGTGCCAGGTACAATGCTGGGCGCTTTATGTGCATCATCTCATTTAATCCCCAAAATAACCCTGGAATGGGGAACTGTTATCCTTATGGGGCAGTCGGGCAACCTGAGCCCCCAAGGCTGGGCAGGTGGTCCAGGGGCATGCAGCTCATCATTTGGCAAACCCTGTGCTCCCTTCACACTCCCTCTGTATCGCCCTCTCAATTAGAATTTCCTTGTGGATATTTTTCTTTGCTAGTAGGATGTGTCATTCTTTTTTTTTTTTTTTTTTTTTGAGATGGAGTCTCACTCTGTTGCCCAGGCTGGAGTGCAGTGGTGCGATCATGGTTCACTGCAAACTCCACCTCCCAGGTTCAAGTGATTCTCATGCCTTAGCCTCCCAAGTAGCTCTGATTACAGGTGTGCACCATCTTAACCAGCTAACGTTTCATATTTTTAGGGTTTCACCATGTTGGCCAGGACTGTCTTGAAATCCTGGCCTCAAGTGATCCGCCCTCCTTGGCCTCCCAAAATACTGAGATTACAGGTGTGAGCCACCGTGCTCGCCCAGGATGTGACATTCTTTTTTTTTTTTTTTTTCTTTTTTTTGAGACGGAGTCTCTCTCTGTCGCCCAGGCTGGAGTGCAGTGGCCGGATCTCGGCTCACGGCAAGCTCCGCCCCCCGGGTTTACACCATTCTCCTGCCTCAGCCTCCCCAGTAGCTGGGACTACAGGTGCCCGCCACCGTGCCTGGCTAGTTTTTTGTATTTTTCAGTAGAGACGGGGTTTCACCATGTTAGCCAGGATGGTCTCTATCTCCTGACCTCGTGATCCGCCCGTCTCGGCCTCCCAAAGTGCCGGGATTACAGGCTTGAGCCACCGCGCCCAGCCAGGATGTGACATTCTTTACCTCATGTTGTGACGACAGAAAAGTAACAGATGGATAGACTAAGAGGAGGACTTCCCTAAAAAACATTGCCCTGGAGATTTAGCCTTCCTTCTCACCAAGAAGGAAAAATGAAAGTCATCTCTAATCTAGCTCCCAAGAGAGGAGTCTTTCTAGCTGTGCCTCCGGTGGCTTCCCTTTAGTTCTGATTGCAGTGGCTGGCAGCCAGCCTCCGAGGATTACTCAGCATGTTTGACCTCTCCAGAGGGGATGCTTTAACTTTGTAAATGTATGAGTGAATGAGGAGAATGTATACTTTCTTCCCAGAGTAATCCACCTGGGCGACTTTAGGTAGCTACTCTTTAAGTCGCCAGTCCTCTGTTGTTTTGGGGTCATGCACAAGCTTCAGCAACGTCCATCACGTTCTTCCACGGAGTGGAATATGATGCTTCAATTGTCAGGGGCCCATGGTCTATCGGCATTTACTATATACCACGTGCCATATGCTTTTGGCATCTTAGAGCTTGTTCTGCACCCTGTTCTGCCTCTTGGTAGTCTCAGGAGCAAATTATTTAACGTCTCCAAGCCTCATTTTCCTCGTTTTTAAAATGAAGATGATTACTACAACAAACAATAACAAAAACAGTAGTCTTAATTAGGCTAATTTTATGTGCCAGAGACTGTGCTAAGCACTTTTCATATGTGGACTCAGTTCAATTCTCACGACCCCATGAAGCAGAACTGTTGTTATCTCCTGCTGACAGATGAGTAAACTGAGACACAGCCAGGACTGAGTTGCACAGTCAGGAATTTAATTAAGTGTGCCTAATCCAGAGCCTAAACTCTTTAATTTTCATGCTTCTATTCTCACCTCAAAATGTTGCTGTGAAGCGTTTATAATATTTGTGACAGCACTTTGTAAACAATAAAGCAAAAGCAAAATATTAATATCATTATTATTCTTCTAACTTCATGAAAAAAGAGTTAGAAATAAGAGACACAGGCCATGCCTTTGAGAAATTTATAAGCCAGAAGATTAGATGGGCAAAACCCCATAAAAACATGAACTAAAAATGCCCAACTGTGTAAAGCACGCAGCCATCTGAAACTGTAGAGAGAAATGCACCCAGGGGATGTTGGAATCTGTAGAATGAATGGAGCTAGAGGGTGTTGGTGTGAGAAGACCTTGCAGGAGTATCCTGCCATTCAACTGGGACACAGTGGAAGAGGCGTTTCAGGAGGCGGAACAGCCTGTTAGGTTTTGTGGGAGCTGAGTGCACAGGTTGCCTGGGCTAAGGGAAAGTGTAAGTTCAGTGAGGTGCTTAGTAAAAGACAACAGAGGAGTGAGAGAGGCCCTGGCCAGGGGACCAGGAGACCACATTATCCAGGACCCTAATTGGATTTACAACACTACAGTGAGCCACTGTGGGTGTCTGACAAGAGATGCGATGTGACAGAAAGACACACCAAAAGGCTGGTAAAGACAACAGCCCAAGGCAAGGAGTTTGTTGCAAATAGTTCAGGGATTAGATGGACATGCTTCTGCAGAGGAGGAATGTGTCATGGCTTGGGAAACTACTAAAAAGAAGAATCCGGCCAGGCACGGTGGCTCATGCTCTAATCCCAGCACTTTGGGAGTTCAAGGCGGGTGGATCACCTGAGGTCAAGAGTTCGAGACCAGCCTGGCCAACATGGAGAAACCCCGTCTCTACTAAAAATACAAAATTATCTGGGCGTGGTAGTGCATGCCTGCAATCCCAGGTACCTGGGAGGCTGAGACAGGAGAATCGTTTGAACCTGGGAGGCAGAGTTTGTGGTGAGCCAAGATTGTGCCATTGTACTCCAGCCTGGGCAATAAGAGTGAAACTCTGTCTTAAAAAAAAAAAGAAGAAAAAAAGAAAAGGAAGAAGAGGAGGAGGAGGAGGAAGAAGAAGAAGAAGAAGGAGGAGGAGGAGGAGAAAGAAGAAAGGAGGAGGAGGAGGAGGAGGAGGGGAAAGGGGAGAAGAAGGAGAAGAAGGAGAAGGAAGGAAGGAGGGAGAGGGAGAGGGAGAAAGAAGAAGAAGAAGGAGAAGAAGGAGAAAGAAGAAGGAGGAGAAGGAGGAGAAGGAGGAGAACGAGGAGGAGGAGGAGGAGAAGGAGGAGGAGGAGAAGAAGAAGAAGAAGAAGAAGAAGAAGAAGAAGAAGAAGAAGAAGAAGAAGAAGAAGAAGAAGAAGAAAAGCACAAGGAGAGGAGGAGGAGGAGGAGGAGGGAGGAGGAGGAGGAGGAGGAAGAAGAAGGAAGAAGAAGGAAGAAGAAGAAGAAGAAGAAGAAGAAGAAGAAGAAGAAGAAGAAGAAGGAGGAGGAGGAGGAGGAGGAGGAGGAGGAGGAGGAGGAGGAGGAAGAAGAAGGAAGAAGAAGGAAGAAGAAAGGAGAAGGAGAAGAAGAAGAAGAAGAAGAGGAGAAGAAGAAGAATCCCCTCTCTGGAACCAGTCCCTTTGAAGGCCAGGGCAGTATCCAAGTGCTGTGGAGCTCACCACAGCAGTCCCAGCGACTGGCACTTCCTAGGCATATCATAAATATTTATTGCTTAACTGGACTTATTAAGAAATTGAATGCATGTAAAATGTAAAAGAAAACAAGTCAAGGATTAGAATCAGAGGACACTGATGACTACTGAGGGACCATGACACCAGAGGCACCATTGATGATTATGTGAAATTGAAGAAGAGTTGACATTCAGGAAATAAATTCATTATCTTGGAGAAAGTTGGAGGTGGTGGATGTAAGTGGTGATTCCTGACTAGAAACAAGAAATGAGGTTCAGGAAATATGAGAAGTCAGATGAATGATGCAGATTTGGAAGTCCATGGACAAACGAGTATCAGTTAGTATTCTTATTTGCAAGCAATAGAAACTCCCACCAGCTGATTTATATAGAAATAAATTTACTGAAAGGACAGTTTCTAATTCACAGGGGAATTTGGAGTCACTGGGGAATTTGGAGCACCAGGCAAATAAGTTTTGCAGCCAGAACCCCAGCCAAGTGAACTCCCCAGAACAAACCAGCAAGGAGAGCTGTGCCACCATGGCTGAGTCCCAGGTGACACCACTTGGCTTGCCAATCCAGTGGATGTGGGATGTTAGGCCCTCCACTAGTACCTCTGGCACTGCCCCTGTGGACAAGTTGTTACTACCACCTTCTCTACCCCCAAGAATAATCCCCTTCTGTTCTTGACTGTTGTGTCAGAGTCCCAGCCTTGGGGTCTGATGGACAGCATCTAGATCATTACCACACCTGAGTGGCAAGAGAAGCCAATAGGAAGGGGCTTTGCTTCTCACAAGATAAGTACAGTGGGGAAGGTGGTTCAGACACTGCTGCCGAAACCACACGTATTTATTTCAGAAAGGAAAGAGGTGAATTCAAAGCAGGAAGCACCAGGGGTTCATCCACTAGGACTGGCTTCACTCATTGAGAGAACAGGGCTGTGCTGATAGGGTAGATCCATTCTTCAATACCTACAAACTGTCTGCCATCAATCCCAACTTAATGCCTTTAATCAACAGTCATCTGTTTAAGACTGTTCCAGTTTGGGCCTATCATGGGGAGGGGGGAAGGGGGAGGCATTGCATTGGGAGTTATACCTGATGTAAATGACGAGTTGATGGGTGCTGACGAGTTGATGGGTGCAGCACAGCAACATGACACAAGTATACATATGTAACAAACCTGCACGTTATGCACATGTACCCTAGAACTTAAAGTATAATAAAAAAAAAAAAAAAAAAAAAGACTGTTCCAGTTTGAAATGTAAAATCCTTGGAAAGAACCACACTTTACTTTGTCATAAACCTTTCATGGGTCGCTTGTTTGTTTGGTTAATTGGTTGGTTGTTTGTATGAGACGGAGTCTCACTCTGCTGCCCAGGATGGAGTACAGTGACGTGATCTCAGCTCACTGCAACCTCTGTCTCCTGGGTTCAAGCCATTCTCCTGCCTCAGCCTCCCAAGCAGCTGGGATTACAGGCGTGCACCACTATGGGTGACTAATTTTTCATGTTTTTAGTAGAGACGGAGTTTTGCCATGTTGGCCAGACTGGTCTCGAACTCCTGGCCTCAAGTGATCTGCCCGCCTTGGCCTCCCAAAGTGTTGGAATTATAGGCATGAGACACTGTGCCCATCCTGTCATGAATCTTTCATGCACTGACTTTCAGGGTGGTGGGGAGTATAAGCTTGTACACACTTCTAGGCCCAGCATTGGAAGGGGCCTGAACCAAATGTTAATCCCTTGTAAAGATTTTTAGCTAGGCAGCTACTTTTGCTTGGGGACTCCCAACTCCAGTTTTTTCCTCTCATGGATTCTCAGTGGCCCAATCAATTTGTCACAACACTGTCCAACATGGTAAGTATTTTAATCAGGGAGAAATGACAGAAGAAAAAGGAGACTCATTTTTTGTGTTGCTCCTTCTACATGTGACACTGTGAGAATAGGGCCCCTATTCACGTTTGACGGATGCTGAAACTGAAGCTTGGGGTGATGTGACTTGCCCAAGGCCACAGCTGGTGTGCTGCAGAGATAGGGTCAAAGCTGGCTCCATCGTCTCCAAAGCCTGACAGCTTCCCCTGAGCTGCGTCATCTTTTCATGAAAAAAGAGGAAAATTTGTTTGCACCTTCCCAGTCAAAAGGTTAAAGGAAGGCAAGAGGTTGGTGGACTGTCTTGGGCTTGCCTTGACATGGATGTGCAGGGTTTCCTTGGGAGAGGATATGCAGTACTGAGGAAGAGAGAAAGACACAGAAACCAGCTCCTGCTTTATAACTTCACCTAGCACGCTGTATTTTTCCAGAAATCTTTCCAGCTGCAAGTACTAGAAACCCAACTCAAACCGGTCTCATAGGAAATGGGGATCTATTGGTTTGTAGGCCTGTAAAGCATGCCGAGAGTTCTCCCCATCTCTCTCTTTCTCCATCTCTCAGCTCAGCTTTCTTCTGTGTCTGCTTCACTCTCAGGCAGCCTGTCTCCACGTGGTGACACAGGTGGCCAGCAACAGTCTAGACTTACGTCTCACCAGCCTAGGATCCCCGCCCCCAGTTGACACAGTGGAACTTTTCCCCAACAGTTGTAGCAATTAACCAATCTTGTGAGCAAGGGGTTGGAACACCCTGACTGTACAGGCCTTGAGTTCATCCCTGCCCCCACCACCAAGAGTTCCATCAGCCTCCCCCGCATCACAGGGTTTGAAAACCACTGAAGTGCTGGCACAATAGGAAGGGATGCTGGAGGGGCAAAAGCTACAGATATCCACTGGAATGTACGCCACAAAAACAGCTAGGTTTTTTGTTTGTTTGTTTCATTAAAAAAAAAATTGTTTTAAATTTATTTATCACGTGTCCCTAGGGTTCAGAACAGGGCTGAACACCTGGCAGGCACATTCAAGAAACATTTCTTGAATGAATGATGGACCACAAAAATAAAAACATGTCCCTCCAGAATATGATGTCCAGGATAGCACAAATGGGAGATTGGGTACACTGCAGGTACAGACTAGAGTAGGGAGCAGAATCTCTGGTCCTGTAGACGAGTTGTGTGTCATTGAATGAATGACCCATGACTTCTAAAATGTTGGCATTCACCGCATGTCAATCACAGCATGAAACGGAGCTCTGGAATGCCAGTCTCCAGCAAGGGCAGGGCTTTTACGGTGCAGTTGCATACAAGTCCTCTGGGAATAAAGGGTGATAGGTCCTTTTTTTCTTATAGGCTTGTGTCTACAAGATAGATATGCTTCATGGGCTGCTGCTTTTCCTCCCCAGATTCCCACTGTGAAATGGAAAGCCAGCATGGTGGCACCCATTCACTTGGAGTGAATGTATGGTCCTGGTCTGACAGGAGCCTGAGTGGTAGCATTCTGGAATGCCTACTCAATTGCTGTTAATCCGGTCTCACGTTGTCTCTCATCAGTATGCTAACCCAGTGCCCCAGAGTGTAGTCTGGGGAGAACATGTACTTCAACCCCCTGCCCAAATTATCTCCCACTGTCATTACCACCCTTTGGCTTTTCCGTGGCACATGGGAATAGCTGGCCTTTTTGAATTAGTAAGTAGAATATGCCCAGTCAACGTGTCTCAGCCAAATGTGGATTTCTTGACAAAAGGCTGCAAGGATGTTAGACCTGGAAATACTTTTAGAGACAAAAACAAAAACAACCCCTGAAAAGTCACTGCAATAAACTGCCTGGTTAATATGCACCCAGTGTATTTTGCCATTGTGGAAACTGAACTTAATTTGTCTTAACATGATGCAGCTATTTAGCATTTCCTCCCCCTCCTCCTCCTTCTAGTTAATTCTGAGGGGAGATAAATCTTGAAAACAGACTTGGAGGGCACAGCAGGAGGCCCTGCAAAGTCATTTGGGTTGTGGTTTTCACAGTGCCCCTTTGCTATTTTCTGAGCAATTAAAACTTAAGCAGGAAAATAACGTGTTATTAAAGTGACTCACGAACATTATAGAGGCTGGGTGCATGGAATATTTAGCTTCTGACAAAGGGTTCCTTAGGCACCAATGGGTGTTCAAAAAAAATTCCTATCGCCCCAGTAACTTCTCTGAACACTAGAAACATAGGTAGAGAGGACTACACCCAGTGGGTTGTCAACCCTTTAACTCTAACATCATTCCAGAGAGGTAGGCAAGCTACTGAACTGTCAGTTCTTAAAGCAGGAAACAAAGGCTCCAGGAATTGAACAATTTTCCCCAGGCAATTTGTCTGAGTCAGTGACAGAAGCTCAGGTTCTCTGTCTGCAAAAACAAAGTGACAGTGCTGCACAGCATTAACCTCTAGGTCCCTCCCTTAGTATTGAGGGTTTGATCCTTGGTATTTTCTTCCTTGATCCAGGCAGCCATGACTACTGTTCATTTTGGTTTGCTATGATTATTTGACTCTCCTTTTCACCTCCACATGCCTTCGGACATGCTGTATTTCATTGAATCTAAGATACCATCGATTAGAAGATGAACCACTATTTTATATACTGCTAAAAAGGAAGAAATGTTGTCAATTAAACTGTGACATGACATTGATCGTGATTTAAGAGACGTTAAGATGTGGAGGAAAAAAGGAGTTCTAGAGTCCACCAAATATAGTACTTTATTATTTGTCTGCCTAGATTCAGAACTCTTTCTCTTCTTTAGGAAGCAAGTTTGGAGGAGTATGTACTTCTCCCCTCTGATCTTGTGGGCCCACTGAAAGTCACCCATCACTGTACTCTGCTCCTCTGCCCACGGAATGAGTATGAAACCCAAATGGACAGGTAGACTGCCCTGGGATTTTAAACACTGGAGGAGGAGAAGTGAGGGCTTTCTCTCCAGTGCCAAAGAAGATGTGGGGCCCTGGAACTTTGAGCAACCAGTGCTCCAGTCTTGTGGAGAAACCAGGTTTGAGAAAAAGAGCCGCTTATAGGAAAAACAGCTGAGATAGAGACAGAAGGGCATCTGCAGGTTTAAGCTTTTTGAATGCTTTTGCCCCAGTGGACAGAGCAGCACCAGTAAATTCTCCCATGCCAAACCTAGGTTTTATCCTTTGAAGTAAGAATCTTCTTCTTTTTTCTTTTCTTTTCTTTCTTTCTTTTCTTTTCTCTTTTTTTTTTTTTTTTTTTTTGAGACGGTCTTGCTGTGTTGCCCAGGCTGGAGTACAATGGCGTGATCTTGGCTCACTGCAGCCTCCGCATCCCGGGTTCAAACAATTCTCCCACCTCAGCCTCCAGAGTAGCTGGCATTACACACGCACACCACCACACCAGGCTAATTTTTGTATTTTTAGTCGAGACGGGGGTTCCACCATATTGGCCAGGCTAGTCTCGAACTCCTGACCTCAAGTGATCTACCCGCCTCGGCCTCCAAAGTTCTGGGATTACAGACATGAGCCACAGCACCCAACCAGAATCTTCTTTTACACAGATGCTAGTAGAATAACTAAGCCAATAGGATCCCTCCTTTTCTCTTCCAGCCATGCGTATGGGAACCCACTGTGATGTGCAGACAATGGACAGGAATGACAAACCTGCTTCTACCTTAACAGTTTAGCTACCATCTGCCATGACCAACGACTTGTGAACATAGGTTCATGCCTGGTGTTTTACCAAGGAAATAGAGTTGTATTTTTTTTCACAGTGAATTTCAATATTTTAAAGAAAGAGAAAACCAAAATACCTCTAGTGGGGCTGGGGGCAAAGAGGTAAAAGAAAAGGGAATACATATGTCAAGAAAAGACAAAAGAAGAACTAAAAAACAACAATCTGATTTTCTCTCCTAAAGTCCCTTCTGTTGACAATGCATTCCTGACCCTTTTTTCAAAATCTTGTTGGTGGAAAGAGTGGGCAGGGGTTGAAAATGAAGGATGAACCTTTTTAAAATTGCAGAAATAAAAATGTGGTCAAATAGTGCTGAAAAGAAGCTTAAGTTGCCTCAGACTGTGATGCTTTTAAATTTCTGAGGTTTGCTAATGAATACTTTTCTAAAACTTTTCTATATAAAACTTTAAAAACCATCAGGAAATTATACTAATCCACTTACCCTATTTTAACTCTTCAAATGTTCCTACAGCCTCTGATTTTCTATTGCAGAGAGAGGTTAGTGGAAAATTGCTTTTGAGGTTTCTTTTGTACGATAATAATCTTGGGCAGTACCCACCTTGCTGTGTCCTCGCGTGCGCCTTGTAAATTGATTCCAAGCTGCTCCCTTATTCAAAAACCCAATCCCCTTGGAAACCAGAAAGAAAATGAATAGTGGTAGGAGCCTATTTTACTAGTATCAAGATCAAAACCTTCATTACACAAATTTGTTTGTCCTTTGGTGCCTTTTAGGTCAGAAATATTCATTATGTATTGGTGCTAATCTCACATTTCTGCAATACTTTTTAATCTAGATGGACCCCAAAGTTGCAGAGTTGTCTAACCCTTAATCACACACACACACACACACAACCCTTAATCTCTCTCTCTCACACACACACACACACATACACAATCATTTTTTCCTCCTGCACCTGAGTATTTTATTATTCTACTTACTTTATGGTGTTTTCTGAAGGTTTATTAACTTTTTATATAGAGAAATGTTGAATGGAGGTGATATTATTACCTTATGGATCTTTGATCAGAGCTTTTCTGCCAGAAGATGCCTTTTGTGGGAAAACTGAATGAAAGAAAAATGGCTTACCATGGAGCAATCACTTAAGTATTACACTTACATCGAGCCCATTGGGGAATGCTGTGCTGCCTCTTTTATTTCTACAGGAGAAAAGGAAAAGAAGTTTGAAATAGAATCACTACCTATCACAGTATCACCAGTTTTTGAAGGTATCTGAAAGATAACTTATTAAACTGATTCATTAGTGAAAATACTCCTTTCACCAGAATATGAATGGGAAATACTCCAGTGACTGTGGTGTGGGTCTGAGATTCCTGCAGTATGTTTCCTTCTCCCCGTATCTTCATATCTGGACTCACTGGAGCCCTCCATGGGCCACCCTAACCTCTCCTTGTTTCCGAGCTAATTCCCATAGAGTTAATCACCATTATTCCCTTATTGTTCTATCTTATGGCAGTAAGGCTGCCCAAAGGCTGGTGTACCCCAAAATATAACATGAGTATCAGAGCACCCCAGGCCTCCCTTTGTGGTATAGGCCAGAGGCCCAGCCTGCCTCCATCTCCCTGTCTTAGAACTCCCTCTAAGTTCTTGTTCAGACTTTAACCTCTATCCACCTGACTGTGGCTCTTGGCAGTTCTCCTTCCCAGTGAGGATCTCATGAACATCTGCTTTTCTTGTCTGCCCAGCATGTTTCCCTCTTTCCTGTGATATCAGACATTAACTTAAATTTTGGCAAACTATCCACTGTCATGTTTATAGTTCATGGGGCTTGGGTCGGTGTGACGTCATCTCAGTCCCAGCTCTAGAAGTTAATACATGGCCCAAACCTAGCCAATCAGTGTATAGGTATATTTAACCCTGTGGCCACAGTGATTGGTTCAGAGATAAACAAGTGACACAAGTTGGTCCAGCGAGAATCAGTCCTGAGATTTGAGTTAAAAGTATTGAATAGAAGCCCTTTCCACAATACCATTTCTCAGTAATGACACTACTGACACTTAAGTCCAGATAACTTTGTTGTGGGGTGCTGTCCCGTGCATTGTAGGATGTTGAGCAACATTCCTGAACTATATCTGATTAGTAACTACTCCCCTTCCCAGCTGTGACAACAAAAAGGGTCTCCTGACACTGCCAAAAGTCCTCAGGAGTGGATTGATGTGGGAAAGTTCAATCACTCATGGTTCAAAACTACTGGAATAGACTGACTACTACGTGATGTGTCCCTGGAACTGCTAGGGGATCCCATGTGAAAAAAATCTTGCCTGATAGTGATGCCAACACATAGAAAGGTAGGGCCAAGAGAAGACACAAAGACCCAATAACATTCTTGAAGCTCCTACATATTTTGTTCTCCTATGCATTAAGCCAGTCCCAACTAAGCGAGGATGTTCACTCTCACCACTTCTATTCAGTATTGTGTTATGTAGGTCTTATCCAGACCCAAATACAAAAACTGCAAATAAAAGCCATAAAGATATGGAAAGAAGAAAAATAAAATTGCCTTTATTTACAGAAAATATAGTCTTCTATGTAGAAAATTCTAAGGAATCTAAAAAAAAAAAAGACCTAATAAAACTAATAAGTAAGCTTAGCAAGTTTGGAGAATAAAAAACCTAATAAAACTAACAAGTAAGCTTAGCAAGTTTGAGAATAAAGAGCTGCAATCAATATAATTGCAGCTTTCAATTATACTTTGATATATTAGAAATGAACAACTATAAATTTCAATTTTAAAACAGTATCATTTAAAACAGCATCAAAAATACAAAATTCTTTGGGATAAATTTAACAAACTATTTAAAACCTATATCCTAAAAATTATAAGATCTTAACGAGAGGAGAGATAGACCAGATGCATGGTTAGAAGATTCAAGATTGTTAAGGTGTCAAACCTCTCGACGTTAGTCTATAGATTCAATACAATCCTAATGAAAGGCCTAACAGAATTTTATTTTATTTTATTTTTGAGATGGAGTCTCAGCCCAGTCTGGAGTGCAGTGGCGTGATTTCGGCTCACTGCAACCTCTGCCTCCCGGGTTCAAGTGATTCTCCTGCCTTAGACTCCTGAGTAGCTGGGACTACAGGCTAGCCGCCACCACGCCCGGCTAATTTTTGTATTTTTAGTAGAGTCGGGATTTCAACATGTTGGCCAGGCTGGTCTCAAACTCCTGACCTCAGGTGATCCACCCGCCTCGGCCTCCCAAAGTGCTGGGATTACAGAAGTGAGCCACCGCACCTGGCCAGGATTTTTTAAAATAGAAATTGATGAGCCAATTCTAACATTTATTTAGAAATATAAAAGGTCTATAATAAAACAGTCAAAGCAATTTTACGAAAAAAAGGACAAAGTTGGAAGACTTACACCTCCTGATTCAAGATCTATTATAAAGCTACAGTAAGGAAGACAGCGTGGTATTAGCATAAAGACAGATATATAGATCAAAGGTACAGAACAAAGAATCCAGAAATGTACCCAAATTAATATCACAAATTGGTTTTTGACAAAGGTGTCAAGGCAATTTGAGAGGAAAGAATAATCTTTTCAACCAATGGTACTACAGCAATTGGATATCCATATGCCTCAAAAATGAATCTCATTTGTCTAACATTGTATACAAAACTTAGTTCAGAATAGATCATATATTGATTTGTAAAATACAACACTAAAATTCTAGAAAAAATAGAAGAAAAGCTTAGTGATCTGAGATTAGGCAAACAAGTTTCAAAATAGGACTAAAAAAGCAAGAAGTATAGAGCAAAAAATGCTAAATTAAAATTCATTAAATTTAAGATATTTACTCATCAAAAGACACCATTAAGAAAATGAAAAGAGAAGCTGCAAGTGGGGAGAAAATATTTGCAAAAAAATATCTGCCAAAGGACTTATATTCAGAATATATAAAGAACTCTTTCAACTCAACAAACAGAAGACAAACAACCAAATTATTAAAAAATTGGCAAAAGATTTCAATAGACACTTCATCAGGGAAGATATACGGATGTCAGACAAACACATGAAAAAAGGTGTTAGAAATCATTAAGTTATTAAGGAAATGCGATGCAAAGCCACAATGACTGTACTCACCAGAATGGACTAAAATTAAAATGATTGACAATACCAAGTGTGGACAAGGGTATGGAGCAACTTTAACTTTTATGCATTGTTGCTAGGAATTCAAAATAGTACAGCAAACTTGAAAAAGAGGCCTACAAATCTTGAAAACTGAAACATTCTATATGATTCAACAATTCCATTCCTAGATAGCTGCCCAGGAGAAATGAAAACATACATCCACACAAGACTTACATGCAAATGATTTTCATTTCAGTATTATTAATAAGATCCCCAAAATGAAAGTATTCCAAATGTTTGTCATGAATGGATAAACAAGTTGTGGTACATCCATACAATGGAACAGTATTCAGCAATAAAAAGGAATGGAACTCATGATACATAGTCAAATATTACATTATGCTAAGTTAAATAAATGAAGCATAAAGACTATATACTGTATGTGGTTCTAGTCTACATAATTCTGTCATAGTCTATATTCTGTCTGTTATATCTAGAAAAGGCAAGATTCTAGTAATATGAAGCAGATGGTGGTTGCCAAGTACCAGGATTTGGGAAGGAGACTGACTGCAAAGAGCCACAGTGCAACTTTTGGAGGACTGAAAATGTTCTATGCTTTTATTTTGGTGGTGGTGACAGGACTGTCATATTTTCAAAGCTAACTGAATTGTACATCTTAAATAGATGTGTTTTATTGTATATAAACTCTATTTTAATAAAGCTGCCTCCAAAAGGCAAGGATAGTAGCACATGTAGGGTATCTACATCTGTATCTTATGAACATTAGAAGGATGCCATGAACCAGGAGTCAGGAGATAGTAAGTATTCTAGGTTTTCGGGCCATTCAGTCTCTGACACAGCTTCTCAAGTATGCCTTTGTTGTGCTCATGCAGCTATAGACCAGTAAATGAATGGGAGTGGCTGTGTTCCAACAAAACTTTAAGAACACTGAAATTTAAATTTTATATAATTTCCACGTCATGAAATATTCATTTTCTTCTATATTTTCCCCTCTAAACATTTAAAAATGTAAAAACTATTCTTAGCTAGCAGGCCATACAAAAACAGATGGCAAACCAGATTTGGCCCACAGGCTGTAGCTTGACAACCTCTGGTATAAACATATGTTAGTAAAAATACAACAATTATCGTGGCTATGTTGAAGAGGTGATGATGCAGGTGAAATCTCTAATACAGTCATATCTACATGTTAGAGATCTGCGTGTACAATAATCAACAGAATACATTTTATTTTTACTTATTCTGTAATAGTGCCAATTTGCTTGCCATATTAATATTACTTTTGGAGTAATGGGCTTTAAAAATCAAGACTTATTAAATCAAGTTCAACTTTAAAACAGGACACCCATATAAATTCACTTTTCCTGGTAAAAAGATATTTTTGATATATTTGATTTTTAAAAGCTTTTGTATTTACTGCATCCATGCCACACATTACCTTGGGTTTTTTTTTTTTCCTTTACCTTCTGTCCAAATCATAGGTTATGTGGGGGGCTTTGCACTTACTTTATTCTCTGAAATTTTCCTCTTCTACATATCAACATTTCCCTGAAGAAACTTTCCATTTTCAGTCTCTGCTGAAAAACTCATATTAATGAAGCCTTTTCTGGCCTGTCCATCCTCTACCCACTCCCCACCTCTCACAATAAATAGTAAACCACTCTCCTAGTCCTCTCACCCTACTTTCCTTTTTTCCCCCAAAACACTTATAACCTTCTGTTACATTGTATCTTTACTTGTTTGATTGTTTTCTCTTTCCTCTTACTAGAATAAGCTTCATGAGGGTGAAGATTTTGCATTTTCCAACACTTCATAATTCCAGTTCCCAGAAGAGTGCCTAGCAAGTAGTAGGTGCTCAATATGTGACTTACTGAATGAGTAATCTGGGAATGAACAGAGTACGATTTTCATAGGAGCATCATCCAACAACTGCCATTTACTGAGCAAAAATTATATCTTTCTTCATGGTCAACGTGTAATTTAAAAGAAAAGTCTGGGGCATCCAGAATGGTGGAAAAAACACCACTTCACACCAGCCAGTTAGGAAGACAAACAGATCACACTAAAGGGGTGTCATAAGGACCCCTGAGGAGCCCTCATGGAAAGAGCTTTCTTTTGGGAATACGTCTTATAAGGTTTTGAGCAACTGCCATGTTGGAGAACTTTCAGTGACCATGTCTTCTGCTGAAAATAGAATGGCCCTTTACTTTCCCTTAACTAAACTTCTTTCTAACGTTTTCTCGTCAGAATGCTTATAAAGAGGGCAGATTATTTACAAGGAGGGTGTTTCCCAGGTTTCACAGGGGAGTCTGGAACAAAACAGAGTGTGTTAGACTCCCAGAAGGCAATTCAAGCCTTGTGAATTACAGATATCCATTGCACAAAGGTTATAATACGTGTGTGTATATATATCTATATCTATATATGTAAAAGCACATTTCACCGTCTCCAAACTGCAGTGTCAAATTGTAGAATCTGTGCCTTTGAAGTTCTTGACATATAATGTTGACATTTTCAGACTCTCAGTTCTATGATGAAAGATTAGAATGATGGTTGTGAACAAGAATGACCTATAGAAAGACATTTTCTGAAGTGGTGAAAACATTTTTTTTAACAGATGGAGAGCTTTTCTTTTAAATTACATGTTGACCACGAAGAAAAAAAAAAAAGAGAGAGAAAATAGAGAAAAGAAACATACAAATTCGTTTTAATTTTCTTTACAAAATCTTATAGGAACTAACAAATACAAACTTTGAGCAGATTTGTGTTTGAAACATCTTTGTTTTTTGCCATAGTTGAAAACATTTTCATGGGGAAAATATGGTCCATATTTTCCTAGAACATAAGAATTGTGTCAAAATGAATCTGATGTTGATGTGTAAAAATTAGCAACTAAGTTTGAATTCAGACACTGTTGTCTAAATATTTATTCTGACTCTTGGCCTTGAAGGAGAACATTAATGAGTGTTCTCCCTCTCTCTTGTATGTATGATATTTACTTGATTTTAAGAAACACTCTTTTCTCATTTTAATACATCTAAATTCAGAATGTCTTTTAATGGATGGCATCTCGCAACTATACTTGTCAACATTTTTTCTCTCTTTGTGATTTATAAAATAATATTGATTCTTACAGTTGATACCACCTTACATTCCATGAAATAAGGTATATGTAAAATATGTTTCATTGTTTTTATTTTTATTTTCTTCCTCATCAGGGACCATTCCCTGCCTCTTTTCCCCAATTTCCTTATGAAGCTTAAGAGCAAACCCAGTACAAAAGAAAGACTTCATACTATTGACTCACGGGCTCCATATTAAGGTTCAATACTTCAAGCGATAAGTTTGTCTTATATTTTCAGAACCTATACCTTTAAAACTCACATGAACAAAGTTATTATTTACAAGCACCTGTTTAGCACAAGTTGCTATGAATGTCTCCGATTTGATGTATTTTCTTCCCTTTCTTGTTTTTTTTTCCTTTCTCCAGACAGATTTCTCACCTACTTATTGCTCAGATAGTAAATCTGAATTTAATCTAGGATATGACTTAGGAAATTATAATATTCATGGTGTGTTCTCCATATGTCCAGCAACTCACCATCCTAACAAGGGTTTCAGGACTAACTACATGTTAGAGGTGCTCAGACAGTATCTGGAGGACTTTGCTTCAGGATCAGACCCCAAAAGTTCAGGTCAGACTCATGGAGAAAGAATAGGTTATGGGGCCAGAGGGACCTGAGTTTGAACCTGTCATGAGGTGTGAATTTATATGCAAGATTAGAACAACAATACCTACCTTGCAAGGTTATCCTAAAGACTGGATGTGTATCAAATGTTTGACAATAGGAGGGCTTAAGAAATGGTCGTTAATAGTATTATTCAAGATCATGTATAAGAAAAGGTGAGCCCAGGAGAAATTTGGCAAGTTGTTGCACCCTTTAGCCTTCTTTTGTATCCTTGTTTGTTCATTGTTAGAGTCACAGCATTCTAATATTTACACCTTTGCCCTGCCACAAATTATATACCCTTAGAATAGCTCTCAGTTGGGTATCTGTTATCACCTACTGAGATTTCAACACAAATTAACAGTGAGCTAGACAGGCCTGGGTTAGAATTCTGGCTCTGCCACTCACCAGCTAAGTTACCCTGGGCATGTGCTTCCCCTTTGCATTAGTTAGGGTTCTCCAGAGAAGCAGAACCACTAGGATACATGGAGATAGACATAGATAAGATACAGACACAGGCACAGACATAGATACCGATACAGATGCAGATATGGATACGGGTTCAGATACAGGTAGAGATACAAATATAGGTACAGTATAAATACAGGTACAGATACAGACACAGATATAAATATCAATTATATAGATATAAATGTAGATCATCAGAAGAAACTGGCTCGTGAAATTATGAATTCTCACAAGTCCTAAAATCTGCAGGGTGAGTTGAAAAGTAGGAGGCCCAGGAGAGCTGATGATTTAGTTCCAGTCCAAGTCTGAAGGCCTGAGAACTAGGATAACCCATGTTTAGTATTCTGGTCTAGAGGCTTGGAGATTTGAGACCAAGAAGAGTCAATGTTTCGGTTTGAGTTCGAAGGAAGGGAAAAGCTGATATTCAAAGGCAGTCAGACAGGAAGAATTTTCTCTTACTAGAGGGAGGGTCAGCCTTTGTGTTCCATTCAGACCTTCAAAAGGTTTGATGAAGCCCTGCCACATTAGGGAAGGCAATCCTGCTTTACAGCCTACCGAGTTAAGTGTTAATCTCATCCAAAAACACCATCACAGAAATACCAAGAATAATGTTTGACCAAGTACCTAGGCATGCTGTGGCCCAGCCAAGTTGACACTAAAAGTAACCATCACAATCTGTCTGAGTTTCACTGTCCTTTTTGTAAAAGGGAGATAATAAGCATATTTCATCATGGGATTACTGTCAGGAGCAAATGAGGTCATATATTGCAGGTTCCTGGTGTTCAGTAAAAAAAAAATCTTTTCCTGAAGCCCATTATACTCACAATCCATCCTAGGTCAAGCCTACACCCTAAATACAAATGTTAATAAGTCCTCTCTACAATTAAAGCAGTCCTGCTCCAGTAAACTTCTTCACGGCATTCACACATTGTGTAGCAAGGAGAGAAGAACAAATTTTATACTTAGGAAGAGTCCTGTTTCACCAACTAACGCATGTGTGTCCATCACAATTTCCTTCCTGATCTTAGTGTTCCTTGCAAGGCAAGGCAAATCAGAGGGCCAAAGTAGTCACAGTTTCTCCAGCCTAAAGCAGATTGTGAGCAGTCCAACTGCTCTCCCTTGCCTTTACTTCTTTTGTAAATCAGATTGCTGAGGCGAGAAAGATGAGATGGTGTTTCACCTGGTCAGCACTGGGGGAGTGCAGCCAGACATCACTGCAAAATCACTCTGCATTTTCTTCCTCAATATTCCATTCAGACCTTCGGTTTATGTGATTATTGCATTTTCCTTTCAAATCGCACCCTAACTCCCATCCCATGTTTCTTTCCACTGTTACAATTTTCAGATTATAGTAATTTCTTTCCAATGTGTTTAATCTTGAGTAAAATCAATATGGCTATGCTACTTTCCATCAATCTAATCTTAAGTGAATTGAACCTTGTTTTCATTTGGAAGAGAGAGGGGTTGGGTAAGACCACATAGAAAACAACAATGACTATATCACATTAGTCTGTATTATTATCTGTAGCCCCACATATGTTTTTACATTGACCTTTGCTGGAATCATTTTAGATCCAATTCCTGGTGATCTCACGTTGAGGTCCATAGACTGACCCACTTCACCAAAATTGAAAGAAAAGGAACCAGTAGATAACTAAATATTTGACTTTTCCTGGTATTATTAAAATAATCACACTTGCTCTTATTTTAATGCAAAGTAATTGCAGATCTTGAATTTAAATCTAGGTCATCCTGACTCTCATAATATATCTAATCCAAGTATACACATTTCTTCCCTTTGGGTCCTTTTTGGGAAATATGACATATACAGCTAAGGTTAACAACTGCTGTCAGAAAAGCAGCTCTTAATGAGAAAGTTTGGCGTTTCAGAAGACTCCTGGCATGCAACTTCCTGTTCTTATGATATTTGAAAAATATACATAAAGGCTGAAAATAATTTTGACTAAAAATCAAAACAAAAATAGTCTCTTGGAAATAGTCATCTTCTGGCTGAATTAAATGGCTTTGCTCCTGCGGCACGTGTTGTCTGCCTTTTGTGAAATCTCTGGCTGCATGGTAAGGTGCTTGGCACCAGGTTCCTGGCCCTGTGACTAAGTAGTGGCAGTTGTGGAGGAGTGAAGGTTGGGGCATTCACTGTGTCCCACCTTCTCTCCCAGCTACTCTCTAAACAGGTGGTTCCCACTAATATGACTTTGCTCCCAGCAAAATTGCTGAAAAAGACTTGAATCCCTACATGCATTCATGTATTTATCGACTTCATTCCAAAAACAATGGGCCCTATGGTATTTGCGTGTACAATTCTTGGCTCATTCCAGGTTGCCCACAGGTTCAGAAAGTGAACCTCACTATTGTAAGTGCAAAGGTCAAATGTTAATGACCTTGCTTAGCAACTCCTGAATAATGAAATTGGTGTTCAGGAGGAAAAAAGGGTATGAACCAGGTGAAATGCTGAGTAACGGAGGGTGCATAAAGGAAGAACATTTAACACCTGCACAGACATTCCCTTTGTTTATAACCTGGGGAGCGGCTTGCCCTGCCTGTTGGCATTCACCCTGAGGACAGATACTCTGTGAGGAATCTACCTACTTAAGATCGACCAATTTTCTCACCTTACAGATGTACACACACATATACAGAGAGAGAGAGAGAGAGAGACCTCCCATGTTGCCCCATCCCTTGCAGCTTTAATTCATCACTGGCTGTTTCTCCCCAAAGCACCAACCTACAAGTCCCTGCTCCTGAAAGTATTTCCTGGCCTGGTTATGGCTTCCTTATTTTAACGGATCATTCAGAACTCATCACCACCCACAGTCTGCCTGTGTTTTGTTCAATAAAATTAACATGGCAGGTTGCAAAATCCTACTCTCTTTCTAAGGCAGAAGAAAATTGGGTATTGAAAGGATGCATTAGGTAACAGTGCCTTCTGGCCTAGATGGTTCACTCAAATGGCTAACCATGACTAGCTCATTTATTCATCTATCAAGTAATTGTTGTCTACTATGTGCCAGGCCTTGCTCCAGTCATAGGAATACAACAGTGAACCAAGTAGTCATAGTCCATGCTCTCGTGAAGATTGTAGTTTCCTAGGGGGATACTCTAAAACAGATAAACAGAGAAAGGAAACAAGGGGATTTCAGATGTTATCACGATTATCACCATGCCTGAAATCAAACAAATCAATGTACTAAGAAGGGAGTGGAGATTACTTTAGATTGGATGGCCAGGGAAAGATTATCCACAGTCTTGACAGGTGGGCTGAGATTGAGTATAAGAAGGGTCTAGCCATATACAGTGTATGTTCGCTGTAAAGCAAGCAGACATGGAAAGGAGACAGATGTTCCTTTAGCAAAATAATGTCATGTTTTTTCTCTCTCAAGAAGTAGGGCCAAAATCATGTAAAAAGAACATTCTTGATTTGTGTGAGATCCAACTGTGATGTATTTATAACAGTTAGTATGTGCCGAGGCATGGTGAGTTAGCCCTTAAGGAACTGAGGAGGATTTGAGCCACAGCTTTTGCTAGTGCAGACTACAGTGGAACTGGATCACTCATATCTTCCCCTGAGTCACTGAGCTGGAATCCACTATTCCCCATAGGAGCCAGTAGCAACTTGGGCAGCAGGAAATCTCCATTAATATCTGGCTGAAGTTAGAGGCACCAGAATTTGCCAGATGCAAGAAGGGTCAGAGGGCCAGGATGACTTGCTAATGTGGGAGGGGGTGGACTGTTCCAAAGAACAATGACAGGGAAGGGAAGAGAGTGTCTCAAAAAAGTCTCAGAAAAGGACTATGTGGGCAAGTTTGCCCAATAGCAGGACTGCTTAAACCCCATCAGAGCCAGTGAGCCTTCTATCTGGATAAGATGGAGGTACGTGGGGGAAGGAACTCATTTTTTGGGGCACTAAGTGAGCTGGAGCTTGAGGTGGGGTTTATGGACACAGCCTTCTGCCTGACCCCCAGCCAGTGAAGAGAATTACACATTAGGAGATCCCCTAGGGAAGCAGTAAGTTCCTTGACTCAATGGGAAGGGATAGGAAGGAGGAGCTACACTTTACAGGGGCCCTTGCTCCCTGCTGCCCTAGCAGCTCTGGCTAGGGCTCCGATTTTCTGTGGTGAGACTGCCACTCAGCATTCAATGTAGCAGAAAGGAGACTGAAAGGTACTCAGAAACTTGAGTGTGCCTGACACGCAAACCCAAATGTTGTTGAGAGCTTGAGCTCTGGGTCAGCCTCCTTTGATGGGCATGCTTGCACTGCTGTTAATGAGCTGTTAGTCTTTTACTGTAAAGTACTTTCTGAGCCTTGGTTTCCTCAGCTGTTACTGGGATGATGATGGCACCTGCACCCCAGGGTCCTTGTGATGATTAAATAAGATGGGGCAATGTGAGGTACCTGACACAGAGAAGGAGCTCGGTAGATATCACTTACTGTTGCCTTAGGAAGAGAGAATTCTTACTATTTCAAAAACATAGACTTTATTTTGCATCACACTACTGGAGACATGAAATCCTGAGATTTGATTGATAGATCAAATACAGGACATCCAGTTAAACTTGAATTTCAAATAGACAGTGAATACTTTTAAAATATAAGTATGTCTCAAATATTGCACAAGATATACTTATGTTTAAAAACATATTTATTATTTATCTGAAATTCAAATTTAACTAGGCATCGTGTGTTTTTTAGTTGCTAAATTGACCTGAGACACAATTCATTTCACACAGGCTCTGCAACAGCTATCCCCCAGCTGAATTCATTAACATCATTCTTCTGTGCTTCAGTGGGACTTAGGCTAGTGCTGTCCAGCTTGTGATGCAGACAATCAGTATCCCCAGAACCAAAGAGTTGGCCCTTTGTATAGGCTCTTCCTTGAGCTATACCTTCTTTCCCCTAGAACCTTCCTCTTCACCATCATCACGAACCTTGTCAGTGGGTATCCCTTGCCTAATCCTGCTGCTATAAACAAATATTTTCCAAGTGTATTCCTCCCCCACCATCCTGTCTCTTCCTGCCTCCCTCCCTCCCTCCCTTCCTTCCTTCCCTCCCTCCTTCCTTCTTTCCTTCATTCTTTATTCTTACTATTTCACAAATGGTTTCTTTGCTGTCTCTGAAGTCACTAGTTACCTAGTGCTTTTTTCTCTGCATCTGAAAAGCGCATTTCATACTTTCTCCACATTTCACCCCCATGCCTAAAGCATCCTTTGCAGTCAAAATATGCAGAACCTGTCTATAGAAAGTGCATTGCTCTTTAATGGATAGACTTGCCCCACACTGCTCAATGTGCTGTGGTTTCCAGGTGAAGATTGGTAACCACTCTTTGTGGAATGCTGACTAAGGGGTCTGGAAGAGTTAAGCAATGTTCACCTTTATCTCATTGAAACTTCACCTCAGATGGGGTAATTTGTAAAGAATAGAAGTTTATTTGGCTCACAGTTCTGGAGGCTGGAAAGTCCAAGAGCATGGGGATGACATCTGGCAAGGGTCATTCCATCATGGAAGATGAGAGGGAGTTCAAGCAAAAGCAAGAGGGAATCAGGCACATTCATGGTTTGTTGTTGTTGTTGTTGTTGTTTTTGTTTTTTTTTGAGATGGAGTCTCACTCTGTTGCCCAGGCTGGAGTGCAGTGGTGCAATCTCGGCTCACTGCACCCTCCAACTCCCTGGTTCAAGCAACTCTTCTGCTTCAGTCTCCCAAGTACTTGGGATTACAGGCATGCTGCACCACCTCCAGCTAATTTTTATATTTTTAGTAGAGATGGGGTTTCACCATGTTGGCCAGGATGGTCTTGATTTCCTGACCTTGTGATCCACCCACCTTGGCCTCCCAAAGTGCTGGGATTACAGGTGTGAGCCACCGCGTCCAGCCACACTCATGCTTTTATCAGGATCCCAGTCCTATGATAACTAA
Source organism: Papio anubis (assembly GCF_008728515.1). NCBI lineage: Eukaryota > Metazoa > Chordata > Mammalia > Primates > Cercopithecidae > Papio > Papio anubis. Next base: position 98,666,720 of record NC_044978.1, read on the forward strand.
CGCACTCACACAATAATGGCATTCACCCATTCGTGAGAGCAGAGCCCTCATGACCTAATAAACTCTTAAAGGCCCCATCTCCCAATACCATTGCATTGCCAAACAGATTTCAACGTGAGTTTTGGAAGGGGCATTCAAAGCATAGCAGTCCTCTTACTAGTTCCTCCTTTGCAGGTAGGAATAATAAGCCCCAGATAAGTAAGAAAATTGCCCAAGAATTGTCACAACTGTAAGAGCCAGAGGGGGAGCTCAAACAGGGATTCAGACTGTAAAACTCATGCCCTAACCTCTGGATTATTCCAACCTGGCCCTATCAGAACAGTGAAGGAGCCCTTTCTTGTACTCTTACATGTTTGCACTGTGGTATTTCATCAAGATCTGTGTTAAGTTTCATTTCTATTACTTTTGTTTACATTCTCTCTCCTAAATTGCTTTAATCTCTAAATCCCTGTTATTACATTTCTCCCTCTTACAACTCTGGCTTTTCTAAATATGTCTAATATCAAGTCATGATTAAGGTCCTAACCCTAGCTTACATGCCCAAATCCTGAAAGCATCAAAGCAAAGCTGCCCAAGGCACAAGGACAAAAAAAAAAAAAAAAAAAGGAAATGTTATACTAGCATTTCAGCAATATGTTTGCTGAAACCCCACAAAGAGTCAAATGCTGTGCAGTGTATACAAAGATATCCCCCTGTTCCCTAGATGGGGTCTGCTGATGTCACTTTTTATGAAAAGGGGTGTTATGTTCTCACTGTGAATTTATCCAGAGATCACTGCTGTTGAGTTACTGCTGTTGTAGATGGCTCCTGCCTAGTACCATTCTGTGGGCATTTTAAAGTTCAGAGGGAAAGTTGGTTTTTCTCCACAATACTTTAGGCATTTCCACAGTGACAGCTTTAAGAGTGTTCTTAGGAAAAGGTCACTGGTTATCATGTCTTTTGTCGGCAAGTATGGAGGAAAGAATAAGCCTTAAAGTTCTTTTCAAAGGTCATTCAACTCTGGACCTGGCTAATGTCCCCATAGCTGTAGGCGTTGGGCCAATGACTTCGAGAGCACTGGTAGGCCATTTGCAATGCCCTCAGTAAAGGAATGGGCCCCAGCTGTTGTGAGAGGCCATGGGAGAGACTGGGGAGAAGCCAATCTCATGGGTGAAATCATCTGCCTTCTCTTGGATCATAGTACCCGAGGATATTTGTTAACAACCTCGAACCTACTCAACTTTCTCCGTGTTGTATGAGCATAATTGTACTTGGATGCTTATGGGAAATGAGTCAGCATATTCGTTCAGTCTTCCTGACTTCCAGCAATTCATTTCATTTTATAAATCCTTATTGACTGCCTACTATATAGACAAGCACAGTACTAGGAACATGGGATACACATGATGAATGTAGTACTGTGATTTCAGCTCACTGTGGGAAACAAACAAAAACAAGTAGTCTATTATAATTAGAAGCATATTTACTATGAAGTTAATGAAACATAAGCTGTGAGGTCTCTCACTTCCCTTTCAAGGCCCCGAGGGGATGTGCATATGGAATGAAGCTGGGGAGCAGGCTAGCAATTCATCCATAAGCTCACATGTTTTTGTAAAGTTTGGGAAATGCAATACTTTTTTCTTTTTCTTTTTTCTAAGAAAAACCATAGTTTACAAAGCAATATATATTTGCATTATCTGTCTTAAAGAAAATTCTGGCAAATATACAACCTTCATTCTGCTTACAATACAAGGAGCCATGCATAGATTACCACCTGACAACAGGAGCAAAAACTTCATTCTGGCCTTTTGTGGAAAGGTAAATGTGAGACATGTCTGCACTTGTTGTAAACAAACCTGTTCTCATTTGCCTATTTTCTTTCACAATTGCTCTAGGTTTTCTTATATGCAAATAAAAGTTGATAGCACTCAGCCTGGGGTGGCAGAGGAACTTCTCCATCATTCAAAAGTAGAATTCAAAAGTAACCATGAGAGCAACACATTGTTCATTGAAAATCTGTTTAGCTTCCCTGCCTTCCTTGCCACAGAAAAAAAAGAAAGGAGGGAAAAAAGAATGATTTGCAAAGCAGCATTAATATTAGTCTGAGGCCAGGTAAATTGGGATGTGGGTGAGATCTTGAGATGAAAGTTCAGCTGCAAGAAAATGAAAAAGAAGCCATAATCTCAGGACCCATGAGGAGACAGGGCTGGCTACAGGGTAATGGGCTGGATGGAAATGATGGGAGATTACAGCAAAACCACCAGGCTGGCTAGCAGCAACCAACCACAATGACAAGGATGGAGATATTATCATCAACTCCACAGCAGAGAAGCCAGCTGTGATCTGGACATTTTAGATTGGTGATTTTGAGCCCGATTTCATTACTAGAAACACCATCATCTCTGCAAGAGAAAAACGTGACAATAGGCAATAAGCAGTGTTAGGGGCTAAATTGTGACCCCCAAAATTCATATGTTGAAGGCCTAACCCTCAGGACCTCAGAATGAAACTGCATCCGGACATAGAGTCTTTATATAGGTCATGAGATTAAAATGAGGTCATTAGGACACACTCCAATCCAGTATCTGGTGTTCTTATTAGAAGAGGAGGTTAGGACATTAACACACAGAAGGGAGACCATGTGAAGGCACAGATCGACTACAGCTATCTGAAAGTCAAGGAAAAAGGCCTGAGAAAAAACCAACATGGCTGGCACCCTGCTCTTGGACTTCTCAGCCTCCAGAACTGTGAGAAAATACATACCTGTTGTTTAGGCCACCCAGTCTGTATTTGTGATGGTAGCCCTAGTAAACAAATATTAGCAGTTACTGACGTCTGCATTTAGTCTGTCCATCCAGTGACAATGGAGCTCCAACTCAGGAGTAGCCCCGAAGAAAAGAAATCCTGGATGATCCTGGACAAGTGAGGCACTTGCCACTTTTCCTGGTACTTCTACTCTGTGTGCACATTGGACTTTACAGTTTTGCCTTAATATGGCAAAACTCCACGATTTACCAATATGAATTTTGTGAGACTGAAACCAGTCAAAAGAAAAACTTCATTCCAACCATGTATTTTTTCTAGTTATCAAAACAGTAATTTGGGCCTGGGCACAGTGGCTCACACCTGTAATCCCAGCACTTTGGGAGTCCAAGGCGAGCAGATCACCTGAGGTCAGGAGTTCAAGACCAACCTGGCCAACATGGTGAAACCCCGCCTCTACTAAAAAATTAGGCATTGTGGCAAGCACCTGTAATCCCAGCTACTCGGGAGGCTGAGGCAGGAGAATTGCTTGAACCTGGGAGGCGGAGGTTGCAGTGAACCAAGATTGAGCCACTACACTCCAGCCTAAGTGACAGAGCAAGACTCTGTCTCAAAAACAAACAAACAAACAAACAAACAAACAAACAAAACAGTAATATGATGACATGGAGTACCAAAGACTTGACTGATGGGTAGACTGACAGATGGTTAGATATGTACTGTATAGAGATGGAAATACATTTTCCCATTTTGTTATTATAAAAAATTTAGAAAATAGAAAAGATAGGAGGAAGCAAAGCAAATCATGCACAGTTCCACCAGCCGCATATAACCATAGTTCACAGTTGGGCATGTGTCCTTTGTGGGGAGTTGGAGGAGAAGGATGGAAAAAAAAATAACTTAACAATCCCAATATCGAAAGAAAGAAACAGCATTTTGTTGTAATTCCTCACGGCTTTTTTCCCTTTTGCTTCTTATACAAGGTTGTGATCACACAAAACATACTGATCTGGAAGCAGAATTAATGTTCTGAAACTCCATAAAGTGAAAGAATGAAGCATTTACATTGCCTTTCCTACATAAACTGTTTTTTAAGAGAAATAGCTGATGACGGAAAGTTCTTTTTTTTTTTTTTTTTGAGATGGGGTCTTGCTCTGTCACCCAGGCTGGAGTGCAATGGTGCAATCTCGGCTCACTGCAACCTCTGCCTCCCAAGTTCAAGCAATTCTCCTGCCTCATCCTCCCGAGTAACTGGGACTACAGGCATGTGCCACCACACCCAACTAATTTTTGTATTTTTAGTAGAGACAGGGTTTCACAATGTTGGCCAGGCTGGTCTCGAGCTCCTGACCTCAAGTGATCTGCCTGCCTCGGCCTCCCGAAGTGCTGGGATTATAGGCTTGAGCCACTGTGCCTGGACAGGAAAGTTTATTATAAAAGTAGAGAAGATTGGTCCCCATGGAGTAGCTGCCTTAGCTGGGCATGGAAGTTCCGCCCACTGCTCCCACTCACTCTCTGTGGTCTTTGTTGTTCCCTGATCTCCAGGCAGGATGGCCTGCACACAGATGGACTACTCAGACAAGTACTTTGTGGAACACTATGAGTACTGTCACACCACACTACCCAAACAAACTTGGTTAAAGTTTGTATGTTGCATTTAAAAAAAAAAAAAAAAAAGGTAGAAATGCAAGCCATAGACTGTAGACTGAAAGAAATTACTTGTAAAACATATGTTTGATAAAGTACTAGTATCTAAAATATATAAAGAGCTCTTACAACACAATAATAAGACGATTTAAAATGGGCACAGATTTAACAGATGCTTCACTAAAGAAGATATATATCATATATCCATAGCAAATAAATACATAAAAATGCTCAACATCATTACTCATTAGGGAAATGAAATTTAAAATCACAACGAGATACCTCTACACATCCATGAGAATGACTAAAATTTATTTTTGTTTTTTGTTTGTTTGTTTTTGTTTTTTTGAGATGGACTCTCACTCTGTCACCCAGGCTGAAATGCAGTGGCCTGCTCTCAGCTCACTGTAATCTCTGCTTCCCCAGCTCAAGCGATTCTTCTACCTCTTTTTTTTTTTTTTTTTTTGTATTTTTAGTAGAGATGGGGTTTCACCATGTTGGCCAGGCTGGTCTTGAACTCCTGACCTCCAGTGATCCTCCCACCTCAGCCTCCCATAGTGCTGGGATTACATGTGTGAGCCACCATGCCTGGCCAGAATGACTCAAACTTAAAAGATGAAAAATAATGAATGCTACCAAGGATGGGAAGTGACAAGAACTTTCATACTGCTGTTCAGAATGCAAAATAGTACAGCCACTTTATGAAGTCAATTGTCATTTTGTTGTAGAGTAAAACATATGTTTACCAAATGACCCAGCAGTTCCTCTCCTAGGTATTTACCCAAGAGAAATGAAAACACGTGTCACAGACAGATTTTTATGCAAATGATTGTAGCACTTTATTCCTAATAGTTCAAACTGAAAATAACCTAAGTGCCAATCACTGGATGAACAAAAAATAAATTGTAATATAGCCATACAACAAAATACTACTCAGCAATAAAAATGAATAAAACTACTGATACATACAACACGGGCAAATGTCAAAAGAATTATGCTAAGTGAAAGAAGCCAGACACAAAAGGCTACACCTATGATGACGTGTATATGAAATTCTGTAAGAGGAAAATCATAGTGACATAAAGCAGATCAGTGGTTGTTAGGGACCAAAAATGAGGGGAAGGGGATTGTTGACTGCAAAGAGATATCAGGAGAGTATTTGGAATGCTAGAGCTAGTCTATAACTGGGTCGTGGTGCTGTACATGTATATACATTTGTGATGATACTACATATACTATGGTGCTTATATACACATGTGATGTTATATACTGTATATATTTGCCAAAACTCATTGAATGGTACACTTAAAAAGGGTGAAATTTATTTTATGTATATTACACTTTAGTAAAGCTGATCTGACAAGTTGCTCTAAGAAGTCATAATAAATGGGGGGAAAATGGGGATAGCAGAGGCAAAAATATTTAACTCCTTTCAGTATTCATATTTAGTAGTGGTAAAGTTTCTATTGCTATTCTAAAATGGTTTGGTGTGTAAGGTGGGGTCAAACCAGTGAGTAACTGTGGATTATTCTTATCCTAACTTTCCGTTTCCTTGAGAACCTACCCAGGATTATCAGTACAGAAGATATAGATGCAATAGAGAAGAGGTTAAGTAAAACCTCAAGTCCTAAATTGATAGATATATCAGTATCAACAGATAAAGTACTTTATTTGTCAACTAAAATGCTATGGAAACAACAACCCAGTATTGAAGAGCACCCCAACACCCAAGCTCTCATCCTGAAATTCCATTTCCCATGAATAGAAACCAGGATTTCTTGGAGAAATGTTGCCACTAGGCCTGGGGTGGGAAAGGTATGAGATAAACCTGGAGCATCTCGTCACGCCTGACGGTGAAGAAGCTATCAAAGACTTCTGAGGTCATGTCAACTCTATTCAGAAACCAATTTAAAGAGGCTCCCACTGGCCTAGGAAGGGAGAAGTGTGCTTCAAAATGATAAGAATTACATTGGATTAAAAGCCCACAGATATATTTAAATGCGTGTTTATAATGATGTTTAAATTTTAAAAAAATGTTCACTTGAAGATGACAGGGATCTGATTTATTACATTGAAAAATGGTAAATAAAAAGAAAAAATAAGCATTTATGTTGCCTTTCTGACATGAACTCATTTGGCAACCAAAAAGCAGATGAGAAAAGTCTCTTTACAAAATTGCTCCAGCTAATAAATGAAAACAAAATGATAGGACTAGAATATTACCATTCATCTACTCAAAAAATTCATTGGATTGAAGTATTTGGCATCAACAGCTGCTAACATCAAAATAAAAAGAGCAAAAATGAGACATTTTCTGTCTCCTGATGAAAGAACACACCCCCATTCTTTATAGTTTTGCCAGAGGGTTCAAAGTCAAGTCTGCTGAAATCTCTGGAACCAACTGTCAAGTGTTAGGAAATACAGGGGAGAGAAGAACAGGCTGAGCTGCACTATGGGCATGCAATCAGTCATGCCAGACCGTGGGAAACTCTGGGAAACATGCCAGACAGTCCAGGTTCTTTCACAGATACATTATAATGAAAAGAAAGTAATGGAAAGGAAGCCTGGAGATTAAACAAGACTTAGTGACATTTCAGGTTTAAAAAAACTGGGAAGACTAAACTTTGGTGTCTTGGTTAATGAAATTGTAAAGAAATACAAGAAAGTAATTACTACAAAAAGCAGGCTAGTAATTATGTTTAGAGTGCATTATAGGCTGCTGAACTGTTTCTCCCCAAATTCATATGATGAGGTTCTCACCCCCAGTAACTCAGGATGTTTTTGGAGATAGGGTTTTTAAAGAGGTCATTAAGGTTAAATGAAGTAGTACTGACCACCTCATGGGATGTGGGATGACCACGTCACGACACAGCCAGAAGACAGTTATTGACAAATCAAGGAGAAACGCTTCAGGAGAAACCAAATCTGCTGATTTCTTATCAGGGACTTGTGGCCTCCAGAACTGTGAGAAAGACATTTCTGTTGTTTAAGCCTCCCAGTCTGTGGTATTTTGTTACGGCAGCCCTAGCAAATTAACTCAGAGGGAGATGGGAGGTCTGATTGGAGGGGGCACAGATAGGGCAAATTGGGGTGGCTAACAATGTTTGATTTCTTGTTGCAGGTGGTGGTTACAAGGGTGTTTGCCTTATAATAATTCCTAATCTGTACATTGCTTTGCGTGGTTTTCTGTGTCTGTGTTTTATTTTACAACAAAAGGGCTGAAAACAAGAATGGAAACAACCATTAGTTGGAAACAAAGATTATCCAGGCCGCAGACGTGGGTGACTTGGATTAGGGTGGTGGTAGAGGGTTTGCAGAGAAGTGGGTAGATTCCTGACATGTTTACTAGATAGGAGGATGTGAAAGAGGGAGGGGACAAAGTAGCTGCCCTTGGGGATGGGAGCAGGGGAGTGGGTGAGGGTTTAGAGGAAACCAGATTGGTAGTAAGTTGAAAACTGTTAAAGCCAGGTGATGGGGATATGGGAGCTTATTATACTATCCTATTTTTATATGTGTTGAAAATTTTTCATGTTAAAGAAATAAAGTGAGGAAAACTGACAGCGAGAGACTGAAATAAAGTTGCTCTATCATTATTTTCCATGAGTTGTGCCTATTTACTATTTCAGTTGTCACTTTTAATCTTAGCCCATTTTTTCCCATGTGCTTTTCTGCTCTTGTTTCACGGAGTTCCTTTGCATCCTATTGAGGATGCTCAATGGGTCTCTACAATGTTCCAGTGTTCCTCTGATTCCAGTAGTAAATCATTTTCAAAGATCCTCGGACTCTTTAGGATAATATTACATTTTTCTTCTTTGACAATATCCTTTGCCTAGGCTTTATGTGGCTTTCTTTTCCCCTCTAAGGTTTCGTTGTCAACTAAGGGGACACCTATCCAGACCTGTGCTTTCCGATAGAATGGGATGGGAAGATGGTCATTGGTGACATTCTCTGTCCATCTGGATTCTGAACCTCCTTTTCAGAGCTACAGCTCAATAGCATTTATATAAATGATTTCTAGGCCAATATCTGGTGTCTGTTACTTTGGCATTTTTTTTTTTTTTAGAGCAGCCAAATATGTATCCCAGTGAACACACTTGGGTAATCACATGCCTTTTCATTCTTATCTTAGGTCCCATAATCACTAACAATATGTATAATTCTTTCTTGATGCATACGTGGAGACCCCAGAGAAGGAACTCTCTCTTTTTTTGTGCCGGGGTGGTTGCATACATTTGTGAAATTGAGCAAAGAGAAGAAGAATGAAGCTGGGAGCCGCTTTCAGCCAGTTTGTTAGGGGCTGCCCCATTTCATCACGTAGCTGTAAGGTTCTTAGGCTGGTACTGCATGTGGCTCATATAATGTATTCAAGTTCAGCTAGTCCAGAGGATACTACACCTCCAGCATCCCCCATCCATGCACCACTCATCCATCATCGGACACTTTAAAACTTGCTTGTAGACATTCTATTTCCTGAGTGCTGCTTTGCCAGGATCCTGGAGCTATGAGCATTTACCCAGTCTGTTAGAAATAGTTACACTGGTCCTAAGACTTTGACAATAGCCTAATAAAAGCTCCAGTTCCACTGTAATGAGATACCACTTTATGCCTATGAGGATGGCTATAATAATACTATTTAAAAAAAAACAACAACAACAAAGTAATAAGTGTTGGTAAGCATGTACAATTGGAACCCTTGAGCATTGCTGGTGGAAATACTGCTGTGGTACAGCTATGGCAGAAACAATTTGGTGATGGCTCAAAAGTTAAACACAGAATTACCATATGCCTCAGCAAATCCACTCCTGGTTATACATACAAAAAAATTGAAATCAGGGACTTGAACACATATTCATATGCCAGTGTTCATAGCAGCATCATTCACAACAGCCAAAAAGTGGAAACAATCCAAATGTCCATCAACGGATGAAGCAATAACAGAATATGGTATATACATACCATGAAATACTATTCAGCCATCAAAGAAATGAAATTTTAATATATGCTACAATATGAGTGGACCATTATGCTTAGTGAAATAAGCCAGATACAAAGGGACAATACTGCATGATTCCACTTGTATGAGGTACCTAGAATAAGCAAATTCATAGAGACAGAAAGCAGAATAGAGGTTACTAGGGGCTGGGGTTGGGGTATGAGGAATTATTGTTTAATGGGTAGAGTTTATGTTGGTGATGATAAAAGTTTCGAGTATAGATAGTGGCAATAGTTATACAACATTGTGAATGTATGTAATACCACTGAATTATATACTTAAAACCAGTTAAAATGATAAAATATTGTATATATTTTACCACAAGAGAAAGGTATCCCTTTAAAACAAAAACAAACTCCAGTCTGTCACCTGTAAAATTCTATGACGCCAGTGACAATCATAAAATCTTGATTAGCAGGGTAGACTTCTTATCTTTAACATTACTGCCCTGAGGACTTTTCATACAGTGAAACTGTTGTGCAGTATGTGACCTACACAACCTTACGTAGTGTCTCCATCTCCTTCCCATCTAAAAGCGGTGAAAAAACATGGCTTCAGGTAATATGATTTTTTAAATATTGTGGATCAATTTCTTGGTAAAATGGGATAGGCTTTCCTAAACTCAAATAAAATATATGAAGAAGCAGGAAAAGTTGCAATCTTAAAACTACAAAAATTAGAATTGACTTTTGATCTATTGTGAGACTCTAACAAACTCCTCACTAATTACAAGGTCAATGAAACGGGGTTGAAAAACGCAACCAGCCAACCACCCCTTGAAACAGAGAATGGCCCACTGTGGAACAGGGTCTGCATCTTGCACAACCACAGAAGGCACCAATCATATCATAGTCTAGGTGGCCAGTAGGCTGGACCATCCGCCAAACACAGCAACCATATTATGGGAAACTGTGCAAACAATTGCCGCTCTACCTTTAATTCTCCTCTATCCCCAATTCAAAAACAGAAGCCATATCCTCTGCAGAAAATGTGGTAGTTATCTCCCTTAATCTTGGATGCTGCTTTTTAAGGAAGCCAGACTAATATTTTCTTCCCCAACCTATACACTGCCCCCTTCTTCAGCAATGACAATTCTCTAAAAGTAAATGAGCAGAGATCAGAGCCTGGAAGAGAAAGTGGAGGAAATAGACTGACAATTTGTATCCTTGGACACATAAATTAAGGTAGGATAGGCACAGTGGCTCATGCCTGTAAATCCCAGCACTTTGGGAGGCTGAGGTGGGAGAATCACTTGAGGCAAGGAGTTCGAGACCAGCCTGGGCAATATACTGAGACCCTGTCTCTACAACATAAAAGAAAGAAAGAAAGAAAAGTAAAGAAAAATTCTGTATGGGAAGGAGAAAAAAGTACCCTGAAAGATACTAGGGATTATATTTTTTCACCTACTTCCCCTCTTCAATCACTCAGAAAAGTTAGATAGTAAGAGGAAGAGAAAATCCTATTTCATCCTCAGGAGATGAGAACAGAGGTGATGTTATTCCTCAGGAGATAAGAACAGAGGTGATGTTGAACATATGTAACCACTGAAACGGCATGGGCATGGATCATGCAGAAGAGATACCAGCCATAACCTGGTCTAACTTTACCAATGAGCATTGCCTCAGTGTGCTTTGGATGAGAGCTTTTTAGACACTGAGAACGGACCCAGGAACTATCTTCTGGTTGACAGACTTTCATCCCAGCTACCTGAGTGCCTGTATTTCAGTCTTGGCCCAGCATTGGCTGGATCGAAGTCTCTGGCTTGTCCCGATGATTCTTTTCCTCAGTGCATACAGAGAAAGCTGGTCATCGTCACACAATCCACTCTCCCTTTTTTCTATGATACAGAAGTAACAGAAGTTGAAAATCCAGTCACCCAGCCAAAGATTCCATTTCCTACCATCTCTTGCAGCTATGCATTGCTGTGTGACTAGGTCATCATCTATGAGATGTGAGCCAATGTCTCGACGTTAAAAGACGCCTTCCTCTTGCCTAGTTCTACCATTTGCTTGGCTGAAATGTGGAACTAGCAGTGAAAGCTGAGATAGCCATCTTGTCAACAGGAAAGAATCCAAGTGTTGACAACGACAGAGCAACTACAGAAGGAACTTTGTTCTCTGAAGGTTGTGGAGCTACGATATCCCTCTCTAAGCCTGAATACCATCATTATAGCATCAACTGCTTAACTCTCCTTAAGTGCAGCAAGGAAACCTATACAAATGAGGACACACATACCGTACTCTATTTGGCAAAGATGAACTTTAATGTGTGCAGGAATCACCTGGGAGTCTTGTTAAAATGCAGTCTGTTTCAGTAGGTCTGGGCTGAGGCCTGACATTCAGCATTTCTCACAGGCTGTGATGCCAGTGATGCTAGTTGGGTCACGCCCTGGATCTAAAGCAGTGAACCTGAGTTTGAGGCGAGCCTGGTGAACATAGAAGATCCCATCTTTAAAACTAAAAAAGAAAATTAGACAGGCGGCAGGGCGCACCTATAGTTCCAACTACTTGGGTGACTGAGGCAGGAGGATGGGTGGAGCCCAGGAGCTCAAGGCATGTATCAGTAGTGGAGCTGGACAGGTAGGTATCAGAGAAGCTACCCCTTGAGCTACACTCTATCGAAATGCCCCCTTCTCAGTAAGGCTTCACCAGGTCATTTTTGTTACATTTTTCTTTAAAACTATAGCACACCCTGACAACTACCTGCTTTATCTCCCCCCTCACCTGCACCTTAGAGAGCTTGTAAACATCCAATGTGCCATGCATTACACGTGTTAATTTTGTTTATTTGCTGCCTCCTCCCACTGGAATTTAAGCTATAGTCTGCAAGGAGTGAAGGAATGGCAGTCAGGTGAAGCTCAGTAAATGTAGAAACAGAATGCCTGCAGGTCGGCAGACATGTGGTCTACATTGTCAACATTAGCTCCCGGGAGGGATCAGAGATAGAACCATAGAACCGCACCTTTTTGCAGCCCTCAGACACCTCAAATAATGCAGTGATCTTACATATAAAACTAGTCCTCAAAAATTACTCTTCCGATCCTCCTACCACTTCTGTTAATCCTCAGTTATGGAGATCTCACTTACCACAGACACCCCCAGCCCCTCCCGGCAACTCTGTAGGGCAAATGTTATCAGTCCCGTTCCATAGATGAAGATACTGAGGCTTTGAGAATGTGGATATTTAGCCAAGACGCAGAGTGCGGAACTAAATCCAATTCTATTTAGTGTCAAAGATACGAGGGTTTTGATATGGGAGGCCCTCAGGCTTCAGGTCAAATAACTCCAGTGTTGGAAATGGAAGGCTGGAGAGGCTGTGGACCAGGTGATACATGTAATCTTCCTGGAATCTCCACCCCAGGGATTCCTTCTCTGATGATTGGCCTTAGGACCCTCTTCCAAGCAACTCCTTTGGGACCCTACTGGCTTACCTGACCCGTGTTTTGGCTGCTCTTCCTTGTATGAAACATATTATTGTAATGATGTCCACTCCGCACCCCCTTCAACTCTTCACAAATCTGTCTTCCAGTAATGTCCATCCACTGGGCCCACCTGATAGTCCCCTCTCCTTGTATCACCCCGGAGTGATGCTCGGCATAGAGTGTCGCTGTGACAGCAGAAAAGCATAGATGAAAAGGACTCAACACCCCCCCCCCCCCACCACTCCTCATGCTTCCCGATACATTAGGGAGCACCCCTTAAGCCATAAACATTTTAACATTTAAACATTTTAACAAACAAAAGCAAGGCCACTGCACTTCTAAGGGAATCTGAGTCTGTAAATGAAGAGAATTCTGTCGATACTCACTTCCATCCAATTCTGCAAAGGAGCATTCATGGAGTGCCTGTCTGCTCAGGGGTTCCACCTCTGGGGGGAAGAGGGGGTAGGAGGAGGGAGCCCTTAAAGCTGAGGACAGGATTTCTGCATTCAGCTTCACTCCCTGCCCCCAGCCTGTTAGGAAAGCTTGCACAGGTCCTCAAGCAGAATCCCGCACCTGCGACCTGCACCTTCCGACCAGCGAGTGCTCTGCTCCATTATTAAAGTGTCTCTGCAATTACAGTGACAGGTGGAGAGTGCCCGAGAGACAACCTGGCTCTCCCTCTTCCTGGGAGTGACACATAATCATGCCCTGCATTTAGAGAGTGCCCTTCTCTGAGGAACTCGAATGGCCTTCTTGACATAATCTCATTCATTCTTCCAACTGCCTTATGAGGCTGACAAGGGACAGGTATTCTTTGCTAACCCTGCCTGCCCCATTTCTAGAGGAAAGAAGTGAGGCCCCAAGAAATTAAAGTCAAAATGAGACTATGAGAGAGCAAGTAATAAAACCTGAGTCTCCTGACCCCTATCCCACAAACCTCCCATTCCTCCCTTCCTGACAGCCTGCACACAAGTGCGGATGTTTATGTTTCTGCACAAGGACTTTTGAAAAAGGTTGGCTTTGTGAATCTGTGCTTCTCTGAGTAGGACAAGGTGAGCCAGCCTAAACAGAGAATTCAGGGTTTAAAATAAATAAGAAGCAAAGAGAAGATTGAGAGAAGTCAGAAAAGGAGGGTTGGGAGGCCCCCAAAGCTCAGAATGGGGTCTCAGTTGATGGTAACATCTGAAGGCATAGGTGTGTGCTTTATATCAGGCATGGAACACTGTGCACAATGTTCCACGATTCAGACACAAGGACTGATGCCTTGTTTAGTCTTCAGGGTTCGTTGGTTTTGAGAATATTCAAAACACAGGCAGATGGCCATGGTTTATGATTCTGTGCTCTCAGCTGTGGCTGCTGAGGTGTCCAGGTTGTTGATAAACAAGGAATAGAACACGGCATTGAATAGAACAATGACAGTGATAACAGCTAACATTTATTAATCACATGCATAACTATTCACATGTTTTATCATATTTGATCCTCCCAACAAACTTATGAGGTTGTATTGTTATCTCATTTTATGTTAGAGAAAATTGAGGCTTAAAGAATATGACGGATGAGCCTAATATACTTAGCCTGACTTTTCTCTAATATTCCCAGAGTCATTTAAATGCTTCTGCAAGGAAAGACTGAAAATTGGTACAGCAGAAAGTTTCCTAACAGTCATTGGAATTTTTGATTCCCAAGAAAGCAAGTGAAATGATTAGTAGTCAATACTGGGAAGCATACCTCACTTTAAAAAATGTAGTGACGGCCAGGCGCGGTGGCTCAAGCCTGTAATCCCAGCACTTTGGGAGGCCGAGACGGGCGGATCACGAGATCAGGAGATCGAGACCATTCTGGCTAACACAGTGAAACCCCGTCTCTACTAAAAAATACAAAAAATTAGCCGGGCGAGGTGGCAGGCGCCTGTAGTCCCAGCAACTCGGGAGGCTGAGGCAGGACAATGGCATAAAACCTGGGAGGTGGAGCTTGCAGTGAGCTGAGATCCGGCCACTGCACTCCAGCCTGAGCGACAGAGCGAGACTCCGACTCAAAAAAAAAACAAAAAACTGCAGTGACAATTTCGTATTAGAGAAACTCCAACTTGAAAACAATCACCCTAATGAAAAATTCAAACATTTAGATAAGTTCTGTGGAGGTCTAGTATAAGTTGATTTTCCTTTAGTTGGAAAATAAGCTTTAAACTAAACAACACAAATAGTATTTTAGAAAGAAATTTGCAGTAGCTAGACTGTAAGCCTGTTGAGGTTACCTCCCAGGACAGGTACTCACCCTTCCCTTGCTCTGCACCTGAAAGAGTTTATGAGCACTTGGTACAGCTGCAAAGACCTGCCAGGTAGGCAATTTGAGAGAGCTGGCAGACCATTAGATTAAGATTTAGGTGGCCAGGCATGGTGGCTCATGCCTATAATCTCAGCACTTTGGGAGGCCAAGGCGGACAGATTGCTTGAGGCCAGGAGTTCAAGACCAGCCTGGTCAACATGGTGAAACCCTGTCTCTACTAAAAATGCAAAAATTAGCTGGGCATGGTGGTGCACACCTGTAATCCCAGCTGCTCGGGAGACTGAGGCATGAGAATAGTTTGAACCCAGGAGGCGGATGTTGCAGTGAGCCGAGATCGCGCCACTGCACTCCAGCCTGGGTGACAGAGCAAGATTCTGTCTCAAAAGAAAAAAAAAAAAAGTCGGGAGACCTTGGGCAAAACACTTCTGTTTCTGTGGACCTCAATTTCTTTAGCTGTATAATGGGGCGTTCTGACAACCTGTTAGTGCATAACTCTAGGAACTTGCTCTGGAGTGCAGAAAATGTTGCTGCTGCTAAACCTCAAGGGAAGGAGGGATGCCTCGTTCATACACTACCCTTCAAGTGCTTTCATTCCATAAAGATCACAGGGTCCCTCTGCTGCTTTACTGCCCATTAATAAGGACACGCACTCCCCTGCCCCCAAAATAGGCTTGTTCAATATCACATCCCGTGATACATGTATCACCAGTGCTTAGCACATAGCAGCTATTCAATAAATACTTGTAAAGAAAAAAACTGAATGATATTTGTGAAAGAATAAATGAACACAGGGACATCTTTGGGAAGTCAAGGAAGAAAGATATCTTCGATTACAAAGAATCCCAGGCTTTTCCTCAAGATATTCAGAGATCTTTTAAAATTCGATTTAACTTAGATGGTAAATTGAAAGATAAGGAATACAAATGGCCAAGGAAAATATGAAAAAGTTGTTTAATCTCTAGCAATCAGGAAACCACAAATTAAAACAGTAACAATTTTTAAAATTTAATTAGGGGAAAAAATTCAATAAGGGAGGAGACGCTATTGATAGATACATAATTTGATAAAGACCATGCAGGACAATTTGATGTTTTGCTCAAAAGTAAGTGTGAATACCTTTTAGTTCCTCTTCTGGGTATCCATCTATAAAAACACCCACTTTGTACTCAGAGACGTACATGAAGGATGTTCATTACAGCATTCTACTTAATAGTGAAAAATTAGGAACAATTTAAATGTCCAATAGGGGAGTGCATTCATCAGAATATACTAGATTATGCTATAGCTAAAAAACAAAAAATCAGTGGCTTAACAAAGACTTTCTACAAGGTCTTCTCTGAATCTAGACAACTCCTAGGGCAACCTCTATTCACGTCAAGATTCAGCAATCTAGGTTCTCTTGATCTTGTGGCTTTATCATCTCAATAGGAGGCCTTCTTTACTGTGGCAGGGAACAGAGGGCTAGAAGGTCTTACACCCGCAGTGAAATACTGGAACCCAAAAGTGATACAAGTCACCTCTCTCAACCCACTGGCCAGAGCTAGTCATGTGGCTCCAAATAGCTGTAATAAAACAAAAAGTAGAAATCTCTCATGTGTCCAAAGGAAAGGAGAACTGGATATAGGTGAGCACCGGAAGTCTCACACCCGGGAAAAGGCTAAATGGCATATCCAGGCTATGGAATACTACACAGCTGTTTAAAAGCATTAGGTAGATCTATATTTAGTGATTTTTTTAAAAAGATCTGAGACTTTATTTGGCAAATATCTTAAACAACTTGATCTCACTTATATTAAAAATATGTTTATCTATATTTATGTTTGTGCAAATGAATAGCAAAAGGTTTATGGAGAATGATACAGTCCAACAGTGGCTATTTGGGAGGAAGGAGTTGACTGGAGGAAGACTCAAATGAAGGGGACTTTCAAGTTTCCCTTTGTATTCTTCTGCATTGTTTACCTCTTTTAAAATGAAGTTGTATTCACATAACTTAAATTTCTTTCACATTTGTAAAAAGTAAGTAAACACATCTGGGAACCTCTCTCCTCTAGCAGCTCTTTAATAGGCTTTGAGATTTTTTCTTCCAAAAATGCAAATATATCAATTTTAGCAAATTAGTCACCTGTATTTTGTTGTCATAGTCAGAGGCACTTAGTCACAGAAAAGATTTAGAATATATCATTATCTTCAGTCTATAACCTAGAAACAGAATCTGACTCTGAATTGTTGGCACATGTCTGCTGGGGTGTCAGGAGCAATAGCCATGAGCGGTGACAGAAGCCAGCCCGGGCACCAAGAGAGACTGAACTGTCACATAGTTACAGTGGAGGCCTCGGTGGATCGGACTGGCCACTCTGACCGTCAGAATTGCTCCGCCTTGAGGCAACTGCCCCATCCCCATCCGACAGCTCTTACTTAGCTGGGGTGGCCCCAGGGTGTGGGTGTGACAGTGACCAAGGACCTCTCAGAGAGGACTAAGCTGGGTGCACTTCAGCCACCAACACATACAGCAACTGGGGCAATGAGAGTCCCAGCTTGAAGCGGGGATTTGGACTGTTCTTCACCAAGGATCCCACTACCATCACATCCCCAACTTCACCCAGAGAGTGATAGTTTAACTAATGGCATAGCAAGAGCCCAACCTGGGGAGTAGAAAACTGGGCCTTACCTAGCACATAGCATACATTCAGCAAGTATTTGTTGGATGAACAAATGAATGGTGCTATCCTTGGACCAGGCTCACAGAAGCCTGAGGAGCCTGTGAGAGTGGATCAAGGAATACGATCCCTAAAGCAGAGTCTCCATACATTGCAGAAACAAATCCAGGTCAGTCTGGACCTCACACTCTCTAGGCCTCACCCTGTTGGTTCCCATTATTCTCACAGGCATGGAGGGAGGGAACACCTGGAGGTTGCAGGAGGCTAAGCCAGCCTGTGATCATCCAGGCTTCCAGCTTCTTCCCCTTCCTTCTGCCCCATCGGGTCATTTCTCTGCTTCTCAGCACTTTCTTCTAAGGGCATCCATGGGAAGAAGAAGGAGACAAAGCTCTAGACAGATGCTGTGCCACTGGAGGGTAGCCCTGGGGAAAATAGTACAGCTATTGAAAGGAGAGTTGGTTCCTATTGACTCTTAAGACACAAGCTAATTATTGGTTAAAATGGGTCGAAGTCCTTGGAATGTTCTAGGCCAGGGTTTCTGAAACTTAAATGTGAATACAAACCATCTGTGTGTCTTTTAAAAATGCATATTCTGATTTAGAAGGTCTGCAGCAAAGCAAAGTTTAGTTTTCTGTTTTGTTTTGTTTTGTTTTGTTTTTAAGACACTTTCTCACTCTGTTACCCAGGCTGGAGTACAATGACGGGATCTCAGCTCACTGCAACCTCTGCCTCCCAGGTTCAAGTGATTCTCATGCCTCTGCCTCCTCGGTAGCTGGCCAACACACCTGGCTAATTTTTTATTTTTAGTAGGGACGGGGTTTCACCGTGTTGGCCAGGCTGGTCTCGAATTTCTGGCCTCAAGTGGTCCTCCTGCCTCCCATAGTGCTGAGATTACAGGCATAAGCCACCACGCCTGGCCAAGATTCTGCATTTCTAACAAGCCCCCAGATAATGGATGATTCCTATGCTGCTGGTCCAGGGACTACACTTTGATTAGCCGAGGCCTTAGAGAAGGAGATTACAGATATGTGTCACTGGCTTAAGAGTCAAAATTATATATCATCATCACCACCTGACCACTAACAGCTTGCTGTGCTAAGTGCTTTGAACACTTTTTCTCATTTAATTTTTAAAGAGCCCTCAAAATAGCTATTATTACCATGCCCCATTTTACAGAAGGAAGAACTGAGACCAGGGATCCTTAGTGACCAGCTAGTATGTGGTGAAGCCAGCACAGCAACACAAGTCCATCAGAGTCCTGGTCCTGTGTTCTTCACCACTTCACAGGAGAGAGAGCAGAGCTTTGAAGCAGTCTCTTCTGTAATTGTGTCTTCTTGGAGGGACCTCGGCTGGGCCCCAGCTTGCTGAGAAGAGAAAGCCGCTGGAGTCTTTGTGTCTCTAGAGAGGGAGATGACGCTTCTCGTAATAGCTAATGGTGGATCAGCCGCTTGTGCTTAGCTGCTTCCCTGGTGCTTCGGGCAGCATCTTGCAGCTAAAGGAAGGAATCCACGCTGAGCCACCCAGACGGTTCCTGGCCGCAAGTCCCTGGCCGGCAGGGCGGCCACTGAGCGGTCATCAAGGGCGCAGCGCTGCGCCCGGGCATGGAAACGCTGTCTCCGCCACGCCCACGTCCCCAGCTCAGCTGCATGCTCATTGCACAGGGTCGCTGCGCTGAGCTCGGCTGAGAGATTGCTTAGCTCAGCTTTGAAATCCAACCTAAATTCACCCCCTGGGCCTGCAGACACTCTGGCCAGATGCTCTTCCCCAACCAGAGCTGGGTAATAGGAGGTGACAGGCTGAGCGCGGGGACCTGGGGGCGTGGCTGAGCGGCTGACAGCTAAGAGATCCTCTCCCCAAAGGCAGGACGCTAAAGGCTGAAGGCTGGAGCTGCGTTCCTGCGCTTTCTGAGGTGCACAGCTGCAGGATGGGGGTTCAGAGGTGCACCCCGGGGGATCAGGAATTTCATCTTTTTTTTTTTTCGGCCTACATGTTCCAGTGTCTTCACATGCAGGGAGTTCATTTGCTGTAGGTAGCTCCTACTCCCTTGAGAGGGGAAAGGATCCCACCCGCATCCTCAGAGTCCACTGCCACAAACCCTGACAAAGTTATGGTGAATTTCTTAAGGTGGAAACAAATTGAGGTAATACTGGTGACTAAATAAATAAATAAAAATACACATTTCCTAGACAAAATGTTTTCCATTTAGCCCCTACCCCATCCTCAATCCATATAGCACCTTGTGAAAATTAGCAAAAGTGTCCCTTTTGGGACCAGGCAGCAAATGGGGACAGGACAGGCAAGTGGGAGGACACAGCCAGTCACAGGGCTCCTGACTTTGTGAGCAGAGTGTGGCCTAGCTTTCCGCACTAGTCTGCCCTGTCAGATGGTGCCCTTGCGCAGTGAACAACAGCTACAACCACACCAGGTGACTGATCTTCCTTTCGTCCTTCCTTCCTTTTCATCAATTGCTTATTGAATACTTCCTCTGTGTTTCCTGTTCCCTGACCCTCCCCTCCACACCTCCCTACTGTGTAGGTAAGGAAAACCTAAAGATAAAGTGGACATCAAGAGGCTTATGGTACAACGGGGGAGGCGGACATGTAAACAGATAAACCATTAGGATTTCTGATATCTAAGACTGCACAATTTATACATGTCTAAAATCAGGGAACCCGGCTGATTCATACAATTCATATCATGAATAAAAGCCCGGGAACTTACCTCCTTAAAGACCAGTGCACAGTGGGGGATGCTTAGAAGTGTCACTGTACAACATTTGCCATCCAGAATCCTGACTTTTGGAAAGAGACATGGACAATGTTAACAGGGAAGAGGCCTTGCTCTTCAAACATCTTGATGGGTTTGCAACAGCACATTTGAGAGGAGGCTGCATTTGTCTGCTTTATTTAAAGGGGGAAGTTTGAAGTAGAGGTGGTGGGGGCACTGGAGTAGGAGAGGAGTAAGAAAGGCAGGGTTCTACATGGACAAAAGGCTGGAGAAAAATCTCCATGGAGGATGAATTTGTAAGTTATATCTACTATGAGCAGTGCTATTAAAATCTTTACTCCATAACACTCCCCACCCCCCAAATCCACTCATAATCTTGAACTGCCTGGGGTAAAAGGAGGAGACCAAGGAAGAATCTGGATCCTCTAAAAATGTATGGGTCAAAACTATAGGAGCCAGAGGCAAAGAAAACCATGAGAATATAAATCCATGACTATTCACACAACTACTGGGGAAGTCTTCGGATGTTTTTCAGGCCATGGAATTGAGGATTCAAGGGAATTTCAGGCAGCTGCCAAGGAATAGGGAGGCCCCAAATGCTATCTACTTTGGAGCAATAATATCCATGAAATTGTTGGTTTTATTTTCAACTTAGGGTCCTGTTCAAATGCTTACAGCAGCAAGGGAGGTAAAAGAGTAAAGCAGGCTGGATGTGAGACAGCAGGGAGTGGTGGACGCTGCAGCAAGCTGCAGGGTGCAAGTCCTGTTAAAAGGAGACAATTGCCTCCCAGCTCCAGCGGGGGTGTTCCCTGCAAGAATGCAAGCCCAATGTTGCCAGATAGTCCACATTTTAAGAGAAGCCAGAAAAGCAGATGTTTCAGAAAAACCGAGTTTTTAAAAAAATGTTAACTAATTCGAAAATATTTTCAAACTTCAAGGGTCAAACAAAAGGTGTCTCGTGATGTATGTGGTTTCTAATATAGAAGACAGAACAAATACGGGGATAAGATTCATTTTCAAAACAAGTAATGAAATGAATGACATTTAAGTGAGATGTGATAGAAAAAGCTCTGATCCATGCATCCTAAATCCAGGGCTTTAGGCTCTGCTTGACTACTATTTGTCTGTATGTTTACAATGAAATAATTTATAATGTCTTGGCCTTCATCTCTTTATCCTTAAAATGAAGGCATTAAATCTGATACTTTTTTAGAGTTGGAGTTCCGATGATTGAGGGGGCAGAAAGAAAGTGTAAGCAGTGGAAAAATGAGCCCTGGGTGTGTTTCAAAATGTATTGAATTCATTGACATTTATTATGTGTCCGCAAGGTACGCCGCATTGATCATGGAATTCTTGCTTACTATGAAAAAGTAAACATAAACTAAAAAAGCACCTTAATTATTTTGCCTACCTGAGAACAGTGCTTTCAAAGAAGTGGAAGAAGAGCCTTCCCCAACTGGGAGCTTTGTTACTGACACTATCAGCAGGTGAGTTACAGAGTCTGTCAGCAATGATAAGAACACTGGTGTATTTCCTATTCAGACTGACGTTGCTCCGAGACAGGAACCTAATTGATGTTTGTTCAATAATACCAAGATATGTCACAGAATCTGTGGGGGTGTCCGGTATCTTTTGTCAGCTTAGAGTCAAACCCTGCAGAAAATAAGTTGCAGACTGTTGCAGATGTTCTGAGATTAAATGATGTTTTCCTGAAAATGCATGAGGCATGGTCTACCGGTTTGCCTATTGGCAAACCGGCTCTTGCTGCCATCAAGACCCCACCCCCTTCCCCAGGTCATTCTGAAAAAGCAGAGCTGCCTCTAGGCCTTTCAGCTTTACCCTGAACCTCAAGACACTCCCACACTCTTCAGGGATTTGGGGATGGGTGGGTGGGTCTTACGATCACAAAAGGATGGGATAGGGGAGAAGTGGGGGTGGGTGGGAGGATGAGAGGTAGCTGCAAAAAAATGGGTGGGGAAGAGAAGACCTAAACACAGGGCTGAGATTGAGTAATTTTAGGACGCAGTACTGTTTATGGAACATTTCATTCTTTATAGCTACTGTCACATTCTAGTCATTAGACTGCATTTACTTGTGGGTTGTAGAAATTACTTCCCATGGGAAACTAAAGCAATTCCTTCTTCAAAGGATGCTTTGTTTTCTAAGAGAAGAACGTAAAGCATATGACAGTGCAGCCAGCTATGTAACCTACATTTCCTGCTAAGCCACTCTTAGTTCAAGTTCACTGTTTAGCGTGACCACTTTAAGAAGTAACCAAGGAATGATGATGATGACGATGATAATGATAATAATAGCTAGCATGTACTGAGCATTATATGTACGCCAAGCCCTGAACTGAACCTTTATATATGTGTTTTAATCCCTATAGAAACCCTAGCCATTATCATTAACCCCATTTTACAGATGAGAAAACTG
Source organism: Papio anubis (assembly GCF_008728515.1). Lineage (NCBI taxonomy): Eukaryota > Metazoa > Chordata > Mammalia > Primates > Cercopithecidae > Papio > Papio anubis. The sequence continues at coordinate 98,689,632 of NC_044978.1, forward strand.
AGGTTTAAAGAAGCTATATGTGCTCAATATAACACAGCTAGGACTTAAACCTGATCTGTTCTGCTCTGAAGTCCATTCTTAAAGGCACTGACCTCTGAATGTATCACATTTGGCTGAGAAGTCCTTTGTCATTTCTGACATAGAATCTCCCCTAGCAAAAACTGAAGGAATAAAGAGTGAATTACACATATAGGAGTGCACAAAACGGACAATGGTGTATCTGAAACTGGAGAAGTCCATGTGAATTTCAGTTTTAATCAATTACATCCATTAGGCGACAGCTGCTTCCCTTCTGCCCTCCAGGTGCCTGCACCTAGAGCTTAAAACATCTGCAAATTAAAGTGAGACTGTGCTGCTGTCCGAGGAAATGAGAGCAGCAGCTTCTGCTCTCTGCCGTCTCTGCCAGCCCAAATCCTATTCTTGCCTTGTTAGCATTTATATAAGACCTCTGGCTGCAGCACCAATCTACTGTACCTCCCTGCCCTGCGTATTCTCATTTTGATTAGTTACAGTGGAGCTGTAATAACTGGCTTCATTTCTTCCCTTCACACCTGATAGAATACCAGGAGCTCCCTGGGCCCTTCCTCTGGTCTAGCATCAAGCCAGGATCAATCCTACCTGAGCAATGATTATTAATTAAATCCTTCCATCCTTCTATTCCATGTTCCAGTTTTCAAAGAGCTTTCAAACACATTCTATTGTTTGCAGTGACATAATGAGTCAATGGGGGCCCAGCGAAAAGTTCCATGTGTCCCTGCCCCTATCACGCAAAGAATTCCTCTTTTTTCTCTTGAGAGCAGGACTCTAGAAGGGTTTGGGTTTTGGCTGTGATGCTAGAAGGAGGAGGAAGGGAACCCCCATCATGCAGCTCTTATAGTGTTAAGGAGAGAGTTTATCAAAGAATAGAGGCAAGAGCCTTGGAGCCTCTAGAAATGCACTTTCCTAAGCTTGGGTGCCTCCACTCAGGTGTCCTCTGCCTTCAAGGTAGTTGGAGATTTAAACTGATTCCTTGGAGTAGCCGGCCACCCACCGTCATGGAGGGCACAGATCAGCACCCTCCTTTCCCCTCCCAACACTGGATCCATCAGTTCGCCCGTAGCTCGGAGGGATCCTTTTGCCCTTGGTCAACAGACTCTCCCTGGGCTTAGCACATGGGGCCTTCCCAGCCCTTGGATCCCAGCTCAGTTCCTATGTTGGATGCTTTTCCATCCTAAAAGAAGAGAAATCTTTTCTTATTCAAACCACACAGTAGAGTGTGCCGCATTGTTTAGCCAAGCACATTAATGAACCTTTGGAGATGTCAAGAGAAGCCAGAGTTGAGTTTGAGAATAGGGGTTGGAGCAGCTGAAGTGTGCTGCAAAATGATTCTCTGAAAAATGTTTCTATGCTGGTGAGAGCTGAGAAGAGGAAGGAGGCATGAGGCATGACTTATAGTAGGAGGAAGATGCCTGTGCTGACAGAAATGGGCAAGGTGTTTCGGAAATGAAAGTCCAATATTTAACTTTGTGTTGTCTACAGTGTGGCAATGGGAAACCCTTCTGTTTCCCAGTCAGTGAAGTCTGACTTATTAACATATGTGCAGAGTGAGTTGTTTTGTGCAAAAATGAAGGGAAAAGAGGAGATTCACAACTAGAAGCAGAGGAGGAGGACAGTCCCAGGAGTGGGACGTAAGGAGGATAGAATGTGAGTGGAGCCAGGGTTTCCATGAGAACAGAACCCCAAAGGAATTGCAGAAGGCCTCTGGGCATAGGATTGAGGAGGGTGGATGTGAGAGAGCGGGTTGATGCTGACACTTGGGGGATACCTATTATAGTCTTGTGAGGTAGGCAGAGCAAGTGTCGGTATAACCGGTTCCATTGTATAGATGAGAAAACCAAGACTCAGATACGTTACAATACTTGCCCAGTGTCACATAGGGCCTGGCAAGTTGGGACGCCCAGAATAGAATGCAAAACTACTTTTCTAGCCGAAAAGTTCCTAGTCATATTTGCCAGCTAAAAGGCATCCAGTAAAAGATAATTGAAGGTAAATGAGCACCCAGAGGCAGGCAGAGCTGCCTCTAGGCCTTTCAACTTTAACCTTTTATATACTTTGGCATAACCCATTACATCATCAGCCTCCTCATCACTGGGTCACTCTGCTGTAAACTTCCCCATTAACAAGCAGGAGGGAAGGAAAGGTAATTTTGATGCAAGGAGCGTTCCCAGAGCAGAAAAACTAGGTAGAACGTCACAGCAGTGCAATCAGATGTGTGAGCAAAGGGTGGGAAAGTGGATGATCTGACTCGACCAGGCCCAAGCTACCCCTGACAGAATCAGGGGTCCTTACAGGTCCTGTCCTGCCTGAGTGTTTTTTCCTCTGCAGAAATCCTGCTAGGATTTTTCTACTTTGCTACCATACTTCATCCGACAACCTGCCTGGCAATGTAACCTTCATTTCTACCTTGTGACCTTCTCCTCCATTGATGACTTCCTCCATTCTGTGGATCCGTGATTAGGGAGGTTTGCTTATGCTTAACCCTGGTCTGGGTTCCTGTGGGCCCTTGCTCACTGGGTAATTGGTGGTTGATTCACAGATGTTTTCACCCTGAAACGTGTGATTCTCACATGACTCTGAACAAGAGGCAAGCTGAACTTGGGCCATGTATCATTTGCAGGTAGCCTTGTTGGCTCATTTCTTGCAGCCGCATGCTCTGGTAAGTGAGCATGGGACACACCTGATGGCTTCTGTCCTTGGAGCTGCCCTGATGACTGCTGTCCCCAAGGCGATCACCTAATGACTTCATTCCCTGAGGCTGTCCCTGATTGCTTCTGTCCCTGGGGTTGCTCCCAGAACTCTGCCTGATGCTGAGGAGTAAGCAGTCAGGCCACGGAATGGTAGAATGGGAAAGCAGAAACTCTGAGCTGGAAGAGGACTTTGTGGTAGGGTACTCATACATTTCTGTCTCATATGGCATCACTTAAGTCTGTTATCCCAGTATAATTACTAAGAACATCTTTTTAATCTCAAAACATCCCAGTGTGGATAATAAATTCTATATGATCACCCTACTTTAGGGATCATCTAGACTAGTGTTTTGGGTTTTTTTTTTCAAGTTTTTGTTTAGCCTTGAAGACCACTTCTTGAAAGAGATACTTACCCTGATCTCTAACGTGTAAACCAAAAAAAGGGAGAGTTGTCCAGGCCGAAGGGGGCAGAGAAGCTCCCCACTACCCTACCCCGACCTGCTGTGGCAGCCCTCCCTGCCAGCCAATGGAGGTCTTGCAGCTCAATGCATCCCTGGTTATACCCGCTACTTTAATCTTACACGCGAGGGAACTGAAGTCCATGGAGAGGTTAAGGGACTATGTATGGCCACATCACTAGTTAGTGGAGGGGCCCAAGCTAGACCTCAGATACGCAGACTGCACTGTGATCTTGCCACCACGCCAAGTCTCCTTCCAGCTTGCCTAATGGTCTTAAAACGAAGTGGCAAAATGTCCACTCTTGTGCTGGTGCGCACTCTCTTTCACTCTGTGTGTGTGTGTATGCATGTAATTTTTAAATGATGTATTCTTTATAAAATTCATGTAAAATTTTCATACTGGGAAAAATAGTCATGATTTTAAAATTACCCAGTTCACCCTTGAGAAGTCAAAGTCCATAAAGCAACAATAGGGGAATAGCGTAGTACTGAGGTAACTTCGTGTGAATTGGATACGTATTATTAAAGTAAACAGGGCTTAGGGACAAACACCTTTTCTAAAGCCTATATCCTTGAACATATTTGGATGGACTTCATTAATCCTGTCTAGCAGCTCTCAAAAGTCAAACAGGAAGCAAACCCCAGGCTGTGGTAGAAAACAAACACTGTCTGTCCCAGGACCTCCCGGGTGGACAGAGTCCTCCCTTTGTCTTAGCTCTTCTTCTGAGGCAACAGTTGGCAAATCTAAACTGAAACAGTTCTATCTTGAAAGCACACAACTTCTCCAAGCCCCTGGTTGTTTAAATAGTTGTCCACCTATCCTTCTGCCTTCTGCTTCCACCTGCCCTCAGCTGGGACCCAGCCAGGCAGTGTCAACTTGAACCCTGGGCAGGAAAAGCAGATACCAAATGCAAATCAGACAGCAATGCAACCTTTTTATGGCCCAGGGAAGGCCAACAGGAGGTAAGGTCACGTAGAAGGCAGCCTGCTGGTGGCAGCTCCCTGCTGAGGGCAGGGTTTTGCTATTTTATTTTAACCTTGTTTCAGTTTGATCCAAGCACTGTGTCTCAAGGAAACAAGCACCTGTAACTGTGGCCCACACAAAACCAATTTTCCCACAATCAGAAAGCAATCATTTCCGTCTCCTGGTGTGGAAAAAAACAGCCAGATACAAGCAGGGCGGGGTATGGGCTTGACCTTGTCCTTCTTACCTGCTGACTCAGAGGATTTGCATAGCTGGCATTCTGAGGAAACACCCAAGTCCAAAAGTGCAAGAGTTTGGGGTATTTATGCAAAGCATATGTTCCCTGTTCTGAGGCAGAGACTCAAGGGTTTGATAGAAACAATAGGGTAGAAATGAAATCTAACATTTGTGAAGCCCTTACTCTGGGTTCATTTTACCCAATGCAAGCCTCACAAAAACCTCATCGGCGGAAACTATGATTATCCCCATTTCAGAGATGAGCAAACAGGGCTTGATAAAGGTTAAATGGCTTCAGCCACTCAGCAAGGAAGTGGTGGAGTGAGGGAAGTTCAGACTCAGAGCCTACCCCTGAAAACAACCAAACCCACCGAGAAACAGCCAGGCTAGTCTTCCCAACCTTCAGGGCGCATTCAGTTCACCTGGGGCTTTTGTCAAAATGCATGTTCTCATTCAGGAGCTCCAGGGCTGTGCCAGAAACTCTGCAATTCTAAGTAGCTCCCAAGTAATGTCAATGCTGCTGCTGGTCTGTGAAGGATCTAGGGCAGCCGTCAGCAAACTTCTTTTCTGGTAGGGGTGAGATAGTAAATATTTTAAGCTTTGTGGGCCACATCCAACCTCTGTTGCGCGTTCTTTCTCCCTTTCTTCCTTCTCTTCCCTTCTTTTCCTTTCATTCTCCATCCTTTGGCATGTAAAACCACCCTTAGCTGTTGGCTCGTGGGTGCATTTGGCCAGAGCAGTGATTTGCTGTTTCTCGCCCTAGGACAGTGAAGGTAGAGAAGTTGCCTTGCCAGTGGGCTCAGGTGGGGACCCTTTCCCAACAGCAGCTACGAGATTCAGTCCCACTGTTCTCAATTAGGTATGCTCAACCAGGACAGGAAGATGCTAGACAGGCTGTCTCCCCAGTGATCAGTCTGAGTTACAGGTAAGAGGGGGGCTGACTTACCCCAGAAAGAATGCATTGGAGTGGTGAGGGGGCTGGACTCCAAGGTGTGCAAGAAAGCACTGGAGGAGGATTGGGACAGCGGAGGGAAGGGGGAGCCTGGTATGCACACAGCGAACACTTTACCTATTGGGGCAGTAGTTTGTTGAGGGGCTCCTGTGACAGGTGGGAGGTCAAACTCAAAAACCCCTTCAACTCCAAGAGTTCAAGATCCTGTGATCCTTGCGTGCAAGGCTAATCTAATGTTGTCCTGAGATAACGTGCACACGCATGATCTGATTCTCCTCAAGTTGATCGGCAACCGCATCTCAGAGCAGCTGCCTCTTTATCTCTTGCCCTGCCTGGGAAGGGGAGGCTGAAATTCACTCCAGGATGTCACTGCTCTGGGGGAAAAGGAAAGTAACTCCCACCGCCCAGCTCAGAAGTAGGAAGTGAGGGCCTTCCGCTCAAGGCAAGGGCCTTCTCTAACTACTGGGTAGTTTTTCCATCTTCTTGTAACTTGAATGAAGTGAAGTCATCTTACTTCCAGGAATCCAATCGAAAGAAATAAGTATGGATATGAATAAAATTTTTTGTCCTTTTTCAGGTGCAAAGAGTCTACTCTGCCCACTCTGTCATTCAAGGCTTGGTTGAGAACTGGCTAATTAAGTGAGATCACTTCTATACAAATAGAATACCATGTGCAGATTATAAAATGCTTCTTGTATGAAACCATGTGTATACATGTATATAATTAGCAAACACCCAGACAGTGGCTCTTTATGGGCAATAGGATTATGATCATCACTGTGGAATAAAGAAGGGACCCAGTGAGAAACAGTGAGCGCTCAGTGGGAAGTGTTCTAAACTGCGAAGTTCTACAGTGACCTGCCACCCTCAGTGGTAAGGTAAGTTGGCAGCAGGGAACTACGGATCAGAGCTTCTCAGACTTAAAGGTGCATATTCCTCCTGGGGATCTGGTTAAATTGTAGGCTCAGACATAGGGGTGCAGAAGGCCCCGACATTTTGCATTTCTAACAAGCTCCCTGGGGTGGCTGATGCTGCTATGCTGCTGGCCCAGGACCTTATTTCATGAAGCAAGGCTCTGCCTACCTTGCAGGAGAAGGCACTGAGGAGTCACCAGTATTGATATGTTACTCAGATGAGGTGGCAAGTTGAGTTTACATGTGTGTACGTTGTCCTGAGATTGTTGTTTTTGGAGGGGGACAGAACAAGGAGTATGTATAGAATTGAAATTACCTTTATCAATCATAAATATGGCCTAGCAGAAATTCTCCTGCCTTTTTCCTTTTCTCCTTCCCGTAGTTCAATTTAGCTGCCCAATTTCCTCTCAGAAGTAGGTCCTGAGGTTGAAGCAGGAAGGAGGATAAGGGCTGTCTGGCCCCAGGCACACAGCTGGCCCCGTGGACAGGGATCACCTGGGTAAGGTGAAGAGCACCCATACCAGCTTTAAGTCAAGGTGATGATTCTTTCCGAGCATCAGTGACCTGGATCCACCCCAGGTAGTTAGAAAGCCACTCCCCTTTGATTACCCACTGCCATTTATCAGCCCTGAATCCTCTGTCCTGCTGCCACTTTCCAGCCCTGACAACCTGTTTTAAATGAAGGCAAGCGGGATTCTCTCTCCCTTACCAAACTGCTTGAAATAGGCGGCACAAGCAGATTCTTCTTAATGGCCCAGGGATTTTTCACAGGCTGATGGACAAGGGGGACCCACAGAATGAGAATTTACAACAGAGTGTCTGTTCACGATGTAGACTGTAAAACATTTCCATGTGTTCTTCCTTGTAAGCATTTAGAGCCTGATCACGTGCATAAATAAACCCCGGATATCGTTACTATTTAGCCAACATTTATTTCACATTTTATATGTGTCAGGTACCTAGCTAGGTGCTTTCGCGTTTGTCATAGGACTTTAGCCCTGAAACAACTCTAGAGGCAAGATATTCCAATGAAAATATCAAGGTTCAGGTTCAGAGGGGTTAAGTAACTTGTGAAAGGTAGCACAGCTTACAAACAATAAGCCCCCAGTGAAAGAAAGGAAGAAAAGAAAGTGACAAGTAGATGGCAGGGATATGTTGGCAAGTTTGTTCTGAGTGGAGTTCTTGGTGAAGAGTAAGGAAAATGCCCTCAGAGATAATGTGGTCCTGCACACCTCCCTAGAATAGACCTCAAATAGTGCTTCCTAGGCTATGGAAGAAGAGTCATAGCCACTTCTTTCTTTCTAATAGAACTCTAGTTTTGTCCAAGTGGCAACATGTCTAGCCCCAAGGGAAGAGTCATAGTTGATCTAAGCCGATCATGGTCATCTCCTTCCCCTTTGCCAGTGATTGATTTACTTGTGGGCATCTGATCTGGCATGAGATGAAAAAAAAGATCATGGGTGCTTCTGGGAAAGCCCTTCTCTCTGATAAGAAAGAGGTCCATAAAGAGAGGGTCCTTTCCCATAACCAACCCTCCTTCCTTCCTGCTTAGGCTGATGTATAATAATATGAAAATGTGATACTTTATACTTAGATAACCATCTTATGACCATGAGGAGAAATGTAGCCTTACACTGAATATGGCAAAACTAAACACAGAAAGACAGGATCCTTGTTGAATTTGTTAAAAAAAACAAATGGAGTCAGGCACAGTGGCTCATGCCTGTAATCCCAGCACTTTGGGAGGCTGAAGCAGGTGGATTGCTTGTGCCCAGGAGTTTAAGACCAGCTTAGGCAACATGGTGAAGCCCTGCCGGGCGCGGTGGCTCACGCCTGTAATCCCTGCACTTTGGGAGGCCGAGGCGGGCGGATCACGAGGTCAGGAGATCGAGACCATCCTGGCTAACACGGTGAAACCCCGTCTCTACTAAAAACAAAAAAAATTAGCTGAGTGTGGTGGTACATACTTGTGGTCCCAGCTACTCAGGAGGCTGAAGTGGGAGGATCACTTGAGCCCAGGAGGCGAGATTGCAGTGAGCCATGACCATACCACTGCACTCCAGACTGGGTGGCAGAGGGAGACCCTGTCTCAAAAAACAAACCAAAAAATCATCTGGGACCATGGGACATCTGTCTCTAGACTTCTCCAAATGTGGGATAATGTAGCATCTTGATAATGTGGCCTACTATACATCAACTATTCTGTTGCCTGCAGGCAAAAGCACTGCACATATACAAGAGGCTCCCCTTGGTGAGAGACCAAGCATTCCCACACAAATGTCTCTGTCCCAGACCGATGACTTGTCTAGAATTGCTTTCTATCTGGTCTTCTCAAGATCTTCTCCTTAGGGCTCCCTTTGTCCACAATTAACTCAGTCTAGCACTGGCAACAAATCAGGGAAGAGTCTTCATCATTCTACAAGAGACAGTTTGTTTGCTCTTCTACATTACTTTCATCTTTGCAAAACTCAGCTCACCTCCTCATGGTAGCCTGCCTCATTTATTAGGACTTAGCTGTGGTAGGCAGAATAACGGGACCCCCAAAGATGTCCATATCCTGATCCCTAGAACCTGTGAAGGTGCTACCTTATGTGGTAGAAGAGACTGTGCAGATGTAATTGAGGTTAATGGCCCTGAGATCGAGAGATTATGGTGGGTTTTCTGGGTGGGTACACTCAAATCACATGAGTTCTTAAAAGTGGAGAATGCTTCTACACTGTGATCAGAGAGAGAGGGGGCTACAGAAGGAGATCAGAGAGATGTGACATTGCTGGCTTTGAAGGTGGAATATGGGCAGCCTCTGGAAGTGGAAAAAGGCAGAGAAAACAGATTATCCTCTAGAGCCTCCAGAAAGAAACACAACCATGCCAACATCTTGATTTTAGCCCAGAGAGACCTGTGTCAGATTTCTGACATACAGAAACCTGATTCCTGATAACTATAATATGTTTGCAGTGTTTTAGCCACTAGGTTTGTGGTAATTTGCTCTAACGGCAATAGGGAACTAACATATTGGCCATAAAGTTCCTGGCACTACATTTTCCACTAAGGTATGTAGTATACTAGGTGAGGATATGGGTAGATCCAGAAAGATGTGTGTGCAAATCCTGGCTCTGTTTCCATGTGACCTTGAGCAACCCACTTCAATTCTCTGGATCTCAGTTATATCATCCAGAAAGCAGAGATGAATAAGAATGTTTCTCTTTTACAGGTTTGTTGTGATATTTGAATGAGGCTGTTCAAGTAACACACCTAGCATGTGGCTGGCAAATAACAGTCACTAGATAAATGGTAGCCATTATAATATTTGCTGGAAGAGAGGGATTGAGGACCTTGTACGTTCCTCTGTGGTGAGGAATACATTTAAAGCAGGCATGCTTCACATGTAGTTTGGAGTTCAGAGACCGTGTGATGTAACGGGAAACATTGTAGACTGCAAAACACGACTCCCTGGGTTTGAATCCAGAGAGCTGTGTGACCTTGGCACATGCTTCAGCATGTTCGGGTATCTTTCCCCAGAAGCAGACCCTGAAATAACCATTTGAGGGCAGGTAGATCTTTCTGAGGTGATTTCAGGAAATATGTGTAGGGAATGGAAAAGTCAGATGGAAAGGGAAGTGGCCAAGAAGTGTATGTTTCCAAGCAAGTTACCACTGTGGGAGCTGGAGTGTAAGCCCTCCAGGGAAATTGGGGACACATGATAATTCACATGCCTCTGAATTATCACACTCAAAGGGTGAGGGAGCTGGGGTCATTATATGCCAACTCCCATCTGTCATTAGTTGAGGGTCACTTCCAGGGGACAGTAATTCCCCAGCAGGTCCTGCCTGCCACACAAGGGTGGAGAAAGCCCTCAGGCAAAGCTATGGTGGCAGTGGAAAGTTGGGCCGGCATGTGCTGAAGTGGTGAGGGCTGAAGGGATATGGAGAGGAGCCCTCAGTATTGCTATTTTAAACATGAGAAAATTTAGTTTTACATGGTCCCATAGTTTCTCAAAATGAGACAATGATAGTATCTGCTTCGTAGAATTATCAGGAGAGGTATGTAAGTGAACAAGGCCAAGGGCTTCCATCAGCGTTTGGCATAGGACAAGTAAGCACCATTTAAGTGCTAGTTATCATCATCTGAAGATTTTTGCTGTTCTGTGATGTAAAAGTTTGTTTGTTCCCACTACCCCCCTCCACAATGTTTAGTTAAGCTGTTCAAACTCGCAAATACTTTGGGGAGATGGGGGCTTGTGGAGCAAAAGGAAGGGGCTAACATTCACCCTTGGTCCAATAACACAAACTCTCAATGATGGGCTTGCACAATATCTGGAGGCCTTCGGGCTTTTGGGGGCATGGATTTGGGAATTGGAACCCAGCTCTTAACACTCTGTCAAAGGGCATGAGGCCACAGATGCTGTCTGGGTTGTACACTGAATGGCAAGCCTCTGAAGGTAGAAATAGTGTGCTCCTGGCTGGATTGACCCAGTTTCTTCCCCGGCACATTGTAGACACTCAGTGATTGGCTATTGAGTAGATAAGCATGAAAACAGCTTAGAAAGCCAGAAAGGGAATGCTTCCACCTAAAATCATAGGTGATTGATGTCATCCTTATGTGCAGCCCTCACCTCACAACCTCTTGTTTCCTTGGCCACTTGGCCACTTGGCCACCAGGACACAGGAAGTAACCTGCACCTGACCCCCTGATGTTGGCAATGGGACGAGCTTTCCACTCTTGGAGGCATCTTGTAGAATACAAAGGACTCGCTGTGGTATTTATACCAACACACACATTTTAAATAGGCCCTCACTTCTTCCTGAAAGGAATCCAAAGACTCTGTTGGAACTGAAAACATTCATATTTACGTATCACCAGTTATTGAGGGAACACAAAGTGTTCAGCAAATATGATCTCATTAGTGCTCATGACAGCCCTGAGGGAAGAAGTTGGCAAGAATTTCCACCCTCCTTGGAGAGGTGAGAGTATGGAGGCCCAGAAGGCCAGGGAACACACACCAGGACCACTCAGCAGGTGCTCCAGGGAGCTGGGGCAATGGCAAGAAATGGGAGGCTCAAGAGAAGCGTCACAATGCTGTGGCCTCCACAATCACTGCAGTGTCTGGGGGACAAGCAGAAACCTGGAAATATCTCCCATGTCTCTCATGATGGGGTCTGATAGGTGCCTGATGGTACTAACAATGAAATGCCATTCAGGCATTCAAACAGATCCATGTTCTAGAATGTAGAAAGACATTCTAAGGCATTTAGATAAAAATGCAAGTTTGCAAGAGTATATATAATATAGTCACTCATTACTCTTAGGTAAATGTAATATGAAGGGGAAAATCTAAAAGAATGTATACCAAATTATATATGAAATATATATGTCTTTGTGTGTTAGTATTTTCAAAGAAAAGGCCTAAAAGAATGGGTACCAAATTATACTGAAATATATATTTATTTATTTATATTTTCAAGGAAAGTTCTAGAAGAATATGTAACAATAGTTATCTCAATAGTTGGATTAAATATACTTTTCTTAATCACACATTTCTTAATTTCCAATGTGCATTTTTTTGTAGTCAGATTAAAACTTTCTAAAAACCAGAGAAAGGGAAATTCATTGTCACTTAGAAAGTATTAAAAATAGAAAACTATTAAAACATGCTCAGAGTGTTTTTCTTTCATTAAAAGAGAACACCAGGAGTGTTTTCCTTGATGTAAAGAATTTGGAAAAATCCCACCAGACTTTCTATTTAGTTCCTACTCCAGAGTGAAATTTGGATCAGATATTCTATTTTGTAAACATATGGTCCTATGTCTGCAAAGCCCGAATATAGAATGAAATATTTCTGCTTTTTTCCTTGATGTTTTTAAACATGAGCTAGACCTGACTATTTAGCATTTTTACCTGAAAAACTTTAGTAGAAGGAAAACCAACCCCACCCTGACAAGGGATTTAAAATGTCAACTACTCAACATTTTCATGAGCTACTGAGAAATAGATGTAAATGTTGTTATATATTAAATTTCAAAAACTCAGACCACTGTGCTTTACAATGTGAATGTACTTAATACGACTGAACTGTACACGTAAAAATGGTTAGGATGGTAAATTTTATGTTGTGTGCTTTTTACCACAGTAAAAATTGCCAAAAAACAAAAAAACCAAAGCAACCCTAAACGTAGATCCTTTAAGTCTAAGGTGGAGTACAGTGTAGGAAAAGAAAGGGTGGGATCCAGAAGAGCTGGATTCAGGTTTCAGGTGTGGTTCTTACAGCACCTGGCCTTGGACAGGTTGCATTCACTTGTTCTGTTCCTCTCACCTTTCTGAGTAGCTATCACTTGCCAGGCATAGCAGAAGGCACTGAGATACAGCGGCCCACGAAATGGGTGTGTCCCATTTCGTGGTCACTGCCCTGGTGTAGTGACCTAACTTCTCTTAACCACAAGTGCCCCCCAGAAAATAAGAAATAAGGCTGGGCTCAGTGGCTCATGTTTATAATCTCAGCACTTTGGGAAGCTAGAGGCAAGAGGATTGCTTGAGGCCAGGAGTTCAAGGCCAGCCTGGCCAACATAGTGAGCCCCTCTCTCTGTTTTATAAAAAAAAAAAAAAATTATTCCAAAAATTAAAAGAAATTTTTAAAAAAGAAAATGGAAACTAATAATACTTACGCTGTCCATGCTTCATGAGAGGGAAAGAATTTGCTACCAAGGCTACAGCTTGACTACATGTATTAAAAAAAAAAAAATCTCAGCTTCATCCCCTGGGAGACAGATCAATGGATCAAAATCTGAATTTAGACTCACTTTCTGGTCAGGAGCAGGGCCTGTCAGCAGCATTTTGTACCTTTGGCTTCTCGTGCCCTCCTACCAATGGGGCTGGACAAATGAAGGGCACATTTGTGACCTGTGGTGAATTGACAGAGGCGGGACATTGGATAGTTACCGCAGGAATGTGGCTTGTGTGAGGGAGCTGCCCAGTGGCAGGCACAGTGGGGAGTGTTTATTGTCTGCCCTTTGAGGCTGTAGTGATAACACTGATGATGGTGATGTTGGCTGTGCCAGGCACTGTTCGCAGTGCTTTGCATTTACTTACTTAATGCTCATGACGACCCCGTGATAGAACTGCTTTTATTATTCTGTTATTACAAATGAGGAGACTGAGGGGCAGAGAGAATTAGCTAGCTAGAAAGTGGTAGAGTTGAGGTTCAAACACAGGCAATTCAAACGTAGACCCTGGCTGGGCATGGTGGCTCCCACTTGTAATTCTAGCACTTTGGGAAGCTGAGGCAGGCAGATCACTTGAGCCCAGGCAAAAACTCCATCTCTACAAAAAATACAAAAAATTAGCCAAGCCTGGTGATGCGCACCTGTGGTCCCAGCTACTCAGGAGGCTGAGGTGGGAGGATCACCTGAGCCTGGAGAGGTCCAGGCTGCAAGGAGCCATGGTTGCACCACTGTACTCCAGCCTGGGTGACAGAGTGAGACCTTTCACATTTTATGGATAAGGAAACAGAAACTCAGAGAGGGACTTGCCTAGGGCTCCGTGTAGAGAGGTAGGTTTGGTTTTTCTGGGACTCCAAAGCCTGTAAAACATGACACTCTCTTGTAATGCCCCAGGCAGTGAAAATCTCCAGGACAATGAGATTTTCACACCCTCAGGCTGGTAGCTGATGGGCAGAGCCACTGTCAAAGCCCCATTCTGCATCCTGACTCCCCAGGCTAAAAACAGGGCCTGGGGAAGGGTAATGCTTGCTTGGCTTTCTGCCCACGGCAGATGAGACCATTTCACCACCATCTGTGAGTGGCCTCACTCCTAGTCCCTGAGCCTTAATAATTACCTGGATATTCATTCATTCATTCAACAAATATTTATTGAACTCTTTGCCAGGTACTGTTCTAGGTGCTGGGGATTAAATAGTGAGCCAAATAGTCAACAATGATTTTGTGCTTGTGTTCCAGGGTTTAAGCTCTTGCCTTCTTCCTTCTTACCCCATCCTTTTCTGCGCCTCATTTCTTTCTTTTTTTTTTTTTTTTTTTTGAGACGGAGTCTTGCTCTATAGCCCGGGCTGGAGTGCAGTGGCCCGATCTCAGCTCACTGCAAGCTCCACCTCCCGGGTTTACGCCATTCTCCTGGCTCAGCCTCCGGAGTAGCTGGGACTACAGGCGCCCGCCACCTCGCCCGGCTAGTTTTTTGTATTTTTAGTAGAGACGGGGTTTCACCATGTTAGCCAGGATGGTCTCGATCTCCTGACCTCGTGATCCGCCCGTCTCGGCCTCCCAAAGTGCTGGGATTACAGGCTTGAGCCACCGCGCCCGGCCCGCCTCATTTCTTTCTGTAAATAGAGTCCGTTTTTGACCTTTAGGTATTGACATGGTCCATCTGCAGGACTCTGCTAGCCTAAATGGTGTGCATGTGCAAATGAAAGTGCCTCCCCAGAGTGCATGCAGCCTCACAGGCCCCCAGCTTGGAGAGTAGAGAGTGGGCTGGATTTCAGCCCCCATGCACCCTCCAACCTAGGTGTCTTTGGATAGAACACAGTTTATGTTATGGCATGTAGCAGGTCGCTCTCTGAGCCCTTCCAGAGATTAGAGATGTGCTCTTGACACCCAAGCCCAGTGTCTTCAAGTCCCACCTGCTTAGCCAGGTCCCCCATTCGCTTCAATCCCCATAAGCTGGGCCCTGCAGACCTCCAGTTCTTTATCCATGGCCCACTGCTGGGCTGGTCAGACACACCTTGTCCACCTCTCTGGACCCCTTTCCTCTTCTCCTCCTCTTGTCTGCCAGCTGTAGGACAGCTCTCTCCCACTTTGTAGCTCTCCCCCACCCTCAGGCCAGGATTCAGCCATCCCTGCATGTGCTTTTCATGTTCACATCCAGGAGCCATTGTGACAATGGGGCCGTTTGAAGGGTGCCCCAAACCCTCACCTTGGTTCACAGAAAGGCACTGAAGTTCTGCTCAAGAGCTGGAAGGTATAAAACACACAACTGTCAGGATGTCCTTCCTGATTCCACTCTGACATGAGACAGAGATGCCATGTCATGACTAGGAGGTTATTTAGAAGTAGCACTCAAAATATAGAACAGATATTATATATTATATAATTTTTCACAGAGAAAGTTGTGGTTTTAAAAAATCTAATACTTCCTATTTAATTCATGATTGAATAATTCACCTGCTCAACCCCTACAAGTCCTAAGACCACATCTTCCAAGAAGCTTTCTCAGATTGCCTCCTGTCTATCTCCCCTGCCTGACAGCCAGAGAACGATTAGGTACCCTCCTCTGCGATCCTCCAAGAGCACCCAAACTTGTCCGCCATGACACTCATCACATTGAATTGTGATTGACTGTTTGCTTCTGTACTGCCCCAAGTAGACTGTAAGTTCTGTGAGAATCTGTACTAGACCCAGCACACCTTTATATTCTCTGCACCTGACATAGAACCTAGCACCTAGCAGGAACTCAGTAACTGTTTGTGAAATAAATAAAAGGTATTTGTATGGGGAAAAAAATTGGCATCAATGCCAAGCTGGAGTTTTCCCCAATAATGGACATCCTGTTCTCTGCTGGGAGGAGTGAGGGAAATGAGAAACTGTGGCTGCTCTCAGATCCCCCAGACAAACATCCATAAATAAATCAGATGTTTTTGCTATACCATATAGCAATTCCATCCATCCATCCATTCATTCATTTGTTCATTCATTCATGCATTCATTTGTAGTAGCCATTTATTGAACATGCTTATGTGTCTCATGGCTGGAGATTCTGCAGTGAAAAAGATAATCAAAGACCCTGCCTTCTTGGAGCTTATCTTCCAGTGAGAGTGAAAGAGTAGACAGACAATACCTTCTCTAGTTGGTAATTTATATGACCATGAAACGTCATAGCTTAATTGGCGTTCATTGGCCACAGCTACTTCGCAGAATAGTATAATGATTAACTTGTCAAGCAGTGGAGACAGACAGGTTGGAAGTAAGTTCCTAAGCTGTGACTTACTAGTTAATTTATCTTTGGGCAAGCAACTTGACTTCTCCAAGCCTCCGTTCCCTCGAGCGGTAACAATAACAACAGCACCTACTTCCCTGTACCTATATGCCTGGCTGAGAGGAAGGACAGTAGAGGTTGGCAATAACGATTCCTCACCACTTAGGTGGTTTGGGAAGGGATTCAATGCTCTCTAGGCATCAATACATATGCACTTTACTAACATTAAGGTATTGTTTTGATTTTTTACTTTCACTGACGTGTTGCAGGGTGTAACTGGCTTAATTTAGTCCTCTCGTTTGTACAGTATTTGCATGTGATCTTTGAGCTCAGCCTTAGCTCCCAGATCCCCTGCAGCAGGTAGAGACACTGTCCACAAGCTTCAAGCAGGAACACAGAGCAGGCAGTGGTGGGGACTCCAGCATGAAGGATCCGGCTTGGGTTCTGGCCATTGACTCTACCATGGAAGTCCTGGAGCTAATTTCCCCTTATTCTTGAACTTGAAACAGCTAGGATAAATAAAGCAGATTTTTATCAACTACACTGTAAACAAAAGGCACAGATGGCAGGGGAAGATTGACTGACAACAGCAAAGTCCTCAGGGTGTTCTTGAACCCCCCTTGGAGGGGGAGGTGCTAAAGACAGGGCCCCCTGCTTTGTTTTGTTCTTTGCATTTATGAATTCCAGGAACTCCTTTCGTTGAAGTCTATAGCTTCCATCAACAGGATATTAGTTGGTGAATTCTATCTGAAGCTACAGAGGAAAAAACTTTCAATTAGGATCTGAATAGGTCAAGGGGGTGACTGACTGTCCAGAGGATAGGCAGCAGGAACAGAAACCAGAGTTAAATGAATCAAGGGGAATACAAGAGTCCTTGTTGATTCTGGAATAATGGAAGTAACAGAGGCAAAAATAAGAAAGAATGATGAGGCAAGTTTAATAAAGATGTTACCAAGAGATCCTAGATTCACTTTATTATTACACCTTCTCTTTATTACTCTCTCCTACAAAGTGCACAGGAACACACATACTTCGTATGGACATACATACTTCACATGGACACACATACTTTAAAGTACACACAAGCACACCTGCCTCATGACTAAAATCTAAATCAACTTTCACAGATTTCATATTTAACCACGATCCAGTGTTATCCTAAAGCCATGGCCACTATTTTTGTTCCAGAGGAGGTCACCTGACCCAAACAAAGCCAATCATATTTCTAAATGCTGACCCTAAACTTCAACCATAGTGGAATGGTCAGAGTTTTTCCCCAGGAGTTTACAAGCAGAACTAAGAGCGCGAGTCATGTACCTGCTGCAAGGCCAGAGTATTTGAGGGCATAAACCAAAATTTAAAATTGGGAAGGTAGAAGAGAGGTAGACCTTAGTAGAAATGAGTTCTAAGATGAAAAGAACTGAACTGAATGCTGAGAATGGGATAAATTGGATCCTTGGGGCTATCTAAAAATGGGTGGATCAATAAAATCAAATTTTTCAAAGGGCTTGTTTTCTGTTAACTCACGTGTGTGTTAGAGAAAGGATGGTACACCGCAGAGCAGTGGTTCCCAAAGTGTGGCCCTGGGACCTGGGTGGTGGTGGGGAGAGGTACCAAAACATTTTCTGGGGATCTGCAGAGGCAGAGCTATTTGTATAATAATCCTAAGGTACCATTTGCCTTTTTCAGTCTCATTTTCTTATGAGCATAAAGTGGAGTTTTCCAGAGACTATACAACATGCAGTGTTGAACAGACTGAATGAAGAAGCAAATATGAGAATCCTGACCAGCTTCTATCAAGCCAGGCATGAAAGAGATTTTCAAAAAATGTAAAGCAACATGACTCTTCTAGTTCCATTATTTTAGTTTTTGAAAATAGCAATTTTTATGAAATTTGTATTAATATAAACAAATGCTATGTTTATTGTTGCTATTCCTAAATAATAAATGCGTTTTTTCACTTTGAATTTCTAAAGTAGTCAATGCTCATAGACACACACATACCAACACAAGCTGTTTTGTGTCCTGTTATTTTTCAGAATGTGAAGGATCCTGAGACCAAAAACTTGGAGAACCGCTACATCACAGGGTTTGAAAAGTGTGACATTTTCTTCCAGTGTTAGAAACAGTGCGGAATATACCTAAATTCTTTAAAAGGGAAGCAGCAGCTATGGGGAAAAGGGTTTATATCTGAGGCTATGATACAAGCCCAGATCCCATCACCTTTATGCAAGTAAAAGATTGGGCGTTGGACCACAGAAGATGGTCTTGGGGAAAGCCCGGTTTACTGTAGTTGCTGTGGAGTTGGAGACGACGCTGCATCAGAAGGCTGCCTAATGGCCTCCTTCTGCTTGGCCATGTCCTTTCATGCGTGGGGAAAGATGCCCTGCTGAGTGCAGAAGCTGAGGAGGAGTCTTTCTCCTCCAGGCCCTGGGGGATGCCTTCCCTGGGAGAGACAAATTTCAGGCTCCAGAAAATTGACCAGTAACCTAATGGCATTGGCCATCATTGGAAATCAGAGCCACTTGGTGTTAAAGAAATAAGAGCTCTGGTGTGCCTTGCCTGTTTGCAGGGGAGCTCTTCCACTTGTGGAAACATGCAACAAGTTGACTTCTTGGGTCATGCAGAAACCACATGCCTAATGCTACAGGGACAGGTTGAGCTCACAGCGAATTTCCCAGGCCTGAGTCTGGTGCTGGCTAGGTGGCTCTGTCCTTTGCACACAGAGATGTGATCCCAGTCCAGCTAGGGGCCTCTGCTTCTAGCTTAGTGGGTCAGAAGCTCCTAAGCTTCTTCGGTCCTTTGCCAGTGGGTCTTGCCCCTGGCCCTTCCAAGGTAAGCCTCTGTTAGAAAAATAAAACAAATGTCTAATCGAGATCTCAGAATACCCCTTAAGAGACAATAAAAGGAATCAGCAACCTTGGCTTTTCATTTCACATAATGGTAACAAACGAATCACTTTAATGATCCAGAAAAACAAAATGAGGGTGTTTTTTAGGCATTGTGCATCTTCGCTTATGGATTAGCCAATCCAGGAAATAATCAGAGGGAGCTGGGGGATGGATTCAGGGCAGGTCATTTTTGTTAGTGAAGTAATTTTTTGCTGTATTTATATTTCATGTTCTCAAAAGAATTTGTTAGGTTGTAAAACTACACAACAAAATAATTAAAACTGAGGAAGTCAACCAGATTGCTTTTCAAACAACCTGAACCCTCAGATTTACTGAAAATAAGGAACAAAGGAAAACTTGGGAGTTTCCAATGGAGGAAGACATTTAGCTCCAACAACAATTACTAACATCTCTGTGGAACTATGAACTCGAATCAGGAAACTCTGGTTAAAATGGAAAGCAGAGCTAATTTCCAGTACATGAACATATGTACACATGTGACTGTCTAGATTTCTGTTGAAGGCTTAATAGTATATTCTGGTAAAAAAAAAAAAAAAAAGGAAAAGAAAGAAAGAAAAGAAAAATACCCCCAAATACTTTAACCCTTAATTTTCAATTAAAATAATGTGTCTCAAATAAATAAACAAGCCATCAGGCCAAGGGATTAATACTGTTAGAAAAGAAGAAAAAATTTGGAGTAAGGTCAGTATGCACACCATTTGTAGATGGAAAGCCATATTTTTCACCTTGATCTTTCTAGCATCCAGCACAAGGAAAATAACATGATAAGGCAAATATTTCCTGAGGTTCATTAGATAAAATCAGTCCATCAGTCAGTCTTTGGTGTCACATAGGCAAGCCTCAAGGCAAGGAGTTTCAGCTGTGTAATTTGACTTTTCTTCCTGAATTGATTGGAAGTCCCTTGTTCCGGACTACACAGAGGTGACTTTAACAACTTAGCAAACTTAGTAACATATAAAAATAATCATCTAGCCAACTAATTCTCATCGCATTTGGTTATATGGTTTTTTCCCCCATCTTTCTCCCCGGTAATATTGTAACTTTATTTATTTATTCATTTGAGACAGAATCTCTTCCGGTTGCTCAAGCTGGAGTGCAGTGGCACAATCACTGTTCACTGCAGCCTCGAACTCCTGGGCTCAAGTGATCCTCCTGCCTCAGCCTCCAAAGCAGCTGGGACTATGGATGCGCACTACCATGCCTGGCTAATTTTTTATTTTTTTATTTTTATTGTCTGTACAGACAATAAAATTATGTTCCCAATATGTTCCTCATTATGTTCCCAAGGCTGGTCTCAAACTCCTGTGCTCAAGCGATCATCCTGCCTTACCTCCCAAAGTGGTGCCCAGCCTTAATCCTGACGTTTAAATGGAATCTGGCAAATAGGAAAACCCTGTGGGGAAAGGGGCGGAAAAACTGATTCAAATAACAGGTGTTATTGGAACTACTGAGAATTTTAGAACCAGGAAAATTTGAGTTATAGTTCTGGCTGTGACTTATTGGCCAGGCCATCCTGGGCAAACTATTGAACCCCACTGAGCCTTTGCTTGGTCATCTGTAAAATGATCGCTATAATAGTATTTACCTCATAAGGCTGCTAAGAGGATTAAATAAAATAATGCGTGTAAAATATTTAGGAGAGTGCCTTGTCTATAATAAGCACTCAATAAATACCAGATTATGATACAAAGAACTCTCACTATACAGACTCATAAATCCTGATCACAATTCTGTCAGTTAAGAGGACATTTATTATTACCTTATTCTGTGGACTGAGAAAGAGACATAATTTGCCTAACACACACAACACCATCTGGTAAAGAGAAGGGTTACCTATAATATATAATCTAAATATACACATATAATAACATATAATCTAAAGGAATGAGCTACTCTGAAGGTCCTGCAATTCTACCATTAGTGATTAATTTCTTTGTATTAATATTTCTTTAAAAATATGAATAATAACTCAAGAGTGGTAGCATATTGAGTGTATGGTTTTACTGGGGGGAGGTGCTTATCACAGTACATAACACACAGCCAGAATATAGAAACCTCATTTTGCTTCATTGTATTTATTTTTACAATTAACTGCTATTAATGACAAATGATACACTGGTTGCTCATGTACAATGGTAATATGTAATTAAAAAAATAAATGTACTCGAGATTTAGAGTTGGTTGACATAAATAAGAACATAAGTTTAAAAAATTCAGTTGGCAAATGAATAATGCAATGTCTGAATACCTGCAGTTTGAAAACTGCAACTCTGTGGGGTGAAACATACTCTTGGTCTTGTCTCATGAGGCGTTCTTTGCTGTGGCATCTGCTTAAGTTTTTAGTGTCTTTCTTCAACATTTCCTGTACTCTAGTCACATAGGAATACTTGCTGTTTCCTCTTTTGGGTTTTTTTTTTTTTTTTTTTTTGGTCTCTATATAAGCCGGTTTCACTAATTGGAATGCTTTCTTTTCTCACCTCCTTGACAAATACATTTCTGCAAGTCCACTCTGCAAAGACTTTCCAGACACCGTGGCAGCAGCCGCCCTCAGCCTTTCTCACCACATCAAGCAGGGTGGATTGCTGGTCTATGGGCCTGTAGCACCTTGCGCTGCTGCCTCGGAGAACATCTCCACCAGAGGATGACTTCTTCTGGGGACTCTGCTCTGAGCGTGCTGATAAATAATGTATAGTCTCATTTGGCAACTGCATGGTTTTATAAATATTTATATCATCACACTTGTAATTATGTTGTTCAAGTCTTCTGTATCTTTTCCAATGTGTGTACCAGTGTAATCTACTAGTGCATAAAAATCTACAACTATTATTATGAATTTGTAAATTTCTCCTTATAATTTGACTTGTTTTAATGTTGGTGTTTCCACACATATTGTTTTGTTGCCTACAAGTTCACAATTGTAGCATCTTTTTGGTTGGTTATGACCATGTCCAGGTCATCTCTGTATCCAACAGTTAGCTAGATGTGGAGTCAAGGGCAGAATTTGATAAGAGTTCGCTCTTTACAAGAGATTCAGAGGGCCTTGTGTTCACAGAAAAAAGAGAGCATTTTTTGCTGGCAGCAGGACTCTGTGCCCTTTAAATATTGTAGACCAGAGCCCATTCAGCTTTCCAAGGGCCCATGGCAAGGAGGAACCTGTAAAGAAAAAAAGTATTGACTCCCCAATAAATAACAAAAAACTGTAAAACCAAAATTAATAAAAATATATTAACTGTCTTCAATAATAGCTAAATTTAATATTCATCAAATTTTACTGTATTTGAAAATAATCTATGATACAGAATAGATTTTCTGGCCGGGTGTGGTGGCTCACACCTATAATCTCAGCACTTTGGGAGACAGAGGCAGGCGGATCACCTGAGGTCAGGAGCTCGATATCAGCCTGGCTAACATGGTGAAACCCATTTCTACTAAATATACAAAATTAGCTGGGCATGGTGGCGCATGCCCGTAATCCCAGCTACTGGAGAAGCTGAGGCAGGAGAATCGCTTGAACCCAGGAGGCAGAGATTGCAGTGAGCCGGGATCACGCCATTGCACTCCAGCCTAGGCAACAGAGTGAGACTCCGTTTAAAAAAAAAAAAAAAAATTGATTTTCTTACCCAAATTTCCAAGGATAAACAAAATAATTCACCAAAAATTATAGCCAATTGTAAACTAAATTTTAGTTTGCTAATAATATATAATTTGATGAGCAAAGTTATATTTAAAGTTTTTATAGCAGAAATGTCATACTTAATGTGCATCTTAATATCTCTGATGTGAAGGAAGGTGTAAAAGTACATGAGACTATGAGCATCTTAAAATGACCCAGGTTAAAGGGATCTTAGGGACAGATTGAAAGAGATAGCATTTGAGCTGGGCCCTAAAAATATGAGTAAATCTTTGACCAAAGCAAATGGAGAGGAAGAGGACATTTTGCACAGAGATAAGAGCAACAGTGCAGAGGCTGAAATGCACACGGAGGTTCAGAGGATGAAGAGGAATTTGCTTGGGAAGAGGGAATGGGAGCTGAGACCCTCCAACCCTGAAAGGCCTTGAATGCCTCGGCTGAAGGTTAGAATATTACTTTCTGTAATATGAGGAACAAAGAACAGCTCCACAATCTGAAAACGCCTCCCTGGGTCACCTATCACTAGAAACATGCTCAAAGGCTTCTCTTTCCTAAATGAATTTGTTTTCATTTCAGCCTGGGCCATCTGGCTTCCAAAGCATACAGTATGAGAAATCAAGAGGCCAAGAGGCCAGAATAAGCAACTGTCCCCTCTCACCCCTGCACGTCTATCCATTAACACACAATTAATCCCCTGGCTTTCTCAAAGCTTGGGCCTCCTGCCTCTTTCACCCCTCGGCAATTAAATCCCTGCCAGTGAAAAGGCCAGAGAGGACAGGTGTGTTTCACACTTGGTTTCACTTTCCTGCAAGGTGCCAGACGGGCAGCCCCAAAAACCACAGACTTCTTTGTTCATTTAACGGCATCGGTTTCCAGCCAGACAGTCTCTCTGCCTGCTGGTAGCCTTAGGTGTGGCCAGGAAGAAAAGGGGGCTTCATTGCTCCTGCTAATTCCTCTACTCCAAGGCTTGACATATTGAGACAAGCTCCTCCTGGGAAGGCAGCATCTGAGGGCACTGCTTTGCTGTGGGAACCCATCCATTCATTCATTCAGTCAACACCATTCCTTGAGCCTGGAAAAGCCAGCTAGTCTGCTACTACATGGAAGATTCAGTGTAGATGAGAAATGGCCCTTGACTCTTCAGAGATTATAGGCTAGTCGGGGGGATGCTTACAGAGTTTTATATAATGTAGGAAGCATAGCAAGAAAGACATTTATTTGCAGCTTATTTATATACTAATTGATACATAGAGTTAAAAACATATATAGTGCTTATTAAATAGCACTACAAGAGTGACAGGTACTGTTTCAAACCCTGAACAAATATTTAGTCATTTAATCCTTATGAAAACCCTAGCTAGGTATTACCATATCCCTATTTTACAAATGTGGAAACAGAGGTATTAAAAGCTAAAGTATAATAACTTGTCCAAGTTCACCCAACTAGTAAATCAAGGAACCAGGATTTGAAGCTGGACAGTTCCACTCCAATCTTGATCAATCTTCTATGCCACAGAGAATACTTTGCTGTTTCACCCCGAAAAGGGATTTCAAAAGTAAAAGCGTCATGCCAGTTGATAATAACAACAGCAAGAACAGTAACTATCATCTACTGAGCACTTACTCTATGCCAGGTTTTGTGCTAAAGAATTTACACAGGTTATGTCATTTTATTCTCATGATAATTCTGTGAGGAACTGTTGTGATCGACCCATTTTTACAGGTCAGGAGAGTGAGGTTTGTAACAGAACTACTAGGTGAAAGATCGGGCAACTTGACTCCAGAATTGAAAGTCTTCACCAGCATGCAGGCCTGTGAGACACATTTGAAGGCCGAAGCTGCTAGGCGCCCCTTAAATGTCACAGTATAGGAAGGGTATGTCTCTATTTTCTTGATGGCCTACCAGTCAATGAACTCAAGCTCCAGATCTCCCCCCAGTTCACTCCCTGAAGTGAAAGTAATACAGGTTCCAAGGATTTCTGGAGCTTGACTAGAAAAGGGTTCATGGCCATGAATGCTGTGGGGCCCAGGCTTCAGATAGCCCCCAGTGTCCCTTAGCCCAACCTCAAATGGTCATCATTCACCAAAAGTAAACTAAAGGCCCACATCATGGCTGTCTTGGCTGCAGAAGTGAGTACAGCTGTAGAGTAGAGCGTTCCTGGCTCTGACCAAGGTGCAGCTGCATCTCAGGGAGGGGAAGCCTTTCTCTAGTTGTCTGCCTTGGAAGGGGCACCATTTTCTAATTCATACAAACACTCCGGGTGTGCCAGCCACTTGGCTGGGCGCAGGCACACCTTTGACTAGAAGATCAGGATATGACCTAAAGCTGCGCTAGAGAGTTGAGATAATAAATCATGTTTCCTGACAACTTCTCTGGCCTCATTTGACCTCCTTCACCAAGACAGTGAATTCCAGTTTCATTACCAGGCTTGGGTTTCATGGTTCATGTGGCAGAAGAGCAATGTCCCAAACAGGAGAATGGCTAAGCCCTGAAAAAGGAGGCTTCATCGGGAGTGACCCTCGGCAGATACCTGAGGCAGAAGAACCCGTGGGAAGGAAGAAAGAAAGGCCGCCAAATCAGGTGGGAAGGATTACCTGGCAGATGTAAAAGGAACAACGTTCTAGGGCCTGACAATTGAGTCTTCCTAAGAGACTGTGTGGTTGTGAGTCAAGCACCCCCGACAGCCGCCGCACCGAAAGAAAGACTGTAAAAACAGCAAAGTACAGTAGAGTAATAACAATTCTCAACCCTCTCAGACCCAAAGTTTGTTTTTAATACAAATATTACATAACTCCTTTACTGTCCTGAAGTGAAATACATGGCTAATATAACCACCCTCACATATAATTTTCAGAAAATCAATCTAGTAGCCTAACTGTAATGTCACGCTGGTGCAGAAGTAATTGCAGTTCTTGCCATTACTTTTGCAGCAACCTAATGTAATAGAAATAAATACAAGGAAAGGAGTTTATAATAAAGTAATATGTGTTTCTGTCCACAGATACTTAGGCACGACCATGCAGAGACTCCATGAAAGACCCACATGCTTAAGTCAGAATCTATGGGAACACATATGCACGAATGCAGACGGGCACAGCTGAGTTGTGTTTGCAGCTCAAATACTGTGAGGAGCATAGTCATCCCTGACCTGATTTTCCAAAACAATGAATAACTCTTGTTAAGATCGCCACATGATCAAAGCACAATCATCCCTTGCTTTCCATGGATCTTACCTTCTCAGAGCAATTAACATATAGTATAGTAAAATGATGCAAAAAGTGCTCCGTATTTACAAGTATAACCAAGTTACTCAGTTACTCTCTGAATTCATAAGTAGAAAAAGATTTTTCACCTCCTTGCATGTCTGAGTGTGATTTGTGTGATGTTCTATTCACTGACAGTAGTGCTTCCTCCATCATTAAAAATGAAAGACACCCCACACCTGAATGCTTCCTGGGGCTGGAATTACCCTTGTAGCAAAACAATAGTGTAGGGTTTACTGTTGTAAGCAAATAAAACTTACAAGAGCTCTATCTGCATATATTCATTAATTCACTCAACGAACATTTACCAAATACTTAAGGTGAGCAAGGAAGTCATTCATTTATTTAACAAATATTTATTGGGTATATGCTAAGAGCTAGACGTCAAGATATATAAGACTTGGTCCTTCCTCTCAAAGGCCTTATGTTCTGATATTCAAGATAAGTTCCAAATATAAAAATAACATTAAGATAATAAATTACTGCAAGAAATAAAAAGTGACAAAAAGCATAAGATAGGCCAGGAACACCTGTAATCCCAGCACTTTGGGAGGCCGAGGCAGGCAGATCACCTGAGGTCAGGAGTTTGAGACCAGCCTGACTAACATGGTGAAACCCCATCTCTACTAAATACAGAAAAATAATCTGGACATGGTGGCACATGCCTGTAATCCCAACTATTTGTGAGGTTGAGGCAGGAGAATCACTTCAACTGGGGAGGCAGAGGTTGCAGTGAGCTGAGATGGCACCATTGCACTCTAGCCTGGGCAACAAGAGCAAAACCCGTCTCAAAAAAAAAAAAAAAAAAAGCATAAGATGAATAGACAAAAAGTATTTGATTTCTACTCCTGATTGTACTACATGGAGAACAGTGGAGATCCTAGTTTACAGTGGTTGGGATTCCCAACTCTCCCACCATGTCATAAGGTCCAGGATTTCTAGTGCTTTATTACATACACAACACCCACACAATGCACACATGTGCACCTATTCAGACATCTTTTACACACTCAGGGCTTCTACAGTCTCTGCCTGGGAGAAGTTAAAAAAAACCTTTGGGCTGTAGAGGTGGGACCTAGCTGCCCCTAGAGGGGACAGAAAAGCAGAGACACCACTAGAAGATGACTAAGGATAGAAGAAAATGTTCTAGTCCCCTCCCTTGCACTTTGGGAGATTCAGGACAGAAGGATGGTAAGGGAGGAGTGTGGATTAACAGCAGAAGAAAAGAGCGTTCCACTCCCCTAAGAAGCCTGTTCAAGTTCTTTTCTTTTTGTCACACGATATTCAGAACAATATCTTAATATTTTGTTAATACTTCTTTTTCATGTGTCTGGCTCCTCTTACCAAATTATGGGGCATTTGGGGTAGAGACTCTGTTTTTTCATTATTTTTGTCCCCAAATCTGGTTGAGAACCTGGAAGAAGCACAAGAGGTATGCACTCTACAGATTTTTTTGAATTGGATAGAAGGAAGGAAGGGAAATAGGGAGGGAGGGAAATAGGGAGGGAGGAAGGAAGCAAGATCAAAGAATTTTCTCTGTAACCTCTGTCTCAGGGCCCCCAGGTCTTCTGAGAAAAAGAGAGTTACCCTCAGGAACGTTAGACTGAGGAGCTCAGAGTCGAGAAGAAAGGAAAGGATGATAGATAGATAGATAGATAGATAGATAGATAGATAGATAGATAGATAGATAGATAGATAGATAGATAGATAGATAGATAGATAGATAGAGAGGTGATAGCCCATTTATTTGCTATTATTTGAGATTCTTTGAAGAGTGAGCAAAGCCTTTCATTTTGCCATTAGAAGTAACAAAGATTAACATGCAAATTCCTGAGAGAAACACACATTGACAAGATAGAGTTTGGGGCACAGTATAAATGATAATAGTGGATTCTTTCTCATTTTGGAAGGGAAATAAGGTAGAAAGTTATCAGACAGCCCATTTGGTGGGAGAGGATGTTTCTGAAGAGGCAAACATTCTCAAAAAGGAGACCCAGGTCCCCAGAGCCACACTGTGGCAGGTGCACCCTTATCTGTGCACACAGGTTCTGGCTGCCAGCAGAACAGCTGTGCGATGCCACCTGAATAGCCCCTGCGCCATGCTCACCTCCATAGGCCTCTGCTCCCAGCAGATAATAGAATGGTCACGAGATATTTTTAAGCAGTTGCTTAAAAAGACAGCATTGCATGACCACGACCCTGGGGCGGCTGCATAAACCCAAGCCTGTAGGAATCTTGAGATAAGCTTTCCATTTTACTGAGCACTACTCAAGCGCTTCCTAGAATATTGTGTTTGAGCCCTGTAATTAAAGAGGAAAGAGGAGGTCTGGGAGAGGTTCCGAGAAGATTTGTGAGGATATTAAAAGGTTGGAAACAATAAAGCTTGTGGGAGAAAAAAGGTTAAAAGAACTGGGATTGTTTAGACTGAAGGACAGAAGGTCAAGGAGCAGAGTAACAATAATCTTCAAATACACTCATTATAGCATCAGGGAATACAGCTAATTCCTCCCTGATAAAATAGTCATTTGGAGCCCGGGTGCACTTGCTGTATGGACTTGTTAGCAAATGAGACAGAATTTAGCACAATGAAGGAGCTGAGAGCTCAGGCGGTCACAGTCTGCCTGATTGTCCTAGATCTTGGTCATGGCCCCTGTGCAGGAGCCATAGAGGCCCAGGGTAGGCAGGAAGGCTGGTAGGAGATACAATTCTTTCTAGACAGTGTAAACTCTCAGTGATATTAGTGAAAGCCTTCGCATGAGTCTGAGAAATCTCCCCGACCAGGTTTATTTATCTATTAAACAAAAGTTTATTATTTTTCCCATTGTAAAAGTAACGCGCACTCTACCGGGAAACCAGTTGCTTTCTAAATAAAAGCAAATCCAGATCTTAGAGAGTTGCCAATGAAGGCAGAATTCTACAAGGGTGGATGGGGGAGGAGAGAGGAGAAGAGGGGAAGGGGAGAGAGTGATGGGTGGTTAAGACATTATAATGAGACTTTAGTAAGGTTTTAGGATTATTTGAAAGCCTGATTTACAACACAATCCAGGTTTACACACAGCATAGTTTCCTAATCTTCAGCCTGAGCCCCCTGCAGAGACGCCCTCCTGCCTGGATCCCACTGTACCCACGGGGAAGACAGAAGCCTTCCAGTTCCTGTAATAGAGTCAAGGCTTCATCCTGCTAAGTGAGCAGCAAATGGACAAGCTCAAGATGGGAGTCAGCCAAGGACCCCTTCCCATGTCTCTTTCTCAATACTCCTGCCATTTCCAACCTTAGAGAACTTGGAATCAAGTCTATTAATGAAGCAGACAAGCATCAAAACTACTTGAGGGAGCCAAACTTCCTCAGTCCACCATTCAAAGGCGTTCATACTAGTGTATTTCCTCATAGTATATATTTTTTTCTATGTTTCTACTTTGTTTTAAATTCTTAAACTGATGACATATATAGGATTTTGCAACTTTTTTCACCTGTTTTAGTTAAGTTAAACTAATCAAAGTGGTACATGTAGTATGGAAGCCTTTTATTTTTATAAAAGTGCACACATATGCATACTTACATTAAAAAGACTAGGAGGAATCAAATCAAAATACAACTACGGTTATCTCTAGGTGTGGGATTACAAATTATTTTATTTTTGATGTTGTTATTATTTGTATTCTCCACAATTAATGTTTTACATTTGTAAAAAGAAAATATACATACATTGTTGCACAATTACAACATAAAAATTTCTCTTATTACTATGAACTCTGATCACACCATTTCTTTAGTTTTGTTTTGAGACAGGGTCTTACTCTGTCACCCAGGCTGCAGCACAGTGGTGCAATCACAGTTCACTGCAGCCTCAACATCCTGTGCTCCAGCCATACTCCAGCCTTAGCCTGCCGAGCAGCTGGGACTATAGGCATGTGCCATTTTGCCTAGTTAATATTTTTCTTTTTTCCTTTGTAGAGATGGGGTCTCACTATGTTGCCCAGGCTAATCTTGAATTCCTGGGCTCAAGCAATCCTCCTGACTCGGCCTCCCAAAGTGCTAGGATTACAGGCATGAGCTACCATGCCTATCTCTGACCACACCATTTCTAATAGCCATGTGGTCTAGGGTCTGATTGATACTTCATTTAATTATTCCTTCCCCCATTGTTGAAGTTAGGCTGTCTCAAATGAAAGGACATATTCTCAACAGGATCAATCTAACTCAGTAGCAATTTAAGATACATTCTCAGAAGGGAAGCTATTAAGTTAAATGACATGAATGTTGCTAAACCTTCCTGCAAATTGCTGACAGTCCGTTCTCTCTGATGACAAACATGCTGTGGTTTTAATACCCTTTTCTTTAGCTCTTATATGTGTTTCTCTCTCTTTTTCTTCTGGCTGGATTCAGGCTCGTGTGCTTTCATTGTCCCTGCCTTCTGGTATTGATCACTGTCGTCCTTCCTGCCCCATTTCTCTCCCTACTTCCCTTGAGGAAGCCTTAAGACCACCAGTGTTATGGGTTTTCGCTGGGCATGCTTTCTTCCGGCTCCTGCCAATGAGATGACACTATTATTAATTTACAAACCTCCATTTCCGTCGCCTTGAAATTTAGGACACAAGAAAGCAGTAAGCATGCCAAAGTGCCAGGACCACAACATCTGCCCTGAGGGGTTGTCATAAACAATAAATGCTTATGCTGCTGATACTGTGAATAGCCTTAACGAAATTAATAAACCTAAGGTCTAAACATACTTTTGATGATACTTCTTTGATGTCTTGAACACAGCATAGTATTTTCCATGCCTATCTAGATACGCAGCCATAAAAGATGGTAGGTTATTTTTAAGTTTATCTGATGAATGTGACTTACAGACTGCTGATAGACTATTATAGATGTAAAGGCTCTTACTATTTGCCTTCACTCATTGTCTGAAGACATCAGGCAAACCATTCTGATGTGAACCTACATGTGAGGACCTTGACTCAAGCAGAGGTTCCCACTACTGAAAGTTCGTGATCTGGTCCAGAAGTTCCTGGCTTTTTGGAGTTATGCTATCGTTCATTCTACATAATAAACACCATTCTGTGCATTTCCCATCTTCAACTCACAACCTATTTGTGGCTTTATTGGTCACATTCATAGAATTTCAGAGCTATCAAGTATCTTTTTCTAAAAAACTGAGGTGAAATTTACATAACATAAAATTAACCATCTTCAAATGTACACTTCAGTAACATTTAATACATTCACATTGCTGTGTAAGCACCATCTGATATGGTTTGGCTCTGTGTCCCCACCCAGATCTCATGTAGAATTGTAATTCTCAATTTTGCCAATTTTAGAGGTGGGGCCTAGTGGGAGGTGATTTGATCATGGGGGTGGGTTCTAATGGTTTAGCACCAGCCCCCTAGTGCTGTCTCATGATTGAGTTTTCATGAGATCTGGTTGTTTAAAAGTGTGTAGCACTTCCCCCTTCACTCTCTCTTCCTCCTGCTCCAGCCATGTAGTGTATCAACCCTGGTATCTAAGTCAAACATTATTCTTTGTAGGTGTCATACATGCTTATCTTTTTTGTAATGAATCTTGTGCAAATGCAAGTTAAGTTGTCCTCAAGAACATTCTCATATCTAGAATACATGAAACTAAACAAAAGATATTGGAGCAAATATGGAGTCCCTTGACAAGGGGAAATGCATAAGATCTAGAACCTTCTGAGTGGACACTTTTTGGGCCCCCAACACAGTCCTCTTGGTGCACTCCAGCCATTGCTGTAGCAAGCTCCTGCTCACAGGTGTAACCTGACAGCACTTTGTCTTGGCTGTCCTGGGTACCCCTGTTTTCTGCCCTGGGACATCTAGTGTAAAGAAGACCTATAAGTATGCACTTGGTAGTATGGATACCTGGATTCCACAAGCCTGGAAGTACAAGAGAACTAATACCCCAAGGGACAACAATTCACCAAAGGCCGGGAAGCAGAACTGATGGATCAAGGCTTCCTTTTCTACCCCTTGAGTGAACAGATCTGAGTCCTCTTCTATATGGCTCTACAGAGGGTCTCAGTGGAACTCAGGTCCAGCTGCCCATGGCAGTGTTCCGCTTCCTAACGCTGAACACTAATCTTTGTGTTGCCTCCCCTCTTTCACTGTGACACTATTTCCTGTCTCCACTCTTGTTTCCTGGGGTCATTTTTCAAAATAAACTCTCTGAATGAAAGCCCATATCTCAGGCTTTATGTTACGGTGGAAATCCAGGCTAAGACATGCCTAAATGTAGGCACTATTATTATCCCCATTTTACATCCCCATTTTAACAATTAGGAAACAGAGGTCCAGAGACTTTAGGAAGCTTCTCTTGGGCACACAGCTGGCAAATGACAAAGCACAGGATCATGCCCATCTGATTTCAGAGCCCAAGTGATTCACGTCACACTCTACTCTCTCCACTTAGACTTTTTATTTATGTCCCTCTCATTGTCTCACTATCCCAGGAGAAGCCAAGTATGTGCAAACTCCTCTCAAAGGCTTCTCACTGTGCCCAGCTCCCCAACCTCATCTACCTTTTGCAAGATGTAATTCCCAACTACCAGAGGACCAAACTCAAATGCCTCCGGCAGTTGACTTTCTGGTAATATTTATAACGGCTAACATTTATTAAGCTCTTTTTAAGTATGAAGCCCCGTCATAAGTCTTTTACATGTATCAGCTCACTTAATTCTCACTACAACCCTGTGAGGTAGGCACTGCTATTATCTGACCTTACCTGTGAGGGAACTGAGGCATATGGAAGTTAAGCAATAGCCAAAGACACACACTCTGAAGAAGTGGAGTCATCCTTCTAAGCCAGGTAGTGTGACTTCTGAGCCAATGCTCTTAAGCTATTGTTTCCAGGAGAATGCAGATGAGTAAAGCTGGCTGACTAAAGCACAATAGGCAATGACAGGTATTGCAGCAAATTCGGGAACACAAACTACTAAGAGTGGGGTAGGGATGAGGAAGCAATAAACTCCTTAGCTGCCACTTATGGTTGCCTAAAAGAGATTTCAGTCTTCTGATTTTTCAAAGAATCCCAAAATCCTGATTTTATATAAAGCCTTCTAATTTGTTTAAGACTGTTGGCTAATTCATATTTAAATTACTCTGGACAAACCAAACAAAATAGTTATATTCATCAAATTTTAGCCCTCTGCATAACAGTTTGCAAAATCTATTTAGCTATTCGGTAAGTTCCATCTTTTTACAAAGTATAGTTATTATTGTCACAAAGGACTCCCATCATAGTCTATAACTTGTGAGAAAGATAAGATTCATCAGGAAGAGTGGTATAATGGGATTGCTTTAATTGTCATAAACCACCTGGAGCAATTGTTTCTAAAGTAACCAGCCAACTGGATATTGCATTTTGATGGAATATTAGGTCATGGAGATTGATGCTGGCTTATGAACCCATAAGTTCTTAGTAATGGAATAAAGATGAAGTATTCTGCACTGTTATAAATCTAGTCTTTACATTGTGTAGCTGGACAAAACATTGTGTATTTGAGAATATAACATTCCATTCCATTCTGATTGGAAAAAAGTAACATATAATGTTCATTTTAGAAAATGTGAAAAACACAAAAAAGGTGAAAAACACAATAATCATTCTGAACTCTCCTGTTCAGAGATAATATCAACAGTCGAGTGTGGTTCCTTTGAGCCTTTTTTTTCAGTCGTAGAATAATTTTTTATAGATGGGTCTCATCTCAAAGTAATGTGAGGTTTTTAAAGAATTTGATTATAGTATGAATATAGACTCAAATTGAAGAAGTTCAATTCTGCCTGGTTCAAAGCCATTTAAAGTGATTTTCATGTTTTCAGATTAGTATAGTATATGCACTTTTTAATTGCTTGAAGTGGCATTTTTTCCCTTTCTCCTCGCTTCCAGTTTTCCAACATTGCTTTTTAGCATTAAACTAAATTTTTCATATACATGTTTAAGTTAAATTTTGTGAGATTCTTTTGAGACTCTCTTAACAACTGTTTTTGCTCTGCAAAACAAAAGTAATTCAGAAAGGGTCCTGGAAAGGACATCTTTCTTATGGGAGATAATAAAAAGTTTGAGGGATGATTTTTTCCAGTGTATAAGTTAATTCTCCAGACAGTAAGGCGTTTGGTGGAGCTGTGTTTGTCCTCTCAATAGACCCTTGAATGTGCAGGTTTCTTTTCTTTTCTTTTCTTCTCTTTTCTTTTCTTTTTTCTTTTCTTTTCTTTTCTTTTTCTTTCTTTTCTTTCTTTCTTTTTTTTTTTTTTTTTTGACAGATTCTTGCTCTGTTGCCCAGGCTGGAATGCAATGGCATGACTTCAGCTCCCTGCAACCTCTGCTTCCTGGGTTCAAGCAATTCTCCTGCCTCAGCCTCCCAAATGTTTCTGGGACTACAGGTGCTCACCATCACACCCTGGCTAATTTTTGTATTTTAGTATTAGAGATGGGGGTTTACATGCATGTTGGCCAGTCTGGTCTCAGGCCTCCTGACCTCAGGTCATCCGCCGCCCTCGGCCTTCAAAGTGCTGGGATTATAGGCAAGAGCCACCGCGCCTGGCCGAACATTGCAAGTATTGATGAAGTAGAAAACTAATCTACTAAATGAGACCTTAGCAGCCGAAGATTCTGAACAGTCCTGCAGTAAATGCTGTTTTGTCTTACCCTAATCCATTCCTCTCTTTCTGTTTCCTAAAAAAACCCTAATTTTTGATCCGATGTATATCTAATCCTACTTACTCTAAGCCAGTCTCCTGTTGACTATGATTATTGGTCCAGGGTAGATGAGACCTATGGCGGCACAATCTGACAGATGTGAGGATTTTATTCCATGGCTGGGGAAAAGTTTATCTCAGTCAAGTTTACTCAAACAAGGGAACAAGTAACCCAGACCTGCCATTAGCAACCAAAGAGCAACCCAGAGTGAACTTGGCATAGGCTAAAGCTGAAGCAGAAGACAGCAGAGTGAAAACATGCCCAGAGTCTGGATCTGTGAGTTACCATGGAGTCTCAGAACATACTGCATCCGAGGCCTGTCCAACTACAGTCTCCCAGCTATGCAAGATATTACCCTTCCTTATTGTTTTACTCTGCATCAATACTGCCACTTATAGCCTAAAGCGTCTTAACTGGTACAAGTTCTACAAGGCACAATTTCTTTTAAGCTTCTAGGTGTTATAACTAGTTTTGTATTATTCAGAAGTTAAACTGACAGAAACAGTTCTATATTTTTGCTATGGCGAATCATGATAAACAAGAGTATACTAGTTTTAGACAATTTACTTTTAAGAGATTCACCACCAACAGGGTGAATTTTACTATAGGTAAATTCTAAATTAAATCTGATGTAAAAGATATGTTTTAAAATATCACTACCAAGAAAATTGTCTGTGTATCAATTAGGATTGTGTTTAACTTGTTCCATAATGGCATCACTCAGGCTCTTTCTCTTTCAGTTCTGCCATCCTTAATACGCTTGATTCAGCCCTGGCGCCAAATTAGGAGAACTCTCAAGAACAAGGAAAACTGAGCAAATGAAGGGTCTGCTAGCTAAGATGAAAAGCAAGGGGAGAGATGACTTTTATGTAGGCAAGAAAGAGGGGGTCTACCACAATCAGTCTTGAGTTGACTCCAACTTCACTCCAATTTTCTAAATCTCTGTGCATACATCTCCAGTAACACTAAATCTAATTATATTATTACCATTATTGCCATCATACAAAGATCTCAAATCACATACTTAAAAATCAGGGAAATAATACACTTAAAAGATAAATGCATTAAAATCATGGAATCCTGGAAAATCGCATCAATTTCTTTGTTACATCTTGAAGAGCTGACGTATACCAAGCTTAGAGTCACCTAAAATCCTGGTCTTCTAAAATAAAAGTTGTCATAAATTCACGACTCCTCTCAAATCTTTGTTTCACCATTTTGAAGGTCCAATCTTCTTGATGAGATTAACTACCTCCTATAAGCATGTGTAACTCTCTAAAATACCCACAACACAGATGAAATCTTATTTATTTAGTTCAGTTATATAAATTAAGAATAAACCCACGAGTCACAATATGAACAAATCCCAAAAACATGCTGAGTGAAAGAAACCCAACAGAAGAGAGTCCATACTGTATGGATCCAATCTTAAGTCCAAGAACAGACAAAATTAATATATGAAGATAATAATCAGAAGAGTTGGTGGTGGGAAGGGCTAACTTCGAAAGGACAAAGGAACTTCTGGAAAGATGAGAATATTCTGTGCTTTATTCTGGGTGTTTGTTATATGGGTATATGCAATCATCAGAAGTCATCAAACTGAACACTTAAGATCTACACATTTTAACTTATGTTAATTATATGTCAATAAGAACATTAAAAATAATATATTCACACACTCCTCAAAAGATAACACAAATTGTGGCATATCCATTACTGAAATACTATGCAGCTTTGAAAAAAGAATGTGGCAGATCTGTCTGTACTGAAATAGGATAATCTCTAATACAAGCCTTTAAGTTAAAAAAGTAAGATATGCAATAGTATGTAGATCTGCTGTCATTTGTGTTTTTAAAAAAAGAGGAGAAGAATACACTAAGACATGTATGTTTGTACACCTACAGAAATAGTCTAGATGATACACAGGCACTGGTATCAGTTGTTATCTCTGGGGACAGAATCAGTAGGGTGAAAGTGGGGTATATGGAGTGAAAGGGTGGAGGGAGACTGAATTTTTTCACTGTAATGTTTTTAAAGAAAAATGTGCCAGGCATAGTGGCTCACGCCTGTAATCCCAGCACTTTGGGAGGCCGAGGAGGGTGGATCACCTGTGGTCAGGAGTTCAAGACCAGCCTGGCCAACACGGGGAAACCCTGACTCTACTAAAAAAACAGAAATTAGCTGGGCATGGTGGGTGCCTCTAATCCCAGCTACTTGGGAGGCTGAGGCAGGAGAATCACTTGAACCTGGGAGACAGAGGTTGCAGTGAGCCGACATGGTGCCACTCCAGCCTGGGCAACAGAGCAAGACTCCATCTCAAAGAAAAAAAAAAGGAAAAAGGAACATTAATTTAATATGTTGGGGTACATAATATTGGGCTATACATGTTGGGGTATAATTACATGTGTTTAAGTTACTGGTACAGACCATTGTCGGATGTTGTAATAATCCTTGGAGGATGACAGCCAGGTGCAGGACAGATCTACTGGAATTATCTGTGGGGTTGTGTCCATGTCAGCCCTGCCATGGTAAATTTGATTATTACGAGTTGAGTATTCCTTATCCGAAATGCTTGGGCCCAGAAGTGTTTTGGATTTTGCATTTTTTCAGATTTTGAAATATTTGCATATACATAATGAGATATCTTGGGGATGAGACACAAGTCTAAATAAAAAATTCATTTTGGTTTTGTACATACCTTATCCAGATAGCCTGAAGGTAATTTTATACAATATTTTTAATCACTTTGTGCATGAAACAAAGTTTGTGTACATTGAACCATCAGAGAGCAAAGGTGTCACCATCTCAGCCACTTATGTGGACAATCTGTGGTTGTTTGGGATCCCCAACAATCACTCCTGACTCTGAATTTATACACTACTGATTAGTCATTTTCTTACATTTACTCACACATAAGTACTTAGTAAAAAACGTGATATAGCATTCATACAGCGGGAAAATAACATGTTTGGGGTAACTAGGCAGCACGGTAACCTTGCCAGAATACCTGCATCAGCTATGAAACAGCAAGAACAAATAATGACAGATGTTCGGTCTCCACCTATGATTCTGGTTTGTGTTTCAATTAAAAGTTTACTGCACATTCTGATTTATGTCTTTAGGTGAGAAGAAACGTCAGAAGCAATTGAGAGAACAGGAAGTTCTCTAGAGGTGAGGAAGCATTCTGCTGGGTGGCTTTTTTAAGTGACTGGGAGGGTCTTTTTCCTTCGGGATGCTGGATACACTGTGCTGTGCACCTGTGTTTTAACTGCAGCCCGTCACTTGCGGTCAGGTGTGGAATTTCCCGCTTGTGGTAGTGCTCAAAATGTTTCAGATTTTGGAGCATTTCGGATTTCAGATTTTCAGTTAGGTATGTTCAGCCTGTACTACGTCTGGAGCTGAAGGAAGTTCTTTTCACCATCTGCCAGGTGGTATAAATATCATTCTAGCTAAAAGTCCCTGGTCTCCTAGGCATCCCTCCTTCTAACTCTGGTCTTATACTTTGAGACAGCTAAGTCCTTAGTATACCAGTGAGTAAAGCACCTGGATGACATAAATGTCCAATGTGTGTTTGGGTAAACACAAGGCTTAAAAACATAAGGCTTATAAAAAAGAACCTAGTACTTTTTTTCCCCAAGCATGTTTATTTGACGAAAGTTAGCTTTTCATGGCCAGGCACGGTGGCTCACGCCTGTAATCCCAGCACTTTGGGAGGCTGAA
Organism: Papio anubis; assembly: GCF_008728515.1. Lineage (NCBI taxonomy): Eukaryota > Metazoa > Chordata > Mammalia > Primates > Cercopithecidae > Papio > Papio anubis. The sequence goes on from NC_044978.1 coordinate 98,728,097, forward strand.
GAAGGTGGATCACCTGAGGTCAGGAGTTCGAGACCAGCCTGCTCAACATGGTGAAACCCCATCTCTACTAAAAATACAAGAATTACCCAGGCATGGTGGTGGGTGCCTGTAATCCCAGCTACCTGGGAGGCTAAGGCAGAAGAATCGCCTGAACCTGGGAGGTGGAGGTTGCAGTAAGCCGAGATCATGCCACTGCACTGCATCCTGGGTGACAGAGCAAGACCCCGTCTCAAAAAAAAAAAAAAAAAAAAAAATCAGCATTTCTTGTTCTGGGGTGGCAAATCCTCTTCACTCTGGAGTAAAAGGTCCCTTTTATCTCAAAAGCAACCCTTGGTGATGAATGAGAGCAACCAAGAGAAACTGCCATCACCAGTTAGGAAGTATCAGGTGATTGTTCATTTTCTGTGGTGCACAGCTGATCTTTATTGCTGCTGTTGGGCCAGGGTATGTTTGACAAGGACTCATTTCCTTGTATATTTTAGAACTATTAAAATATGTTCCATGTGCATATATGCTACCTATTTCAATAAAATCATTAAATTAAAAAGAGTAAAGATACAGAGCAAACAGGAGGTTAAGAAGAAGCAAAAGCTATTTGCAGCAACTAAGAAGGTCCCGACATTAACGTGGAGTGAGCATTGTCCACCTGGCCTGCCAATCAGCCCTCTTTAGGACAGATGCACCTAGAGTTCTGTTCATCCACACTTGTCAGTTAGCACTTACCATAGCCACTTTGTTCTTTTTTCAGACTGAGAAGATTCTCTCACACAAGGCACCCCTCTCCAGCCCTCCTTGAGATCTTGATTCACTTTCTCTGTGCATATGGTTTAACTTCACATCTACCCTGGAAGTGATCTTGAGAGGAGGCACCTGGTCTTATATATTTTTTGGAACCCATCCCTCACAAATAACTGGCTGCTGAATAAATATTTGATCATTAAAGTAAGTAACTAATACATGTGAAGGTTCTGTTGATCTCAATATGTAAAATAATTGCTAATGATCATGTGAGACAATGGTGACTCCAAACAAATTCCAGCCAATCCAGATTTTTTAAAATTGTTGCTTTTCTATGTGAATATTATATTAACGTGACTTGCTTATAAAATACATTGTCCTCAAAATTTGTAAGTATAATATGCACAAATCAAATCCTGTTTTCAGTGCTCCAGGGGCTCATTATTTAAAACAGTATATCTCACTGTTTTTTCCTTAAAAATTGATATTATACTCCCATCAGTAACAGCATAATTTTTTGATATGAATAACCATAGTATAATTAATCTGTTTTCTAAATTCAAAAGTCTAGGTCATACATTTCCTAAAGCAAGCCTCAAGTGTGCCTGGATTAACACCAAAATGACTTTTTTTCTGGGTCACACACTCAAATCCTAACTTAGTCTCTCTTTTTATTTTGATTATTGGATGTCAGTGAATGCAATTATTAAAGGGGACAGGACACAGGATTATAAAAGACAAAGGAATAATCTTAGAATATTAAAAAAGTGGAGGCCCACGAGCTTTATATAACAATGAGGGGAAAAGAAAGACTGTCCCTGGGAGAAAAGAGGTCACTTACCCAGGAAGTACAGGAAGGCAAGTGGGCTGGAGAGGGGACTCAGAGAACAGAAACTGAACAAGCTCTTGTATCAACATTGAAATAAGAAGAAAGTAGTGAGGAGCTGTTTGAGAATCAGGCTAGATGAGGGCTGATTGTCCATTTCTGAATATTGAAGGAGAATCTTGAATTTGAGGGTTTTTTTTTTCCTCAAATACGACACATCTTTGCCTAGAAAACTAGTTGTAGGGGACAGTGGTCCCGTGGAGGTAGAGAGAGAGCTATATCTGCAGTTGTCTGCTCCCAGAACAAATAAAACGTCCTAATGTCCACTATGTCCAAGTTGGTTCATTAATGACTTCATTGGCTTTTATTTTTGTTTTTTTGTTGTTGTTTAAAAAGCAGGGTATTTTTTGCTTGTTTCTTGCTTTCTTGTTTGTTTGCTGCGTGTGTACATTGAATAATTGATCTGAAGCGTTAGGACAAACCATTTCCTAGCCCCCTGCTTGTATCTGTTTATAAGGAAGCAGCTTCCTCCAAATGGTTCCTGTGTCTACTGGCAAAGCTGGCCTGACCTCCATCTCGCTCTCTAGTACTGACACAGGATCCAGGGGGCAGAAGAGGGAGAGTAGCCACTAGCTGTTTTCCCTGTTTGTTGTTTCTCTCTCCTACTGGGATGTGAGCTCCATGTGGGCAGGGATTGCTGTTTGTTTTGCACTAGTACATATATTTCTAGCTCCTGACACAGTGCTCGGCACATAGTGGGCACCTGATAAATATTTGAATTATGAACAAATGCATAAATCGGTTGCAAACCTGACAGCTTGCTCTCTGGAAGCAATGGCAGGATTTCAGGGAGAGGGTGGTGGAGAGTGTCAAGCACTGTACTAGGCTCCTTACATGAGATATCCGTTGTTGAGAATTCACTTCAGCTAATTTGGTCATTTGACAGTTACTGGTTATTCTGGTATTAGTCTCCTCTGGCCATTAAGATGGATAAAAAGCCATAAATCCCCTCTCCTCTAACCTCCCTGCAATATACCATGTACCATCTAGTAAGGTGATGTGTTACAATGAAAGCATATCCTGGACCAAGTTCTTTGTTTTTTGTTTTTGTTTTTTTGAGATGGAGTTTCTCTCTCATTGCCCAGGCTGGAGTGCAATGGTGCTATCTTAGCTCACAGCAACCTCTACCTGCCAGGTTCAAGTGATTCTCCTGCCTCAGTGTCCTGAGGCGCTGGAATTACAGGCACACGACCCCATGCCCAGCCAAGCTCTTTTTAAAGTACAAACGTTTATTAGCAGACGGGCACAAAAACAATCATACAGGCACAAAAACAATCATACAGGCTGTTCTTGTAAGCTTGGAAAAACTCACTATTTGTCTCAGAATTTCTGACCACACCTTTCATGAGAAGCTCACTCAGTCTTTGCCTGACATTCTGAATGGTGGTTCAGCCAATGCTCCCAATACATGGGAGAAACAGAGCTCTCTCTGAGCTATGAGGTGAGCGCAAGACCAAACAGTTCAGGATGGATATGCAGCTCTGAAGGTGCCAGATTCTCACCCCTTCCAGCAAGGGCAGTAGGGCCTGCTGAAACTTTCTAGTCAGTGACATATCTTGAGCAACACGAATGTCACCAATGGGGGAAAAAAAAGTGTTATATCTCTTATACCAGCTAACAAACCTTCTGGTGTGTATTCTGTTAATGGATATTTGAAATACTTAAACAGCCACCTCTGGGGGTAGATTCCTGATTGGGTTTTTTAAATACCGAGTAACCAATAACCACCTCCCTTTTCTCACTCCTTCCCCTCACTGCAGGAAAAAGTTAACTTACACATACACATAGGCTCATATGAAGGTACTGTAGATGACCACATAGACCCATTCAATTCTCACAACCTTTGTGGAGTAAAAATAAGAAGAGAAAATACCTAGAAAGCATTTATGACATGCTCAGCCTTGTTTAAGGAGTTGTATACTAATTTAACCTTTGCATCAACTCCACACCATTATTGCCCTGATTTTACAGAGAAAAAAGGGAAAGCCCAGAGAATTGAAGGAACACATCCAAGGTCATGCTGCTGCTAAGTGGTCAGGACCACGATTGTAACCTGTTGTTGAGTTTCGGAGCCCACACTCCAAACCTCTCTATTCTGCTATGTTTTCTTCTGAAAATAAGAATTATTGGAATATTAGGTATTCCACATCCCCAACTCTTCTTTATCTCTTTTATTCTTCAAAAGCAAGGATCTAACATTCCTGGAGGCAAATGTGTTCACTGATAGTCCCCACAGAAGTTGAAGGCACTCAGCAACAGTTCGGGAGAATTTATGCATGGGTGCCATTCAGGAACAATCGAAATTTCTAAAGATCACATTATCTTTTTCATTCCAAATAGAATTTGATTTTTGAGCCTCAGGGGAAGAAATAATATTCTCAGAATTCCTTTACCACCTTTCAAAATAGAAAAATATCAAAACTTCAGGCTGGCTAAATGTAGTGACTAAAATGGGAATATTTGGTATATTTGGAAAGTAACAACTAACTCAGAGACAACTTTCTACTTTCTCATGCTGAAATTAGCTACCAAGAAACATCACTAGGACTCCAGTGACTCATTACTGTTGAGGAGATAAGAATGTGGGCTTTGGAGTCATCAAGATAGAGTTGGAAATTCAGCTTCACCACTAAATGTGCCTCTTCATGCAAGCTACTGCACCTCTCTAAGCCTCAGTTCTTCATTCATGAAATGGGGATGATGTGTTTGTAGTTCCTAACAGACTGTTAGTGGTAGTGGATTCTTACAGGTCTGCAGCAATCTTGATTCTTGCCTCAAGTTTTGTTGAGAGGTTGTGTGGTTGGTTTCTGACCTTCTTAAATTACAAATAGTAGCACAGGTATATAAAATGTAGGCTAGCTACAGCATAGCCAAAGCCCAGGAGCTCATTAATTAGCCTCATTTGACCCAGCAAATAACCTTGATAGAGGTTTCATTGAGGCTTGATGATAGCACTGCAAGAGGCTGTTTATCAGAAGCGTGTCAATCCTCATACTTGGTTGCACTGGTTCCAGCACTGGGGACAACAAAGCTGATCAACATGGGCTTCATAGATTCAACAAGGTGGTCTCTGGTGTTTGCCTTTCCTTGGTCACATTGCAGTTCCAGTTCCTAGTGAGAAGGGTCTGAATGCTGTCCTTTCCTGCTATCTGCTTTGCTGTTTGCTTGCCACTTGAGAAATGATGGGAGCTAGTGCTGTGACCTCCAGCTCTTTGCAATGTAATTGAGTCTATAAAACCATGAGTCACCAGGACCACGTGAGCTACAGAAAGCTCACATAGTCCAGGTATATAAAATGTAGACTAGCTAAAGCATAGCCAAAGGCAAGCCTTAGAGCAGGAGTGAAAGTTTATTAAAAAGTATTAGAGTAGGAATGAAAGGAAGTAAAGTATGCTTGGAAGAGGGCCAAGCAGGAGAGCTGAGAAATCAAAGTACCCTGTTTGACCTTTGACTTGGGGTTTCATACATTAGCGTGCTTTTGGGGTGTTGTATCCATTCTCCCTTGATTCTTCCCTTGAGGCAGGCTGTCTGCATGTGCAGTGGCCTGCCAGTACTTGGGAGGAGCCACATGTGCAGTGTGTTTACTGAAACTGTGCACATGCTCACCTGAGGCATTCTTCCCTTATCAGTCAAGTGTTTCTATATACTAGTTATCATATACCAGTTAAACTCCACCATTTTGCCTCTTAGTGCAGATGCTCAAGCCCACTCACCCAACTCCTAAGATCCTATCAGCAAGTTTCTGATCACTAACTTTAGGTGTTTTCTATTTACTGGGAGACTGCCTTTCCCTGGCACTGGCTGTGACCAATTGTTATTTTAGAGAGCTAGTTTTCACAGCCACCTGACCATCATGTGGTGGTTGTCTGACATTTCTGGGATCAGGGGCGCCTCTCCTACCCTGTGCATGTTTGCCTCACTACCTACTATAACAAGATCATAATATAATTGCAGTAATTATTAGGATGTTTATTATTCCAGGGAAATTTGTATTTAGTCAAGCCTCCTGAGAACAAACAGCCAGAAGAGCCACAAAATCAAGGATTTCCCTGACTTTGCAAACTGCCCTCCATAGAAAGCCACTCCCAGCCTGGCTTTAGTATACATATTTTGAGAGCCCAGCTTATTGTTGTATAATCACTCAGTGTAGCTGGGTAGGAAGTTGGTCTATGACCCAGGCAAGTTCCATGTAACTTGCTTTAGGTAATCAGACAGGGGAAGCCAAAGTCAAGTTGTTCTCTTTGGCTGGCCCTTCCATCTCATGTAAAGATGTCACTTTAAATAGCTCAAGGGCTGCTCTGTGGATGTAAGAAGTAGACCTCCAGTTCAGGAAGCAGAACCACAACCAGCTGGTAAGGATTTTCCCAGGGACGGATATGGACTCAATGGAATAGGAGGTAGTGACTTCTCTGTTACTGGAGGCATTCGAGGAAACCAGTGATTACAGGCCAAGATGGGTGGAGAGGACATTCTTGCCTTGGGGAAACATGGAGTCGATAATGATGGGAATGTTAATAAAACATGGTTTCTATTTATTGAAGCCATATGTCAGCATTATGCTAGGTAGTTCACATATTTTAGTTCATTTAATCCTCACAGGAATCTCTCCAATTCTATACTATTATGTTTTTCACACATCATTAAACAAAAACTCAGAGGGGTTAAGTAATTTACCAAATCTCACACAACTGGAATGATCAACGTTGAAGTTTTGAACGAGAGCCTATGCTATTATACCACCTCCCAAAATGATTTTAAAACTTTCTTTTTTGGAAACAGATCTCTTATACTACACACCAGTTTATAAAGTGCCAGAGTTATGTTGTATTAAAATATATTTATTTTACAATTTCAAATACATATTTACCTGTTATAAAGTCATTCGTAAGAATAATTACTGAAGATGAATAATTGATACCTGAAATTATAAATGACAGATATCATTTAATATCAATCTTAATATTCAAATTATATTTTTATTTTGTTTTGGCCCACAGTATTGCAAATGGTACAGTGTTTTCGCTGTCCTCGTTGATATTTCTGGGCAGTCTTCAGTTGAACTGATTCAGAAGCTGGAGAGAAGATCAGCAGGACATTTTGTTCGAAGTCTGAATCATTAACAATATCTAACAACCACACGCCCGTCTTATCATAATCCAGAAGTCAGACTAGAAGTACCCAAAGCTTACAGAAACTGCCAGAACCATCTATGATATGATATTATCATCACATGGCAGTTACTCACTCAACAAATACTCTTTCGGAGAGGCAGTGGAACATGTTGGTTACAAGCACAAGCTTTGACATGAAGCAGCTCAACTCTACCACCAACCAGCAGATTGACCGTGGGCAAAATTCTGAACCTTTTCCAGACTTATTTTTTTCATTGGTAAAGTGGAAATTGTCATGAACAGCTACTAAATTCTTTTGGGTAGATAGAGGTAACTTCTAATAGGTAGAAGTAGGTCTCTCCCACGGCATCCTGAACACAGGAAGTATGTTAAAATGACCAGGTTCTGCTATATACACTAGCACTTACTACATAATCATTCTATCTTATTTTATGTGAGCTCAGTGAATTGCCAACCCTCTGCCCTTCTAGGTACTTTGACTGTACCTTGCATGAACGTTTTACTTGAGGCTGGTGTAGCACTAGTCTGGCAGCAGGTTCAGCTAAACTTCTAGTTGGTCAGGTAACATAATCCTCCATTCAATCTCTTACACCCAGAAGTAACTGGAATCCTAAGCACAGATTACTATTTGAAGGGTGTAGGCTATTGGGCTAGTTAGGTTCTTATTTCCTATATATTCCAGATCAGGAGTGCCTATTCAATATTTCCAGTCAATTCACTCCTGCTTGAACACTATTCATTTCCTCAATGAAGTGTCATTTCTATATCCATAATGCTAATTAGAAAAACTTCTGGTGTTGATCAGAAATAAAGACAGTTATGAATTTGAATTATGGATATGATTTATGGATTAGAATCTTTGAAATGTGAACTAACTCCATAGATCATATATTTTTATTTAAGATACTGCAAGTGTTAACTGCTAGCCCTTAGGGTAGAGAGATTAAAGTTAGTACATACTACACTGAAGTATTTTTAAGTGAATTACAAATAATATAACAGGGGGAAAATTCTCATAAGAATGTTGTGAGAATTAATAATAGCTTATTTTCTGAATGTTTTCTAGTGCCAAGTACTATAGTCAGGTAATCAAGTGCATATTCTGATTTAATCATTATAAAAACACCATGAGGGAGACAATATTATTAAATGAATTATGAGTAAATAAGCAAATAAATGTCACTATTTAGTTAGCATTCTTCCCAGTGCATGATAAACATGCAATAAATGGTAACTATTCTTATTTTGCAGATCTGAAGATTATGTCATGATAACAAACTGTTAGCAGCAGCTGGGCCTTGTCTGACACTTAAATGAACATGACACATGCTAAGTTGACGTCAAATGCTTCCCTTTAAAATTTGGGTGAATGTGGGTGAGCCTGAATTTTATAAAGGCCTGTTCAGACCTTTTTAATCAATGGCATATATCTATTAAATGCAAATACATTCACAGAGATGACACAGGTTTCTCTTTTTTTCTTTTTTTTTTTTTTTGAGACAAGAGTTTTTTTCTGTCACCCAGGATGGAGTGCAGTGGCACGATCTCAGCTCACTGCAACCTCCACCTCCCGGGTTCAAGGGATTCTCCTGCCTCAGCCTCCTGAGTAGTTGGGATTACAGGCACGTGCCACCACGCCTGGCTAATTTTTGTATTTTTAGTAGAGACAGTTTCATCATGTTGGCCAGACTGATCTCGAGCTCCTGACCTCCAGTGATCCGCTGCTGGCCTCGGCCTCCCAAAGTGCTGGGATTACAGGTCTGAGCCACTGCACCCGGCTGACAGATGTTTCGTTCTGAGGTCTATACAAATGGAACTAACCCACAGCATGTATTGTGTTGACAGTCTCTAATGTGTTAAATTTGCCATAGTGCACATTTGGATGTATGTGTAATTTTTGTAAGTCTCAGGGTATTTTATGTTTACAAATATTTGAAAAATGAAAGATGAATCAAACATTTGTGGAGTCCCTGAAGCACTTCCCTCCATGAGGTCCCAGTTTGATAACCATTGGCCTAAATGACTGGCTGGCATCCAGCACTCATTGCAGTATTACAATCCTATCATTCAATTATTGCTAAAAGCAAAAATCTAAGATCTGCAAAAGCCCAGTCTCCTAACCAATGAACAAAATCCAGCTACCCTTTATTTTAAATTCCAATCAATGTAGAGAACATGATGAGAAAGATGATTCATTATGGTTGTCACTAATATTTTGTTCTCATTGAATAAACATGATTATTTGCCATTTGCTAGTCAGTTTTCTCTCTTCTTTTAAGGCTTTGTGTGTGTGTGGCTTTAAACACTAAAGAAATGTCATAAAGTTTCCTGATCTCTACTTTTGAAGGAGTCATATGCTTCTGCCTCACAAGACTGGCCACAGTCTCACGATGCGAAAAACACGCTTAGCCACAGGGCTTCTAATTGCAGATCAGAAACTTCCAGGTTTGAGGCCAACACTTTCAGTAGCCTCCTGACGGGTTGACTTGTCTTCTCTTCATTCTTTTTCTGGAACTGGAAATCGTAATTCTTCCCTTCTTGAATTGGAGTAGGCCACTAGGGTAACAGGAATGAGTGAAGCCGATAGAAATAACTTCCTTAAGGGGAGTGTAGACATCAGTGTAAAAAAAAAAAAAAAAAGAGAGAGAGAGTGGGGATAGCTTCAAACAGCCACAGAGTGGGCACTCTCCCAAAGGCAGAGCAGGTAACAAACTCTTTAAAGAGTCTGGCTTTATAGCTGGGTCTCTGGAGGGGATTAAAAACTAAAAAGCATGGACTTCATGACACAGTATGTCTAGATACAGAAGACACAGAGATAGCAAAACGCTAAAGGCAACCAGAGCATCCAAAAAGAAAAGCTAATTCAAAACTACAGCTATAATTACCGAGATTAAAAGAGTAAATGCCCTTCTTAAATTTTCAGAGGAAGGTTGCTAAAATCACTTAATTTAAAATAAAGCATACCTCTGATGTGAAAACATGCAAGTCTGGAAGCAAAGAAAGGTAATATAATTAATTTTTTGATCAAATTTTGAATGAAGGGAAATATTTTGTATTTGTTTGTCAAACTTGCAAACATTAACAAGCAATTAATGACTCCTAAATTCAACAAAGTTATTACCAAACTAATGAAGGCAATCATAGCCAAGATCCAGTTAGTCAACCCAAAGATGGAAAAGACTGAGTTAGCTAAATGAAGTCAGATGATGAATTAAAAAAATATATAAATTTTAAAACCCACCACTTTAATTAATGGAGAAATTAAGAAAACTGCTACTAACTCCTGTGACTTTCTGTCACCTCAGGCCATCTCTGCTCTCCTTCTTGTCTGTTGATTGTCTAACTTCGATTACAAGGCACTGAGGCAGGACACATCTCATGGCCTCATTCCATGTTGAGCATTTCCTTGGCATTAAATGGAGTATATTCTGTGGTTCATTAGTTCGTTCATCCAGCAAACGACTACTAAATGCATATTGAGAGCAAAGCATTGATTTGAGTTTGCTAGTTATACAAAGAGAAAAAGATATGAACCCTGCCCTTGGAGGAATTAACAGTCCAGTGTATAAAAATAATTACAATATAATATGCATAGATACACAATAATAATTACAATGCTGAGGACCTTTGAAAAAGGTGTAATAGGAGGTGAGAAATGAAGGGAAGGAGGCTGAAGCCTCCTGTAGAGAAGGTCGGGCTTCAGCTGAGAGTTAGGGGCTGAGAAGAAGAGGTTAGCTGTGAGAATTAGGGGTGCTGTGGACTCCCTGAAGCCTACTGGGTCATATAGAACTCAAGTGCAATTTTGCTAAACAATCACTGCTCTCACTGAAGAAGTTTCAGGCAGGTGAGAGTTAGCTACTCCTCCATTCTTACCACAATGAAAGCAAGGTTCAGGAAAAAAAAAAAAATCTGCCAAATATAAGATATTTATTAAAGAAACAGTCATTGACAAGGAAGCACAAGACAGTTCCTGCTCTGTCGGTTAGATGAACTGGCAGCTCTCTGTCCTTTTGTGTGCTTTGTGTGCTCAAATCACCCCTGTGCTGTCCAGTAGACAGAACTACATTCCAGAGGCAGGATTCTGTCAGAATTGGAGCTGGCATCAGGCAACCATAAATCCTTCTAATCCAAAGGTTGGACATGGAACTATTTAGGGACTCAGCTTCAAGTGCTATCCCTAAGAGTGAAAATCTCCTAATTCTTAGACTCTGTGCATATGAGAGTAAAAAAAAGTCTCTGCAATATTTTAGCCAATCCACATTTTAATATCTTTAATTTCAACCATAAAAGCCCACGGTAAAAATCTGTCTTGCTATATAAGAAGCCATCGTTACACCAATGAAAAAACATGTCAGACATTTGCTATGTTGATTTGAACAACCTTGAATGTTGATCAAGATCTAACTAACACAAACTAACACAGGAACAGAAAACCAAATACTGTACCTTCTCACTTATTAGTGGGAACTAAATGATGAGAACACGTGGACACGTAGAAAGGAACAACACACACTGGGGCCTATCGGAGGGTGGAGGGTGGGTGGAGAAAGACGATCAGAAAAAATAACTAATGGGTACTAGGCTTAATACCTGGGTGATGAAATAATCTGTACAACAAACCCCCATGACACAAGTTTACCTATGTAACAAACCTGCACATGTGCCCCTGAACTTAAAATAAAAGTTAAAAAAAAGAATCTAGCTAACAGAAGCACTTGCAGACTGTCTAGGGCTCCACTGTCCCATACGGTAGCCACTAGCTATATGTGGCTATTGAGTGCTTCAGCTATTGAGTGTGGCTATTGAATTGTTTTCAATTCAACAAGTTGAATTGAGATGTTCTGTAAGTGTAAGATATACATCAGAATTTTCAACACTTAGTACAAAGCAACAAAAAATGTAAAATATCTAATTAATCATTTTATATCGGTTACATGTTGAAATAATATTTTCTATATATTGGATTAAATAAAATGTATATAAGAATCCATTTCACCTGGATTTTACCTTTTATAATGTGGTTGCTGTTCTAGGCTCTAGATCATGGAATTTCAAATTAGAGTGCTTGCCGGTATTTTCTTGACCTTGCATTCCCAGTGAAAATGCCATTAGCCTTAGGTATGGTTGATGTAGATTAACCTAAGTAGCATACCCGTAACATCAAACTGTGTATGTCAAAGTGTTTTAAAGTAAATTCATTTATTTACTTATTAATTGCCTAATAAGATGGATAAAATCTGTACTGTCATGGGGATTTATGTTCTCTCTGGGGTAGACAGAAAGAAATAACTGAATAACAAAAAGTCATAAAATCATCAGTGTGGTGCAGGGAGAGAAATGGTGTGATGTGTTAAAGAGTGGCTGGACAGCTTCTCTAAGTTGAAGAGTCAGAGAAGGCCTCTCTGAGGGGATGACATTTCAAATGACATCTGAATGACATGAAGGAGTCAGACATACAATGATGAGGTTTGTTGGCAGTGGGTGGGGAGGGATTGTTCTAGGCTGGGGAAACAAGCTAGATTTTCTAGCTTGTTTCACAAGTTCAAATGTGGGAATGAACTTGGCTTGACAAGAAAGAGAATAATGCATAAAGATGTTAAAACCATGACATTCAATGAAATCTGCTAGAGAGGGAAGATGAATATAGGAGCCCTCTAGGGCTTCTCCTTCATTTAGTTTCAAGCCCTAGAGGGCCCCCATATTTAGGGGTTGAGTGGATAAGAAGGTATCCACAAAAGGAAAGAGGGATCAGGGAATCCACTGTGGGCTGTCACAGAAGTCAGGAGCTGACACTGTTTCAAGAGGAACAAGTTGTTCTGTTGAAAGTGTATTGCTGAAGGGCTGGGCGCAGTGGCTCACACCTGTAATCCCAGCACTTTGGGAGGCCGAGGTGGGCGGATTACCTGAGGTTGGGAGTTCGAGACCAGACTGACCAATATGGTGAAACCCCATCTTTACTAAAAAAAAAAAAAAAAAAAAAAGAAAGAAATACAAAAATTAGTCTGGATGTGGTGGAACGTGCCTGTAATCCCAGCTACTCAGGAGGCTGAGGCAGGAGTATTGCTTGAACCCAGGAGGCAGAGGTTGCAGTGAGCTGACATTGTGCCACCGCACTCCAGCCTGGGTGATAGAGGGAGACCCTGTCTCAAAAAAAAAAAAAAAAAAAAAACATGTTTCAGAAGGGTTGGGTGAGTTGGGCGAGTAAGACAGTAATTACTGACCTCAACTGATTGGGAGCCATTGGACATGTAGCACAAGCCATCTCACCTGGGCACTGGGAATGGAATTCAATTAGGAATCGGTTGAGAATAGAACATGCAGCAATAAGTGGAGACAAAAGTTCTAGTCAGCCCGTTCAAGCAGTTTTTCTGTGATGGGAGAGGACCATGTTGAGCCTGAGGAGCAACAGGAATGGATGAATGTAGGTAATATTGAGTGTGTTATTGCTGGTAGAGGTAAGGGTGAGAGTAGATGGACAACATCACAAGGAAACTTTGACCTTGTGACCTCACAGTAGTTTCCCTCCCCTCTATTGTAACACAAGAGGGGAGGGAAACTACTGAAAGATATTAAGCAGAGGAACACAGTGATCATGTACAAGAAGAAACAGGAAGATGAGAAAGAACAATAGGGAGCTTTGATTAACAGACAGGGGTCAGGCGCGGTGTGGTAGCTCACGCCTATAATCCCATCACTTTGGTAGGCCAAGGCAGAAGGATCTGTTGGGCCCAAAAGTTCAGGACCAGCCTGGGCAACATAATGAGAACCTGACTTTACTTTAAAAAACAAACAAACAAACAAAAAAACAATAAAAGAGGCAGGGGTTGTCCTTGTACATTTCCCCCATCATGGGTTCTACAGACCTCATGGAAAGTTTTCGAAGAAGTTAGTTCAGGAGAGAGAACAGGGAAGACATCCTTAGTAGAAGCAAACCAACTTACCAAAAACCAATTCACTCAAAGTCAATTCACCAAAATTCACTTTGCCAAATTATCAATTCACTTAAGTCATCAAACTTTTCATTAGCCAAAAGTTGTTTTGGTGGAATTCACAGAAAGCTAATTTGCTGAAAGCTAAATTGCTAAAAACCAAATCACTGAATGGCCAGATCCCCAAATTATCCATTCATTAGCAACTCTGTATCATAAAGTTTATAGTTAAAATGGTAAAGGGACAAAGGATATGGACAGGGAATTCACAGACAGAAAGCCCTGAGAGCCAAAAAGCATATAAAGAGATGTTCCAATTCACAAGTAATGAAATCAATGCAATTGAAAAAACACTGAAATTTGACTTTAAATACATCAAGATGGCAAATACTATACCGAAAGATAATACTAAATATTGGCAAGTAACACTAGTTGCAATCCCTGGGCAACAGAGTCTCAGCACAAGCTTAGCATGCAAGACATGTATTAGTAAGCACCAGTGGGAGAAACATCTAAGGAAGGGTGTGGGAGGAAATAGTACAAGCGCTTCAATGCTGTCTCAAAGAAAGCCCAGTCATCCTAACAGGCATGAGGTGATATCTCTTGGTGGCTTTGATTTGCAGTTCTTGATGATGAGTGATGTTGACCACCTGTTCAAATATAACTATTGGCCATTTGTATATCTTCTTTGGAGAAATGTCTGTTCAGATCCTTTGCCCATTTTTTTTGTTGGGTTTTTTTTTTTTCTTGCTATTGAGTTGAGCTCCTTGTCTAGTTTGGATATTAACCCCTTACTAGACGTATGGTTTGCAAATATTGTCTCTTCACTCCTGAAAGAATGACTATTATCAAAAACATAACAAGTGTTGGCAAGAATGTGGAAAAAAATCCTTGTACACTGTTCGTGGGAATGTAAATTGGTACAAGCATTATGGAAAACAGTATGGAAGTACTTCAAAAAATTAAAAATAGAACTACCATATGTTCCAGCAATCTCACTTCTGGGTACATATCCAAAGGAATTGAAATCAGCATGTCCAAGAGATATCTGCATACCCATGTTCACTGCAGCATTATTCACAATAGCCAAGATATGGAAACAACCTAAGTGACTGTCGACAGATGAATGGATAAGAATATACAATGGAATGTTATTCAGCCTTTAAAAAAAAAAAAAGGAAATCCTGGCATTTACAACAAATGGATGAACCTGGAGGACATTATGCTAAGTGAGATAAGCCAGACACAGAAAGGCAAATACTGCAGGGTCTCACTCACATGTGGAATCTTAGAAAGTCAACTCCTAGGAGCAGAGAGTAGAGTGGGGTTGCCAGGGACTGGAGGGCAGGAGAAATGAGATGTTGATTAAAAGGAATAAAGCTTTAGTTATGCATGATGAGTAAGTTGTAGAAACCTAATGTACAGCATGGTGACTATGGCTAATAATAGTGTATACTTGAAATTTGTTGAGAGTAGCTCTGAAGTGTTCTCACCACACACACACACACACACACACACAAAAGGTAACTATGTAAGGTGATGGATATGTCTATTAGCTTGATTGTAATTATTTCACAATGTACACATTTATCAAAACAAAATGTAAACACCTTAAATTTATTTAATTTTTAATTGCCAATCACACCTCAATAAAGCTGGGGAAAAAAAGAAAAAGAAAGCTTCCTCTAGCCCCCCAGGAGGACTGAAGCTGTGTGGCCCCTCAAAGTTGACCCATGATGAGATGAACTGGTTAGACATACCCTTTCAATGAGATGGCCAGCTACTGACTAATACGGGCAGTGCATGATGGAAGGCATGACTCTAAGCAAGGTCATTTTCTCCAACTGAGAACATTCCCAAAAGGGCTACCACTGATGACTATTCCAGCACTGGAGGACCAAGTTCATCTCTGAAGGTGAATCTGAGATTCATGCAAGTGTAGGGTTGGATGTTGTCTTTATTTTAAAATTTTGTTTTCTGGCTGTATTTAGGTGTAATTGTTATACAAAAACACTGCACATAGTTAATGTATACCATTTGATGAGTTTGGACATATGTATAAACTTGTGTTACCATGATCATAATCAAAGTAATGAACACATCCATCATCTCCAACAGTTTCCTGTGTCCCTTTGATGTTGTTTTTTCTCTTCATTTAAAATTTTGATTTTATTGTTCACATCAAAATGTTTTTGTATGAATTTCAATTTTAAAAATATTACATTAAAATATTATTTAACTTGATCACTAAGTCTTTTGGCTCTCCCTTAAATTTTCCCTCACTCCTCTCATCCTAATCCCAGCCCTGCTCCTGGTAGTTACGTGAGCTAGCTAGACATTCAGGAAAGCAAGCCAGCAGTACTTAGTGACATTGTATGTGAATATGCCCTATGATGCAGCAATCCACCTCCTGGGTGTGTAGAGAAACCATCTCATCTGTCTATAAGGGGATGTGGGTGTGCATCTAAAGATTGTTATGGAACCAGGGACGGTGGCTCATGCCTGTAATCTCAGCATTTTGGGAGGTCAAGGTGGGTGGATCACTTGAAGTCAGGAGTTTGAGAGCAGCCTGACCAACATGGTGAAACCCTGTCTCTACTAAAAATAAAAAATTAGCCTGGCACGGTGGCGCACACCTGTAATCCCAGCTACTTGGGAGGCTGAGGCAGGAGAATCACTTGAACCTGGGAGGCGGAGGTTGCAGTGAGCCGAGATTGCACCATTGTACTCCAGCTTGGGCAACAAGAGCAAAACTCTGTCACAAAAAAAATAATGACTGGGCGCAGTGGCTCACACCTGTAATCCCAACACTTTGGCAGGCTGAGGCAGGCGGATCACGAGCTCAGGAGTTCAAGCCAGCCTGGCCAAGATGGTGGAACCCTGTCTCTACTAAGCAAACTACAAAAATTAGCCAGGTGCAGTGGCAGGTGCCTGTAATTCCAACTACTCAGGAGGACAAGGCAGGAGAATTGCTTGAGCCCAAGAGGCAGAGGTTGCAGTGAGCCGAAATCAGGCCACTGCACTCTAGCCTAGGAGAGAGAGTGAGACTCTGTCTCAAAAATTAATTAATTAATTAATAATAATAAATAAATAAAAATTGTTATGGTAGAGGAGAGAAGGAGAGCTGAAGACAATTTAGGAAGCCATCTTTAGGAGATGAATAGTAAAATGGGTTGGATGCATTCTATGGAATACTAAGCAGTAGTCCAGGGTGATAAAAGAAAACCTTCAGCCAAATTTTAAAAAGTTTAATTGAGCAATGAACAATTCATGAATCAGGCAGCCCCCAGAACCACAGCAGATTCTCTGAGACTCCAGGGATGCCTTGTAGTCACAACAAATTTATAGACAAAAAAGGGAAAGTGATGTACAGGAATTGGAAGTGAAGTACAGAAACAGTGAGATTGGTTACAGCTTGGCGTTTGCCTTATTTGAACGCAGTTTGAACGTTCAGCAGTCTATAAGTGGTTGAAGTATGACCGCAGGGATTGGCCAACACTCAGTCATTGTTACAGGTGCGTACTATTAAGTTAGGTTTTCAATTTTGACTTACTGTTAAGCTAGGTTACAGTTCATCCACAAGGACTCAATATAGAAGCACAGAGTCCTTCTCAGGCCATATTTAGTTTGCTTAACAAGTTTCCTCTTTTGGTCATTTTCTCAATTTTGAGAGATTGACCAAAATCTTAGTTATTGACATTACTATCACTGTCATAAATGTACTTATGTGGTTTTGAAACCCACTGGGAAACAGTAGAACAGTGGGTTTTACAAGGAAGGAATAAAGACTGAATAGAGGGTACTTCCTTTTGCTGGGACATCCTGTTTACAGGAGAAAAACAAAACCTGGTCTGTTCTGGGACCTATGTGTTTTCTTAAAGCCTTGATTTGATTATGTCACATTTAGCACAAGTGACTCCACGTTATCTTGGTTTGGTTTGTTGGGGCCTCGTGCATGAGCTCAGTCCAAAATAATTGCCTCCAATAATTTTGTTTTTTAAAAATTCCCCCTTTTTGGCCAGGTTCTCACTAGGTGAGAGTGTGACCAAAACTTAGGGCCTTAGCGCCACTCTCAGTTACCATATTTTGGGTTTCCGGTGTCAGCACATCATTTATAGGTTACAGTGTTCTCATGGTCGCACATTTCTTTCATCCTTTATCATTCCAGTTGAAAAGAGACCATTTGATATTCTAGAGATGGTTGCATGTGAACAGTGAAAATCTTTGAAAGAATACGGTGCACCAGGGAGACTATCATTACGACTATTGGGAGGATAATACCAACAGTTTGGAATATGCTCCTTACCCAGGGTCCCCATAAACAAAACCATGTCAAATAAAATAGATTAAAGAATGAGCTAGATGAAGAGTCTACTTGTTTGACCAAGTGGTCTTTTCATTAATTCCCTACAACTGAATTCGTATAATCTACATTTGGTGTATTTCTCCAAAGGTCAAAAGTGTCAGTAGCTTCACAGGTACTTTTCTGTTTAGTCAATTCCATTATTTAGCATAACTTTCACAAGAGAATTTAAAGTCTGTTGTGTAAGGATAGCCTTTAATGTAGAATTTGCTGTAGAGCCTATTGTGAGGGTGACGTTTCTAATTATTGCCTATTTGATTGTAAACCATGGAAAAAGGACCTAACAAATGATATCCTTCTATAAGAGTGAAAGCCTCCTGCTAATGTTCTCTTTAATTGATGAGGAATTTTGACAGATTATGAGGCAATGTATGTACTACCAAAGTCTCTCGCCTACACTGGGCCTTCATCTTTTATCTATTAAAGTATACGGTTATTCATGTATAAAGATGGCTGCAAAATCCTTCACAAACAAAAGTATACCCCATAAGTGCACATATTAGACTCCTTTTTCATTTTGATTGTTCATAGAGGCATAACAAGGAAAAAATATTCAAAGATAAGAGTCCATGAGCAAGTAGAAGTTTTTTTTTTTTTTTTTGAGACGGATCTCTCGCCTTCTTGTCGCCCAGGCTGGATGCAGTGGCCGGATCCTGCCCACTGCAAGCCCGCCTCCCAGGTTCACGCT
The DNA here is from genome assembly GCF_008728515.1 of Papio anubis. Classification (NCBI taxonomy): domain Eukaryota; kingdom Metazoa; phylum Chordata; class Mammalia; order Primates; family Cercopithecidae; genus Papio; species Papio anubis. The sequence continues at coordinate 98,746,833 of NC_044978.1, forward strand.
TATCTCCTGTCTGCTCTAGCCTCCCTATAGCTGACTATGGGGCTCACCACCTCGGGGCCTCAAGCAAAGGCTAGTTTTACTTTTTAGTAGAGACGGGGTTTCACCGTGTCAGCCAGGATGGTCTCGATCTCCTGACCTCGTGATCCGCCCGTCTCGGCCTCCCAAAGTGCTGGGATTACAGGCTTGAGCCACCGTGCCCGGCCGATAGTAGAAGTCTTGATCAGTGATCTTGGGAAAAGCTGTTCACATCAGGGATGCCATCTTCTTCTGGGGAGAAACTTTCCTGGTTACTTTTACCTTAAGGGTTCCAATGGGTGTACACTTCCGGGACTGTGGAGGGTCCCTTCTCAGTTGTGAGATTATGAACCCAAAGCTCAAGGCTCCAAAGTTTTGCTGTAGGGTGGGTGGCAAGGACAATCTTTCTCTGATGTTCTTAGAAGATCCAATTTCAGGCTCTAGATTGTAAAGGGATTATCCTCAGTGAACCATAAAAAGCTCTCTTTACCTTGTGAAAATACACTATAGCATAATAATCTGCTGTTATAACATTAGTCCTCTTGCATGGGAAAGCTTTTATACACCCAGAAAACATGCATTGAAAATGACAATTGAATGAAATCCCTATATAAATGTTTAAATGGACCATCAAGTAGCCAAATGTACCTGAACCTCTGATTGTCTTCCCAGGAATATGTAACCAAACATTTGTTTCAAACTATTTCTGCAATTTATAAGTCACCACATCAATGTATTCAATTTGGATTATTTTATCTTTGTCATGACGAGTCATGGAATGCAGAACCTTTAGTAACAAAAGCTTTAAGCACTCAGGAAGGACAAGGCGACTGTCTTGGTTCTTCATGAGTCCATGCTTAACCTTGGACTTATGTCCTCTTGAATACCAGTTGTTTCTCCAATGTAGGTGCATAGCACTGATAACTAATGGGTTATCAGAGGTAATTTGACTTAGACCATGGAGTTCATTCAAGCTGTATGTTTAAATGACGTTAGTATTGGCTGATTTAGCATGATAATCTAGAGCTTGATTTTGAAAGGTCTGTTAAATAGCAAAGGTTTAAAACGTTGAATACTACAAAATAGAATTTTAGGTTACCATAAGTCATTCATTTAGCTGAAACGATAACTCAAAAATTTTTTAAAGGAAAAATACTATTCTGATAGAGAGGAGACACAGCTTTCTAAATAGGACAGTGGAGATAGCAAGAAGCCAACTGACTCTGTCTCCTTTCTTTCCCTTCCCCCCCTTTTTCTTTTGTAGTTTACTTAAAAGGTAAACAAAAACCTTTCATTATCTTTTACTATTACATAAAAATTATTTTTGAAAGAGAAAACCAAATTTTATATTTCCATTGCTGTATTTTTAATGATAAAGCTAGTTTTTTAATAACATTTTACAAGTCTATCAAGTTTACTTAGTTTGACCGTAAGGTAAGATTTTTATAAACCTTTTATAACCCTTTACATTTTTTTTTTCAGAGCAGAACAATGTTTTAAGAAAACTCTGTTATACTTTTATTCCAATGTCCAATTTATGGAAAAAAACTGAATAATTCCATTTTAACTTTAGCCAATATGTCCGCACACATAATTTTTTACAATTAATTTTTTAAAAACCTTCCACAACTTGTTCAAACCTTTAGCTTTATTTAATTTAAAACAATCTTTTAACCCTCTAACCTAGGCAAAAATTTACATTCCGATACCTTCTTACAATCTCTTACAAAAATACATTTTATTCTCCTTACATACCTTATTTTTTCAGCAGTCTCAATTGCATATTACAATGTTAACTCTTAGAGACTTTTACTTTTGGTGAAAACCTTGGTAATTAAGGGATTTTAATTAGGTACTAGATGGGGAGCCTAGGACTCAGACAGAAGTGCACATAAGGTTTGACTCTTTCCATCATCTAACTCCACATGTCCCAGGCCTTACCTAGCTCTAAAATAGGCAAGCTGTACAGTTAAGAGTCATAGTGGCATGCTATAAAGCATTTAGGAGACCTAATCACCTTTATTTATTTTTATTTTATTTTATTTTTTATATTTTTTGAGATGGAGTCTCGCTCTGTTGCCCAGGCTGGAGTGCAGTGGTGCCATGTCGGCTCACTGCAACCTCCGCCTCCTGGGTTCAAGTGATTCTCCTGCCTCAGCCTCCTAACTAGCTGGGATTACAGGCGCGCAGCCACCACGCCTGGCTAATTTTTGTATTTTTAGTAGAGACGTGCTTCACCATGTTGGTCAGGCTGGTTTCAAACTCCTGACCTCGTGATCCACCCACCTCAGCCTCCCAAAGTGCTGGGATTACAGGCATGAGCCACTGCCCCCCGCCCTAATTACCTTTAAATTGCACATTTCTGGCATAAATTTATTTTCATAAATTCTTTCATGACTTACACAGACTATGTAAGACATGTTGGACTTTCTGAGTGACTTGCCCTAAACATCCTTCTTTTTAAACAACCAGTCATTTTACTTTAGGACAAGAATTTACCATACAACATCCTTTCTTATATAAAATCTCTTTTCTTTATAACCTTCTTTGCATAGCTAAGGGGCATGGCTAATTCCATATATCCGCAGGCCTTATTTAGAATGTAATGTCTCCAAAACAAATTGAACAATTTTCAAAAGTCAAAGCAGTTTATGACCTTAAAGCATTTAGCAAACCTAATATCTGACCTGCATAATTTAGACAAAAATGTCTTCACTTTATCAATAATCTTTAAAGCTGTTTTTATTTTGCTTTCGAAACATTTGATTTAAGGGCTTATTTTTGTTTAAGTCAATTAATCGGAACTCTTTTATAAACATTACACACAACACGTATATAATTACACAGACAGAAGATTACTACCGTAGTTATAAGATTTTTTATTTGCCAGTTTTTATGTTTCTTACCTGGTGATTGGCTTTCGGGTGGAGCCCTTGGAAGAACAGGGTCAGAAAGGGATTTTTGGTGCCTCCTATTTTTCCCAAGAAGTTCAGGCAGTTACAGCTTTAATATCCACTTTTAGACTTTTAACCATCGCACTCTTTAACAAAGTTCTTTTAAAAGTTTTTATTACCCGATTTTAGCCAGGCCAAATGTCTGGTATTTCTGGCTTTTGAACTGTACCAAAGGTAACCTCCCAGGTGCTCAGAGAAAGGAAAATTAGATAATACATGGAGAAGAGATTAGACAAGGTCATATAAATATTAAGCTAAAAACAACTTACTTCATAGGCAGAGGATTGAACCCACACCACCAGTATGAAAGAGCAAAGCTTTAGCTACTGAGCTACAGCATGGGGCAATCTTTACTGCCCCTCCCAAGAAGAATCTAGAGTAGTTAATTTTGAGTTTGCAAAGGCTTTTAACTAATAATTTTTAGAGCTAACTATGACAGAAACCCTAAAATTCCTGTTCTCTGGAAGGCGGAGACCAAGAGAAAGTACTGCCACGTGGTTACAAGAAAGAGCTCCCAAGGACATAAAACAAAATGGAGATAAACAGTGATTTTTACCATTCATTCAACCATTTACACACAGAGAGAGAGAGAAGCCGGAAGTCTAACTGATAAGAAATTCTTACCTTTTTGCCGGGATGCCAGGCTTCTGGGTACCCTTTCCCTGAGCACCTCCAGTGACAGCTTGCCACACCATTGCGCTGGGGCAAAGCCACATCATAAAGGAAAATTATCTTTTTTTGTCCTGGCCAGAGTAAAATATGTGTGACAAAAACATAGACATTAGCCACTCTGATTGGTACCCAATGTCAAACTGGCAAGCTCAAATTTGCCCCTAGTTGGGCTCCATCATTATTAATCCAACCTCTGACCAGGAGTTTCAACCTGTGGTCTCTGGGCAAGATGGTCACCCTGAGTTAATAGAAAACGTAAGAAAGGGACAGGGGAGAGAGAAAAGCATTGCCTGTGGCAGGGTAGGGAAGGCAAAATGATCAGGAAGGCCAGAGAAAGACCCACCTATTGGAGCGACACTGAAAAGTTCAGGCTGCTGCTTCTTGGTACCAAATGGATCTTTTCTGGCAGTTCCATCATCTCTCAAGTTTCCCCTTTTAGGGAGGAAAAAGCTCCCCATGTCCCACAATCCTGTACATGCCTAATCCTGTCACCCACAGCCATCAGCAAAGACTGCAAGGCAGATTACGCTAAAGAGAATAGCAATTGACATACTGGAGTGCCAAACCCGTTCTTAGCCAAAAAGGACTTTATCAAGAGCCCTCATTTTTTAAAAGTACCTCAATGCATTGTTGTTCATTGGGAATGTTCCACTGTAAGGTATCTTTAGTAAGATTTTGCTGTTTCTGTAAGACTTTGCTGCCTCCCAGGCCTAAAGTATAAGCCAGAAGGAACTCAGTTTTCCAGAAGTTAAGGATCCCATTCTTACCTCAAATATTGGCTTTGTGCTCAGGTTCTCTTGATTAACTTAGCCAATGATTTTTTTTCTACCTAAGCATGCAAGAAAAATGAAACAAAGGGGTATAATGCAAAAGTCCCTGTGGATGTTCAAAAGCCAAATTTTATAACCCCTCTAATATTACTGCTTACCATCAGTTCCTTTCTGACCTAGTCAGATGTAAGAGGCCTCTAACTTGATTCAAGTCAGTTAATTTCTGGATCAAATCCATTCCTGGACCCAGTCCAGTTTCTGTTGTGACTCCAAACCCAGTTTGGATCAGAAATTTGTTCAAAGAAACTCGGAGAGCTCAAAACACAAATCTGTGGAGCTCTGACATCTGAGAGGGAGCTTACTCACCATCCGCAGCTGCTCTGAGAGATGAATGGACACAAGTGGGTCCTACAGGTACCTTGCGTGTTCCGTCAGTCTTCCTAGTGGTCGCTAGCAGCTCCACTTCGGATACCGCTTGACACCATCTGATAAAAGAAAAACTTAGGCCAAATTAAATTTAAAAGAGTTTAATTGAGCAATGAATGATTTGTGAATCGGGCAGCCCCCAGAATCACAGCAGACACAGAGACTCCAGAGGTGCCTTGTGGTCAGAACGAATTAATAGATAAAAAGGGGAAAGTGATGTACAGAAATCAGAAGTGAGGTATAGAAACAGTGAGATTGGTTAGAGCTGGGCATTTGCCTTATTTGAATGCAGTTTGAACATTCAGCAGTCTGTGAGTGGTTGAAGTATGGCCACTGGGATTGGCCAACACTCAGCCATTGTTACAGGTGCATACTATTAAGTAACATTTTCAATTTTGTCTGTAGTCATCCACAAGGACTCAAATATAGAAGTACAGAGCCCTTCTCAGGCCATATTTAATTTGTTTCAACATGGGTAATGAACTAAATGTACAAACCTCAACATGTGTAGACCCTTCAAACATAGAGTAAGAAACAGAAGATTTGTAGCACCATTCTATGTGTGTAAACTGAAACCAAGTATATACATAGCACTACTGAAAAGGTACATGCATTTTAAGAACATATCATGAACATATTAAATTGAGTCCTATGGAGGTGGGGAATGGGAGTGGAGATTGGAGATGAAGGGGAAATACACAAAATAAAATCAAACATGACAGGAACCTTGTATGGCTCAATGATGATGGCATTTTATGATGTAAGAATGATTAATTCAATTCTCTAGATTGTGAGTAAAGTAAAAAATATATAATTTTTTAAAAAATTAATAGCAAATTAGTTATGTGAAATGGTTTCTAATGCCTTTATAGGTTGTCTGCTTGCTGCTGAAGTTAGAGTTTAGTTTTAGCTTTAGTTGTGCTGCAGCTGGTTCACCCTAGCTGCTTTGTAACAGATTTGTCAGTCCAACTCAACTGAATTTCAGTTTTGTGAGTGATCACATTTCAGACACCAATCCCTTCTCAAGTGCTTGAAATACAGGCAAAATATTTATTTGAACTAGCTGATTAACAAATCTGTGAATTAAGAGATACACGAAAGGCAATGAACTGGAATGAAAAGTATTGGAAGACAGAAACCTGCTCTACCATTTCTAAATCCTTGTCTCCCAAAATGCATGCATTCTAATTTGAAATAACAATGAAACTCTCACTCCCCAAAGTCATCGATCCAAAATATAGAAAAATAGGAATATACTGAAGTTTGGTTGCGTAAAAACAACTAGAATAAACTAGAACTAAATTCAAATGAAAACTAAACCAAAGTAAATCTTCAAATTTATCAATTAATATTTCATGAAAATCTTTAATATCTGCTAAAATAATTCCATCCAAAACAAATTAATATAAACATTATGAGCAGTTAAAAAGAAATAGGTAAATTGACAAACAAGGAGAACTTACTTGAAAATCCGGCTGATCATTTGGAGAATTCATCCTTAGTGAATTGACCTGGAGTGTAAACGACTAATCATTTTCTCTTCCCTCCTCAAGCTTGCCTTTGACATTCATCAGAACTGTGGGCACTTGGATCAAAACTCTAGAGGGTGAGATTGGGGGAGGGGCAGTGAGATTGACCTCAAATATGTTCATCTTCAAAGACAATCCCATCTACCATGTGGCAGAATTTCAATACATGCATCCCCATCTCCCTGAACCTGATTACAGGAAACCAAGCAGAAAAAATTAACCTTGGGCTGAATCCAGTCCACTTGCAGTGGCAGCCCAAGTGGCCTTTTTAAAGCACACATTTGATCATGCCACTCCCCAGCTTAAACCATTTCAAGGACTTGGGGTCAAGTTCCAACAGCAGCTTGAGGCTTACAAGACCCTTCAAAATAAACCTGCCTCTGACCAAAAAAGGCATTGTATTGTACTTACAACTTTTCTGTATATTTGAGATTGTTTTACTTTTTTTTTTTAAAGATTGATCAGTGGGCTCAGGTGATATTAGCCTGATCCATCCACTACACAGTTTCCCACTAACTTTTTACTTTGTGGTTTTTGGCATTTGTTGACAATGATTGCCCAAATCCATTATTTCATTAGAGATTTCAAAATGTTGACTTTCTAATTTAATTAGTTATTTCAATTTTATTAACTATAATACTTCTATAAAAAAGAATTTCTTCTTGTCAACTATCTGGTTACCCTGAAATAAAATTTATACAGGAAAAGCAGGAAAAAAAGAAATTGATTCTGTCCCTTTATTTTCAAAGTAATGATTTGTTGCCCTAGGGAGTTACCAAAGACATTGGTTTTTGATTGCTTTGGATGAGCTTATAATTTTAATATAGTTAAAGTTTTCAGTCCATGGCAGTCATTATTTCTTTTGATGCTCAAATGTCTCATTTCAGGCCAATGTAAGCTCCTTCAAGATGAATCCAGTGTTCTTTTGTCACGACTTTATCAATCTTTGATTGTTTCCTTGCTTTGGGCTTAGATAGTTTAGGTTCATCTTGTACATTTCTTGCCCCAGATCTGAAATCAGTCATTTCTTTAGCAATCTTTGACTCTTTTTTAAGGGAGGTTGGTATTTACAGGCTGCAATCTAAGAGCTAGAGGTGTTCCTTGCTACGGAGTCATCATTAATTTCAGGCTTTTCAGTGGGCAGAGGTAGGACATTTGCATCAAATGCTGAGTTCATGCTGGCATTTACAAGATTTACATAATTTCTTTAATTTTATCCTTTTTCCTATATATGGAAACCTTAGTTCCTAACCACCTTAATTATATATTTATCTTATACTTTACCATACTTATACTATAGGTATACTATAATGGTCTTACAATACAATACTTCAATAAAATATTGACCATAGTTAAATATTTCTTTGTGGTTTTTATTTGTCCTTAGAATATGTCTCACTCGGGATGTATAGCCAAAATGTAGGTTTTATAATCTCCTGTTGGGGTGGCCAACTGTAAACCTGGATAGTTCCAGGCAAACCGGAAGGGTTGATCACCGTCCTTGATGTAATTCTCTAGTCTTTGATTTAGCCACCAATTTGACATAGAGTCAGGTTCATTTGTTTCAGGTTGTTTTTGATGTTTTAGGAATTTTTAATGTAAAAAAAATCTAAAACATATACACCATTTCGAAGTCAAAACCATGTGATAAGCCACCTAAGTCACATTCAGAGAAGTCTAGTGTCTATCTCTATCTTCTCCACCTTATTCCCTCTCTCCCCCAGAGATATCACTTGCCTTAGTTTTTTTGTTTATATTCTACAACTATTTCTTTTTTGAAAAATACATACATATACTAATATCTACCTTTCTTACACAAAAGATAACATTTTACAAACACTATTTCTATACACTTTTTTTTTTTGTTTTGTTTTTTGGGTTTTTGTTTTGTTTGTTTTGAGATAGAGTCTTGCTTTGTCACCCACGCTGGAGTGGAGTGGCGTGATCTCGGCTTACCGCAACCTCCACCTCCCGGGTTCAAGCTATTCTTCTGCCTCAGCCTCCCAAGTAGCTGGGACTACAGGCACCTGCCACCACGCCAGGCTAATTTTTTGTAGTTTTAGTAGAGATGGGGCTTCACCATATTGGCCAGGCTAGTCTCGAACTCCTGACCTTGTGATCTACCCACCTTGGCCTCCCAAAGTGCTGGGGTTACAGGAGTGAGCCACTGCACCTGGCCCCATACACTGTTTTTTAAAGGTTTCCCACATCAGCATTTACTCTATAATTGCAGTCATGTATCTAAATAATCACATCTGTCATCCTCAGAATGGCCTTAAACCTAAGACTCCAGAATTGAGGGAAACAATCCACCAGCAAGAGACAGAATTCATGAATAAACCAGCTTAACTGAGATAGAAAATTTCATGTTTTGTCTCCACACCATACCCCTGACATTACCTACTCCATCCCAAATAGCTTTCAAAAATTGTTGCTGAGCTCAGACCCAGGGCCTTGAGAGATTGAATGTAATGACGGGTCTCCATCGGTGACAGGGATTGCTCTCCACTCCCAGCTGCTGAGGATGGGAAATTGCTGGTGAGATGAGGGCAGTGAGGGCCGCTCATTTAGCTCAGCGATATCATACCGGTGTGCAAAGTGCAATGCACATGGGCAGCTCAGGCCTCTGGTGTAACAGGGCCCAGGAGAGGAGTCAGAGTGTTTGTGTCCTGCTGAGGGGGCTGTGTGAGACTCTACATGGGAACTCTTAGCCTGGCGCAGTGGCTCACACCTGTAATCCCAGCACTTTGGGAGGCCGAGGCGGGTGGATTACTTGAGGTCAGGAGTTCCAGACCAACCTGGCCAACATGGTAGAACCCCGTCTCCACCAAAAATACAAAAATTAGCCGGGTGGGGTGATGTGCACCCATAATCCCAGCTACTCTGGGGGCTGAGGTGGGAGAATCACTTGAATGTGGGAGGCAGAGGTTGCAATGAGCCAAGATTGCACCACTGCACTCCAGCCTGGGCAACAGAGTTAATGAGAGTCCGTCTCAAACAAAACAAAACAAAACAAAGCAACAACAACAAATACATGTGAGGTGTTCCTATAATGTGTGCTCAGTAGTGTCACAGGAGGAAGATTTTGGGAGCTGCAAGAGGAGTCATTTATGAGATACAATGATTTCCTGGCATGTGAGAGAGGACCAGTCTCCTATTTGTTATTTGTGAAGAGCCAGGCTCATCTATTGGAAAATTGGCCTCAGCGCCCTGCAGACTGAGCACAGATTGCCTGTGGCTGCTAGTGTTCTAGACAGTGCTGCCAGATTTGTGGACCAAATTGATGGCTGTCTACCCACTACATTTAAAGCACAGCCCAAAGCTCCCCCCGCCCTTTCACACTTTCTTCCTTCCAGGGCCTGTTCTCTTCCCCTCCCCTTCTATTTGAGGAGGACACACTCTCTGAGTTCTTTCTGACTATGAAAGAAGGGCATCATCTTTTGAAGATCACCCTTTAAACACACTTTCACCAGTGGGGAAAGGAGACAGAGAAGCTCTAGCTAAATCAAGTAGAAAATTCAGATTGGTGTGGAGAGGTAGAAGAGCACAGTGTTTAGAAGGTCCTGGAGACAGACTGCATGGGTTTGAATCCTGGTTCTATTACCTCCATAGGGATCTTGGACATATTATTCATCTTTTCTATACCTCAGTTTCTCACTTGCAAAATACAAAAAAACTGGGGCTCTACTTATCTCATAAAGTTGTTATGAGACTGTAGTGGGTTGGACTGTGGCTCCTGAAAAATACATCCACCAGAACCTCAAAAGATGATCTTCTTTGAAATTAGGCTCTTTGTAGATTATTTTATTCTATTTTCTTTCCTTTGCTTTCTTTTTTTTTTTTGAGTCAGTGGGTTGCCCTCCTGCCCAGGCTGGAGTTCAGTGGTGCAATCACAGCCCTCTGCAACCTCAACCTCCTGGACTGAAGTGATCCTCCAACCTCAGCTTCCCAAGTTGCTGGGAATATGGGCAAGCATCATATCACTCAGCTAATTTTTTATTTTTTTAGAGACAAGGCCTCACAATGTTGCCCAGGTCTTGAACTCCTGGGCTCCAGTGTTCCTCCCACCTTGACCTCCCAAATGCAGACATTATTAAGTTAGACAACTTAAAATTAGATTATCTTGGATTTAGGCTGGGCCCTAAATACAGTGAATAGTGTTCTTCTAAGAAGAAGGAGGAGATTTGAGCCTCAGACCCAAGGAGAGGACAAAGTTAGAGACAGGAGTAATGCATCTACAAGCCAAGGAATACCAAGGATTGGCAACAACCACCCAAATCTAGGAAGAGGCAAGGATTATCTGTCTTTCTCTATTAGAACGTAAGCTCCAATGACAGCAGGCCTAGAAGGGGGCTTGCTGCCTAGTAGGTGCTCAGTAAAAGCACTGAGTGGGTGTAGAGAGGTGGGGTCAGAGAAGGATTCCCAGAAGAGAGATTGGAGAAGAATTTTCAAGGGAGATAAAAGGACATTCCAAAACAGAAAAAGGCATTCCAAGATATGCCCTAGAAAGTCCTTTGAGAGAAGTGCTACTAATGGCTACTGGACTGGCCAACCTGAGCCCAAAATAAGGTGGTTCAGAGGGTGATATCACTGCCTGAGGAGCCCTCTGTGCTCTCCACCAGAAGCCAATAACAGTCCCCAGCAGTCGCCTCTTCAAAGCCTAGGTCAGGAAGACGGAATAAGAACATGCAAATTGCTATTCCACTGGCAGTATTGCCTGCAAGCAATTTTTGAGACCACACAATAGAAGTTTTCAAATAGATGGTTTCAAGTATCCACAGTGTAATGAGATCAAGACTCAGGACTGCCAGCATGTAGCCCAACAGGAAAAATATCATTTATGCCAGGCTCATGAATTCTATTTGCATAAAACTTATGAACCCGAAAACACACACTCCCGATGCAGTGAAAATCAAGACTTCTCGTTTTTGTTTTCTCTGGATGGTGGCAGCCTATCAGGCAAATCAGCCTTCGTGGTAAGAGATTTCTCTAAAGCTGCAGGAAGCTACTTTTAATAGATTCCTAAATACATGACTGGCGGGGTGCGGTGGCTCACACCTGTAATCCCGGCACTTTTAGAGGCTGAGGTGGGCAGATCACCTGAGATCAGGAGTTCAAGAACAGCCTGGCCAACATGGCGACACCCTGTCGTTACTAAAAATACAAAAATTGGCCGGGTGTGGTGGCACGCACCTGTAGTCCCAGCTACTCGAGAGGCTGAGGCAGGAGAATTGCTTGAACCTGGAAGGAGGAGGTTGCAGTGAGCCGAGATCACACAGCACTCCAACCTGGGCAACGGAGTGAGACTCTGTCTTAAATAAGTAAATGAATAAATAAATGACTGAATTTATTCAGACATTTATTTTATTGTGTTATAGGAGATAAAGTCTTTCCACTTAAACTGTTTTGCAGCCCTTAAATACCTGCACACTTATTGATGCACCCTCCATACCCCACGTGCATATCCACCTACCCAGGCACAAAACATGTATGCACACACATGCACCCTGTGCATCTGGGCATGTGCACATGTACAGAAGCCTGGCCATGGTACTGCAAATTTTCTAAAGTACTCATTCTCCCTGACTGATCTATAAGCTCACAAGGGCATGGCCCTATGGTTTGTTTAGAGGGAAAACACACCCGATGGGTCAGGAGAACTGTTTTCATAGGTAAATTGGGGGAGTTGAATTATGTGAAGTTTGAAGTCCCTTCCAACATTTTCGCATTCTCAATTTCCATTTATTCCCTCCCTCCACGCTGCCTGACCTTACAACACAGCATCAAGTTTAGCAAAGAGCAGGTGCAGGATTTATTACGCAAGAGTCTTTCTGTGCCTTCAGGGGGCCTGAGCTTTTCTGCTGGAGCTCTTCAACCCTGGTTTTCATTGGTACCAGTTGCCACTGCATCATAGAGTTGAATAAATACCAATTGAATTAAAACCCTGATTCAAATGCTTTGGATAATCCCCTTCATTAGTGTTTCTAGAGGCAACGCGCCATCAAAACTCCCTGGTTTGACTGACTAATGGGGAGAACTGGAGGCACCCAGCAATGAAGTCGGGCAATATTTCTGGACATCAGAGGTGGTTAGGATTATAGAAAACTGCATGACTCTGGCAGGGTGTGAGGGCGATGGAGAAGATGAGGACGCACTGGGGCTTGTGAGAGAGGGACAGGAGCCAGGGAAGATGGTGTTAGAGCAGAGAGCAGCACGAGGACCTGAGCATGGGATCCTCTTGTTCCAGGGTTACAAATGTCCCCTGTCCCAGAATGGCAGCATAGTTTAAGAATCCCTAACCTGGCAGGTGACGGAGCAGGGGTTGCAGATTCGAAAGCTTACTAAGAAAAGTGGCATATTGTTTGAGACTTTGCTTCTTCTTAGTGTTGGGAAAAGAAGAGGGAGTAGAAGGGACAGTGGAGAGAGCAGTCCAATTGTGGATTTTAATGCATAGGGACTCAGCATTGCAAGATCTGTAATTTAATGTGAAATTTGCACATTTGAAATAATAGCAGCTAAATCAAATTGAGAACAGCATGCATGCCAAACAAAATACCTCAGTGGGCCAGATTTGAACCTCCAGGGGGATTTATGCAAAAGGGCAAGTAAACAGAGACACTTATCAGTGGTGGAACCGAGAGCCTAGCCTGGGGAAAGCATGTGGGGACCCTCAGATAATCTGTGAAAGAAAGACAGGTCATAACACTCAAAATGCCTAAAAGCAATGAAAGCTAAGACTATTTGAAATCATGGAAAAAGCTTGGCTTCTTCAGGAAAATTATACTGTCAAGGTCCAGGGACACATGTCATCCTAGGATATATACGACTGTGGCGGAGACTGGTATACCATGAGCCACTCAGGGTAAAAAACAAAACAAAACAAGCCAAACAAACAAACAAAACTCCTTTCTTAGTAATGTATAAAGTTAAAGAGAAATTGCATCTAGGTTATACCAGAAGAAGGAAACGAGGTAAGAAAATGGTGAGAATAAATCACCTAATCAAAATATTGGGTTATAAAAAGAACTAGCCCACCTGTTTCAGGACTGCAAGAAACTGAGCAATGCTTTCAGGAGGCCAGGTTGAAAAACACAAACCTGTTTAGCCACAGCTTGATTCCACGCAATTCATGCTCCAAGATTCTGTCTCACTGTGGTTAAAAACTAGTGTTTTTTAAATGGTGGGCTGACAATATTGCATTATTGTAGATGTGGAAGGAATAATATAAATGAAGTAGCATTGGAGAATCAATATTTTTGGAGCACCACCATGTGCCAGACCCTGTATGGGTGACTCACGTATGACAACCACTTTTACTACTCACATCATTCTTATGAGGTAGGTACTTCTTTTCATTCCTGTTCTGCAAATGAGGAAATGAAGACACACGTTGGTAACATGACTTACCTAATGTCAGAGCTCTAATAATAAGTTAAAGAACTGGGATTTAAACCAGTTAAATATAATAATGATAATAGCTGTAAACAATTCTATCTTTGTGTGACCTCTGAGCTCTGATTTCCATTATTAACTCCAGGCTGTCTTTAGAGGATTGTGAAGATTAAATGAGATAGTGCCTGTAAGTACTTAACACTGACTTGCCCAGTCAATGAGATTAAATAGTTGTTATTAATAATAGTAACTGGATCCAGTATTCAGAAGGCTCTAGTGGGAGGAAATATAGGGACAAATTGCAATGGATTGAGAAGTGACTGGGAGGTAGGAAGAGGTAACAGGTATAGACTTCCCTTGGCAAAAGCTTTGGGTTTGAAGTTTGTTTTTAAGAAAGCTTATTTACCATGACTGCTATGGACTGAATTGTGTCTACCTGCCTTCTCCCAACCACCAATTGTTTGAAGCCCTCATCCCCAGTGTGATGGGTATTAGAAGGCAGGGCTTTTGGGAGGTGATGAGGATGGAGCCTTTGGAATTGAATTAGTGCCCTAATAAAAACAGACTCTGGAGAGCTCTCTCTCTCTCTCTCTCTCTCTTTCTCTGCCATGTGAGGATATAATGAGAAGGCAATTATCTGCAAGCTAGGATGTGGGCCCTCACCAGATACTAAATCTGTTGGCACCTTGACGTTGGACCTCCCCGCCTCCAGAACTGTGAGAAATAAATGTCTGTGTTTAAGCCGCTCATTCTATGGTATTTTGTTATAGCAGCTTGAGCTAAGACAGTGGCTGCAAATGGAAGAGGAAAGCCTGATGGTGACAATGGTAAGGGGTTTCAGGTGAGTGAAGACCAACCCCTGGGCCATGGAGGGAGGGTATCCAGAGCCCAGATGAGAAATTCAGCCCTGGAAAGGGGTAACGACAATTGTTCCCTGAAAGAGAGGAAAGAAGAGAAGAATGGATGGAAAACACTGGGAGATTTTGATGTAGAAGGAAGAAAATTAAGGGACTGTGAATTTGACCTAATCCAAATGGAAGGGAGAAAATTTTGCTGATGAAAATGGAAGGTGAGGTGCTGGGGGTAGAGGAAACTAGGAAAAGGGGGCCTGGCCTCCATGGGGGTTCAGGACCAGGAAAAGCGTGCACTCCAGATCTTCTGACACAGCTTTGACTTCTCTCCTATTGTCCCGCATACTACATGCATAGGCACTGGCTACTTATACCCATTTTGGGATCTGAACAAACTAGTTCTACCAGAGTTGACTGATGCCATCTTGGAGTCCTGGTCCTTTTCACTTCTTAATGCTTCTGGTAGACTAGTTTGTATTTAGGATCAGAATTGATAAATGCCAATAGCAAATTTAGTGGTCTTCTCTAAATCCTCTAGGTATCAGTAACGCAGCTCCCACTCACTCCATTCTATGAATGAGAGATAAGTGCTGGGTATTAGAAGGCCTATTGGTCTAAAAGACAGAAGGTTTGGGTTCAGACTCCTCCACTCACTAGCTGTATGACTAAGGGCAAGCCAACTAACCTGTCTGAGCCACAGTGTTTTTTAATTATAAATTTAAAATGCATGTATCAGTTCCACCAAGACATCTGGTCCCAGGAAGCATTAGTGTCTCCTTCATCATTTCCCATAGACATGCTATTATCTTTCTTGGAGGATTCATCTCAGGAATGAATTGGCGTTGTTCAGATAGGTGAAAACAGGGCTCTGTTTTGGGGATGGGAGTGAGGGGAAGGAACCTAACTCAACAATCCATCAAAGCCTCACACTGGAATAAGGCCATTTCATTGAGCCATCTCCCTTTCCTTTAAAGCTAATAGAAGGACCATTTCTTCCATAAACTTAGTACTTTTTTGTGTCATTTCCAAACCACTGATACCCTTTCTAAATTGATACTCATTTTATGTTTGAGCAAGTTTTTAAACTAAGGTTCAATGCATGGCATAGACTTGGAGAACTGGATTATTCACAGAAAAATCAGTGAAGCTGGTGATATATCATGAAATAGAGGTATTTTTTATTCTCAAAGATATAGCAAAATTCCGGATAATTTCATATGTACTTGAATCAGTGATTATTTTTTGCATTAAGCATATAGTGCTAAATGAGAATATAGATAAATATTTAAATATTCCCGTGTCCTCAACCCTCCTAGTGGGAATTGAAAAAAAAAAAAAAACTGGCAGGATAAAGTTATTGTACTACTATTGCATAGTTCTTTTCTCCCAAGAAATTCTAAGAGTTATGCTAATAATGCAACTTGTCCTGGACAAGGTGAAGTGATACCCAAAGTGTCTCAATTTAATAAATGGGAAAACTGAGGCCAGAAGAGGTATATGCCCAGCTTTCAAATTTGCACAGAAAAGCCATACTGTAGGTTCAGATTTTCTGACTTCCATCCTGTAGCTTCTGTTTTGTTTATTCATTCACACTCACATCATTCATTCACTTATTACTCATTCAGTTGATACAATGGACAAAGCAGTAAAAGGAGCTATAAAGAATACCAAAGAAATAGAAAATAATTCTTGGAGTTAAGGATCATAATCTAGCTGAAGAGATAAAACCAACACAGCAAAAACAAAACACAACAAAGCAAAGCTAAAATGACAATGTGCCTGGTACTCTGGTTGGAAAAGTACTTTAAAAATTCAAAGAGTCCAGTACAGCGTGAAGCCTGCCTGTTAAGGTTTCACAAAGAGGGCGGAACTTGATGTCAGAAGTGACAACAGTTTTCTTGCCATGGGAGTGGCAAGGTGAGGATGGTGACAGGGTAAGTCTTTTCAAAGAGAAAGTTATGGTCCGAATATCTGTGCCCCCTATGATTCATATGTTGAAATCCTAACCCCAGGCACTGATATTAGGAGGTGGGGCCTTTGGGAGGTGATTAGGTTATGGGAGATTAGTGACCTTATAAAAGAGACCCCAGGCCAGCCACAGTGACTCACGCCTTTAATCCCAGCACTTTGGGAGGCTGAGGTGGGCAGATCACCTGATGTCTGGAGTTCGAGACCAGCCTGGCCAACATGGTGAAACCCTGTCTCTACTAAAAATACAAAAATTAACCAGGCATGGTGGTACATACCTGTAATCCCAGGTACCCAAGGGGCTGAGGCAGGAGAATAGCTTGAACCCAGGAGGTGGAGGTTGCAGTGAGCCGAGATTGTGCCACTACACTCCAGCCTGGGTGACAGAGCAAGACTCTGTCTCATGAAAAACTAAAAATAAAAGAGAGAGACCCCAGACAGATCCTTCATTCCTCCTGCCACACATGAGGTTACAAGGAGAAAATACCTGTTTATGGGGAATAGGCTCTCACCAGACACTGAATCCTCTGGCTCCTTGATATTGAACTTCCCAGTCTCTAGAACTTTGAGAAGTAAATTTCTGTAGTTTATAAGCCACCCAATCTATGGTATTTTATTATAGCATTCTGAATGGACTAGACAGAAGAAAAGCATAAGCAAAACAGTAAGGAGGCAGAAATGAATATAGTTTATTTAAAAAAAAAAGTGGAGTTGTTTTGAAATGAACATTTCTTTTGGAAAAGAAGAAGGTGAAAGGAAGGAAAAAAAGCCAAAAGAAGAAAGGAAACCCTACAAGGGGAAAGGAGATGAGGATCTGTTGCATATGCAATGGATTGGCATTCAGAATCTATTCCCCTTGCCCCTGGTATATGTATGTACTGCAGAAGCTAGATAGCAAAAAAAGACATTTCCCCAGCCCCCTTGAAGTAGGGATTGTGGATGTTAATTAGGTTCCACCGGTCAGGCCAGCTTTCGGGCACATAACCTGTGTTGCATAGACCCCTTGCTCAGAAGGGCCCCAGGTTTGTTTTAATGCTCTGCTGCTGCAGTCTTGAAATCCTGAATAATTTTAGCTTTGAATTCATGTTTTGTAAGTGAAGTCCAATGGAACAATGGAGCATGAGCAGAGGGAATATATGCAAGATGGGTGTCCACTGTGGTCCCTGCTGCCCCATTCCCATGCAGCTTCAGGGGTGCCCCCGAGCACAGAATGTGGTGGACCTAAGATGCAAGAGAGTTCAGCCAGGCTCAAAACCAGCACAGAGTAAGTGTATCAGAGAAACAACTGAGTCCGCAGGCTGCTGAGGGCGTGAGAGGCCACGCTCTCCATTTGAGACAGTATTTACTTGGAACACAAAAAGGTGAAGGTATTCTAAGAAACGTGAACCACTGAGGTACCCTTATCATATGTTTTCCTACTTGTGTATTTCTTATCTCTCTGTATTAGGCAACCACTTACACTGAAAATAAAGACATAGAAGGAAAGCAAAAGATGGGGCAACACGTAATTCCTTTCCTTTTCTGTCTTTCCTTATTCATGAGCAAAGCCAAAGGTAGAGAACATTAATGGACTGTCAGCATATCAAGAAATAAAATACAAACAGTTGAGTTTGTTTTATGCAGTATTTTCGCTGTTCTGGTAAGAACAGAATATCTAAGTACGTGTACAAGCTACCAGGTACAAACTGTCTGCTTTTGGTGATTCTACATATAAGTGAAATGCTATTATATTTGCTTCTGCAACTGTATTGTACAATGTAAAAATGAATGTTAAAAGTCATACTAATAATTTTAATGTTTAATTTTTCCTTACTTAGAAAGACATTAATACCAAGTAAAAAACACCATGACAAGAGAAATACCACAGAAAAAAGGAAAAAGCTTTCTATTTTAGTACCTTTAGTGGCACTTTTTTCCTCCTTTGTGAGCAAGATGCCCCACATATTATGTAGCAAACCCTGTTCACAAGTTTGTTTCCCATGTGTGAGATCTGGAAGGCAACAATGGTGTGGGCACGACCTTTCTTTCTACGCACTACCTGCATCAAGGTCATTGCCACTGCCTGAGGCCAGCCATATTTCATGTTTTAAGACACTTTCATCACAAGATAAAAACAACGTGAATCCCAAAGTAATGTTTAAATTAGTTTTGGGGTTCTTTTACTTATCCTAAAACTAATTCAGGGTTTTGAGAATAATATCATTTTTAAACTCATTTTAATTTTTATTGCGGTAATACTTTTGTGTAATTTAACATTTCAAATAGCATATGATTTTTTAAATTTAGATATAATTCGCAAACCCTAAAATTCAGCTTTTCAAAGTATACAATTTAGTAGTTTTTAGTATACTCACAAAGTGATGCAACCATCACCACCATTCTAATTACAAATATTTTCATCATCCCAAAAAAGAAACCGTGTACCTTATTGGCAGTCACACCCCATTTCCCCTCTCCCAAACTCCTGTCAATTACCAATCTATTTTCTCTCTCTGTGGATTTGTTTATTCTGAATATTTTATACAAATGGAATCAAACGATATGAGATCTTTTGTGTCTCACTTCTTTCACTTAGCACAATGCTTTCAAGGTTTATTCTTGCTCTAACAGGTATCAATACATCATTCATTTTTAGGGTTAATACTCCATTGTATAGATATGCCACATTTTGTTTATCC